>NC_136466.1:121887783-123087783 GCF_902686455.1 Sciurus vulgaris
GAAGTTTTAAACTGATTGTCAATTAGTCAATGAGCTATGGCAGGCAGTGTATTTCTGGGTAATTAGTGTGTGTCTTAGGGGGGTTATTTGGCATGAGGCTGAGGGCAAAGTAATTTGTATCTCCCAGGAAGTGCAATAATTGCCTCAAGCTGAACTGCTTGGAAAGTGTATTAATTCTATTAGGAAACATTTATGTTATTTTATATGGCATCCTGTATATTCATGAAATGTACTCATAAGCCATGAATTATTCATCTTGGAGGTTTTACCATAAAAGTATGGCATCAATGATAACCAAGGAAAGTAGGGAAGAGTTGCTTATCCAGTTAAAAACCTCATGAATTGTCAGAAAAGGTGCACTTTGGGTGATGAAATCCATCTCAGGAACACTGGATCCAAGCAGGATAAAGAGGTGGTTTTGAGAAAGATAAGATCAAAGGTAAGTTCATTTGCTCAAAACTAGCTTTTCAGGAAGCCAGCAGGCCTTCTATTCTGGGTTTTGTAGCAGTCTGTGAGATAGTATGATTGATCTTGGTGTTTTGGGGCACTTGCTTTCCCAAGGCTGTTTAGGAGGTTCAGGGGAAGACAAAGTTAATCATTCTCTAACTCATTCATCAAATGTTTACAAATGAACGTTCAGACAGACTAGTTATCCATTGTCCCATAACAATTTACTCCAAATTAGTAGTTTACAACACACATTCATTATCTCACAGCTTCTGTAGGTCAGAAATCATGAATGAGTTAGCTAGGTCCTCACATTCTCTCACAAGGCCATAATCAATGGATCAGCCCAGAGTCTGTGGCGTCCTCCGAAGGCTCTTCTGGAGAAGGATCCACTTGTAAACTCAGCTCTAAACCCTCAAATTCTTGAAGGTGTTTGTACTGAGAGTCCAAGTTCCTCAATGGATGTTGACCAGAAGACACCCCCAGTTCCTGTCACATAGATCTTTCCAATATAGAAACAGTTTTCATCAAAGTGTGCAAGCCAAGAATGCAGAAGACAGCCTGTTAACAAGGCAAAGGTCACAGTCATTACAGAAACTTCATTACAGAAGTAACATTCTATTACCTCTGCCATAGTCTATCAATTCAAAGCAAATCTCTGTGCTCAGATTACAATGAAGGAGAGGGAATTACACACGCATGTGAAAACCCGGAGTGGAATCTTTAGGTCTGCCATGACACCTGCCTACCACACCCACCCTCTGCCTTCATGGCTTCCTAGTCTACCAGCAGCTCTGGAATCTGACAGGGAGTAACAGGAGAAACTTAATCCAGGAAGGATGAGCAAATGACATTTCATTTGAAGCCTCAATAATGAAGAGTGTTTTTTTGTTTGTTTGTTTGTTTGTTTCCCCCTCTGAGGGGCCCGGGATTCTAACTGTGGCCCTTGCACATTCTAGGCAAGCACTCTCCAAAACAAGCTATTTCTTCAGCTCCAATCAATAATGAAGAAAAGTTAGGTACAGAGTTGGGGATGGGCATGACATGGCAGAGGGATGAAACAAGACCTGAGTGTCAGGGACAATGACAACCAGGCAGGTGTGGCAAGGTGAGGCTGGAAAAGTGGGCAAGGGCTAGATGGTGCTGGGTTGGAGGTCAGGATGAGAAGGTGAATTTTATTCCAAGTACAAGGGGGAAGCCACTGGAGGGTTTTGGTACAGAGTGGCATGACCTAATTCACCCTAGCTGCTGCACAGAGAATGAACTAGAAGCAGAGAGAGCAGATAGGAGCCTCCCCTGGCAAGAGGTGGTGATAACCAGGCTAAGGTGTCCAGAAAGATGTGGGGAAAGGATGCATCTGAGACGTGCTTTCAGAGTCTAAAATCAGCTTCCTTGGTGAGAATATGTGCACACCAAGTGGCCAGCATCATCCCTGGTTCTCCTTTTTGTCCATTTTTAAGAGAAATAAAGAGAAAACTGAAGAAATAATCCTGTAGTCATAGTGGGAAGAAGAAGGGGTGGATGGAGTAAGAGAGCCGAGGATGAGGAAAGGCAGCGGATGGGGGCAGATGGAGCGCTGTCTGAGGGAAGGTCCTACCCCTGCACTCCAGCTCCATCACGAGGGACACATCGCTTAGTTTCCATGCTTCTATTTCCTCTTCTATAAAAATACCTGCCTTTCAGGATTCTGGAAAGAATTAAATTAAATAACCTCATGGAGAGCCTGGTAATTTTCTGCATGGTTCAGTATTTCACTTTGCTCAGATTTTTACTCCATTGCCACAACCTCCCTGACCACCCCATCTGAAAGTGTCTGTTCAGACCCTCCCCGACTGTAGTCTGCCTCCTAGAGCTGACCACTATCGCATCGCTTTCTGCACCCTACTTTCTCAGGGCCTGGAAGAGTTCCTGGCACATAGTTGTTCCTCAGTACTTGCTGCATGTTGCAGGGTGCAGTTGCTGGACAAGGGCATCCTGCTCAGGTTGTCCCCAGTGTTTCCTGGTCTATCACAGACAGTGCAAAATAACCCATGTGGGACACAAAATAAGTCACAACCACTCACGTATCTGAGTATAACTTGTTTAGGACCTCATGATGTACAAAAGTCTTTCCTTGACCCCCCTGTGTTAATCCTCCCAGCCAGTCCTTGAAATAGGCTATGTCCCCATGTGCAGATAATGTAATTGAAGGAATAAATAAACTTCTCCAAAGTCCAGAAACAGTGGACAATGGAAAGCAAATCAAGACCTTGTTTAGTATGAATTCACTTCCCAGCAGCAAAAAAGTGGAAATGTTCCCCCCGACTCCCCAGCAGGTGTACCAGCCAGCTTCTGCTGGAGTCCTGCACCTGGCCCCCTAAAGTGTCCCTCACCCTGCACACCTCCATCTCCTGCGCTCAGAGGCAGCTGCTCTACAGTTGCTGTGTGTGATACACACAAATGCACCCAATGGAATTGCTGGCAGTCAGACAGCCTGTTTGCTGGCCAGCCTACTTCACATTCCTGACTTCCTTCTGTCTTGTAGAGGAACTTGCTCATGCCTCATTGCATTTGTCAGTTGAGTTTGATTAACCAACATAGACTCCTGGCCTTCCCTTTGGCTCACATACACTCATCAAATGAGTACCAAGTGTCTGTTTGGTGTCAAGCATTGTGCGCTGGGACTCAAGTAGTCAACCAGATGGACAAGCTCTCTGCCCTGAGTTTTCATCCAGGAAGGAAAGGACCTTAAGAACAAATCTTGACTCAGTAACATTGTGGTGGGCACCATAAAGGACAGGTACAGGATGGAACAAGGGCATCAAAGGAGGGGTCATCTGGCCAGCTTGGGATTGGGGAAGGCTTCCCTGAAGAAGGGTCATTACCCAGACATGAAAGACAACTAGAGTTACTCAGACAAGAAAGTAGAAGAACACCCCCGGCACAGAGAACTGTCTACAGAGCCTAAAGCCTGAATGGGCTTCTAGAAACTTCAAAAGTGAAAACATAAACAGAAGAAGCACAAAAGGGCCTGGCATCAGATGATGCAGGAGAAGGGCAGCAGCTAGGAGGAGCTAGGCTACTCCCCTCTTCCCCTAGACAAGCCACCACCTCAGTCTCACTTGATAGCTTTAGTAGAAACATCATGGTACTAACTGGTACCTAGAGAGATGCATAATTACATCTCAGGTGGTATCTTGACCAAACTTGTCAAGAGAAGGTGTGTCGCTTCTGTCTTTGTGATACAGAATGGGTTTGTGAAATGAGCCATTTGTGTCTGCTCAGCATTCATGGACTTGCAAATGTGGCTGAGTGGATACAATTTGTCTGTGGCTCCTTCCCAGGCAAATGCACCTTCTGCTCATGGCAGTGGGCTCTGATATAATGTGTTTCTGGAAGCTTTCACCTGTGGTCACTTTTCTTTCTCAGTTCCTCTTGGTTGGTGGTTCTCAGTGAAGCATAGTGGAGGCTTAAGGGATGTTTCCAGTTGCTTCCAGGATTGGGAAGCATGATTGCATTTATTGGGCAGAGACAGCTCTGGACCTTCTGCAAGTATGGGACAAAGAAATGTCCAGTGTCCCACATGATTTGAAATCCCACCAGAGATGGACATAGGTGAAAAACCTACTCGTAGTTTCCTGAGACTGGAACCTAACTATGTTTTTCACATAAACACATTTTTTGCACAGTTTCATTCTATACTCAAGGCTCTAATAATGAAATTACAGTGCAAATTGGTGAAAGGTCTACTTTGTTTTCTTTAAAACTTTCCTCTGAGTTTGTTGTTGTTTCCAAAAGTCGCATCGTGGAATTTGAGTCACCTATAAGACACCTCTGTATAAATTTGTCTTTGAAACTGTCACATTCACAGTAATTATGTATATATGTTGTGTTTCAAAATGTCAATTCTTAAGATAGTATCAATATTCTAGTTAATGTATTTATTTCACTCCTCTTAAGTCTAACGTATTCATTACAAGATGAGCAAAGCATCACATGCTTCCTTATGTCCTAGTTCCTCGCTACTAGAGAGCAGTCCACAAACCAGAAACTCTCCAGCATCATGGTGGAGCGTGCTAGAGAGAAGGATCTCCTCTCCAGACCCCCAAATCTGAGTCTGCATTTCAACACTATCTCCAGATGATTCATGTGCACATAAAAATTTGAGAAGTTCTCTTCTAGATCCTCTAGGCCTGAGCAGTGGGAAAAGTATTCTTTTATTATAAATTACTTTCTTTCATTTCTCCTCTTTATTACCATTAGGATACTACATAAATTTTTTAAATTATATGTAAAGATGCATTATATTATCAATGAATTTCACCTCAAGAAACTAATGGGAGTTATAGAATATATTTTAATGAAAGAGGGTGTTGAGCTTGATAGGTTGAGAACACTGCCCCAGGATTCCCAGAATTCAATAGTTGGCCGTGAGGAACTGCGGAGTATCTAAATGAGAATAGAACATCAGGGTCAAATTTCTCTGGACTTGGCCATTTATAAACTCTAATGACTCCTAAATCTGTATCCCCAGCTACTAAATAACAATGTGTCTTGCCCTCAGAGCACCCTGGATATATTCCTGCCTTCTAATAAATATTGACTGCATTACAGAATAAGTGTCCCACTGCTGCTACAAGGTCAAGCCACACTCACTGACTTAGTCTAGAAACAACCACTGATCCCCTTCTGTGGGTGAAGCAACCTCCCAGGACAGGGAGGAACAGGAAGACAAAGCCCTCTGCAGAGCTTCCAGAAGAGAGCTAAGAGGCTCACCAACAAGAGGCAGAGTTGGAGAGTGGTGAGCGCACCGATGGAGGCACAGACAAGAAGGGACACCATGAGAGCGTGAGAGAGACAGAGAGGACTTAAGGACGATGGAAAGGTCACTGAAAGTCAACCTAGTCGCCTACAACCACCAGGAAACCCTCTCTGGCTCCCCAACATAGCTATTTAAACCTTCTCTACTCTCCTCAAACCTGGGTTGCTAGGTCCTCATTTGACCTTGTTTCCTTCTTCTCAAAGTCAAATGAGTGACCAACTGGGAACTCTTTGCAACCCCCACCTCCCTTTCCCTGCACTTCACCAGCTCTTCCCCTGCTTTCCTACTGTGACCATGGTAGGGTTGTCCTACTCCTTGGTCAGGTTCCTGAGCATCCCATCCCTGCATTCCACCACCTCCTCAGATGCCTCTCAACTGTGTGGATCGTTCCTCCCCCACTGGGAGGTCAACATCACACACGTTTCAATAGGCCCCAATGTCATTTTTCAACCATCAAGCTCACCATCCACTCAAGCTACCTGTCTCCACTCTCCTTTTCAACCGAACTTCTTTAAAAACAAAACGCATGCACTCTATTCCCACCTCCTCAACTCCCATTCACCCTTCAACCGCAGCTAGCTTCTGATTGTATCACTCGTGGGAGGTGCTTGCCCACACCACCAACAACCAACTTGCTACCAAGGCCATCTAACTCCTCTCTACCTTTATCATGCTTGAACTTTTGGTAACATTTGCCACTGTGCACCAGTCCCTCAACATAGCCTCTTCTCTGGGTTTACATGCCCACCCCCTGCCTGACTTCCCCTGCCTCTCTGACCTCCCTCTCCTCCTCAGCCTCTCAATGGGCACCATCTTAGAAATGCAGGTGTTCCATTGAGTTCTCTCCAAGGTTCTCCTGTCTCTCATACATGTTCTCTGAGCTTGGTCATTTACATTCTGTAATGACTCCCAAATTTATAGCTCCAATCCAATTCTCTCTTGGACAGACTTTAAGGAAATTCCACTTAGATGTTCTAAAGTAACCTTAAACTCAAAATATCCAAAACTAAATTAATTCATCATCTCCCACACCAAGGAATGCTTTTCTTTCCTTGACCTCTGTGTCAGTGCATGGCACCCATGTTTCCCATCTGCCCAGCTAGAAACTGGGGCCTCATCTTTGATTCTTCCCATGCTACCACACCCAGCCAGGCACCCATAAACGCATGCCTTATCCTGCAGTCAGTGTCACCTCACCTGCCACTCTGGCCACCTCACCATCACGGTCCCCTCATTGTCTCATGATAGTCCAACACAGCGAACTTAGCTCTTCTGCTTCACTTCCTTCCCATTCATCCTCCAACTTAGACTTGATCTTTCTGAATTATAAATCTGATCAAGTTATTCTTGTCCCCCAACTTCCAGAAGCTCTGATGAATGTCTATTGCCAAAAGGACCAAACCAAATATCCTAGTGAATAAGGTTCTGAGAGAAGAACATGGGGCACCCTGATGGCCAAATATTGCTCAGAATGTCTGTAATGCAGTGCTCTTCAAGGAGAGGAGGAGAGGAGCTGGGGAGGAGCATGGAGCCCGGCAGGAAGGGCCTTGATTCCCAAAATAAGGGGTCTAAACTCATCCAAGAGCAGTGGAAAACACATTCTGACAAGGTTTTAAGAGATTATCCATAGATAGCACTTTTGAAGTCTCACATCACCTCACCTCTGCTCCCCTCTTATTGCAACCTCAGCTGCAGCAGACAGTTCAGTGGGAGTACAGAATCCCCTTGATCAAGTCCAGTCGCAAGCATGACCCACCTCAAGCTGATACCATGTCCATTTCCTCTCTCTGTCTCAGCGACTTCTCCAGCACAAAAACTGTCACCAGACATGTAAAAATGCCATGGAGAATTACACATACACACACACACACACACACACACACACACACACACACACACACACACTCTTACTTCCCAACAGCTTCAAAGTAAGAGAAAAAGAAAAAGGCAAGGCTGAGTGCTATTGCTCATGCCTGGATACCTGGGAAAAGGAGGGTGCCCCTGGCAGAATCATGAGAAGCCTCATCAGGGGACGGAGGCAGCTGGGGACTATCAAGTCAGTGAGCAGAAGAAAAGAGAAGGCAGGTGACCAAGTCACGGGAGAGGAGCAAGTAACACAGGGTCCTCAACCTGCAGGAGACACAATGTGGGAAGGACACAAGAGCACTCTCAGAGCGTGTGAAGACCTGGCAGGGAGTGGAGTCCAGAAAACGGAGGAGAGAGAGGACTATGAGCAAAGGGTGGAAAATCCCAAGCAGGCGGATTATGGCTCAGACTATGTGAACACTCTCCAATTCCTGCATTGACTGGGAGGGAGGGAGGGAGCCGCCCATCGGGATCCTGGGGCTCCCAAACCGGACGTTCAGGAGGAGGGGTCCAACTCTGAATTCTAGAGGAGGCTGCGCTGAAGAAGGCAGCAACCAGCCTGAGGGTCTAGAGCTCTCTGCTCCAGCTTCCATTTTCCTCGCTCTCATTTCCGATGCTACCGTCTTCACATTCATGGTGCAGCCTCATCCCAGCTTTGGCCTCAGAAGCAGCTGAGCAAGATGAGGGAAGAAGAGATGCTTGCCCCAAGGGCCCTCCACTCACTGCCCTCTCTAGGGACCTCTGCTCTCTATTGGACCTTCTCTCAGAGTCCCAGCCCTGGTCTCCCTCCCCTGCCCTCCCAGTGTGCCGCCTCCCCAGCTTTCTGCCTCTTCAAAACTTGGCTGCCCACATGCCCTGCTCTCAGGGTCCAACAGTCTGATTCACCGAGTTGTGCTCTTGATTTTATTTGTTCAGCTTTGGAGAGACCAAAGAGCCAGGGTCCACTGGTCAGGTGGGCTTTTGGCATCCCCTCAACATACCGTGCACACCTTGACCCCCTGATCTCCCTCACCCTGAAATCTTCATGAATCTTTTCCAACAGTGGTTCTTGGAAAGAACAAAGATTGATTCCCCTTTTGGGATCAGATGATGTTGGTCAGCAATGTGGCCATTCTTGTCCTTGTATCCTTTTAAGGACAAATAGGGACCTTTGGCCTCTGACTCAAAATATCGGTTGGGAAAGCAATTCTCTCTCTCTCTCTCTCTCTCTCTCTCTCTCTCTCTCCTCTTTGTGTAAGACAGAAAAAGAGGCGGGGGCAAAGGCAGAAAGCACTGTCTTCGAAGCAAATTGGCAAATTCATGATCTAATCTCTGGGACAAAAGTTTTTCTGAACAATTTCCAAACAAAGGGAAATTATTTCAGGTCCTTCATTCAATAAATACTGTTTTTGAACACCTGCAGTGAACTGAGCACTAAAGGAGACTAAAAAAAGTAATTTTCCCTGTCCTGGGAAGAAGAGACACACATAGAAAGTCAAGTGACAATATAGGCAACAGGATTAGGTGAGGGCCAGGTGACTGAACAAACCAGGAGCCTTTAAACCCTAGTGTACTTAAGAATTCTTGGGATATGGAGTCATTAAAAATGCAGGCTCCTGGGCTGTACTCAGGAGATCAAATCTGATAGGTCTCTGGTGAGTCCCCAAAATCTGCATTTTCAATAAACTTCCATATGATTCTCATGCTGATGGTTCACAGATCACCTCTGATAAACACTGGTCTAGCCAACAATTCTCTATGATGCTCAGACAGGAAGGAAAGCCTGCTGGGCAGCTCAGGGCAGAGCTATTTTGTGTTTAGACATTGAAAAGCTGACAAGGAATCCTTTTCATTCCTCCTCTGCACGGTCGAGTGTCTTGAAGGGGAGCCAATGCCCTGCCTTTATGCAAAGGATGTACATTGGTGCTAGGAATAAAACAGATGCGTACAGCTAAGTTCAGGGCTGATGAAACCCATTCATCTGAATCTGATTCAGATCCTTTGGATGCTGAAAGGTGGTGTTATGACTCACTGAAGCTTTCACATCTATTGTTGTTTTTTTCCTGGGTGGCTTTGCCAAGGACCTTATAGATATCATTATTTTCAGATTGCTGTTATTACACACAATCTTTTTGAATAAAATACTACTTTGTTTTTATCTCCTTAGAGCAAGACCAAGTTTCAGCTGCTTTCTTATCTTTTTATGTAAAACAACCCCAGCAATGAAGTCTTAGATAGAAGAAAAACTGGGGGCAAAGATACAGAGAGTGAAGGCTGACCTAACAGCTAGTACCAGTTCCCTGTACACAGGCCAGAAACTGGGCTTAAACTGCATCATGAGCAAAGAAAGTTTGATTTAAGAAAAGGAGTTTCTGCAATTCAGCAGGAATGAGTGATTGACGAGTAACTCTATCTAGAAACTGACAGATTGTCAAACCTGCCTGCTACCCCTGGGTCATTTCAGCCCTGGAATTTCTGGCCCAGTGAGAGCAAAGTCATTGCTTTCTCCCTCAGTGGGTTTCTCTATCGAGTGCTCAAAAGACAGAAATATCTGCAAGCTTTTTGAAAGCCACGGGCAAACTATAAAATTCTGTGCATTGTGCCTGCATCAGGCTCCATCTCTCTCTGCACAGCAGCTCAAGTTGTAGTTATCAGGCTATTTGAGGCTCACTGGTGGGTGGCACTTTAATGAGCAGATTATAAATTAAAATTCAAAGGATGTTTGATGGCAAATGTTCTGCTGATCTGGGATCTGGCCTTAAAAACAGACACTTAGCAGAGGTCAAGTAGAGGGAAGATACCTGCCTGATTTGCTGTGGCCTGAAACCTGGGTTTATGCTGACCAACTCATTCTGTATGGGCCTAGCCTCCAGAGGGTGGCTAGATATACTACAGGATGCCCAGGTAAAGTCAAGTTTCATTAAAAAGAACAAATAACTTTATATATATATACATATATATATATATATATATATATATGCCCCATGCAGTATTTGGGATAGATGTATATTGAAAAATTTATTCATAGTAAGTTTATGCATAATAATAAAATTTATTTATAATAAGCTTTTCTGAAATTCAAATTTAACTCAGCAGCTTATAGTTATATTTGCTAAATTTGGCAACTCTGCCTATCACAGTGGCTAAGTGCTATACTTCCCTTGGCTCTTATTCAATGTCCAGACCCCCACTTGGCTTCTCAAAGTTGGATTTCTATGACTTTGGGACATCATGGGTGGAGAAGAGGACCCTGTAAGGTAGAGTTCTCAGGCTAGTTATACCTGCTTCTGACAAGAATGTAGGTGGATGCATGTTGCTGCCCCCCTTGTCCATGGATATGTCCTAAGACCCCCAGTGGATGCATGAAAAGTGTGGATAATATCAATCCTCCATATGCCATGTTTTTATACATATATACTAATGATAAAGTTTAACATATAAATTAATCGCATTAATGATTAACAACAGTAACACTACTAATAAAAGAGAACAATTATAACAATATGTTGTAATAAACATTACATAAATGTTTGTGCTTTCTCTCATGCTATCTCTCTATACCTATGTCAAAATATCTTATTGTACTTTTACTTTTTCACTTCTAGAAAATACTTTACAACCTCTCTTTGGCATATTCAAATTTCTAACATCATTACTATTGTGCTTTGGAGTCATTACTAAATAAAATAAGAATTACTTAAACATAAGCACCATGACACCACAACAATCTGATAACCAAGAGGGTTACTAAGTGACTAACCGGCAGGTAGCATATATAGCACGGAAACACTGGAAAAAGGGATGGTGAATCATGGTCCAGATGGCAACGGAGAAGGACGGTGTAAGACTTCATCATGCTACTCAGAACAGTGTATTATTTAAAACTTATGAACTGTTTATTTCTGGAATTTTCCATTAATATTTTCTGACAGCAATTGACCACAAATAAACTTCCAAAAACAAAATCACAGATGGGGGAACTACAGTATATTTCTAAAATTTCTCTATAGGGCAGGATTGGCCTGACAGAGAGATCCTCTGTTCTATGGCCAAAATGTCCCAAAGTACAGCCCATGGCATAGCCTGACTTTACCTCCTATGTTCATCTTAAAAACTGAGTGTGCCCAGTTCTCTAGAGGAAACAATCTGCCAAAACATTTTTGAGCTTCCACTTCTGATCTATGGCCTTGATCCCTAAGAGTATACAGCTGACCAAAGCCTCCCTTCAAGCCATGCTTTCTAACGCATGCTTCCTGTTCTCCTTTGCTCTGTATAGTCCCAGAGGCCCTAGAGTATTCATTTACCTGCTCACCCTTCTTCTCTTCCCTTACACATCCTTGGCAACCTGACCTCAGATCTGAGCTACTTGTCCTGATCACCAAATGGCTATGTTATTGGGATTAGGTCTAGACTCTGAAACCTGCCACCTCCGTCATCCTGATTCCCAGATCCTAATGACTGCTCTCAGAGAGATGAGATATTAAACTATTTAGCTTCTGTCCCTCCATACCATCTCCTGGAGCCACGAATTTTATGCTCTGCCGACATGTTACATGAATAGTGCTTCCCTGGTTTCCCCAAAAAGTTCCCTTAGGTCAAGTGTGGTGATACACACCTGTAAGCTCAGTTACTCAGGAGACTGAGGGAGGAGGATCACAAGTTCAAAACTAGCCTGAGCAGCTTGCAAGACTCTCTCTTAAAATAAAATTTAAAGAAAGGGCTGGGATATAGCTCAGTGGGAGAACACTTGCCTAGCACATAAAAGGCCCTGGGTTTGTTCCCCAGTACTGCCAAAACAACAACAAAAAAAATTCTCTTAGTCAAGTTCAACCACTCTGTGCTAATTCAGGATTTTGTGACCATCCCATGCTTACATGCTCTTCCTTTGACCTTGGCAGCCAAAGTATGTTGGTGTAGACCCACTGGAAGACCCTTGAGAGATGTGGCAGTTCAGACTCCTCTTCTGCAGGCCTTCTGATGTGGGAGGCTGCCCATGTAATGGTCTGTCCTCCTGGCAGGCACCGTTTCCCCATCCCCAACAGTTCTGGGTCTGGTCTCTGGACCCTCTCTCACCCCATCGCTAAATACATCATCTACAAATATATTAGGAATTCCTTGGGCAGCGGAGCTCTGCTTTGATAAAGGGATGAGGTAAGGTCATTTTCCACCCTGTTATCCTGAAAAAGCATAAACCTGCCAAGTTTAGGAGACCGAATCATCTTCTAAGCAGACAGCATCTCCTCTCTGACCCAGTTCTCTCTCAGAATCAGGGAAACCAGCTCCTCAGCAGCAACAGACAGGCTGCTGTTTCTGGATGTTATTCTCCAGGGCTGAAGCCACAGTTGTCCTGATTGGGCCTTTGCTTATTATTTAATTGTTTACCTTGACACACAGGTTTGTCCCAGAGGGGAATGCTTAAAAAGTGGTATTGGCGGTATGGAAAGAAATGCAGCTCAACTTACCTCAGCCTCCTCCAGCCAGACTCCTCCCAATTATTCTGCAGGCTTCTTTGCCCTGAGGGCAGTTTGCAGCTCCAGGGGACTGGAATTGGCTTTTTAAAAAATTCTTTCCTCTCTGTGCCCCATGTGAGGGGGCATTGTGTGTTCTCTAAATAATAAGCCCAGCTTTGTGTGACCTAACTGGACAGGGCCCTTTGAGAGACTTTTTAGTTGCAGAGAGCAGTCAGCTGCACCCTAGGAAACCAAGAAGTTTCCAGACCAAGGAGAAAAGTCTGTGGCAGCAAGACTTTTTTTTTTTTTTTTTCCATAAGTATTGTGAACTCATTCCTTTCTCTCTCTCTCCTCCCCACTGGTATTAGCATAATTAGGTAAAAGTGCAACAGAAGAATCCAAAGTTATATTTTGGATTGAATAAATAATAGTATTTAATCAGGTGCTCCCCAACCCCACTCCTTATCACCAAAATAACAAACAAGCAACAGATGGTCTCAAAGCACTTAGTAGGTGCAAAACATTGTCATCCATTAAGGAAATTAATTATCATATTTATTGATTTCCTACTCAGGATCCAGCAAAAGCTAGAAGCTCAAAGGCTAGAAAGAAACAGAACACAGAGTCCTTGGCCTCTGGCTTACAACTCACTCAGAATACAACAACAATCAGAATAAACCAGCCCCAGACCAGAATAAACCACAGCAACCAGAATAAAGCACTGTGCCAGGCATGGTACTGGGCATTTACATGCACAGATTTCCTTCTCCAATCACCTCAATAACCCTGTGAGGAAGAGTCCACCTCCATTTCACAGATGTGGAAACAGATCCAAAGAGCATGCATATGGTACAGAGAATGATGCCTCCCTCACCCAAAGATCTGAAGTCTGAGCTACTTCATTTCAGATGGTAAAAGGGACTTTGCAGAGGTAGTTAAGGATGTGGAAGTGGGGACATTATCTGGGATTATCTGGATGGGCCCTGTGGAATCTCAGGGGCCCACAGAAGAGACAGGTAGGAGGTCAGATTCAGAGTGACAGAGATATGACTATGGGAATAGAGATTGGAGTTATATGGGACCACAAAGGCAAGACACAGATTCTCCTCTGAAGTCCTCTGACAACACTCAGCCTTCTGAACTATTTTGGGTTTCTGATCTCTAGAACTAGATATCAATTTGTGTTATTTTGAGTCACTGAATTCGTGATAATTAGTTGCAGCAGTAATAGAAAACTAATCCACTGTGCTATTCACACCTGCCCCAACTACATTCCACAGTGGATTTAAGCTGGTCAGAGAAGCTTACTCCTAAGTGGTAGAGCCAGGCAGGGCTGCCATGATGTCTAACTGGCTCCAGGACTTCTACAAGGCAGAGGCCCAAGAGCAGGATCCAAATCAAGTCAATGAGTCCTTCAAGTCCTTGTGTTTCTTCTTTGCTGAGCTCCTCCCTAAAGATAAATTTCTGGGGCAAAACAAATGAAATATTATTCCATAACATAACGTTTGATAAGTAATTAAGGAATTCAGGAAATGAGGAAGTTCTGAAAAAGAGTTTCTGATGTGTGCTGCAATGAACAGAGAAGACTTGGTGGGGCAGATACACCTTACCCTGGGTCCTGCAGCATGAGAGGACTAGAGGTAGCACTGAGGCGAATAGAAGGCCTTGCAAATGGGGGAGTGGCCTGATATAAGAAATGCCCCTGCCATCAGAAAGGACAAACCCCCTTCCAACTCTGTATTTCCTCTCTGACCCTCCCCTCACCTTTTCCCTGTGGATTGCATTGAATCTTTCAACCAAAGTCTTGGCAAAGGCCTTGAACAACATACTATGTCCCTTACCTTATGGATGGCAAGTCCTGACCCAAAGAGGTATCACTTGTCTTTCTTTCCCACATTACCCAGCAAATCAAGTCTCCTGTTCATTGTTCTTTAGCAATCAGGAGCAAAGTGGGGTTTTTTTTGTTTTTTGTTTTTTTTTTTTTTTTTTTTTTGGTTCTTCTTAGTCCATGAGCATACTCTTTGTCAGTTGCCAGTTAGCTTCAGCATATCCAAAGGAGGAAATTTTGCATTAGAATTCCAGAGTTCTACCTCAACAGGACAATTTTTTAAATACAAGGTGTTATGGTTTAGATTATGTGTCCCCCAAAAGCTCTTGTAAGAGACAATGCAAGAAAGTATAGAGATGAAATGAGTGGGTTATAAGAGGTTTAATCTAATCAGTGCATTCATCCCCTGATAGGGATTAACTTGGTGGTAACTGTAGGCAGGTAGGGTATGGCTGGAGGAGGTGGGTCAATGGGGGTGTGCCCTTGTGGTTTATATTTTGTCCACAGGTAAGAGGAGTTTTCTCTCTCTGCTTACAGAATGTCATGTCCTGAAGTGTTTTCCTCTACTACACTTTTCTGCCATAATATTCCGCCTCACCTCAAGCCCGGATGATAGAGGCAGCTGTCTATGGACTGAGACCTCTGAAACCGTGAGCCCCAAAATAAAATTTCCTCCTCCTTAATATTGTTCTTGTCAGCAGCAAAAAAGCTAAAACACGAGGACCGTCAATGCAGACATACAGTTTTAAACTACCTTTATCTAACAGTTAAGTAAATTTTGAGTAAGGAAGCAAAAGATCCAGACTTACTATTCCTAGATTCTGTTGTCACCTGGAACATGACATTGCACAAACCCTGTTATATCTTCTGTGAAATGAGAACTTGATCTTCAGAATCTCTCAGTCATTTGAGATCTTTTGAGCCATGGGCAATAGAAACCCTGATTCAAAATGGTTTAAATATTAAGGGAATGTATTTATCCTGCATAACAGAAAGTTGAGCAGCAAGGTGGCTTACAGGATGATTGATTCAGTGACTCAGTGATGTCATCAGGACATGGGTTCTTTCTGTCTTTCTGTTCTTGCCACCTGAGTACCAGTTTATCCTCCTACTGGCAGTAAGATGGCTACTGTAGTTCTAGAGTCACATTCAGGCCTGAGGCAGCCCGAGGAAGACACAGAATCCTCTAGAAGACTTGCCTTCACATTGCACTGGCCATAACTGAATCACTTGTGCATTTCTGAGCCAATTTCTGGAAGGAAACCCCCTCAGGACAGGGGTCAGTCTCTCCTGCAGCAAACAGAGAATAACAAAAGAAAATCATAATCCTGTGTGGAAGGGAAGTTGCTGCTGGATGGAATCGTATAGTGACCTTTATTCTTTCAAAAGTTCCTTCCAGCTTCAAAAATGCCATAAATCAAAAGTCATCTGGTTGCCTGGTATGGTTTCAACCCAGACTGCCAAGCTACTTGCCTATGCAGAACCAAGCCCTATGCTGTGCACCAGAGATACAGCAGTGGGCAAGAGCCATGGAGCCTCTGTGGAGTACACAGTACAGGGGATGCTGACTACCCACAACCTTGACAATCAGCTGCATTGCTTCAGCCCTTGTAACTACTAATCTCCAATAGTGGTCTTGGAGGAGGGCTAAGAATTATAAATGAGAGAAAACTGTTAGTATTATTTTTTTTTAAGGTATATGAAAAGTTGGCCAAATAACCACCCTATTCTCTACCCCCAAACAATCTAACAAAACGGTAACCTGATAATGTTACACAGTGAGAAGCAGGGTGGTAGGTTGGGGTATTATATTTTCTTAAAAGACAATTCAACTTGGCTACTGGAGTTATTGACCTCACATTGACCATTGGCAGGTTGTGTCTGTTTAAACTCATTTTCGGAGTACTTCAATGAGGAATGACATTTTTCCCCTATTGTAGACTTGGTCCCTAGAGTCATTTCTTACAACCGCAATACTATTCGAAGGAAAGGAGAAAATAGAGATGGATGGATGTTTGATGGGAAATTTTACACTTCTCGTTAGTCTTTTTTGTGGGGCTCAGTGTGTTTGCTCAATTCCAATTACCTGTGTCTTTCTTCTCTGGCTGGATTAGTAGCTATTCAATTCAACCAAGGCATAGAACAGTGTCACTAAAATGATTGTTCTTCTCCCAGCAGGATACTTAGGTTTTGACTGAGTAATCAAACTCTGTACAAAATTTCACCAAGATATTTATTATATCAAGTAATGGGAATAAGAGGTATGTTTTGTTACATAATGTATTGAAACCAACTAAAAGAAATAGACAAAAATACCTTCCTTAAACATGAAAGTCACACTGCCCATCTTCTATAGCATGGATGGTGATAAATTTATGGCTCCCATCTCATGACAGCCTTAAAAAATGACCATGATAATAAGAAGCTATAAAGTAATACGTATATCTGAGTGAAATAATATAGCATTTTTCAAGTTCTTATTTTTCTATCAAGTCATTACTGCCAGTTGAACTATGGGTGGGGAGGGCATTCCGTTCTTACAAGGTTTGAATCTGCCATACGAGAGTGAACCTCGCCAGGACACAGAAGTGAATTTCCCAAAACCTGCAATAATAATCCAAGTTGCTCTTTCCCTCCATCAAGTTGCTCAGCCAACCTAACACAGATGTCACTGCGTCTTATGAGGCTTGCTTCCACATCCCTTCCTTGGTGAGGCTGTTAGTGAGCAGTGAAATGGTCAAAACAAGGAGAATAAGAGAAAAGAACCAAGATGGAAACAAAGGTCTAGAATCTTCTACGAGCTATATAATTAATACCTGAAAATACTGGTCCTAACAGTAACCAAATGAGAAAATAGGCTAGATTTGTCCATTTCTTTCAGACTCCCAAATCAAGCCCTAAGGGAATCCTATCTTCCAAGCTACCTCATTGAAATAGGAAAAGCACATTAATTTGGTGGATACTTCTTATTTGATGTCGTTAAGATCTTATAGAACATTTATTACAACATCTTTTGTTTTCCTGCTGAGGTTTCTCCCATGGGTGGAAGGTCTTTAAAGTCTTTTGCTTTTCATTCTCTCAGGATTCATGCTCTGATTCTCCATGTACTGGTTATAGTTCCAACAGGGAACAGGTCAAATAACTCTACAGTCAAAACCCATGAGCAGATGGTTCCTTTATTCCAAATAGATGCAACAACTTGAAGGTCTCCTGTGGCAATGGACTTTTGCCTGAGTAGGAAGAGATGTCAGAGTCAGATGGCTAGAACTCAAGCCCAAAAGTCAGGCATCATGGGGTCGCTGCTCAGTTTCAGCTGAAAGTCAATTGACTGTGTCATCTTTGAGTCAAGCATTTGCTCCAGGGCATGTGAAAAGATAAATGCTTGAGAAAACTGTGGGTAGACTGACCACATTCTTCAAGTGTAAACCTTGAACTACCAAGTAAATCAGGTCATCTGACTTCCTATTAAAAATGCACATCCCTGGATTCCATCCCTGGCACAATGATGGGCCCTGGAATCTGCCTTTTATACTCATGGAAGTTTGAGAAACACTTCCAGACTTTCTGTAAGAGTGATCCTGAGATCAGCAGTATCAGCATCACCTGAGAACTTGTTAGAAATGTAGAATCCCAGGTCCCCCCACCCTAGACCTACAAAATCAAAACCCACATTTTAACAAAATCCCAAATTATTTAAAGTTTGAGAAACACTTTGTTAGAATAGTCTTGCTGGGAAAGAGAGATGCAGTTGGCAAGAACAATGTGAAAAGGGACTATGTGTTAGAATCACTAAAGAACCTTTTAGAGATACTGACATCTAGGCCCTATTACAGACCAATTTAATCCAGTCTTCTGGAAGTGGGACCCAGGCCTCTATAAGTTTAAGGACTCTACAGGTAATTTCAAAGTGCAGCCAGAAGTGAGAATAACTATTCTACTGAAGCAAAATTCAGAATCAAACCTTAAAGTCCTCTAGGCTGAGCATCTGGCCAAGCCCTGCTCTATCCAAAAGCCATCAGACATTTGCCTAGTAACAAGGGATTCCTAAAATATTTGACCTTTTCTAAAACAAGTCAGCATCAGCCTTTTGAATGGCTACTCATTGTCCATGCCTCATAAAAGTATTCTGGGCCTCCAGTGCTGGGAGCTCAAGAGCAGCGTTCCCAGTCCCTAGCTCAGGTCCTCCCCAGGATGGGATGTGGCTCCTTCTGAAGCAGCATTCCTCTTCGCTTTCTCTGCCTCTGGGATTTGTGATTCTGGACAAGGCATACGCCTTCTCACCACGTCATTTTCCTCATTTGCAGAGGGAAAACACAGTGTCCATTGATTCCTTTGGTTAAGCTGACTGGTGCCCCTGGCTCATGTCCAGTGACTATTTCTCTAAAGCAGCCCTTAGCTGGGGGCGAGCCAGGCAGGGAGATGGCTGCCCACTTAGAGCTCAAGCCTGCATGCTCTTTGTCCTGTGAGCTTTCCAGATGCCAGCTCATTCAGCTGATTCACCTCAATGCAGGCAGTTCCAGCAGAAAGCCTTGGAACCAGTTTGAGAAAAGAAATACTAATGGAATCCTTTGACATGTGTGTTTAGTGCAAGTCTGGGCTCCTGTAGAGCCAGACTTTAGATATATAAGCCCTTCTTTTCAGGAGACCCTCCTAATTAGCCAGATAAGCTCTCTGGAACTGTAGTACATGCACTTACCACCTTTGTGTCTATAATTATTGATGAAGTCTGTATTTCTTTGTAACATCTCCATGGCCCATGCTATTGCAGTTATCCTTCCCATCTTCTCTCTAATAATGCTGAGTGCTTGCTATGTGCCCAAGTATTTCACATTCATATTATCACTTTATCCTCACTGCTATCTGGAGGGGTAAGTACCATTATTATACCCATTGCATAGGTGCAAAATCAAGATTTAAGTAAGTGACTCACAGTGAAAGTGACAGACTGGGCTTCAACCATATCTCTGTGGTTGTAATATATGTGCCTACAAAAGGGATCCCCTTCTCGATTTTAAGAAGTTTCTCAATCCCTTATTTCAAGTCTCAGTATTTCTTAGAGATAGTGTTCTCTGAACCAGGTCTTCCCTCCTGGCTTCCCTTGTTTGGGAATTGAATATAGTGTAAGGCAGAGTCAAAAGAATTCAGAATGAATAATAAAGGTGGGGGAGTACAATTAGAAATGGACTTCATACTACATGCCAAAATAAATTTTCTATAAATTAAAAATAATACAATGGAAGCATAAGAAGAATATATAGTGAAGTTAGAAAATCCTGAAATTGGAAAGGACTTTACAGAATGGCACCAAAGGCAGAAGCCATGAGTTAACATATTAAGAATTTTGACTGCAGAAAATGCTAAAGTATAAATTAAAATGTAAAAAGCGATTGACAAATTGGGGAACATTGCAAAATGTATGAGAAAAAGTTAATAGATTGAATATATAAAATGTTCATACAAACCAGCAAGAAAAATAGGAGTACTCCAATTTAAAAATAGGCAAAGAGAAGAATAAAAAGAAGTCTAACATTTATGACTGATGAGGATAGAACTCTGGCCACAGACTTTTGCATTCTCTGCAGGTGGGAGTGTGAATTGACATAACCTTTTTAAAGGTCGATTTGACAAAATGTAGTAAAACTTTTTAAAAATGCACAACACTTGACCCAACCATTTTGAAGAATAGATCTTAAGGAAATAATTAAGGACCTGCATAGTGACCCAGCAGGAGGATGACCCTGGAGTGATGTGGGCAGAGGTTTAAAGAAAAAATGGCAACACCTTAAAAGACCAGTAAAGGAATGGCTAAAAATATCACAGTACATCCCTGCAACCAAAGTACTATATTATCATTAAGGAGATAGTACATTCGTTGAACTGTATTCATTGGAAGGATGCTCACATGGAAAGATTCACAATACATTGCTCAGAAAAAGAAAAAGCCAGTTACCTCAAAGAATAACTGTGCTTGTGCTTGTACTCAGGATATACAACAAAGGTTTGTCTCTAGGTAATGAGACTATATTTGTTTGTTTTTACTTTCTTCCTTTTGTGTGTTTGCAATTTTCATTAACTCTGTGATAATATGTACTGCTTTTGTAGTATGAAACAAAAACCACAATAGAATATATAGAAGAGGAAACAACACAGAGTCCCAGTCTCATCACTAGATGGCCTAAAGTGGGAGGGCAGGGACTTAGTTACAGCCTTGACCTACACCCTCGTGGGAGGAACCTCCCACCAGCACTTACCAGAGGAACTGTCTTACCCTGCTGGCAATTGCTGGCCATGCGGAGGCCTGCTCTTCCCTGAGGCCAATCAAATGATCAGAGCCAGCTCTCTCTCCCCGCTTCTTTACAGAGATCTGGGTCCCTAGAACTCCTGGACAGGCCCATATCCCCCCAAAGGCACTAGAAAACTGGAAATGCAAACAGGCATACTATGTTGAGGAAGATCCATGGAATAGGCAAGGCCCCTAAGTCCCGTCTTGGCCCCTGTCTTGGCCATATTGTGGTTTTTATATTCTGGAGTTAGATTTCTTTCTTTTGATTTGCTTAAAACTACCCTTAACTCTCCTGACCTTGGTTAAGTTTCACTAGTGACCCAAGGAGGTCTCCTCTTTGCTAATGTTGACCAACCCACCAGCACATTGGTGGTTGCCTCTCGCTCTTCCAGGGTCCTGGGTCAACCCCAATCATGCCTCAAATCACCCCTAGGAGGCTCCAGAGCAGATAAGCTACCCAACCGGCAGAACGGCTGGTTGCACAGTGAGGGCGGGGTGCAAGGGCAGGGCCCTGCAGATTGCTGGGAATCCATTTGCATTCGACGATTTCCAGAGCGGCCCGTACCTCCGAGGTGTGCTCCCCTCGGCTTGGGTTCACAGGGATCCCGCAGAGACTTGTACCCCCAGAGCACTGGTTCTCGTCTCCGGAACCCCAGGTACCCCCACCCCGCACCGACGTTTCCCTAATTCTCCGGCTAGGTCGTACCAGTACACCAGTCCCGTCAACCCTGGGTCCCCGGACTTCCTGAATTAGGAAAGCTGCTCTCCGCAGAGGCCCCGCGGCTGCCTCCTCTGGGACAGGCGTCTTGTGGGGACAGACCGGGACCTCGGGATCCGCGGACGCGATGGTACTGCCTTGAGTCCGCGCGTCCCCTCTTGGCCAACTTCGGGGTCTCGGATTAAGTGCAGTGACCAGGGCCGCTCAGATGGCGCTGCTCCCTCGGGGTGCCGAGCCCACTAAGCCCCGGAGTTTCTGGGGAGCCCGCGGTCGCCTGGTCGGGTTGCTTCTGCTTTTCCACGCCCCCCACCGCAGGGCAGGAGGTCTCTCAGCAGCACGGCGTCTGCCCGGCCCGCGTGACCGCCGCGGGCAGTGGAATGCGGAGCTGGAAGGGCACCAGGCCTGCACCCGGCGGTTGACTGCGGAGCGCGCGGGGCGAAACGGACCCGGGACTGAACTAAAGGAGGTGAAGGTCCGGCGATCGGGCCACCTCGGAGCTGCCGAGCTCACGGAAAACCACCACTAGTTTACTAACAGAACAAACGCGAAGAGGAATTTTGAGACAGTAATCGCAGCAACATCCCAGAGAACGGCGCAGGGTGGGAAGGTTGAATCAGGCTTTCGCGCAGGGACTCGGAGTTTGCAATAGCATTTAATTAAAAATAAAATATATTGATGCGGTAGGCAAGTCGTGTTCCCAGGAAGGTAAAAATACAGTGGACTCCCCCACACCCCAGATGCTCCACCTGCCTGCTGTAATTACAGGGCTTCAGAGAGGAGGGGAAAACACGACAGAGAGAAATCTGCTTGCATATTTTTCTTCTATTGTGCTCGGCTCATTTGAATTATAATGTGTTGCAGGCCGGAGTAGGAAATTTTGTGCCTTGAATAATGAATCCCCCTGGAGCCCACGGTACCTGTACTTCTTTTTAGTGTCCACTGAGAATAACGTGTTCGACATTCAAGTGACAACACAGGATAGGATTTCAAAGCCCCGGAGCCCCAGAACGCTGTATACCCCGACGGCTCTTCTGCCTGCCCTCTCTTTGCCTTCCAAATGCGGCAGGCTCTTTTCTTTACTTAAAATGTGTTCATCCTTCTCGCAGGTCCTGGGAGTACTGCAGAAATATCATACAAATAGGCACGGCTTGTTTCTGAGTCTGAGCTAGTCCGGTCCTGCACAAAGCTTCAAAGCTGCTAAGGTTCGAGAATACTGTCCAGATTTTTAAAATGGAAAATCTTGGAACAGAGAGTCTCCAAATCTTGTTCCGGGTCGAAGCAGGCTTTTCTGGTGTCAGAATCATTCAGCAGGGCTTAGGTGGGCTCTGCATAAGAAAGGATAGTGAAGGGTCTGTTAGGGAAGGTTTAAAGTCACAGGAAATATCCAAACCTTTGGATGCTATTTGGTTCTGAAGAGCTATTTGACAGAGGTTAAGGTGCAAATGCAGAAAAAAAATAGAAAAATCTCAAAATAAAAAATTGAAATCTTTACAAGATGATAAAAGCAAGTGACCTCACATTCAAAACTTTCAAACAAATGTGTTTGCATTTTCGATTTTTTAGTTGATACAGATTTTCTGGTTTGATTTGGATTCAGAAATCTTTTTAAAAACAAATCACTTTTAGCTAACAATATTAAGGTATGTCTATATAATGCCAGAAAGCTATTTTTTAAAGATAAGAAAGTTCTGATATTGAAGAATTTCCAACATACATTAGAAGGCAAAAAAGCACTATTTGTATAGGATGAAAAACAAAAGAAATACATAAATATATTTGACATTTCTATTTCTATTCATTTATCTATATTTGTTTGTATAGTCATAGATCGTCTCCAAATGGACATTGCCTGTGGGAAGGGATGGTTTGGGTGGGTGGAGAGATTGTTCCTGCTTTTTATTAAATCCTTTGTTTTTGTTCTTTGTGGGGCTGGGGATTGAACCCAGGGCCTCACACATGCTAGGCAAGGGCTCTACCACTGAGCTACACCCCCAGGGCTTTTATTTTGTTTTTAAACAATGTAAATGAATTGTTTAAAAGAAATTAATGAAATGTAATGAATATTGCAGTCATTCCTGCTGTAACGCAGCCAAGTAAAGACTTGGTGACAAGGACAGGCTAGCATGGTGGTTGCTTATGCTGCTCTTGCAGCCACTACTTCAACTTTTCATCATGTCTGTTAACCACTTCCCAGAGGAAGTGGTAAGCAGTTTTTACCCCTGCCTGCCCTCTAGTCTAACATAGTTACCAACAGACAGAAAACGCCCCCAAAATGGGATATAGGAAGAAAGAAGAAAGAAGCAAGACTAGGTTTCATCATTAAGATAACAAAGGGCAACAGGCTACGCTCGTTATTTCTGAGCTAGGACATTTCCTTTGTGTTCTAAGAACCACTTACTAACATTCTAGGAGACTTGAGCTGAAAAGAAGAGAACCCCAAAACTTAGGAAAGGCAAGACCTCTGCCAGACCTTTGGGGTCTGCCTAAACCATTTTGAAACAGCTATTTAGATTCTACTATCCATTTTCAAAAACCATAAAGAGGAGGGAAATGAAGAGTATCATCTGCATGGTCTGAGATGTTCCCAAAGAGCCCTGCTTTCTAGCAGCTCATCCCCACAGTCCACCAAGATGCTCAGAGAATGAGACCACAGAACCCAGCAGGGGATCATCCTCCAACTGGGGACAACCTCCTCAAGGACAAAGAGTATTGAAGCCTCTCCTGGGACAGGCTGCTCCTGCCCAAATGAAACCAAACAAACAAACATAAAAGTCCCTCTTTCCTTTTACCTGCTTTCTGATTCCTTTGAAGTGACCAAAACTGTTTTTTCTACTTAGAGCAACATTTTGCCACCTCAGCACTACTGACATTTTGCAGCAGATAATTCTTCATGACTGGGGGGCTATGTGCATCATAAATGTTTAGCAGCAATATTGGCTTGGCCTGTGTGCACTAAGGCCCAGTAGCATCCCTCCCCAAGTTGTGATAATCATCAACAGTGTCTTCAGACGTTGCTAAATGTGCCCTGGGGAGGGGGCCAAGTCGTTCCCAGTTAAGAATCACTTAATTCAAGGCCAAGCCAATACCTGTAAGAGATATAAAAATGTGTGTGTGTGTGTGTGTGTGTGTGTGTGTGTGTGTGTGTTTAATAAAGTACTGAATATAAATAATTTTTTTTAAATTATCACCAAATAAAAGTAGAATAAAACATCAAAACGGTTACCATATAGGGGTGCTTTGTCTCTGTCTTTGTCTCTGCAAAGAATTAAAGAACAGTATACAGAGATAGTGAGCAAAAAGTAGGTTTATAGGTTTATTGCAAAAGCGATAGACTTCTCTGAAGAAAAGGGGTCCCAAAGCTGGGAATCTGTTGGGGGAGCTTGGGCCTGTTCCTTTTATGGTGTCTGGAATTTCCTCCTTTCCTTATCTCCTCCCCTGTCCATGTGCTCCTCACTGTTATTGATTGGTGCCCCCTCTGTCCACATGTCTATTTTAGTTTTTCTCTTGGGTCCATCGCTTAGAAGCATGAGTACAGAAGTGTCTGTCTGATTGGGTCCCCCGCTTGTGTCCACGAGCACTTTTGTCAATCAGCTGTTGACCTGTTCAGAAGACTCTCTCCAGGCTCCTCTGTCCTGGGCCTGCCCTCAACCTCCTCACTCGCCACCTTGCCCTGACTGCCTAAGCCCTTCTACACCTCCCTCAAAACTGTGGAGGGGGAGTAAGGCCCAGAAGACAGCCATGCAGGTCATTGAGGGCGTGTGTATTTTGCTGGGAATGGGAGAGAGGTTGGGATCTAGGTAACACTAAATGTTTGGCTGGATACATTCCTTTTACCCCGTTTACCCTTCCAGCTCCACTCCCTGTTCTTCTCTACCCTGATCTGTGCCTAAAGACGCTGACCCTATGGACCGCATCTGCAGACGCATCACAAGCACATCAAGTATTTGCGCGTTCTCTCTCTCTCGCTCTCTCTCTCTCGCTCTCGCTCTCGCTCTCTTTTCTGGCTTTGGTTTCATTAATGGGAGGAACTAAATAGTGGGGCTGGGTGTAGGAGGACAGTGAGGTTGACTACTCTGGACTCCCCTGCCCAGATCTTGGTGGCTTGGCTGCTTCACTCTTCCACAGGCCCATAGCCATTGGCTACGTCAGGGAATCTCTCTGGCATGCAGAGACTGCTTCCTGCCCGTGGCCCTTCAGGCTTAGAAGCAGTAATGGTTCCCTGATGTCGGTGTTTCAGGATACCGCACTGTCCCTTGCTGTTTCCCTAAATCCTGCCCACACTTTTATAAGTCATCGCTTTATTAAAATCTCCTCTGATTACTCAGTTTGAGGATACTGTTTTCTGTTTGACCCTAACTGATACAGATGATATGAGAAGTCACTTAGTCTTGTCAGTCTAGGACAAGATTGAGGAATTTGGGAGCCCTTTGACCAAATACCATGCAGGCTGAAATGCCCCAAGCCAGAGAGTGTCGTGGTAACCCTTCTCTCTGTATGTCTGTCCTGAAACCAAAGCCAGGCTTGAACTCTCCCTGGCTATTTGCAACAGGAGAAAGCATTTGCTCCCCAAACCAAGAGAGTACGTGGACGTCCAAGCCCCATCTAGCCTCCTCAAACAGTCATGATCAGGAACGAAAGAGCACCATGAGAGAGAAAAGATAGCAAGTTCTTCCCCCTAAGAGTTCACACTGTGTAAAGGGGGACACCTTTTACCATTAAGTCACAAGGATGGATAAGCAAAATGACATCTTTATCCCTTTGAAAGTGCACTACCTAGAAACTGAGAGCAAGTTAACACCGAGATTCTTCTTCAGGCGTACAGTGCCTGTCTTAATTTTAACAGGACCAGGAGAAGTAGAATATATCTGGCACGTGGAGAGGCGGGACCCCTCTGCACTGGACCCTGCTCTATCTGGTTTGGACAAGGGGAGACCCAGGAGGTGGGAAGGAGCACAGTACCCATGTGGTCTCTGCCCCAATCACCCAATGATGAGGAGGGATGAGCCCCAGCAGAGCCAGCTCTGCATCTGGCAGCGATGCCTCTGAGCCAGGTCAGGACAACAACCTCAATTGTCCCTCCCCACAGTAGCTCTGCTGATCCTGGAGGAAAGAAAGCCATGGGGCCATTTGGACCAAGCCTCTGCAGGAAGAATGCTGCCCTTTCTCTGCAGCTCTGGATCCCAGAGTCATGGAATCAACAGCTCAGAAGCTGGCAGCCCCCTCTGAGGCCTGAGCTGCCTCCCCCATGGTCACATGGCCTAAGACACTCTGTTCTTTGTGACTGCTGCTTGGATGGGTAGGCCAAGGACCTCTGCAGACAAAGATGCTTCAGGTGTCCTTGAACCCCTGAGAATTGATGAACGATTTCCTTTCATTGGCACCCCCAGCAAGCCTATCCCACCTGACCCCGAGGCCTCCCCATGACCTGAGGCTTGAGTGTTATTCACAGTAGAGACACAGACGGCATCAGACTCAGGGCGCAGGAGGGCAACACAAACACCTTCAGGGTTTTGCTTCATGCAGCTAACGTCAGCAATGTTTTATAAAAACAAGAATGGAGGTCACATCACTTCTTGGATAAAAGGAACTTTGCTTCAAAGAAATTTACTTGGTAAACAAAGCTAGGAAAATTGCCAGGAGATCACCAGGCAGAGCTAGCTACCTTTCAGTTGCCCTGTATTTCCAGAACGCCAGACACATCACTCACACTGGATCAGGGATCCAAGACCTGATCCCTGAGCCCCTGGGGCCTCTGGTTGTCCACTCTGTCAGAACACAAAGGCTGGACTAAACACACCAGCACTCATTCCAACTCTACAATCCATGTAGATTTAGGAACATCCTGTCCCTTGGCACTATGAAGGAGAAGTTAGCCAAGAAAGGAAAGGGGAAGCAGGGAACTGGAGCCAGACTGACCAGGTTCCACTAGTTACCTTCTGTGCATGCTGGGCAAGTCATTTTATTTCCCTGTGCCTCAGTCTCTTCATCTGAAAAGTGGGGATAACTTTAGATCCTGTTTCATAGGGTTGTCATGAGAATTCAATAAAACCACATGGGGGAAGCATTTAGAACACACCCAGCACAGGATAGGCAAGCCAGTAGCACTTGCTATCTTTGTTGCTCTTTTCACTTTTACAGAAGGCCACCTCAGTCTTTTCCTGTCACTCATTCAGTCTTGCTAAAAGGAGTTTGGCAAACAGGTTCACATGGGGCAGGGAGTGGTATTTTTCTGAAGGAATTGAAAAGAATGCCAACCTTGTTCCCTTCTCAGCTAGCATTCGGCTATGCTGGGAGGGAGAGTTGGCAGGGGCTCTGGCCTTCCTTACAGAATTAAGTAGGACGCCATCTTTCCCAGACTGGGGAGAGAAATGAAGAACAGAGGCTCCACGTGAGCCACGGCCAAGCCTCTGTGCAGACCCTGGGCCCACACTAGGCTCTTCTACCTCCTGCCACATCCCCCAGCTCCTAGTAAGAGCAGCCCTCCACTCCACCCTGTCCCAGATCATTGCTCAAAGTAGACACTGCCAGCAAGTCATCTCAGACCATTCCTGTCACCCAGAAGCCACAGCCACAGCCAACTTGAGAAGCAGTGGAATCCAGGTAGAACCTGAGGAACCACCATCCTGGTGGTCCGGGAAAACCACCACAGAAGACAGGACAGGTCTCCAGTCCTCTGGCAACAGAGTAAAATGCCAACCATTCAGTCCTAAGAGTCCCCACCAACCAGTCAGTGGCCAAATACCCCATCAAAAAGTTCATGCCAGGCTAGTCACTGGCTATGTCCTCCTTACCTTCCTAAACTTCCCTCTACCCTTCCCTATGTGCCTCTACCCTTTATAGAAAGCACCTCTGGGTTCCCATGCCCTCTGGCTTCTGGTTGTGTTTGCCAATAGTAACATGAGAACAAAGGGCCTAAGGGAGGCGAAGTCAGGCTATGTTTCCCTGGTCCCCACCCTCACAGTTGTGCCCTTTATCAGAAGCTGAAGGCACAGCTCCTTCAAGCTATTTCTCCAGCCTCCATTCCCTCCTCTGGATCCCTTGGGGCCCGGAAGTGAGTTGGACCCTTCCAGACCTACCCCCTGTTGTTTTCCCTTACCCTGGCCATGCCTTTGTCAATAGCCCCTAACTTTCCTCAACCATTTCACTGGAACATGCCATCTGATTCCTGCAGGACCCTGAGATAGGCTAACGACATGTCACTCCATCAGCTTTGCCTTCTCTTGCTCTCTCTTTCCATTCTTGTACCATTTTTGTTTTATATCACACACACAGACACACACACACACACACACACACACATCATACACACAAGCTATGATGTGTTAAAATTGCAGAGAAGTGTCAATTCCTTGCACTGTAGTGTATGTTTCACAGCCACCTCCCCATCACCAGAGGCATACATGCAGGTGCTCACACCTGGACACAATTCACCAAAGCAGCTGGGGAAAAACAATGACCTTCCTTTCCTCCTGGTCAGCCCAGGGATCACCTCCCAGCTGTTCCAGGAATGCAGAGTTAGCGCCTCCGTGGGCAGAATGCTCACTGGGACTGGAGCACTGCACCCATTGTGACCACTGCTTCTGCTTCCTAATGGGAAATGAGGACAGAATACCACACTCCCATAACTTGGGGTAGATTTCCTTCCTTCCTGCTGTGATGATCATCACTGCGTACAGCCCAACAATTTGGCGCCTCAGCAACCAGGCTCCTGGTAGGTGCCTGGGCTTGACCATTATAGGGGGATATTATGATCATGATTACAGGATGACTGAGCCGTCCAGCAAAGTGACCGGTAATTTGCAATCTAATGGCCATTCAGTAGTGGGTAATATTATGGACCTTACCCTGCAATTGGAAAACAACCAGCCCTCTCTAATGTAGCAGTTTTCCCATCAAAAATCCAGCCTTTGCTTTTGATTTCTGCTAATCAGTAGCTGTGCCAGTTTCAGCTTTAGATTTGGAGAAGCTAAACAAGGGAGCCTGAAATGATACACTCATCTTTAGAGTCCCTGAATGGGAAGTTTAGGCAGTTTTGTCAAGTGAAGAGGGGTGTAAAAAAAAGAAAAGAAAAGAAAAAGAAAAAAGAAACAAGTGAAAGAAGCATCTGGAAGGCAATCTCATTTCTTAAAAGAGCAACAGAAGCTGGCCCCAAAGCTTTGCAGAATGTGTACATGTTGCCCGGAAATCTGGGAGACCAACAATGACAGGCAAGAGGCACACAAACAGTGTGTACCCAGACCCAGTTAGGTGCATACCACAGCCCATGCACCCTTGTGTGCACGCAGACACAAAGGAATACAATTTCCTACTCCTACAGGGTTGCTTGCTGACAGATTCCCAGGTTAGATTTTGAGGGTCCCTCCTGCGTGTTGTCCACAATTCTGCTTGAGGGCAC
The DNA here is from genome assembly GCF_902686455.1 of Sciurus vulgaris. Taxonomy (NCBI): domain Eukaryota; kingdom Metazoa; phylum Chordata; class Mammalia; order Rodentia; family Sciuridae; genus Sciurus; species Sciurus vulgaris. The sequence continues at coordinate 121,917,551 of NC_136466.1, forward strand.
AATCCAGTGCTAGTGCCCCTGAGATCAGAGCCATTGTCTGAAGAGAAGACAGTGTGATTAGAAGCTCACGCTTGGGTCACAATCTGCTGGGACTTCTCAATTTTACACCACTCCTCATAACTATACAACATAGCCAGCAGGAACTGCTGGGTGCTCATGAGTTCAAGTCCATCGCTAAGGAACAGCCTAACCTTGAGTGGTCAGCTTAGCCAAGCTGGCATGGAAAAGGGCAGGGAAAAGAATCAGTGATGAATTTGCTGCATGGTTAATAGCTTAGTTTTTCTGAAACTCAGTTTCCTCAGCTATAAAACAGAAATGACAATACCTTCCTGGTCTATCTCACAGCAGATGTCCTTCTAAACCTTCCTTCTAAACCTGACACCAGCTCACTCTCAAGCAAGGAGTTAGTGGGAGCAGGAAGTTGAGTAGTAATGGCTTCCATTGGCTGGTGGTGATGGGACTTAGAGAAGAAAGTTTCTTGCAGTTTTGGTTACAAAGTATCCATGTAAGAAAAGCAGGAAGAGGGAATAGTGGCCTGTGAGGTTCAGCCCTGACGTTTAGCTCTAGCCTGGACATGTCCTTCCATCTCTGATCTGCCCCACTCAGGGGCCTGAGACCGTTAAAGGCTTACCCTAACGGAATAGGAACACAGAGCCCTGAAGGCAGATGGGTCAGGCCAAGAAATCTCAATAAAATCTAGATGCAGGGTGCCCACCTGCAATTAATTTAGAGGGGTTTTGCAATGAAGCTGTAAAATTTTAAAAAGCCAGTTGGCAAATAGCTAAAGAAGAGGAGAATGACCACACAAGAAACCAGACAGCTCACACAATCAACCAAGACTAGAAATCATGATGAGTGTTGGGTTGACTCCTCCAAGTCCACTCCACCAGAGGTGAATCTAGACCAGTCACGTAATCCCAAAGGACATGTGACAGAAGGGGACCTACGAGGCATGGGAGGAAGCTTTCTCCCTCTTCCGAAGTAGGGACAATCTTTCCTCCTACTTTGGACATCAGTACAGCCACATGTGATTCCTGGAACAGGTGCAATCACTTTGCTAGCAGCCAAGTGATAAAGTTCATATCAGAGATGGCAGAGGGGAGAAGCACAAAGAACATGGGTGCTTGCTGCTGTCATTAGTCTAAGAAACAACCAAGCCTGGCATCTATACAACCTATTCAAGTAACATGAGATAATATGTGGACTCAAATCCCTTTTTTGAGCCAATCACCGTGAGGTCTTATAAGAGTTGCAGCTTAGAGTACCTTAATTGCTCTAAGAACCCAAACCAAGGGAAATGGGAGCATTCGGGTCAGAGTGGACCATAGCAGACTCAGTGCCTACACATTGAGAGATCTTTTCCCCTGAGCCCTGTAACCCAGTAATAACCCCCGAAGCTTTTTGGAGCAGCTGAGCCTCCAGGCGTGGAGTCCCCAGCTTCAACTGCCACTCAGAGTTGAGAGCACAGAGCCAGCCAGACCATTATAAGATCCATTCAGGGGCTTCTGGAACACAAATGTGCAGGCCAGTTGGGCACTTCCCTTGCACCTGGGACCTCCCCTCAGCTCCTCATCAGCAGGCCCCACAGCTGACTCCAAATGGCTGACTCCATTGAGCCCCTCTCAGAACGGTATATCCCCTAACAGCTGGGGCTTTGGGGCATCTGTTCCCCTGGGAAAACTACTCATTCCAGAGCAGTAGACGTGCACATGTACAGGCATGGTCTCAGACCTCCTACGTGGCATGCTGGGGACAGTAGAAAGATCAAGTTGAACATGATTCTGGTGGTGTCAGTATTTCTGACTCTCAGTTTAAATGCCTCCTCAGTTCTTAACTTATTTGAGATTGATACTTTTCCAATGGGAAGGGCAATCCAATGAATATCAGTGATGACTTAAGCATCCTTCAGAGATGCACAGGATACCAAGTGTGGGAAAGCTTACAGAGTACAACTCTTGGTTTTATAGGTGAATAAATGGAGGTCTAGGAAGATGATAGATGTGTTCGTGTTGCCTTCCAACCAGTGACGGAGGTAGACTTGGGTTCAGGTCCCCTCACTCATGGCCAGTGTTATTCTGTCCTTGGCTGTGACACAAGGTCAAGGTGGGGATGGCTAGAATGGGCTGGTAATGCTTCAAAATGAATGGTGCTACTTCCCAGAGGTCTCTGGGGATGAAGGTTCTTTTTCATGTAACCCTTTTTTTTAATCATAAATCATGAGCAGCAGTGTGGGTACATCATGTGACTCAGTGGCCAACAGGAACTGATGCAAGTGACAATTACACACTTCCTAAATTAAGAAAGAGGAAAGGGATTATTTGTCTGTGGGGAGAGAGCCCAAGCAGTGAGAGAGCTGTATCAGCAGGAGGTGTGGGCACAGAGCAAGACAAGGGACATCTTAGTCAGCAGGTAGTGGCAGACTAGAATCCCTTGAGGGAATTTTGCCCTGCACCCCACCCCAGGCTACTTTCATTGGAATCTCTGAGTGGAGACGATGCATTAAGAATTCTCAAAGCATCCCAGGCCATTCTAAGATGCAGCTGAGGGACTTCACATCTGGACATAGAGGAAAACCCCAGCCAGTGGGTTCCCAGGGCCCTTACACTGTGACAAAGTGTTTTCTGACCAAAAAGAAATTTGAAGGGGGTCACACGTAGCCTGAAATAGGCCTTCTGCCAAGTACAGGTGAGAATTTGGCTTGGGGAGGAGCCCGTACCTTGCCTGCATGGAAGGAGGGCAGTACAGCGCCCAGTGCCAGCCCACAGTGCAACCTTGTTCCTGCTTCCTGATCCATGAGAGAGGGTGGAGTTTGTACCCAAGATTCTATCACCCAGCATGGCAACACAGGACACCATGGGAAGGGAAGAGGAAAGGCCCTCAAAATGGACAGCCCCCTACATACCCTCCTTCTTGCCCTCTTTCTAATACCAGGAGGAGCTGCACAGAGGGGCAGTGCAATCTGTGGACTGCTCTACCCTGAGAGTGCAGACCTGGAGGAGTCTGAGAAGGGCCCCGGTGTTAGGACAGAGTGCAAGACAGACCTGCCACTTCAGCGTCAGGGTGTAATTACAAGTTCAGGTTTCCATGCTGGACTCCAGAGACTAAGAGAGAAGGTCTGGAAGCTGCTTGGTTAATAAGCTCTGAGGGAGTCTTGCTCCTCTGGTGACCAACCAGTCCTTCCACAAGAAACAACCTAAGGGGAAATCACTGAGCAGTGGCTCTCTGCATGGTGCTGGAGAGAGGGAACAAAACAAGGCTGGCCCATTTCTACCAGCCTCACCTCCATCCCCTCCTGCCTCCTTAGTGGCCTCTTCTTCTCCTTCAACCCTCACATCCAGGAGAAAGCCTCCGCCTGGTAGACTCCTGGTCTCTAATGTCCTCTCACTGCCCTCCACGCCCACTGCACCATTCTGTGTGGAGGGAGCTCCGCCACAGCCCTCCCTGCTCCAGCCTCGCCCTCCCAGCCAGCCTTCCATGCGGCTCTGACCTCTCCTCTCCCCTCAACCACTAAATCCCTCCAAGGGCTCCCCATTCTCAGGCTGAGCAAAGCTTAGAAAGCCATTCCTGCCCCTGCTTACTTCCCCAGCTCCATGGGTGCAAAGTCCTATTCTCCCACCAAGGAACTTTCCATTTAAATGCATCAGGATTCCTCTCTTAAATCCAGACCTGCTGCTCCCTTCTCCCTATCCTCCCCTCCCCCCATAGCTACGCATTCTTCACATTCTTTGCTTACCTAAAGTGTCACTTCCTTGACGACTTTCCCTTACTCCACACCATCCTCTTGCCTCCCCATCACAGCAGGTTTCTGTAATTGCCTGGTTCTGACTTCCTGCCTTTCAGGGTACCCCAAGGTATGGAAGAGGAGGGCCTCCGCCTGGCTGGGGCCTACATCTCCAGTGCTCAACACTACCAGGAAGTAGATAGATACTGAATAAATATTTGTCCAGTGGATAAATAAAAGTGCTCACCACAATGTATTAAAAATTCTGTTACAGTTTGAATCTTGAAAGTCTCTCAAAGGTCCATGTGTAAAAGACTTGGTCCCCAGCCAATAGTACTATTGGGGGTGCTGAATCTTCAGGAGATGGGGCCAAGTGAAAGGAAGTTAGGTCACTGAGGGTGTGCCCTTGAAGGGGACATGGAGACCCTAGCCCCTTCCTGTCTTCCTATGTGCTTCCTGCCACCATGAGGTTGACAGCTCCCTCTGCCTCGTATTCCCACCATTATGTTCTGTCTTACCACAGACCCAAAAGCAATGGGCTAACAAACTAAGGACTGAAACCTCCAAAATTGTGAGCCAAAATAAACCTTTCCTCTTTAAGTTGAATTATCTGAGGTATTTTGTCCTAGTGATAGAAAGCTAGCTATCTAACACATTCTCTGAGCTCATCAATGACGAGTCATGTGGCAAGTGCTAAGGGCAGAAAGCTGAATGGGATGGTGTCTAGAAGAAGAGAAGCAAAAAAAAAAAAAAAAAAAATGTCAAATGAGTTCAGGGATGCTCTCCTCCTATTGTGCATTCTACCACCCCAAGTGCTAATCCAAGCTGGAGAGGTGCAGAGACAGGAACTCGGAGCTCAGAGAGTGGTTGACAACATGGGCGAGACCATCACACCTGCCACCAACTTCATCAGTCACTGAGTTCTCTCTCAGAAAATCATAGACCACATTGAGAATCAATATTTTTTTTGAAGAATGAATGAGTATACCCTCAGAAAAATGTTATTTGTAGAGAAATACAAAGTAACTTGTCATTTGTTAGTGTTGAGGATCAGTGTTCTTCCAAGCACACTGCCATACCATGCATGAATAGAAGCATCCTCTTCTCCTTTTTAAATGCACTTATCACAGTTTGCAAACACATATTTTGTCATGTTTATTAAATATTTGTCACTAGCCTTTAATCCTAGAGTAAGGGCAAGGGTAATGTTTTTTATATCCCAGTGCCCTGCATAGTGTTCCAATACTTAGTACATGTTCAATAAATAGTTTTTAACAAATGAATGAATAGCACACAGAGAATACAGTATGGGAGCTCACTCATCAGTGGAAAAATACTATGCATAAGATAGGAAAATGCCACCATGACAAATCCAAAGACAAGGAAAACAAGGATCAGGGATAAACCAAGGTCACTAATGAATCAGAGTTTAAAAAAGAAAGTCAGGGAAAACCAAAAATATGCAACCAGGAAGAGAGATGCTAGGATGTGCCGCTGACTGATAAACTCAGAACATTGTTACACACTGAGCTGTGAATAAAATCCTGCTTACCTAGGCCCTGTTAGCAAGTTTATGCATTGTTTGTGTTTTGCTTAGATGAGAACACCACAGCTGCCCAGTCAGCCTCCATGTTCAACTGTCCCGATCAACTGCCAGCTGTAATTAGGGAGCGCTGGGAAAGGACGTGGAGAGAAATCAGCTTGCATATTTTTTCTTCCATTGCGGGCTGGCTCATTTGAATGATAATGGATTGCAGTCTGGGGTGGAACACTGACTGCTTTGAATAATGAGGCTGAACTCCCAGTACCTGAGCAGCCGGTTAGTGGCCAGTGACAAAATAGGAGCAACATCTTTGGGCAATAAAAGAATGATGGCAACGTGGCAGGAGACAGATGCTGGGAAATACCCCATTGCAGGCACCATCAGGAGCTTCCATCATTGAGAGCTTCATTTGTTTTATTCCAGTCATTTTTCCAGCTGAGAGACCTTAAAGGCTTCTGGCCAGTGGCATCCTGAGGTGATAAACACTAGGGTAGCCATCCAAAAGAGGTGCAGAATCCCTATCCCAGGGGGCTGCTTAACACCCACTGAGCCTGTTTTCCATTTGCAAGGATGCAGGGGTAAACTTGGCTACACTCAAGGGACAGAATCAGATGACAGCTGAAGAGCCCTGTAAGTTTTGAGATTTTTAAATATCACTTTAATTTTGTTAGCATGGAAATCCCTCAAAGACACCTCCATGTGTACATACCTGGCTCTGGACACCTGAAACCAGGTACCAGAAGCAGCATGGCAAATGAGGAGGAGGGCAGACTCTGGAGCTCAGCTGCCTGAGTCTGAGGTCTGATCTACCACTCACCAGCTGCAGGACAGCTTGCATCAGAATTTCTCCACCTGTAAAATGGAGGCATAACAATAACAGCATCTATCTCATACACAAGGCTGCTGTAGGGTTTGATTGTGAAAAATCAGCATAATGCATTTAAAATGTGCCTTATATATATTAAATGCCAATAAATATTTGCTATTATTGATATTGCTCTGTGCACACATCAGGACATTCCAACTACAGGTGGAAAATCATGATTTATTGAGGTTTGTGTAGGCTCTGGAATTAGAAGGATCAAGTCATCAGCAACACACGAGCCCAGTGACCTTAGGCAAGCTATTTAACTTCCTGAGCCTCAGTTTCCTCAGATGTTAAATGGGAATACCTAAGAGTAACTACTTCATAGGTTTGTTGTGAGGGACTTGCTAAACAATACATGCAATTAAAACAGCATCTGGTGCATGAAACCTACTCAATAAATGCTGAATAATTATAATAATAATATTAATAATAATATAATAATACCATTATTATTATACTATTTGTATAATGTATTAACACTAATTATATATTATTATAATAACAATCAGAATTAAAATAATGGTCTTAATATTACACCATTACTATTATTAATAATATTACTATTACAAACCACCACAAGGAGTTTGGTCTTTAGACAGTTGGGCAATGGAATGGGATGAAACGTTCGTTGGAGGAGTTAGTTACCCATGTCTGTGTGCTTGAAATCTCACTCTGGCAGCAAGTTAGAAAGTGCACTGGAAAGGGGGAGTCTCCGCAGCACAACCAGCTGGAAACTTCTTCAGGGATCAAAACAATTAAGGTAGAGGATGAGAATCACAAAATCATCCTTAAAACTTCCTTCAAGAACCAGAACCTAAGCACTTGCAATTAGCTTATTTTATTTCTGCTTTTTTCTCTGCTAGCTGTCCCTCTCCCTGGGGGTACAGGAGGACAAGATTAGCTTACTTGGGAAAAGTGACCATCTATGAAGGACTCTGTCTCTCACACACAGCTCTCACTGCACTACATATCATTTAATTTGCCTCCACTTAAACATGCAGATCGACTCTAGTAATAATATATCACATCAAGACTTCTCAAAACCTTTCTGGAACAAGACCTGATATTCACACACAGATAAATCATGTCAGAGATGTGGGGCTGGGGAGCAGGGAGGGACTAGCAAGGTGAAGATGGTTTGAGTCTATATCAAGATACCCGCCCTGATACTCTTCAGGATTGGTATCCACCAAGCCTTCAGGTCCAGGCTCAGCAACCTCATGGGAACCAGGCTGTAGCTGCTACACTCCTCCCAACATTGTGCCCCCTCTCCCTCCTTCCCTGGACCATCCTTCCTAAGTGCTCTTGCTTGCAGGAGGTTTGGGCCCACCCCACTCATTCCCACCAAGCACGGAAACCCCCACACCCCAGTGACAGGACACACCTTCTCCATTGATCCTGCTTGTCAGTGGGGCCGGGATGCATGAATGGCAAAGCCAGCAGAACTGGAGCCCAGACAGTGCTCATCATCCTGTCACCAGGACAAAGGGAAGAAATCCCATTATGTCACCTTCCACAAGCGAGAGACAGCGACAATTTCCCCCATAAACACGGCACTGACACTGTTATGATGTATCTCAAGCACTTCTAATCAGTATGGAAGTGGAGAGACTGCGGAAGCTCTTCAGCCTGAAAGATGCCATTCAGTTGGAACTGCGGGCTCCTGTTGTTATTGAAATGACCTGGCTGGGAGCAACCACCCCTCCTCACTGTCCCATCAAGTCTGAACACATACACGGTTCTCTAGCTGCTCAAAGAACATGCCAGTCAGTGGCAGAGTCAGGAGCGTTTGCAGTCAGTTTCCACATGGCCACCTGCCCTTACTCATTGCTCTCTCTGCATGTTCTCCCCTCCAAATTTTACAAAAGTGCCAGGGTTTTATTTCTTCAAAAAGTGCTTTTTTTCTGGTTTTGAAGGGAGAAAAGGCTTTTATTTCTTTAACTTCTTCTTGCCAACAGAAGCAGTGACCTTGAGTTTCAAAAGTGTGGGCAACTCCATCCAACTAGCCACATGCTTTAGTTCCAGATGTGCTTGTTCTCTTTCTGCAGATTGTCTAGTCATTATGAATGGGGACTGGGTGACTTGCAGCGAAGACATCTTGTAGGACACCATTTAAACCATGTGATCAAACTTAAGATCACTAGCAATGGGACAAACTAATATCGCGTGCTTCCTAGTGTGATGTACCCAGGATGGAACTCTTCCAGACACCTGCTGGGGCCAGGGAGCAGGAAGTGACACAGACACCTGCACAGGCCTGCACTCCTTGGCTAGTGGCAAGTGTGCAAGAGAGAGGTTGTGAGCACCCAGACTGTGGCGAGGACCTCGACAAAGCTGGGGGAAGGCCACTGCAGAGTAGGCAGGAGCTGCAGCCAGGCTATGCCCTGACTCCTGTGCCTGCTGCTCTTGTTTGTTTGTTCTTGTGGAAAGGGCACTGAGTGTTGGAGGGACAAACCCAAAGGGAAAGGAGCTCCAGTCTTTCAAACCAGGCCCTTGACCAGCCTGCGTCACTCATCACAGGATTTTCCTGATCCAAACACGCCAGTGTTGGGTCCCTCCCCATCATGTGACCTGGTCTGATTTTCTTTTTCTTTTTTTTTTTTTTTTCATCATAAATTTTTTTTTTATATATTTTTTTTATTTTAATTAAAAGTCATAAATTTACATAGGGCAATGTTGTTTGATTCATTCTGTTTTTTTTTCCCTTCCCCCCTCCCCTGCCACCCCTCTTTTCCCTCTATACATTCCTTTCTTCCTCCATTCTTACCACCCTCCTTATCCCTAACCCTAAACCTAACCCTAACCCTAACGCTAACCCCTCCTACCCCCCCCCATATGTCCTCATCCACTTATCAGCGAGATCATTCGTCCTTTAGTTTTTTGAGATTGGCTTATCTCACATAGCATGATATCCTCCAATTTCATCCATTTGCCTGCGAATGCCATAATTTTATCATTCTTCATGGCAGAGTAATACATATATGCCACAGTTTCTTTATCCATTCATCAACTGAAGGGCATCTGGGTTGGTTCCACAATCTGGCTATAGTGAATTGAGCAGCTATGAACATTGATGTGGCTGTATCTCTGTAGTATGCTGATTTTAAGTCCTTTGGGTATAGGCCAAGGAGTGAGATAGCTGGGTCAAATGGTGGTTCCATTCCAAGCTTTCTGAGGAATCTCCATACTGCTTTCCAGAGTGGCTGCACTAGGTTGCAACCCCACCAGCAATGTATGAGTGTACCTTTTTCCCCACATCCTCGCCAACACCTATTGTTGCTTATGTTCTTGATAATCGCCATTCTAATTGGGGTGAGATGGAATCTTAGGGTAGTTTTGATTTGCATTTCTCTTATTACTAGAGATGTTGAACATTTTTTCATATATCTGTTGATTGCTTGTACATCTTCTTCTGTGAAGTGTCTGTTCATTTCCTTAGCCCATTTGTCGATTGGATTATTTGTATTCTTGGTGTAGAGTTTTTTGAGTTCTTTATAGATTCGGGATATTAGCGCTCTATCTGAAGTATGAGTGGCAAAGATATTCTCCCACTCTGTAGGCTCTCTCTTCACATTACTGATAGTTTCCTTTGCTGAGAGAAAGCTTTTTAGTTTGAATCTATCCCAGTTGTTGATTCTTGCTTTTATTTCTTGGGCTATGGGAGTCCTGTTAAGGAAGTCTGCTCCTAAGTCAACAAGTTGAAGGTTTGGACCTACTTTTTCTTCTATAAGATGCAGGGTCTCTGGTCTGATTCCGAGGTCCTTGATCCATTGTGAGTTGAGTTTTGTGCAGGGTGAGAGATAGGGGTTTAATTTCATTCTGTTGCATATGGTTTTCCAGTTTTCCCAGCACCAATTGTTGAAGAGGCTATCTTTTCTCCATTGCATATTTTTGGCCCCTTTGTCTAGTATGAGAAAATTGTATTTATTTGGGTTTGTGTCCGTGTCCTCTATTCTGTACCATTGATCTACCTATCTATTTTGGTATCAATACCATGCCGTTTTTGTTACTATTGCTTTGTAATAGAGTTGAAGATCTCATTCCTTAACATTGTGAAGGCCATCTATGCTAAGCCCATGGCCGATATTGTTCTAAATGGTGAAAAACTGAAAGCATTCCCCCTAAAAACTGGAACAAGGCAGGGATGCCCTCTTTCACCACTTCTATTCAACATTGTTCTTGAGACTCTAGCCAGAGCAATTAGACAAACCAAAGAAATTAAAGGGATACAAATTGGAAAAGAAGAACTCAAACTATCCCTGTTCACTGATGACATGATTATATATTTAGAGGAACCAAGAAATTCCACCAGAAAACTCTTAGAACTCATAAGTGAATTCAGTAAAGGAGCAGGTTACAAGATCAATGCTCATAAATCCAATGCATTTCTATACGTAAGTGATGAATCTTCAGAAAGAGAAATTAGGAAAACTACCCCATTCACAATAGCATCAAAAAAAAAAAAAATACTTGGGAATCAATCTCACAAAAGAGGTGAAAGACCTCTACAATGAGAACTACAGAACACTAAAGAAAGAAATTAAAGAAAACCTTAGAAGATGGAAAGATCTCCCATGTTCATGGACAGGAAGAATTAATATTGTCAAAATGGCCATACTACCAAAAGTGCTATATAGATTCAATGCAATTCCAATTAAAATCCCAATGACGTACCTTACAGAAATAGAGCAAGCAATTATGAAATTCATCTGGAAGAATAAGAAACCCAGAATAGCTAAAGCAATCCTCAGTAGAAAGAGCGAAGCAGGGGGTATCACAATACCAGATCTTCAACTCTATTACAAAGCAATAGTAACAAAAATGGCATGGTCTGATTTTCAAAGCTCTCAGGTGCTCAGTGGAGGCCACCGGGTTCTGATGGAGGCTTCCTAAGACAAAAGCTTCCCTGGAGGGCAGGAGCTGGATGTGAGCACCAGGCAGGCCCTGGAGAAGCTACTCTGACTGGCTTCTTCCCGGAGTTCCTGGCGCCCCTCGGAGCCAGGCCAGCTCCACTCCTTCTAAAGATGGCCTTCAGGTTAGAAATTGGGACACAATTACACGATTTCTATCAATGCCCACTGAAGCTCCTCACCTCTCAGACGTTCTTCTCTGAGGTGGAGTGGGAAGACTGACTTCCCACCAGGCTGCTTCCCCCTCTGCCTGTGCCCTTGGGGGAACTGCTTAGCCCTCTCTGTGACTCACTTTCCTTCTCTGTCAAGTGGGCACAGGGTAATGCATACCTCACAAGGTTCTCTTGAGAATTAGATGTGCATAATATTCATAAAGCGCTTTTCATACTGCCTGGAGACAGTGTCTGGCAACTGTCAGTTACTTTTAGTATCACTATGCTTAAACATAAAGTTCTCAATGTTCATGTATACCACAAAGAGCCATATTTAAATCTCCCCATCATGGAGCATTCCCTTCCATCCTCTCTCTTAACTACAGGGCTCTAATATAAAAGCCATCAAGCAGCAAGGCAAGCCTATACTCTTAAGACCAGAGGACCAGGGTCCAAATCCCAGTTCTGCCATTCAATAGCTGGGTCACCTGGGAAACTTGCCAATTTTTCCATCTGTAAACAGAGGGTAACAATAATCTAGGAGAGACAGCATAGAAAATCTTAGAACAATGCCCAGCACATAGTAACTGTTCACTAAATCATATGTATTATGATATCTTGGGAGGACTACCTGTTAAAAATGGGGATTGAAGAGTTAAAATTAAAATAAAATAATTTAAAAATTATTTTAAATTTTGTTTTACTTGCATCATAAGATTTCTCATAGAAAGCTTGCATCCCTTGTTTTGGGATACTTCTCATATATTTCTTTAAGATTTTTGTCACCCAGTTACTCTAGTTACCAGTTATTCATATACTTCTAAACTAAACACAAAAAAATATAGTACATAAAACTAAGACCATACTGTACTACCATATTAGTCAGGGTTCTCCAAGGAACAAAATCAATTGGGTATCTACCTATCTATCTATCTAAATTAATCTTAAGGAATTGACTCATGTGATTATGGAGCCTGGTAAAGTCTCCAGGGCAGGCTGTCCTGCTAGAGACCAGGAAAGATATGATGTCATGGGAGATCAGTTTTTTCTTAAGGCCTTTATTTGGAAGAGGCCCCACATATCATGGAGGGCAATCTGCTGTACTTAAAGTCCACTGATTTAACTGCTCATCCTATTAAAAAAAAAAAAAAAAGAACCTTCTGGAATAGTGTTTGACCAAATATGTGGGTACTGTGTGTGGCCTAGCCAAGTTGACACACTATTTGATCACCATAACGTCTAATACCAACCTACTCTTTAAACTACATATTCCAATGACCCTTATTTACACACAGAGTTCATAAACCTGTTCTGTAGCACTTTTTAAAAATCTAGGCCCTCCAGAGAGGACAAAAGACTCTGGCCCTTTACCTCCTGCCCTCTACCTCCAGGCCCTGCCATGGACTGAGGCCTTAAACTCCTTTAGATCTTTATCCAAGGACTGTCCAAGCACAGGCTAAATTATTATGACTCTGCTTTGGGGTTAGGTTTGAAGCTCCACCCACATCCACTCACAGGTGTTCCTTCAGTTCTCGTACTTGATTTTAAATGGATCATCAATCTGAAGAATCACACTAGATCCACTTCTCTGGAAATGACTCTTAAAGCCAGAGCCCTCGCTCCTGCTTGCCTGATGTATCACCAGACACCTATGTTCCCTCTCAGGATTCTAGTTAAGGAGGCCAAGAGAAGAGGGCAACAAAGCCATTTACCAAGCAGGCTCCAGTGGGGTTAGGAAAATTGCCCTGGACAAGGAGGATCAAGCTAAAGGCAAAAGGTGAACAGAAATCATGTTGGTGAAGAAGAGAAAGCAGGAGACAGAGCAGCAGGTACAGGCACTTTGTGGAGGTGGCAAGAGAGCCTGGCTCAGCCAACTGTGTGAGGGCCTTACCCAAGTCTCCTGGAGGCAGTTGCCCACCAATCAGGGCTCCCAGTGATTTCCTGGATCTTCCTGCTTTGGGAAATTTTCTGGCTCTTGAAGCACTAACAAGTGAGCAGGGAGGTTGCTGGGACTAGGATAATCCAAGCAATGGAGAGAAATGGAGAGATTCGGGGCTAGGGATGTAGCTCAGTGGTGGAGTATTTGCATAGCATGTGCAAGGCCCTGGGATTGATCCCCAGCAACACACACACACACGGAAAGTATGAAATGGAGAAATTTAGATTTTCATAGAAAGTCACAGGGGCAGAGAGATGGAGGTTCAGGGAGAGGGTGGTTACTCTGAACAGGTGCTCATGTAAAGTTGTCTCCAGACATTTCTCTGCCTGTTAAGCAACCAAATCAAGGAGTCTATGGCTTCCTCTGTTCACCTATGTGCATTCTACCTGCCAATTCTGGTCAACCCGAGCAGCAAAATTCACCTCCACAAGAGAGTAACAGGCAGATGCCCAGGAGGCTTGTCCTCTCCATCACACAGGCACTGCCTGGCCCTACCCACAGGTCTGGCAAGAACCTAAAGCTGGAGGATTCTGATTTCCTACAGGCAGCCTTCAGAGCCAGTTCTAGGAAGGGCAGGGTCCACAGGGCCCACAGGGCTGGGCTCTTGGCCAAAAGTGCTCCTTTCAGAATTTTCTTTTTCTTTTATTGCCTTCCCACAGAGAGCTGAAGTTTGTGAGTTAGATTACTTTCATCCATAAAATAAAGACTATAAAATCTTTTCACCCTAATCAGAAGAAAGCATCCTTTCGTCCCACTATATCCATCAATATGTCATATTTAACAGTTACAATTATTGACAGGTATATAAAACGTTTGGTGACAGAGAAAATGGTTTCCTATAAAGTGTTTATTCTTTTTTATTGATAATAAGTTGGCTTCTCTAGCCCTACCAAGAGAATATGGACCACTAACAAGAGATCAAATCCATTTATATGACTTCCCACAATCACTCCAGTTACTCTGGGGCCCTGGTCTAGGCCCTGCCTTTTAAATTTCAGCATCAGTGGGAGGTTGGAGCCCCAAAGCAGGGTCATATTACTTCTGTAATGAGGAAAGTATAATTCTAATAGCTTCATTTGCTACACGCTTTCATTTTTCTTCTTCAAGACAGACTATGCAACTGAGTGTCTATGACTTGAATCTTTAAAATAGAAAAATTTTCAACTGCAGAGAATATTAATCAAAGGATCTGTCTGCTTGTGTTTGGTGCCAGGTGGGTACTGTGCATAATAATAATAATAATGTTGTAATAGTAACCATAAGTTTAATAGCTACTTTTATTTAATGCCTACTGTATGCCAGGCATTTGACCAAGGCCACAATTTACAGTTGTGCTCTGTACAGAGGTGTCTGGATAGGGGTCTGGTGGAAACTGAAATCCACTTGCCAAACCCCTTGTCCTTGTTCAGGGGTACCTTTTTGTAATGTACTTATGATATATGCAAGCCTTGCTTATTTACATATTATTTCTGATACCTGATTTGAAAACCCATGAACTTTCTTTCATGCAACAGGGCCTTTCTACAGAAAAAGAACTTACAAATAGAATTATTTTTTAATTCTAAGGGAACATCAATCAGAAGTAGAATTGATTCCAGTAGAAGTGATTTATTCTGTTTCACAAGTACTTATTTGATCCCATCTATCTATTGATCTAAGAAAACTGATCATCAGCTTCACAAATACCTGCTCATCTACTCTACAATTGGGACTGCAGCAGAACCTCTGGAGACCAACCCAGTAGAAATCCATGGAGGTCTCCAGTCTTGCATTCTCTTGAGAAAGACTAACCATGTGGGGGCGCGACTGCATCCCAAAGAGGACGAGGAATTCAACAGGGGGAGACACTGCAGCTCTGAGATGCTCAAATGGCATTTGAGTGAAGCCTGGAAGGTTGAGAATATTGGGTACACAGAGATGGGGGTGAGGAACTCTAGGGAAGGCCTGGAAAGCTCCACCCACGAGATGAAACAACACCCCCGTTATCCATGTTCTGGCCTCCACCTCCTGGCCATATTTCTCTGGGAATAGCCGGGTTCGTCCTTCTGCCTCTTAGACTCTGTGGCCCATCCCTGGCCCCATCACAGCCCCCAGCAACAGTCCTACTTTGATGAGCTCCACGCCCCTTCTTTTTACGCACACCTATCAACTGATGTCTGTGAGAAAAGAGTCCCACGGTGGTGCTGAGTGTGTCCCATTCAATGTCTTCTCGGGCCCAGGTCCTCTGTACCATCCTCTGCGCATTCTTCTGTAACTGCCAATCAAAACTGCCTTCCCCTAGGCCACGCCCCTGGCCCCCTCCCTCCCGGCAGGGGCTTGGGGGGTCTCCACGTCTCGCTCAGCAAAGTTCTTCCTCCCAGACTCCAGCCTGCGCACAAGCACAAGCCTGTTTCCTAGGAGTCCCCATGTCCTGGCCTCTGGCCTCCTGTCAGAAGGAAGGCTGGGTGCCTCCTCCACCCACGGCTGGGACCTCTCCTCTCTGGCCCTCGCAATATTCCTGGGGCTAATTGTTCTCCTCTTTCACCTCTGTTCCCAGCCTCCGCTTTCACTTACCTTTAGTCACCAATTATTTATTGTTAATAATATTGCTACACGTTAAACACTGCATGGGGGCTTAGAATACAGACAAAAAAGAACTAAGCAGCAAAGTGCTTGCGTGCGTGAGTTGACAGTCCCATTCCCCTCCTGACTTGCCTCTTCCTCTGAACCGGCTCTGAACTTCCCAGTTGTGCCTCCTGGCCTCCGATGCTTCCAACCTACCTTGCTGGTTCCATCTTTCCCATTGACCCTGCTCTTGCCTTTCTGCCTCCCTCCCCGGAAGACCCTGTGTGTCCTCTGACCTGTCCCCAAAACGTCACCTACCTGCTCCCAGACACACCTGCCTAGCTTCCTGTCTCCCCAGCTAGCTCGGTTATCCCTGGGGCTCCCTGCAGTCACACATGGGGGATCGTTGGTCTTCCTCTCCCTGCCACCTGACAAAGAGCTGCACAGTAGTCATTCTGTGCATGCTAAGCAAGACTTTTCATATTTAAACTTAATAATATCAGTGGTTCTCCCATGGAACTATGTACCACATGAGGTTCTAAGCCCAGTTCTGAGCATGTCATCTTAGTTCATCCTCTTGACAATTATTGGAGACAGACTCTAAAGTCATCTCCACTCTTATGGAAGAAGGAACAGGTTTAGCAACACTAAGCAACTCATTCAGTTCTCACTGCTAGAAAAAAGTGACACCTAGATTCTAACCTCAGTCATTGAGACCGACTCTCACAAAGACCTCTCTACAATATTAACATAGTATAAGGAACACTTTATAGAGAGCAAATTAGTGAAGCAAGAACCTAACACTTGAATGCACTTTGTACCAGTACTTCATATGCATCCTTTTATTTAATTCTTACACTGTGTACCACAATCCTACTTAATATTACTAGGCAGGAACTTGACTAATTTGACTGAGAGAAGTTAACAGATTGACCAAGGTCACCCAGCAAACAAAGGGTAGGCCTGATTGAAACTGGGGATCTCTAATAATGAAACCCTTTCCAGCGCAGGATTCAGCACTCCCTAGCAGGCAGTGTGGTCTTGGCATCTTCTGGGGTTACGTGGGTTAGCCCGGCACTTTGGGAGGGTAGAATATTCTCTCAATTTCTGCAACAGAATCAACTCCTTTGAAAATTTCCTTTCACAGGGGCTTGAAAGGAAGAGAAAGTTGGCCTCCCTCTTTTCCTTTTCATGTGTTTGTTCTGTTTTGCTATGCTTTTTGTGCTTCTAATTCTTACCATTTTAAATACTAAAACTTGTCCTGAACCTCACTGAGTGAAAACACTGACTTCTGGTGTTCTAAACTCTGGTCTCTCTGCCTTTAATTTTGCCTGCAGGGTTGAATCGTCATCCTCAAAACACTGGACTGACGATGGCCGGTTTCCCCCACTGCTTCTTAGGAAGAAGGAAGCAGAGTGGTGAAAGAGATCAACTGTGCACAAGATAGAGGCCATTTCAAATGAGCAAGACGGAGCAACCGCTCACAGGCAAACATGCCTACCCGTGCTGCCGGAAGAGGGGGAAGGGGTGGAGACGTGCTCGTGGGCTCCCAGGGATGTCAGGCTGAGGGCAGAAAATCGAGAAGCTGCATTGTTTGGGCAGGGAGGCAGGTGCTGAGAGTGCCCCAAGCCTCGCCTTGGCTCAAGAGCAGGATGCACTTGGTCATATGTGGGAATTGGCCTCCTCCTATCCCCAGACGCTCTTGCTCAGTCTCACATCCTCTCAACCCAACTCAGAGGGGCACTCAGTCCCCTGCCTCGGCTCCTGAGACCCAGTCCTGCCTGGCATAGGGCAGAACTCTGCTGCTCCAGGAAGTGAAGTTTTCCTCATTCCCACGAAGTACAAAAGTCATGAGAAGTACAAGGTTGTGCTTGTTGAGACAGGTCCGGTGGTTACGTTCACAAGTCCTTTCCAGCACAAGTGGGAGCCCCCAGCCACCAGGAGACCCAGCTGGGGTGGACTCAAGTGCACCCGCTGGGGAAGGAACGGCAGGCTCCACTGTGCTGAGCAGCAGGGACTGCAGTGTTTCTCAACCTGAGCAAGCAGCAAGCAGACTTGGAGGACGGGTTAAACCCAGAATCGGGGGCGCCAACCCCAGAGATTCTGATTCAGCCGTTCTGGGACAGAGGCCCATGAATTTGCATTTCTCATGAGTTCCAGGGCTGCTGCTGCTGCTGCTGCAACTGGTACGTCTTCCACACTTCCAGGAAGAGTGCTCTACTACTACAGTCTGTCCCTCAATCTAGAGTTACAGAAACTAGTAGGGCGTTAAAATATTCCAAAGGCCCACCTGTATGGTTGTACAAGTTATACACTCCCCATAGGTACCTGGCTGAGGGGATTAAACCGGGTGGTAATCGAGTTCATGCTGTACTAGCCAAACTGTGTGTTCTGCTGAGTCTACTTTGACCTAAGAAAAACAGGGGGCTCATGTTGGGAGACAGCACCTTTTAAAAATCCATCCACTCAATACCTTTTTGTAATTTGCACTGAACACACGGGCAGTGGTAGCCTTAAATGAATACCCTTTGCCCACCAGGGTACATAACAGGACCTCAAATGCATACCTACTCTGAGACCCCTAGAAAAGTTACAAAGTCACAGAAGGGTTCAGCCTTCAGAGGAGCCAGGGGAGGGGTTGGCACCCCAGCCTCAGCCCTGGCCCCACATGGCCGCTCTCAATCACATGAGGACAAGTCACTTCCAGGGCCTTAACAGTAATCAAGGCATGTGGTTCCGTCACTTCCTGCAAAACCTCAGACCCCCAGGCAGGGAGCTGCTTCCACAGAAAGAGTGTTCTGCAGCTAGTCCCTGCGCTACTGCTAGCAGCCACCTCTGAGGAGCCATCCGCGTCCAGGCACCCACAGGAAAGTGTACCCTGGCAGCTTCCTGTAGCCCACTGGCCCCATCTGCCATTGTTCCCTGTCCTCACTATGAGACCTTTCGTCTGCTGTCCATAGCAGGCCGACCCTCTCAGCTGGCAGATCGATCCCCTGGTTATCCATGCTATTTCCTGCCAGCACTCTGAGCTTTAAATCAACCAAGAGTCAGCTCTGTGCTCCCAACCTCCTGATGCCAACCATGTGTGCCATGGTCATCATGCCGTTTGATTAACCATCCTGTAAACGGGCAAAGTACAAAACAAAGAGAACCTTGTGTTTCCATGAAAATTAAGTTGGTTGCTTTGGAAAAGCTCAGTGAAGGTGAGCTTCCAGGAAAAAAAAAAAAAAAGATTACTGTCAAATTAGATAGCACTGGAGGAGAAAAATGCAAAAGATGGAGAAGGGGCAAGTCTACCAGAATTCCATACTCCGTGGGTTGCCACCCATTTAGCTTTTTCCCGCTAAAGATGCCGAAATTAGATTTAAAAGTTAATGTGAGCATTTGTTATAAGTTCACAGAAAACTTAATGGTGTTTAAATTCTCAGGAATTAAGGATTAACCACATATTGTCAGTTCAAATTAAATTTTATAAAGGTGGCAAGTTTGTTACCTCACTTAAGTGGGGGTTCTCCCTCCCAATTCTAAGAGAATACAATATGTATAATAAAACATTAAAAAATATAATTTCAAATTTTAAAAAAAAGATACTGAAGTTATAAAGGATACACAAGGCACCCTGGCAACCGGATGGAGGTGAGGGACCAGGAATCTGCAAAGCCCACATCTGAAAAACAAGGTTCAGCCCTAAGTCAAAGGCGGGGAATGGATCTGTGTTCATAAGTGTTAAGTAGAAATGCTCCCCAAGTCAATGCAGGTGGCAGAGGAAGACTGTTGGGATGGCTAAATCAGGGTGCCCAGGGGCTTTGCCCCTTTCCAGCTGAGCACACTGGAAAAATAACTGTTCTGATCCTGAGGATGCTCACCTGGGAGACACAGCCTTGTCTGAGGAAAACTGCAGTACTGAGAGAGAGGTGGCCATCTGCTGTGCTTGTCAGTGGACAGAGTTGCCCTCCTCCCTCCAGATGACTTTCCACTTCTTTTCCTTGACAGCCTAGGCCCTCCCAGGGGCAGAACACCTGCCTCAGGACCAAGAATGCCCACCTGCCACCTGCCTGGCCACCACCCTGCCTCAAGCAAAGCACAAGGCTCAAGTCAGGCCAGTTGGGGCCAATAAGAACCAATTCCTCCCAAGATTTAATTATCGGGGAATTGGCTTCTCTCTTCCCCCGGCTTGGTGGGAGGGATGACGTGAGGCTGCAGGAGAGAGCCAGAACAGGTGAGGCAAAGCCAAGAGAAGAGTTGCCAGCAAGACACAGCAGAAACCGTTTGAACCCTGAATCAAGCCGATCCTGAAGCTGGACTTTCTATTACAGAAGTTGATCAATTTCTTTTTTTACCTTCAGTCTAATCAAGGTAAAAACACAACTGCAGGCATTTGGTTTATGAGATGACCCCAAGAAACATGAGAAGAATGGGGAGGGGGCAAGAGAGGGGACAGAGAGGCAGTAGTAAGGGGACATTACCTAGCAAGTGGCTCTGTGAGTGGCTGGAGCACCTTCCTGTGGAGGAACTCTAGAAACAGGGAACAGCTCCAGAGTTGTCCACTGAAGAGCCCAGGAAGGTGGCCTTGTCCATCAGGTCCCATCTGTCACTGGTTGAGGACTGCCCTAGAGTAGGGATGAAGGACAATACCTCCCTCGTACCTCCCGCCTGACACAAGCACAGGCAGAATGGACTTCTTCCAGAAAAGGCCTCCAAAAAGTTGCAGGATTGGTTGCTAGAAGCTGAGTTGGCATGCACAAAGAAGATGGAAGCTAGGTGGGCAGGGCAGGCTCCTGCCATGCCTGCTGTATTTGGGCTCCTGTCACTGGTGACAGAAAAGCCTCGCTGTTGCTGTCTTACATCTGGTGCTGAACATCTGGCATGGCTTAAGCACTTAACAAGTGCAATCCTCCTTGATATAATTATCACTGCTACTGACCAGTGATGGCCACTGTGAAGACCCAGCTTGGTCTGCCAGCTTCGGAGAACTCCATCCCTGGGCTAGGCTTCCTTGCAACAGAGAGGATCTGAGGCCCCAAGCCCATCAGGGCCAATGTCCCTTCAAGAGTCACTTGTCACTGGGTTCCTACCACAAGCACAGAGAAGAACATGGGAAAGTGGGTCGGGAGCAGGTTGGTTATAACGGTTGAGAAAATGAATACTAAAGAGACTTTTTTGTCTTCTGCCCTACCCCTACCCCTTTACCGATCTTCTTGTGGTTCCTGCTTTTCTTCTTACAGCCTAGGTGGAGAAACTGACAAAATGTTGAGGACTGTGACTCATTAATAAACATACTCAAACATGCCAAGGGTTTGGCATGAGGGGTTTTACTACAGTGTCCGAACTTCTGTCAAGGAGGAAGATGGGCCTTCCTGAGATCTCGCCCACTGGCTCTGTTTGGGTCTTGAGATGGTCTGGGCCTGGAGCCAAGGAACTACGTGGTCTGACCTGGGCCACTCCCTCCCAGGCTGCCTGGACAGGCTACCCTCTCCAAGTGCAGACTTGGACCACTCACTCCTAAGTACCCAGACACATGCCCCAGTCACTTTCATACCCACTTTATTACCCTGAGAGGTAGGGTCTACTAGTGGACTAACAGATGAAGAAACTGGGTGTCCAGAGGGCTCAAGAAGCAAATGGTAAAGCTCAACATTCTGGCCTCTGGGGGTCTAGACTCTGTTTTAGAATAGTATGTTTTGATCACATGGTTTAATACAAACCGTTCTGGAGACCCCTGTGTCCAAGGCTTGTTCTCCAGCCTGAGGCATTATTGGGAGGTAGGGCCTTGTGGAAGGAAGTTAGGTCATTGGAGGTATGTGCTTGTTATAGTTTGGATATGAATTGTCCCCCAAAGGCTCATGTGTCCAAGACTTGGTCCCTGTCCCCAGTGCAGTTTGCTCGGAGTTGGGGCTTTGGGGATGTGATTGGATCCCGAGGGCTCAAGTCTCATCAATGGCTTAACCCATCGATGGATCATAATCAATGGGCTATTGGGAGATGTAAGAAGTAACCATAGGAGGTGGGGCCTGGTTAGAGGAAGTAGGTCACTGGGGGCAGAAGGATATATCTTATCCTTGGCCCTCTCTCTCTCTCTCCCTGCTTCCCAGCTGCTCTAGAGTGAGCAGATTGACTCAACCATGAGGTTCTGCCTCACCACAAGCCCACAGTTACAAGATCAAGTAACTATCAGATAAAATCTCAGAAACCATGAGCCAAAATAAATCTCTCCCCCTTAAAGTTGTTTTTCTCAGATATTTTGTCACAGTAGCAAAAAGCTGACTAACACAGCATTTGAAGGAGATATTGAGATCTCAGCACCTTGGGTGTACCTGTCTGTCTCTCTGTGTCCTGGCCACCATAAGGTGAGCAGTTTGCTTAGTCATGTGCTCCAGGCCTTGATGTTCTGCCTCATTACAGGCCACAAAATGACAGAGCCAACAAAGCATGGAATGAAACTTACAGAACAGTAAGCCAAAATAAACTTCCCCTCCTTAAAGTTGATTCTCTCAGACATTTTGTCACAGTGATGGAAATCTATCCCATAAGCCCTTTCCACCCGGGCAGGAGACTAGCCATGTCTTCCCACTTTGTCGTTCTCTGCCTGCTGCCTGCCTCTGCTCTGCCTGCTTAAGGAAAATGGTGAATCCTGTTGCCTTACTCTTTGTATCCCTTTCCGCTGCCATTAAGTTTAATATGTTCTTCCAAGGCTACTCTTTTTTTCACGGTTTTCTATAAGCCCTGCCTGAATAAGGCATATTGTATTCCATTAGCCTCATGAACTGTGTATGCTGTACAAAAGCTGCACATCCCAGTTCTGAAGTATCAAGGCAAAGCAGTTTAAAAATCAGAGGGAGAAGGGAGGGTATCAGCAGTGACTCCAAACATAACAGGGAAAGCCATGCTGTTGAGCACCTAGAATCAGCCAAACGCAAATTCACTGGAACCTCAGTGACTCTGGAGGAAAGACCCATGTCTTCCAGAGCCTTGGTTTATTCTCATCTGTAAAGTGCAAACCATAGTGTCTACTTGACGGGGTAGTTGCAAGATTGAAGGGAAACAGCCAGGGCTGGTACCAAGAGCAGGGCGTAGCATCCAGTGGGCTTCCAATAAACGTTCCGTTCCCTTCTCCTCTCTTGGTAGTGGGAAGAAAAGGGGCATGTGGAAGGTTAATTGTCCTTTAACTCCAGGAATGATGGAAGCGGTTCTGCGGCTGTCACGGGAAGGACAGCCTCACTGGGATGGACGCTATCTGGGGAAGAAGCTCAGCTCAGCATCTGCACACTGTGCGGTATCTGTGAACATGACAGCAGCGACTGATTTGGTGGGAGAGCAGGGCACAAGGCAGTCTGCTCAGGTCCCCACATCCTCAGCCCACACGCACACCTTCGGGGACTCCAGCTTTGGACTGAATGTGAACCCTGCAGTTTGTGAGTTTGTTTGCTTTGGGCAAATAATGACTTCCTGTTTCTTAGAAAACAGAGCAAGCTTCCCAAGCTCCTCTGCCAGGCGACAGTTCCCTCCAAACAGCAGGAATGTGTGGGGTAAACAGAAGGGGCCCTGGTGAGGCCCGCCCACCAAGGGGCCCCCAGAAGCAGAGCTGGGCTTTGAGAAGCAGACAGGGCGTTCCGGCCTCCCGGCCTCCCAAGTCCTGATGGAATCTCAAGAGCAGCTTTGAGGGCTGTGCATCCGCGCCCACACACACTGCGGCCGCACCGTGAGAGCCTCGCTGGACCTCCAGGAGTTGGCACGGCAATCCCTCTGCCTCCTATACCACTTGGCAGCTCTTCCTGCCCCTCAGGAAGTCTGAATTCCTCTCGGTCCACACAGCACGCCAATCTCATTCCCCTCTCCAAGCTCCACACAGTGTCCCGTTTGCCTGCCCACCACTCTCCTGCCCAACTCACACCTTCCTTCCTACAGGAAGTCCTCTGGGATTGTTCCACAGAGCTTCTTGTTTGCAGCCCTACACACCCAATGCTGTTCACTAACATTAGCCCCACTTCCACGGCCCCAGACTGTAAACTGTAAATGGCAGTGGCTTAAAAATTAGTCAAGCTGGGCACAATGCTGCATGCCTATAATCCCAGCAGCTCAGGAGGCTGAGGCAGGAGGATTGCGAGTTCAAAGCCAGCCTCAGCAACTTAGGGAGGCACTCAGCAACTCAGAAGACTTTGTCTCTAAATAAAATTTAAAAAGGGCGGGGTTGTGACTCAGTGGTTAAGTGCCCTACGTTCAATTCCTTGTACAAAAAAAAAACAAAAAAACAAAAAAACAAAAAACCAATATTTGCAAAGAGCTTTACAAGCTCAATTTCATTTAATCTTCACAGCCCTTGGAACATAGGCACTTTCATTATCCTGATTTTGTAAATGAGGAAACAAAGTCTCCAGAAACATAAATATTATAACCAAGATCACACAATTAGTTGGTGGGCAGAATGGGCACAGAACCAGCTCTGATTCTGGCTCCTATTCTTTTGAGTGCCAAGAGGTGTTGCCTCCTACAATTAGTGTTTGGTAACCAATTGGTGGACTGGGCCAGTGGCTCTCAAAAGGTGGATCCCACCCAGCAGTATCTGGGAACTTTTTAGAAATGCAAATCTTGGGGTCTACACCAGACTTACTGAACCAGAAACCCCAGGGGTGGGCACAGCGATATGTTTTTAAAAGCCTTGCAGAATTTACTCATGTTTGCTGGGGTTTGAGATGAGCTGACTAGATGTGGGACTGGCAGACCTTTTCCTTTGAGGGTTTGCTGTGGTTTGGATAAGGTCTGTGTGTGTCACCCAGGGTTCCTGTGTGAAAGCTTGGTCCCCAGTGTGGTGGCATTGAGGTGGTGGAATTTTTAAGAAGTGTGGCCCAGGGCAAGGTAACTAGGTCAAGAGGGTGTTACCCAAGGAAGGGACTAACATTGGTCTCATGGAGTGAATTTGTGCTCAAGGGAGCAGGTTGTGATAAAGGGAGGCCATCCGTGGGCCTGGCCCCTTCTGCACATGGCTGTTTCCCTTTCTTCTCCTTCACATATGCCACTCTCCCTCTGCCACACATTGCCACCCAGATGCCCACCCCGCAACACACACACACATTGTGATGTAACCAGAAGGGCCTCCCCAGAGGCCAAACAGATGAGTCAATCAATCTTGAACTTCCAGCTTTCAAAACTGTACACTAAATAAACCTCTTTTCATTATAGAGTACCCAACATCAGGTATTCAGTTATAGAAACACAAAAGGAAATAAGACAGGGCTAAGTAGTAAAAATTTTAAAGTTTATGGATCAAGAAGTAAAATTGAGGTTCTAATGGAGACACTTGCATAATGAGAGAGAAAGCAAATTTAGAATTTCTATTGATGAAATTCAAAATATGGCAATAATGATTATGATTTCTTTTTAAAAATATTCTTAGTTATAGATGGATACAATACCTTTATTTTGTTTATTTTGGGTTTTTTTTTATGTGGTGCTGGGGATCAAACCCAGTGCCCCATACATGCTAGGCAAGTGCTCTACCACTGAGCCACAACTCCAGCCCAGAATATGATTTCTTATGTAACACAAATCTAATAATGTAAAGGATGAAATTTATTTGGAGGGCTATCATTTGGCTTAATGGGGGTTCAGAGTTGATGTTTCCTATCATCAAAACATTTGCAAATGCTCATGTGTGAAAACCATTTTTAGCTCCCTATACAAAGTGGGTGGTGAGCTGAATTCAGCCTCCCTGTGATCAGCAAGCTCTGGGCTAGACCACTTGAGCTGAAAGAGGAAATCTGGGTACTTTTGGGTCAATTCTTATCTAAACCAAGGAATCACTATTCACAGACCATTTGGCAATTCCACACGTCCAACCCCACTCTCTTCACCCCCAGAACAGTTGCTCAACCGAACTGACAGATTGGACCAGGCATTTTGGCATCGTGTAACTCTCAGCGAAGCTGTGATAAGTCAGACAGTCCTTGCCTTACACAGCTCCCTGATAGGGAGAACAGCTGTCCAGCCAGGTGGCTGAGCAGCTGCAGGAAGCCCTCAGCCCTGCTCCTGCCACCACCTGTGACTTCTGTCCCTTCCTCATCTGGCCCCTCCTGGACTTCCCTGGGGCCAGCACCATAGTGCTAGTCTCTCCCTGCTTGCTCCAAGGAAGGTGAGTGTCTAAGAGGATGGAAAATGACCTCTCCCTGCCACACCGACTTTTCTCTGTGGTCTGGGCTTTTTCAGCACCTGTCTGAACTTGTGCCTGGCTGGAAGACTATAAGGAGCCGAGACATAGAAGCAGCAAGAAGCTTAAGATCTCCACTGCTCCCTTAAAAAGATGGGTAGAAATAACAAATGGCTGAAGCACCAGGCTCGAATTGTGTTCCCAAAGCAATATGTCCAAGTACTCCTAGTGCCAGTGAATGTGCCTTATTTAGAAATGGGGTCTTTGCAGATGCGAGTAAGTTAAGATGAGGTCATGGGTGCTCGTCCAATGGCTGGTCTCCTTAAGAAGAGGGAAATTTGAACAGAGACACAGGGACACAGAGAGGACACCATGTGAAGACAGAAGCAGATATTAGATGCATCCTGAAGCCAAGGAACACTAAAGATTGACAACAACTAGCAGAGCTAGGAGAAAAGCATGGATTCTCCCTCAGAGCTTCCAGAAGGAACCAATCATGCCTACATCCTGGTTTTGAACTTCTAACCTCCAGAAGTGCAAAGGAACGTTTTTCTGTGGCTTTAAGCCACCCAGTCTGTGGTACTTGGTTTCATTCACCTGAGGAAACTAATACAGTTGATAAAAAAGAAAATGGTAAAATACA
This sequence comes from Sciurus vulgaris, assembly GCF_902686455.1. Classification (NCBI taxonomy): domain Eukaryota; kingdom Metazoa; phylum Chordata; class Mammalia; order Rodentia; family Sciuridae; genus Sciurus; species Sciurus vulgaris. The sequence continues at coordinate 121,944,012 of NC_136466.1, forward strand.
GCAAGGGATATCAGAATAAGCAGTAAGGAAAAATCATTTACACTTTCAAGAATCCTTAGCATTTTGAGACTGTGTTTATGACTTCAAGTTAGGCAAAGAGACAGATTTCAAAACTTATTCTGTAATTTTAAAACTTCCATTTATATACACATCCATACATAAAAGTTTGGATACATAAATTATATTGTTATATCGTGTGCATGTACAAATAGGTAACAGCAAATCCCATCATAATATACAACTGTACACCAAAAAATGTGGGAAAAAGATGTAATGCATGATTTGCAATATTCATCTCTGCATGAGACTATAGCAAACATGAGTTGTTAATATCAGATAAAATAGTAGTTTTTAAAAATTAAAGTAATGATTTGTGTTTACCCTGAACAACAGAAAGAAAAAGTATGAAAGCAAAAGGATAATTGTCTAGAATCAGAGCAGTTGTGAAATGGGTCTCAGATAAGCCTGAAGACTAGAATTCTGAAAAGGTACCTGGGACGCTACTGTGAGAGCGTCTCAAATAAAATCAGATACCACAGTCACTTCTCAGCCCATGCTGCACACCAGAATCATCCGGGAAAGGTGTTTTTGATTGTTTTTTTCGGTCTTTAGAAAACCAATGCCCCGGTACTACTCTGTGCCGACTGATGAAACCAGAAGAAGCTGCCTAGAATTGCATGAAATTTGAATTTCATTTTAGTCAGTTTTTGCTTTGAGAAACATCTGTAGGAGAAAGCCTGCATTTGGCCTCATGCTTTGAGGGAAGATAATATTAACAATAGGTAAGGACATTTGCTACCTGGCTAGTACTATTACAAATTATCCACATAGACTGTCTTCCTTCAACATCATAACAATATCATTAGCATAGTTGCATGATCATGCTCATATTAGATATGAGAGAACTGAGACTCGGTGATGTCAAATATCATGGATGGGGTAACACAGTTCATAAGTAGAAGATCTAGAATCCAAAACAAGGAAGTCTAATTCTTCTTCCCCATTATGCACTCCATCTTTGGAACTTGGGATGTGATTATGCAAGCCAGGAATTGGGTCACGAAGATTGTACTGCTCAAACCCAGATGGACACCTGAAGCCCTTCTTCTCCCAAGTTTTACTCAGCACATGCCAAAATGTTTCCTGCCTGGATATTGTGTGTGCAGTTGATTGAAAAATTCAAAGTCAATTAGGTACCTGGGAAAGTTTTCCACTTTCAGAACTGAAGATGGTGGACCTCCATCCTTGATGATCTTTAATGGTCATAACCCACTATTTATGGCAAACCACCAGAGACATTTCTCTATGGTCTCCGGACACAACACTGTAGGGCTCTGAGAAATATGCTGAAACACTCCTGGCTCCACTTCTCCTTCTTACCTGCATCTCCCCACTATCTTAATTTACCCATCCATTTATTGCTAATTCTATTTTGCCTTTTTGTATTAGGGGCTAAGAATGGGACCAGACACAGATTATTTAAAACATGTCAGCAGAAAATGAGCAGCTACCAGTGTTTCCAAATTCTTCGTGGCAAAATGTGGGACAATAAATAAGAAGAATATAACCTCAGATCATATCGAGTAGCAAAAGCTCACTTACAATCATTATGAGAGTGGATCATATTTTTAAAATATTCTCTCTGCCCTTTGACCCTGAAGCCCTTGTGCTAACAAGGGCAGCTGCAGAATTCTGCTGCTCTCGTCTGCTTCTCTTTGCATCTCCTCCTCTGGCCTCCTTCAAGCCAAGCCACCTGCCTCTTCTCATTCAGAAGCCTCCTCCCATCCCCCTAATTTAGGGACCCCCCTCCCTACCATTTTCCAACATCTGTGCCTCCACCAGGGACTTGAAAAACAAACCCAAAACCACAGCAAACCACTCTTCTGTAATTTGCTGGGCTGCCAACCTAAAAAAGAGACTAAATATTCCCTTTTTTTTGTTGTTTAAATGATCTGTGAAACAAACCAAAGTTGTGGTTTTGTTTTCCAGAAACAGTTTAGTGAACTAGTTTAAATGCAGAGGCAAAGATAATATACTCATGTAACTACATGATTCTAAAAGAAAAAATTCTCCAAAGGAACTTAAGATTACATAGACTCTGAGCAAACCAGATACACACACATGAATAAAATGGATGGGTTGGGGAGAAAAAATTTCAAGCCTAAGAAGGGCTAGACTTTGAAAAGCCTTGCCTGAAGAACTGACGTACAATAGTATCTGAAGCACAGTGATGTCTGCAGCGTCAGGGCAACAATATAGGATGTGACTTTTGGTGACTATTAATCTGCCTTCTAACCTCATGGAAAACCTTACCATCCACCACTCTCTTGTATTTCTCTCGTATTTAATTCTGCCATGTTCTTCTCAAGAAGCAAAGCTGAAGCCCAACTCACTGTGGGCCAGTCACCATCCAGCAAGAGTCTATTGGTCATCTACTCTATTCCTAACTCTACTCATGCAAATAGCATATGTTAATGAGGAACCACTACATCTTGGCTCAGATGGGGGACCGAAGAGATGTATGGATAGGGTCCCCACCCTCAAGGCCCTAATGGTCTCATTGGAAAGCAAACCTAGCATAGCTAAAGAGTCACAGGCTGTATCAAGTCCTTCAGCAAAATGTATTGAGTGCCTTTCAGGAGCCAAGCCCACTCCCAGCTGTAGGGTAGACAGTCCACTCCCTCAGGAAGTCTCCAGGTCAGTGTAAAGCCAGGCTGGAACCACATGAGGACAAGGGTCAAAGTGTGTCTGAGAGGTCAGGGACCACAGACCCCAGTCCAGCTCTCTCTACCTGGTCTTGGCTTCACCCAGTCTCTCCAGTTCCTCTTGCCTTTCTTCCCATTTCTCAAACTCTCCAGTCTCTTCCTAGACTCAGAGCCTCTCTGCTACTTTGCTATCCCTGGTTGACCTTCCCCAAATCTTTATAGTTCTGACTTTCTCCTTCTCATCTGTCATGACTCAGCTCAAATGTGTTCATTGAATCATCCCTGGAAACTCATCCAAAGGCAAGGCACCATTAATTTCTATGCCAGTTGCTTGCTTGTTCCTTTCTTCACATAACCAACTTTGATTTATTTTATATACTTATCCCTTTACTTGGATTCATGTCTGTTTCCTCCCCTTAAAACACATGCTCCACTGGGCTTGGTGCTCACACCTGTAATCCCAGCCACTTGGGAGGCTGAAGCAGGAGGATTGCAAATTCAAAACCAGCCTCAGCAACTTAGCAAGGCCCTAAGCAACTTAGGGAGACTCTGCCTCTAAAAACACATGAAAGGGCTGGGAATGTGGGTCAGTGGTTAAGCACCCCTGGGTTCAATCCCTGGTATAAAAACAAAACAAACAACAAAACCCTCCATCTTGTTCCCTATATCTCAGCACCTAGCACAGAAGCTGATATGTGGTTGGCATTCTTTACATGTTTGTTGACTACATGAATGAATGAGGTGATACAAACCCAAATGCTACCAGTCATTTAAACAATGCAAGTGCCAGGTGCAGTTCTGGATGCTTTATAATTATTAACTCAATCTAATAATATTTTAAGGCTTAAAGGACAAATAGAGGTTTCCAGGAAGAGAAGAAAGGGTAAAGGTGTTCCAGGTAGAGATAACAGTGTGTGACAAGGCTTAGGGTTATAAAAGCACACAGCACAGTCAGAAGCTGACTAATATGTGACAATAAGAGGCAGAGTAGAGAAGTAGAAGTGGGCAGAGACAAGCTGGAGAGAGCAGAAAAAGCAATGAGAGGCTTGGGGAGGCAAAGATGTGATTTCATCCTGACGGCAAAGTAGAATGGCTGGGAAAGGATTTGAAGACTCTCCTGTAATTTCATAGTAACCAGGACTGGTGGTTCATCTGCCAGCACAGGGATGTGTTACTTTCCTGTGCTTTATGGGAATAGTTTTTCACTCCAGCGTCTAATCCAGCTATACACAGTGTCCACAGTGATAGTTAATTTTACATGTCATCTTGACTGGGCTACAGGGTGCCCAGATACTTGGTCAAATATTATTCTAGGTTGTGTCTGTGATGATATTTTTAAATATGATTAACTTTTTAAATTGATAAGCTAAGTAAAGCAGATTCTTTTCCCCAATGTGGGTGGACTTTATCCAAATAATCCAGGACCTAAGTACAACAGCTCAGTCTCTTGTGAGTTAGGGGGAATTTCTTCTGCCTTCAGATTGAAACTGAAACTGCTATCCTGGTTTTCCAGCATGCTGACTCACCCTGCAGATCCTGGGACAGGACTTTAGAGCCTCCTAATCACATGAGCCTTATCCTTTTAATAAATCTCTTTCTCCTTACATATACATGCTATTCTCTAAAGAACCCCAACGGATAGAGCCATTCCTCAGATATTGATATTGGGATGCAGGATTGAAGGCAGAGTGTTTTAGTCAACTTTTTCACCACTGTGACTAAGAGTATCTGATCAGGACAACTGTATAGGAGGAAGGTTTATTTAGGGGCTCACAGTTTCAAAGGCCTCCATCCATAGACAACAGGCTCCATTCCTTGGGGCTTGAGGTGAGGCAGGACATCATGGTGGAAGAGTGTGGCAGAGGGAAACTTCTCACACGATGATCAGAAAGCAGAGAGAAAGGTCTCCACTTGCCAGATATAAATATATACCCCAAAACCACCCTCAATTCCCATCTCCTCCAACCACACCCCACCACTTCAGTTATGACTCAGTTAATCCCTATCAGGGGATTAATTCACTGATTGGATGAAGACTCTCACGACCCAATTATTTCTCCTATGAACCTTCTCACACAAGAGCTTTTGGGAGACACCTCACATCCAAACCATAACACAGAGGGAGACAACTTAAGGGACTTATAGGGAGAAGGGAGGTGTGGCATGGAAGTGATGAGGCAAGGGTGGAGAAGGCAGGGTCAAGCAGCCAGAGGTCTCCATCTACAGCTTACTTCCAGGCCACTCATGGGCCTCAAGCCTGCACTCCTGGATGGATGCAGGTCCTAAATGCATCAGGAGCATGCTGATCCAAACATGGCCCGAGATTCTACATGGTGGCCCTGTCTCTACTCCATCAGTGAACTATAATTTTACCATTATTGTGAGTGGGGCTTCTGGCCTTTGACTGTGGCCCCAACTGGAGATGATCACCTGACTGTAGACACCCAATCCCCCAGACCTCCAGCCCTTCTGAGGAACAAGTTTCTGGCAAGAAAGAAGTTTCCAGGCATTCTTCACATTGTCTGCTGTTCTGTCCCTCATCCTACTGCTTACAGCATGTGGAATTTTGGTTGGCAAGGGAGAGTCCGCACGCTCCTTGAAGGGGCATTCAGAGTGGGTTGTGGCTCTGGGAGGTCCGACCCCAGACCTGGTCACATCTGTCTTCGCTCTGGGTCCTGAGGCAATGCTCTCCCTGTCTCTGAGTCTGTTTCCTGCTCAGCATAGTGTATTGTTCTTCAAAGTCCCCTCTGGGTCTGATATTTAGAGTAACAGATTCAGTGCCAGATCAGGCTCAGGATCCTCCTGGAAGGGTCGACTCAGGATTCTTCTCAGGATTTTAGGCGGAACTGCCCCTGTTTTCCTTCTGGGCCCTAGAATAATGGACTCTATGGTTTGTATGAAGGGACATATTTAACTTGAGTAGAGGGGTGAGAATAACGATAAAACAATCAGAAGAGGTACCAGCTCACCCAAAGTTTCCACACTCTTTAAATGACCATGAAGTCATAGGTGTAGTACACAAAGCCTAGTCTTTGTGTGTGTGTGTGTGTGTGTGTGTGTGTGTGTGTGTGTGTGTGGTGTGGTGTGTGTGTGTGTGTGTGTGTGAGAGAGAGAGAGAGAGAGAGAGAGAGAGATTTTTTATTTTGGACTGAGAGCATAGTTCCGTAGTAGAATGTGTACATACACAAGACCCTGTGGTCAATGCCCAGCAAAACACACACACACACACACAACACACACACACACACACACACACACACACACACACACCAGATTTAGAGTCAACAAACTTGTATTTCATATTTCAATCCAGTTCAGTCATGGAACGTTCTCATTAGTTAACTTAAAGCAATTAAGTTTTGTGTAAAATATGTCAAATGAGGCTCTTAAAATGGCCCTAAATTCACTGCTACTTCTCCCACTGTGAGGGCAGTCCATTTCCCTCCCCTCATATCTGAGCTGGACTCTGTGACCTGTTTGGCCAAGAGAATGTAAAGGAAGTGACACATTATCTGCCAAGTATAAATTACATGGAGTCTCAAATTTACACTATGGTCTCAGAATACTCATTCTTAGATGCTCTCTCTCAGGACCCAATCATCAGGTTCTGAGAAGCCCAAGCCACATGCAGAGGTCACCAGCCAACAATCAGCATGACCTGCCATGTGCATGTGCCATAGATGTATAGACATTAAGTTTAGGGAAGTTTACAGCACAGTAATGGGTCATCGGATCACCTAACGTGCAGAGCAAGTGACCACCATGTAAGATTACTTGCCAAGATTATAGAGAAGCACCTCATAAGCCATAAAGTATACCACAAATGTAAGGAGTCATGGTTAATAGCATGAGTTCCTGTATTGCCCTTGCCATCCTGTCCCAGTGGCCAGTTCTGGGCTCTCATTTCAGCCCATGGCAATTTCTGCCTTGGCTCTGTGCCTGAGCACTTGGGTTTTTCAAATGAGTTTTTCAAAGAGGCCAAGATTGCAGAGGGGTCCTGCAGGAGTTTCTGGGGTTGCTTGCTGAAGCTCTTAACCCATGTGTCTGTACTCTTATCCCATCATCTGCTCACAGCTGACATTTCAAACTCTGGGTTTCCAAAGAGAGCTGGAAAGAGGTGAACACTTGTGCTCTCAGGCCTGGATACTCAAAACTGTTCCTGAAACTTTCTCCAGCCCGAAGTTATACAGACACCTCCTGGAGATGTTTCCCACCAGGGTGAACCACGGAGTCCTGCATTCAAACAGATGGTCACTGAGTCAGCAGGGTGAAAATGCAACCATAGCCAGGTGCTCGGATTTCTTCTCTGATGACCTTCATGACACCTCTGCTAAAGAATTCGGACGCATTCTTCAATAGGTTTTGCTTACTAACACAGATCCTGTGACCCTGGCCCATCTTCAATACAGGTCTCTATACTCCCCAAAAGACATCAAACATGAGAGTTGACAGCAGACCTTTTAAAATATCCACTCAACTACTGAAATTTCCTTGTTATCTTCAGTAGAAATAAATAAAGGGAATCTTTGATCTAGAATCTACTTCTTTGAACATACAATTAACAATTATTTATGAATACCACACTAGATTAGTGTTGGGTGTCTCTTGTCACCTGTCCCTTCAATTCTTCAACCAGTCAGTGCAGACTAGGACAAAGCATCACCTGCCTCACAAACCTGATGGCTTTACTCTCTCCTGCAGGGGCAAAGCCTGGGTCATCGTTTGTCTTGTGCCATCCTGGCTAGCTGTGCCCCTGATTGGAGGATGGAAAATAAGGGGGGCTAGAAGCCTGCAAACAACATTTCCTGGGTCAGTTCCCATGCCATGGCTTGCAGGCTCTGGCAGGAGACTGGAAGAAAGGAGGAAGGGAGAAACCATCTTTTTATTCCTTCTTCTGGGATTACCGGTGGCATCACTGGTAGCAGGTAAGGGGGCAGACCTGGGTTCTGTAGTGGGAGCAGCTTCAGCAGCTCAGTGTTTATGGGCTCTGGCTCCTGTAGCAACACTGGTGGGGTGAAGGTCTCCAGAATCCCAGGCTCCTGAAGAGTCATTGAGAGCACAGGCTCCTGGCTTCCTGTAAGTTGGGAGCAGCAGGTATACCAGAAATCAAGAGTTTGGCAATCCTGAGTTTGGGGTAACACTGTTCCTTTCTGCAGTGGTGTTATCGGGTGCAGTTCCTGCTTCCTGGATCGCCTCATTGTCCACACTTCATGTCCAGCAAACAAATCCCTACCTTGAATCCCCTCTGTTTGTCATACCTTGAATAGTTTTTATTTTCTTTACTAAAGTTTGCTCATAAAAGTAGCCTAAGCACCTGTGGAAGACAGCATTCATTGCCTACTCAACACACACACACACACACACACACACACACACACACACATCTTTCTTATAAATGGAACTCCAATTTCTATCAGAGCAGTAAATTTTCCCAATAAAGACTCATTTCTCAGTCTCTTTTGCAAGCAGGGGTGGGTCAATGAAATAGAAAGAATTTTCCATGATTCTGAGGAAGAGTTTGCTTTCTCGATAAAGATGAAAGAGAAAAGACTGGGGATGCCTCTTCTATCTTCTCCCTCATTTTCTGTGAAGACATGATGTAGCAACCCTCTGGCTTTCATGAGCCAAAACATGAGAACAAAAAGACAATAAAAATTTTAAAAATAAATAATAAAGAAAAGAGACAATAGTCTAAGGGTGATGTAGCAGAAAGATAGGAAAAACATGAGTCCTTGATGGCCTTGTAGAGCTTGGACCTAGGATCCAGGTACAGTTCACCTTAGCCCTAGGTCCAGGCTTCAGTATCATTTTTGTGATAGTCCTGAATTCTGGAGCTCTCCTCTAAGTTCCAGTTCTTTCCAGTAACTTCTGCCTTCATTTGACTCCATTGGAAAGTGGCATCCAGCTCCTGCTTAACTCAGTTTGCAAATACACTCAGACAGGGCTTCTTCAAAGAAGGAAAAGGGGCAGATTTAACAAACGAATAAAGAAATATCCCCACGAACAGAGAAGCTGGCAAAAGGGTGCAGAAATCTGACAGGAGCAGCCGCACAGTATTTGACCTCCCCGTTCTCATTTTGAATTGCCCTTTGTAAAAGCTCACCACACCATTCTCATTAGAGCCCCTGAGGTCAGATGGAGTAGGTCAGAGGCAGATTATTTGGGTCATGGCCAATAATACAATATCACAAACCCTCTCCCCCCTCTCACCCTACTTTTTCCCATCTCTCTCCCTTCCTCCCTCTCTTCCTCTCTCTCTCTCTCTCTCTCTCTCTCTGTCCCTCTCTCTCTCACCAAAATTGGCTGTGGAGCTCTCTTCTCCCTGAGGGGTAAGCTGGTGCTCCCTGCTGCCCCCTGTTTCTGTTGGCAGCAGGTCTGGCATGATCAGACCCAGTCTTGCTGAGTCCTTCTCCCTGGGAGACGCCCGCCCGCCGCCTGCCCATGCTTTAATTAAGTGGACATCTCGTTCCCGCAGAGGTTGTACAGCTGCTGTGGTTTGCTAGTATCTTGAAGCCAAATTAGAATTTTTTTTAAATGCTTTGCATTTATTTGCTGAGTCCACTGATCTCTTGTGGGAATCGCACCCCTCGTGCCCTTCTTGCCTCCCCCCAGCCGCAGTTCTTTAGGAAGCGTGGCCCAGGGGCACGTGGGAGGGGTGAGCTGGTCACTGGTCCTGTGCACACGCCTTGTTAATGAGGGCCCTATTTGTGAAGAAAGGGAGGGGATGAGGAGAAACCTCATTTCTCTACTTCGATTTGTTTTTTAATCAAATCAAATTCTTAATTACATTTGGCTGGAATGAAATTATGTTTCTGAAGCGCTTCCAGATGGAACTAGGAAAGTGACTTTAGCTGAGCTCTGCGGCCATTTTGGTCAGCTTTCAATGTTTTCTCTGGAAGGAGATGCAGTGAGGTGCCCTTGCTCTGAGGGACAATGGACACTTCTTTACCATTTCTCCCTCTAAAAGTTGCTGACAGCTTCTCTCCTGGATGGGCTATGGGATTTCTACATTTAGAGCTTTCTTAATAAACTGGCTGAGGACCCTTGAAAGATGGATGATCCCAAGGAGAATTTGTGGGATTATCAGGCCAGGATTCAAACCACACCTCACCAGCTGTGTGATACTAGGCAATGCAAAACCTCTCTGCGCTTCACTTTCCTCAATAGTTTTCTTACCTCATAGGATTATTGTGAAAATTAAATCATATGGTTTGTGCATAGCATTGATTTCCTCTGCTTTCCTTATCTTCCATGCCTTTTCTTCAGAGAGTAGCTACACCCAGATGCAACTGGAATAAAATCCAATATGCTGCTTTACTTGAACGAGACAGACATCATTACCCTATGTATGTGAATGATTACATGAATGGTATGAATCTACATTGTGCACAACCATAGAAATGATAAGATGTACCCCATTCATGTACAATGAATCAAAATGCAGTCTGTAAAATTTTTTTTTAATAAATAATTAATTTTAAAAAAAGAACTTTTCTTTAAAATTTTTTGATCTGCTATTTTCAGGATTTCATGAAATGGACAAGCAAACAGGAATGCCAGTTGTCTTCATCTCTCACCTGCCCCAGTGCCACAGGCCCTGCCATCTGCCACCCTCGGCCGTCTGAGGGGCTGATACTGCCTGAACATTCTCTCTTCCCTCTGGGAATAGGCATCATTGTCGCCTATCCAGTACCATTTCCTAGAAGTTTTATTTTAATACAATGAATATAGGTGTAGCTAATAGAAAACAACTGGTTGGGCAGTCTCTGGGACACAGGATCTCCTCTTTGCCCCATCCTGAGTCCCCTGAGCAGGGGGAGGGGAGCGGAGGAGGGAGGGACGCAGGGACAGCCACTGGGGCAGAGGAAACACAATTTAACCACTGGAGGATTCCTGTGATACGATGAATAACTACCTAACTGCAAATGGAGAGCATGAGATGACTCTATGCAATCAAGAAGGCCAATGCCCCATGCAGACCCCAGCAGGCAGGGAAGGCATCATGGCACGTGATGCAGAAACCTTCAGAGCAGAGCAGCAAGCGTCTTGGCCACTCTGTTTCAATGGCACGTGTCACCATGAGCACATGTAGAATCCCCAGAGAGGACTTGCATTCAAATACACTTACAGGACACCTCCTTTCAGATTTTGTCTGGGGCTTATGCCAAAACCACTCTGGAGTCGTTCATCTGTTCCTCGCTCAGTCTGGGGTTATCACCAGGAGGTGCTGAAGTTACAGGCTGCTTCATTTTCTCAGGAAAAAGAAGAGATTCTGTTCTTTTTCTTTTCCCATCTTCTCTTTTACTTCCTAGCTCTTAGCTGAACTGAAACATCATGAAACCTGATGCTTCTTAATCAAATGTTATGAAAAGTCCTATTGGGATACCACTGTGTGCAGAGCATAACTGTTTTGAGGTCAGCTATTAATCTTTGGGTTTAATTCACTGACTTATTAAAAACTGTATCTATAATATGACTTCTTGTACTTAAAAAAATTCCAAAATTATTTCCAGAGTGTAACAACAGATACCGCAAAATGCCTTCCTTGATACACAATCCCAACCACAGTTTTTTCCTTATCTTTCTCTAACATAGAGTCTGGAAAGCTAAATACTGTACTCAGTTTGCCTCACCACCTTGCAGCCAGGGATGGCCATGTTCTGGGCCAAAGAGATATGAGTGGAAGCCACAGGGAAGCACTTCCCTTTTCAACTAAAAAGTCAAAGCTTCTCAAAGAGAAGGCTTTGGCATTCCCCTTCTTCCTGCCCGGAAGCTGCCTTACAAACAGGAAGCTCAGAGCTGCATACTAAGAATGACTGGGCAGCGAGATACAAAGGAGCCCACAGCCTCGCAGAGTAGCCGCACCAGCCCTGGGCTGTCCACTCTAGACTCCTCGTTATTTGAAGAAAGTAAAGTCCAACTCAGTAATTAAAGTCTCTTATAGTTTGACTTCTTGTTTGTTGTAAAAAAAAACTTATTCCTAAATTATACAAGAACGATCCCATAGAGATACCAAAGATTTGGCATATTTCTTTCAAAGAATCCCAAAATATGAAGTGTTAAAGACTTGATTTGGTGGTAAGGGAAAGGATCAAAGAAAAGGAATTCAAAACCACCCATTATCCCCAGAACTGGGGGTAGCGCTGCTGGTATTGGGCTGCGTGGCGTAACAGACTTTCTATTCCTGTTTTGTGGGATTCTTCAAAATTTGATATTTAGAAGGCTAGAGGAGACTCAAGTCTCCTGACATAGAAACATGAATGGTTTCACTTCTCAAACATTTCAGTTGAATGTTTGCCAAAGTTTTTATCTCAGGGAAACTATTTGCTGAGGTTCTAATATTATGTAAAATATTAAAGCAAGACTTCCCCCAGGGGATTATATTACTATTTAGTTTTATATTTCTTCTGATGCCTACAATAAATCATGAACTTCTTTAGAGATGTCAGAGGGCAGCCTGTCTCTTAAACTGCAAATGACAAGCCATGAATAATGCACACAAGTCTCTTGTAGAGAGACACCCCAACTATACAGCCTGCTTTTGGGTTCTTGTTTGCTACTGGACAATTGCTCAGTGGGTCCTGGTTTCTGAGGTGTCAAATAAGCTCTGGGCTGGTCAGTCACTATGAATCCCTTGAGTCAAGCCCACCACAAGGAAATCTGGAGTATCAAGAGGTAGTTGCAACTTCCAAAATAATGACACCAAAAAACTCCAGAGTAGGCAACCAGTGTGGCCTAATGATGTCAACTAGACTAAAAACTCCTTGAGGATAGTCTTGGTTTCCTACAATTCCTAAAGTATGTGTGAACTTTAATGGTGCCCTAATAAACATTTATTGTGTGGAAAGATGGACATATGGATGGAGAGATGGATGGATGGATGGATGAGCTTCCATAGAAAAACTGGAAGAAATAGAACAAATACATAAAGTCATAGTGAACAGGACAATAATTAATAAAAGCTTACATACCAAATGGTATATCAAGAGAAATTGCATGAAAATGGCAAACGGAGAGAAGAGCAAGTATAGTATTATTTTACATAGCAAAAAAAAAAAAAAAAAAAAAAAAGCTTAGAGAGCCAGTTCTGTATTTAATAGATATTTTTACCATTTCTCTTCCATCCTCATTTTTCATGAATTCCCAGAGGAGTGGTGTATACAAATATGTTATGATCTGGCCTTCCCCTTGCTCAGCCTTCTCAGTCAGCTGTCCAATATCTCATTAATGGCCTCCAAAGTACAATGTCCAACCTCTTTGTCTAAATCATCTTATTCCCAACGAGAGTTTTGACATTTCAATCTCTCCTCAAATTCACTTATATTCCCCTTTTGTGACTTCTACATTCCTGTACTCTCTTGCTCCTTCATGCATCATGTCCTTACTCTGTCTTCTTCCTTGAGTCTGCCATCTCCTCAAGCCAACCCTTTCCCCTCCTCTTCTTTTCTCATGCTACACTCCCCTGGTGATCTCATTCACATCTATGACTTCAAACATCTTCATTTTGTGAGTGGTACCCATGCTATGTCTTTGATCCCTGGGTCTAGACTGAATATTGACCCTTTTATTCATTAATCAAACATTGATTGAGACCTTATTGTGCATGAAGTCTGTTACTAAAAATCGGGGATACCAAGAAAATACAGTTTCTTTAAGGATATCAAAGTTTAGAGGAGACAGTAGTAAAATTATGAAAGAGGATAACAATTGTCACCACAGAGAAGGACCACTTGGAAGACCCTAAGGGTAGGCTAAGTGGAGGATGGCCCAGGGGATCTGATGGCAGGGAGAGAAAAGCAAGGGTCTCGAGACTCCATATTGGATAACTTACACTTACTGGCTACTATGTGCTGGGTGTTTTCTCCAAAGAATATTGCCTCACAATTACTCCATGATTGTTAAATATCAAGCACTTTTTAAAGTGCTTTTAATATAATCTTCATAGAACCCTCAAAGATAATATTAGTACCTTCATTGTACAGATAAAGAAACCAAAACCATCTGTAAAGTGAATTCAGCAACTTGGTTAAGGCTTACAACTAAATGGCAGAGGTGGGGGCTTAAGGATTGATGGTTTAGCCTCATGAAGCATAAACTTAAAACTAACTCAAGTAAAGTTGGCTCTATTATAGGAGCATGTCCTAGAACCCGAGTAAAAGCTATAGTCAAGCCTCAGGAGGAGCTGGAACTGGGCCCAGAGAACTCTCAGACCAACACAGCTACTTTCTCCTTTCAACAGACTGTCCCTCTTCACCACTCCTCTCTGTCAGTTCCACCTTCCTGATTCTCTTATCTGCAGGCTGGCTCTCTCCTCTTGCTCATCATGGCCCATGGTAACATCATGGAGGCTCTGTAACAGCTCCCTTGTCCCCCAGACTACAGCACCTTTCAAAGCCAATACATAAAAGACCATCACATCATGTCTACTCATTCTAAATTCTCAGGACAGAAATTCTGGTTAGCCCAGCTCATATCAGGTCACCACTCATGATCCCATCAACTACAGCTAGAGAGAGGGAGTAGATTAGAAGGGGTGCCAAATATGACTGCAGGAAAAGCAATTGCTGAGAAAGAAGGACCAGGATGGACTGGGCACGCTTCATAAAACACGTCTTCTGTATTTAGAGTTGACCTTCTAGGAGTTCTGAGTTCAAGCCCTATTATTTTAACTCTTTTTCCACACTGCCTTACCAAAAACTAAACATATCCAAAATCAAGATATATCCCCTTAAATAAGCTCCTCTTATGTTCCTATTTCAATTAATGACTTAATATCAGCTCATTCCCCTCCCCCTTTAACATTTCAATGTTAATTTCAATGTCTCCCTCCCTTTAATGCCCTCCACCTGATATTCTGCCTTTTTGATATTCAAAAAGTCTCCAAGATTAGCCACTTTTTCCATCCTAAAGGATCAGCCACTGTGATTCGAAATGCAACAGTGACCAGCACCACCTGTAAGCCAAAGGATCAGATCAACAGACCTCTATTCTACTCATAATATCCTAAAGTAAACTTGGTTGATGAAGGTTGATTAACTAAGCTATCTTGGACTGAATCAAGATAGGAACATTTTTTTTTATTCATATAAAAAAAGTGTTAGCAGATGCAGAACAACTCAATGAGTAATTTTTGTTAAGTGAAGAGATGGCACTGGGTTTTGTCTATTAGTTAAAGCTGTGAACTAATGAAACTATTGGAAAGAAAATAAAAGAGTGAATGAATGAGATGAAACTGGTAGTAGAGAACAAGTAGCTAAAGAAAGGAACCCACCAAGATCAATAAACAAAAATGGCTGATCAAGATTGATGTCCCCACAGTGTGCCGGTAAGTATCTAATAACTAACTGCCCATGGAGAAAGGGGGCTAAATTTATATGAATTTATAGGGTACAAATATTTCCATCATGGCTAATTCCAAACTACTAACCTAATCTCATTCACTGAGGAATTTAGAAGAGATGCTTGTAGTTGACTCTCCGGAACCAATAAAACCTGGTTCCAGCCCTCCACTGAATATATCCACCCTTCCTGGCTTTCAGTGTGTCCTAAAATGGAGGGAAATCTCAGTTCACCCAAATTAGAATCCCCTTAGAATGAAGAACCCCTTAGCCAAAGGGATTAACTGCAAGGTGCTTTCTATTATTAAAAAAGAAGAAGAAGGAGGAGGAGGAGGAGAAGGAGAAAAGAGAGAAAAGAAAAGAAAGAAACTATTCCACGTTCAAACACTTCTTCCATCTTTCCCTAAATCAGTTTGTAATCTAGTACACTTCAGAACAAATGTGAACCACAGACTTTGCAAAGGGGACTTGGAGAACAGAGGGGGAGAAACTCCTAATGACAGGCAAGAGTTGGAATTTGAACAGGATGTCATGAGGAAGAGAACAGGAGGAGAAGAAGCAATTTCAGGAAAAGACTAAACTGAGAGGCTGTGGAAGGGCACATTTGGTGTAGGTAGCTGTGGATGGGTAGAGAGGTGAGCTCAGAGAAAGTCAGCTGAGTCCACCTGGGATGGGCCATGCAGCTTTGTGAACCCTGTCCACAAGGGACCTTGATTAGGCTGCAATTATTGAAGGCCACTCTAACAGCAGAGTGGTCTTTGGATGAGGTGGCAGTCTGTGGGAGAGAGAGAGAGAGACGGAGGGGGGGGTGCGCAAGGGGTTGTGTTGCATACACACATGGTGTGGTATGGTGATGATAAAGGTGACAAGTCCATCAGCAGAGACATGAGTCTTTGGATTTCAAAGAGATGCAAGAGGGATAGGAAGGAAGGCAATGGGTTAAAGAGACATCGGTCAAATAAAGGTAACTGATCAAGATTATAGAGGGGTAAGAGACTCTGTAAATGTAACAAAAGTGATGGCATGTGAGGTACAGTGGGAACTGGAGAGATGGGACAGAGGTAAGAGTGAAATGCTGCACTGTGTTTCATATTTGGGGATTTGGAACAATAGAAATATTCTAAAATTAAGAAATTAAATTTTCAAGATAAAAATTTTCACAGATAAAGGATGAGCAGAAGTATCCAATGTTTCCTGAGTTTGTCCAAAAGAGACCAATGTGGATCTCCAAAACATCTCCACATATGAAAATTCCCCATCATGGCCCACTCTGAATGGGTTGCGATGACTGTATCATTTTGCAGGAATTAGGGATGGAGTGGGAAGGTACCTCATGGGTTGGTACTTTGACTCATACACTAAAAATCAGAATCCTGTGTCCAAGAGTTCTCTCTCTCTCTCTCTCTCTCTCTCTCTCTCTCTCTCTCTCTCTCTCTCTCTCTTTAACCTTCTTTAACCTTCTTCCCTGAGGTCTTGCAACTATAGACATAGCTACCTCTTTTTTGAGCAAAGGCTCTTGAGTTCACTGCTTCTTTCCATTCTGTTTGACTGTAGTAGGCCTCATGCCCGACTCAGGGACTCAATGCAGTCGCTCTGTCTGGAATTATCTCTTGCTCTCTTGTACTCCCCATGCACCAAATCCAAATCAAATTCCAACTCTTTCATGTCAGCAGGGATTTCCTTTCCTCTATTCAAGTCTCTTTTTCAAAGTCTGCCTCACACAACTCCTATAAAGTATACGCCTCTAAAGTGAATCTATAGTGAATGGACCCATCTTGTTTCTCCTGACTCAGTACCTACTTAGCAACTTACATCTTGAACAAGCAACACAGGAACTGCTAATTGTTCCCTAACATTCATTCTCTGCTTTTCTACTCTGAGGCTGGCTTTAAGCTGTGCACATGGCCACCTGGCAAAGGCTTCATTTCCCAGCCTCCCCTGCATTATTAGTTCTGACGCTCGGCTTAAGTTCTGGCCAATGGAAAGTGAATCAAAGAGCATGTCCAGCTTCTAGGTTTTCATCCTAAAGAGGCATATGCTCTCTCCTTCCCACATTCTCCTCTTTCTCTAGCTGGAAAACAGATGTGGTGGGCAGCCATATTGGTCCAGTAGAGGTGGGCAAAGCATCCTAGGAGCTGGACAGAGCAAAGATAAGAAAAGAGCTCTCTCAGACTCCACAGAGCCATCTTCCTAGCCAGTTGAGCTGCTTGTATGCACGCAGTTACACAGAGAGAAATATTGTCCCACAGGGTTTAAGCCACTGTTACTTCAGGTCTGCCTTAGAACAGCTGCATTTATATTCTAACTAATACAAGGTGCTTAATACATGTTTGCAGAATAAGGTCATGGGAGGTAGATTTCAGGTTTATACAGGAAATAAGAAAACTTAAGGGGATCTTCCTTTGTGTGTTTAGATTTAAGTTTTAAGTAGTCATACCTTGTAGGACTCATTCACAATGCCCCTGCCAAGCAGAAACCCCTTAGAAACTGAGCTGACTCTATGGTTACTTTATTGATTAAAGTCACTTATCCCAAGATCAATATCCCAGTTGTGATGGAGATAAACTTTACTGGTAGGCCCAGCAGAGTGTGACTCTTCTTACCTGAGGAAGTCAAATAAAAAATAAACATTAAGAGTTGGGAGTGTAGCTCAGTGGTAGAGCTCTTGCCTAGCGTGTTCAAGGATCTGGTGTTGGTCCCCAACACCAGAAAAAAATAAAAATAAACATTCACCGAAACAGTGTGACCAAGTGTGACTGCTTAATCAAAGACCCAGTGAGAATTCTTTCAAAAACTCCTACAACCCAGAGTGTCCTTTTACTTTCTTCTGTGTTTAAACTGATTTCCTAAAAAATAGCCAAGTACCCTAGAAGTCCAAGCTCCACAACATGAAAGTGTCATTTCCTCATCAGAATTCTGCAATTGGGCGTCCACCTGCACTTTGGAGCCTGTCCTCCAAGATGCTTGCAAATGAGCAGGCAAACCCCACCTCTGGTTGCTCTGGGGAATGGGATGAAGGGCCAGGAGATGGGATGTGCCCAGTCACTTAGCAGAAGGCACCCAGGCTTCTCTGAACTGCCACTTCCCCTAACCACTAGGCTTGCATCATGCAGTTTACAGGAACTGCGCACCACATGTTGAGTGAAATAGGAGATACAGGAAATGAGCCAGATTCCTGGGCTTCAGGGAGGGCGGGCTCCCTGTTAACCAGAAGGGACCAGAACAAGAGCAGCCACACATGGCACTCCCAGCCCTTGGCAAACATCTCAAAGGAAGTCTGTGTCCTCCCATTCTAGAGACAGTTTAGGGGGTTGGATTCTGGAGAACTAACTTCATTTCTTTTCTTCTAAGCACGAAGCATTGAAAATTCAAAGTGGTTTCTCTGTGTGTGTTAGTGTGTGCGTGTTTGCACACACGCACACTTTAAACATGGCTGTGGATCAAACAGTCTGAGGGGTCTGTAGATACTTAAGAGACCAACTTGGGCTCACAGTAGACAAAGCTAATTCTGGAAAGAAGTCCAAACTAGAGATCTGGGAGGTATCCCTGACTCAGCAACTCAAACCACACTACCAACCGCACCCTTTTAGAGTTGGACGGTGCCATTTAAAGCTGGGGTGAAAGGCGCTCCAAGGAGTCTGAGCATCAGGCTGGGGGTTGCCCACATAGCCTCATCCTCAGACCTGAATCACTGAGCCCTGGGTCCTGACCCTCCTAAGCCTGAAAAATAACAAGAATTTACTTGGGCTTTCTTTAGTTTTCTCATTGCTCTTTTATCTTCCTTTTCACCAGAAACCACACCCATGAGTGGTCTTGGCTTCTCTGGTGGGACTGGAAGTCTCCTGGGGGCAGGATCTTCAAGGTCTATTTCCTTCCGTCTTGTATGATGCCTAACACAGGCAACTTAATAAATATTTCATCAGTCAGTTTGATTTTCTGCAGAAGGATTCGTTTAAGGCCCCACTCTCGGGTCCAGGAGGCACTGGCTGTGCACTGGCTATTTGTCCTCATCCATGAGCAGTCACAGCCAGAGGAGCCCAGACCAAGGCTGCCTTCATGTGACCCAAAGCAAACCTAGACTTTCCTTCCTTCTCTCCAGATCCCCTGCTTCTGGGAGAAACCAAACAACTCAGTGATGATTACTGACTTGTAACAATTAGAAGGGAAATTAAATGATATAAATTACTTCCTCACCATTGCTGGAAAACTCTCAAACACAGGAAGGCCATTTTTATCCAGGGACAACAAACAGAGCCCAAGTCCTTGGAAGAGATTGAGCCAGCCCCACTGTCTATCCCTGGAGGATGCTCAGCCACCTTCCCTGGGCAAATTGGCCTGGGAGGAGGGACCTCACGGGATAGGGACTTCTTTCTACAGGGGAAACACACAGCTCTATAAAAAATGGCTTCCTATCAGAATTGGAGGATTAGGAGACGTGCGTCTGGTGACCTCAGAATAATATCGGCCCCTTGATTTTCCCTAGTAGGCAGAGTATCTATTTCCTAAATATCTCCAGAAAGTGTAGCCATGGATACAGCATTTATCTGAAGGTCTGGGCCTATTTCTTGGAGGTGTTCTGGCCCCTGTGTTACAGGGAATCACAGGAGCCCTGGAGTGTGGACTCTGCCCACGGTGCGCTTGGCTTCATCCTCTCTCCGTTGCTCACTCCTCTCCCAGTGCTCCAGGCTCCTATGGTCCCTCACACGGGCCAAGCTTGTTCTGGGCCTGGGCCTTTGCTCTGGTACCCTCAGTCTGAAATGTGCTTTCCTCCAAGGTCCTCATGACACCCCTCCCCTCATTCAGTTGTGTTTGGATATCACCCTTTAGAAAACTCTTTGTGAAGTTACTCCCTGCCCCCCAGTCCTTATTCCCCTCTTGAGTTTCATTTCTCTCCATTACACCTATCACTGCCTTATGACTATCAGTTACACATTTTGTTTACAGCCTCCTTCCCCCTTTAGAATATCGGGTCCATGAGGGCTGGTTTGTTCTGCACTGTAGCCTCAGCACCAAGAACAAGCCAGGTAAATAGATGCCCAAATACATTACAAATATTTATTAAACAAATGAAGAATTATGCTGGGTGCAGTGACACACACCTGTAATCCCAGTGGTTAGGGAGGCTGAGGCAGGAGGATTGCAGGTTCAAAGCCAGCCTCAGCAAAAGTGAGGAACTAAGCAACTCAGCAAGACCCTGTCTCTAAATAAAATAACAAAATAGGGCTGGGGATGCAGCTCAGTGGTGGAGTGCCCCTGAGTTTAATCCCCAGTACCAAAAATAAGAAAAAAAAAAGAATTATTATCTCTATTATTGTTACCACATGAGTGTATAAATTACCCCTGGCACTAGCAGAGGACGATATTTCATCCAGGAGCTGCTCCTCCTGGGAAGATCTGTTTAAGATCTCCCCCGGCTGTGCTGTTGTGGCAAGCTCAAGACCCTGCGTTCCATGCCCAGCACTGTGGGGGGCAGCAATCCCTCCAAGCTGAGTTGCTGACTTACTGTGCTAATCTGCTAGGACTGCAGTGACAAATGACCACAAACTGGGTGGCTTCATGACACAAGTTTCTTGTCTCACAGTTCTGGAGGCTACAAGCATGAGATCCAGGTGTCGGCAAGGTTGGCTCTTTCTGAGGACGGTGAGTCTGTCCACACCTCTTGTGCAGTTGCTGGTGTTTTGCTGGCACTCTGGTGCTCCTTGGATAGTGACGTATCACTCATCTCCACCTGCATCTTCGACCTGTGTCCCCTGTATGCATATCTGGGATTAAGCTTCTCACTTTTTACAAGGACACCAGTCATCTTGGATTAGAGACCCCCTAATGCCTTCATCTTAACTAATTACATCTGCAATGACCCTATTTCCAAAAAAAGGTCACATTCTAGGGTCCTGGGAATTAGGAAGTCGATACAGGCTTTTTAGGTGGGACAGGGAATGCCAGTAGCAATCCAATCCCTAAAGTGCCCATTTTGCCTAGATTCAAAAGTTTGCCTTTTTGGTAACATCTTCTCTTCATGCCCCTCTGTCTGCTTCTCAAAGGAAGGAATATGGTCATCAGATGAGGCTGGCCCTCAACCAGCCTGTGAGTTTGTGTCTACCTTCCCCAGACCTTGCTCTACGATGACCATCACCTGGGCAGGGTAGACCTCCTGGGCTTCCATCTCTGTGGCCCACTGATTCTTCAGCCCAGGGCAGAATGCAGCTGATTGACCAGGAAAGGCAAATCAAGATCCTTCTGTGCCCAGCTCAGTCCCTCACTGGTAGGAGCAGGCCCACATCCCAACAGAAACTGTTCACATAGCGCTTCTCAGAGCAGCAACCACCCTGAAAACTCAGACACGCAGAATAAACTCAGGTGAATCTCTCCAGCAAGTGGGGGCTCAGGAAAGTGGGCTCAAACAGCACATACGGCCACTGCAGTGGACAGTCGGGAGGAATTTCACAAGAGCTGGGTGGGGTGACGTTACCAGCACCTAACTAGGGCACCGATTCCTGATATGAACACTTTGAGAAATAGAAGTGACAAGATTTACCTCAAGCAACGACTGATAGATCCTCTCCAAATTGCATATAGACCTTTGGAGGCCTCAGTAGGAATTATTATTGAGCTGCCCATTGGCTTCAGCACACAGATGCCCATATCAGTGTCATTATGAGCCCCGTTCTGTGTGATTTATAAGCTACAGTAAACCCAGTTGGGGGAGGGGCTCCTACAGCTTCACCCAGCTCCTAATCCATGAGCATTTACCCCTCAAAAGGACACTAAGGAACAGGTGTATGTTGTTCTGGCAAACCATGACGTGCTGAAGTAAAATAGGAATATTTGAAACCTAATAGAGTGAGCCAGGTATGTGACCTCCATAGAGTTTGAGCCCCAGTTTCCCAGTACTGTCTAGAAAATACCATTTCTTTCCTTCCCCACTGATTATGAGGATGGGTAACTATGCGGCCTACACATTGTAGGTGCTCACTAAATGCAAAGAGGACCGTAGTTGAAGAAGGAACGCCCTCCAGACACAGGCAGGACCTGGCAAGTATTCCAGGTATCGGGGCTGTTTTCATCTCTGCAGCTCCAATGGTGACTGCTGCAGCCAGAGACAAGAGACAGGACAGCGTCGCAGGTGCCAGACTCTCAGTGGGCAGAGTACAGTCTATGGTGCCTATTCTCCTGCCCAGATTTAAATTAAAGTACAAAATTTGCATTCTGTCCCCTCAGGGCCTGACTTAGTGACCGAAGACTCAGGTTTGAAATATTTCTGTTCCAGGGAACTGCAGGTTCAAATCCCTAAGGGATTTCTGCTAGGCCTGGCATCCTTCTGAGACAGATCATTTGAATAAATGCAATTTAGGGAAGGCAGACCTTTCAGAGGAGGCCTCTGGAAAGGAGATATGGAGAGCTGGTAGCAGGGCATAGAGGGTCAAAGTTCTATCAGGGGTTTTCTCTGCATTCTTGCCAGATGTCAAATGGACTTGGAAGATTATGGAGAAACCAGGAAAGGCTCATGACATTTCTAAGTGCCACAGCCCAGGCCCTCCTTGTCTTCATTGTGAATCCTCCATGATTTCCTTGCTTCCCACTTCTCCCTGTCTTCCATGTGGGTGCTTTTTAGAAGTGGGTGTGCTTCTGCCTAAACTCTTCCAGTGTGGCCATAGGCCTCACCCTCTGCAAGCCACCCACGGGATGGTAGCGGTGGGGGGGTTGCTCGGTGGCTGAGGCTGTGGGCTCCAATGTCAGTTGACCTGCATGTGAATTCTGGCTTCTCTAGGTCCTGCTTATGTAACTTGAGGCATTTCTATGACCCACACCAAAAGTATACTTGTCTCTGCATTTGGGGAAGCATTCCAGTGTTAATACCTCTAAGGCACTGCCAAGTGCCCCGCTGCCCTAAGCTTGGGTACTTTTGGATAAAGAGGTCTCCAAGAAATCTCCCAACAGCCTTCTAACTCCCCAAGCAGAAGGTAGTGAAGAAATCTCAGAGCAACCAAGGGCTTTGTAACATGAGACACACCCTCAAAAACCACTTCTCTAAAACTAACTTCCCAGAGTTCACCACAGGCTGATGAGAATTTATATGACTTTTGAGGAGCCCTTGCTTTCAGGGCTCTGATCTACATGGGAAGAGTACAGAGGGCTATGGAGACAGACCAAGAGGTGGGGCAAGGACAGAGACCAGCATGCAGCGTATTCACGAGAGAGAGACCTGTGCTCATTACCCGAAGAAGGGAGGGGCAGGAGGCGGGATGGGCAGAGGGAGAGGCTGGGTGTGGTGCAGCCTCAGCAGAGCCCCCAGCTGACCATACCAGGCCTTGGGAACTGGAGAGGCACTTCAGAGACCCAAGCTGAAGAGAGAGCCAGACCTTCACACCCCGGTATCAGCAACTGAAGGTGGGCTACTTTAGGGAGGGGACCAGGCTCTGGGAAGGTGGCCATCCCAGAGATTGCTGGTGGCTGAGCGCTCTTCCTACAGCACACCCTGAAGCCCAGAGTAAGTCCCTGTATACTGAAGAGGGTAATAAGCCACACATCAATGTGTCCACTTCACAGCCCCCAGGGGACCATCTCTTTCTTTCTTTTTTTTTAACTAGTACATTATAATTATACATGGTAGTGGGATTCTCTATGCCACATTCATACATGCGCATGACACAATTTGATCAGTCTCATTCCCTAGTACCTCCCCCTCCTCCTCCCTCTCTTTTTTCTACTCCATTAGTCTCCCTTCTGTTTTCATGAGATCCTTCTCTCTCAATCTCTCTCTCTCTCTCTCTTTCTTTCTCTCTCTCTCTTTCTCTCTCTTTCTTTCCTTTCCTCCCTCCCTCCTTCTTTCTAGCTTCCACATCTGAGAGAAAAGATCTGACCCCTGACTTTCTGAGTCTTGCTCATTTCACTTAGCTTGATGTCCTCTAGTCCCATCCATTAACCAGTAAATGACATAATTTCTTTCTTCTCTGTGGCTGAATAAAACTCCATTGTGTATGTGTACCACATTTTTAAAATCCATTCATCTGTTGATGTACACCTAGGCTAGTTCTACAACTTGGTTATTGTGCATTGTACTTCTATAAATTTTGGTATACATGGATCACTGTGGTATGCTGATTTTAGTTCTTTTGAATAAATACCAAGGAGTGTTATAGCTGGATCATATGGTGGCTCCATTCCTGAGAATACCCCCTTTATTCCTGAGTAGAAATACTACTCACTATCTTTGAGGAGTCAGAGATCCTTAGAAATTAGTGCAATTAAAAGATGGAGTTTCAGGCTGGGGTCACACTTCAGTGGTAGAGTGCTTTCCTAGCATGTGTGAGACACTGGGTTCAATTCTCAGCACCACAGTTAAATAAATAAATAAAAATAAAGATCCATTGACAATTAAAAAAATTTATAATAAGAAGATGGAATTTCATTTTGACCAGGGTACCCCCAGGCTCAATCCTGCCACAGCATCTAGAATGAAGCAGTAGTCATCCAATTCTTGTGTGAATGGTGGGAAATTTTCAAATTGTAAATTCCTTGAGTCAGAAAGAAATTGAGATGTCATCTTATTGAACTCTCACCAGGAGAGACCCTTCTGTAACCCAGCTAAAGGGGTCCAGTCTCTGCCTGAGTGTTCCATTGCCTGGGCTGGGGATATCTCCGCTGCCACAAGGCTGGACAGTGCTATTCATTAAATGGATCTTCCTGATGGCAAGTTACTATCAACCTCCCAGGAAAGATCATTCACATCTCACACAATAAATTTTCTTGTCCTAGTTCATCCTCCTGCTATTTAAAGATATATATTTTGCTTCATTCCCTGGGTGCCCACCATTGTCTCCTAAGCATTTGTTCATTAGACAAACACTGCCTTCGTGCCTTACTGCCAAGCCATTCCATGTACATGAAACCACTCAGCCTTTGTAAGAGTTATCACAAGGGAAACATGGTCAGCATTATTGTTATTGGTTCCCGCCCTACGAAATCAGAAAAGGGGGATATTGGGTTGGGTCTTTAAAAAATGAATAGGAAATCTCTTATCCCAGAGGGGACAGCATTTCAGTTGGAAGATAGGACTTACGAAGACCTGGAGCACCCAAGACAGCTGGTGTATTGGGGGACAGCTTTGGATGTGACTAGCGCCATGGTTCTTACCTGGGGAAAGTTGCTCCCTGGGGGACACTTGGCTATGTCTAGAGGCATTTTTGTCATGACTAGGGGTGGTCACTAATGGCATCTGCTAGATGGAGGCCAATAATGCTGCCTAACCTTCTACTGTTCACAGGGCAGTCCTCACAACAAAATATTATCTGGTCAAAAAGTATCATATTTCTAAGTGTATTAGTTAACTTTCTATTGCTGTGACAAAATACCTGAAAAAAATCAACTTAGAGGAGGAAAGATTTATTTGTCTCACAGTTTTAAAGGTTTTAGTTCAAGGTCACCTAGCTCCATTGCTTTGAACCTGAAGCAAAGCAGAACATCATGGTGGTAGGACCATGTGACAGAGGAAACTGCTTACTCTCACCTCATGGCAGCCACAAAGCAAAGAGAAGGGGCTGGGACAAGATATACCCTTCAGAGGCATACCCACAATGACCTACTTCCTTCATCTGGGACCCATCTCCTGATAGCCCTTTGGACATCATTGCATTGAGGACCAAGCCTTCAACACACAAAACTTTGGGGGCATTCTTTCTTTTGCTCATTGTTTATTAAGCGCTTAGTGAGCATATATGTGTACTAAGCCTTGCATGAATTGCTGGAATATAATGATGGGCAAAACACACCCAGTCCTTGACTTTGGGGCTTTATGATCTGAGTAGAGAAGAGAGTTACTACTTGAATAATCCCGCAAATACATAACCACACACTGGCAGGTACAATGAGGCAGCCGTAAGGGACTTACAACAGGTGTGAAAACAGAACTGACCAAGGAAGCATCCAAGGAGAAGAAAGGTTGAAGGTGAGGAATCCAGGAAGGAGGTCAGATGAGTATTTTCAGGGCAAAACACAAGCATGAGCCAATTCAGGGTAACTTTTGGAGGTAAAATCCATGGGACTTCGTGGCCTTGTCATGGGTGAGTGGACAGAAGTCAGTGCCCGGCCTGGATTCTGATTCCAGGCACTGCATCAGCAATGGTGGCCATATCATGACAGGGAGGGATGGATGAAGAAGAACCTGGGAGCTCAGAGTGGTACTATCAGACCTGTGAGGAATGACTTTCCAGCACAAGGTGTTTCCCAGAACCCCTTAGACCCCATGACACAAAGAGATAGTCCAGTGAGAGCTACTTGTTGGAACTTCCTTTTTGCATTCAGCTTATTTTTCTAACCCTTTTGTTTCTGGAAGAGCCCTTAGAGATGAAGCCCCATAACTCAATATTACGGGCGAAATCCCTAAAACCTTCCCAAAGTCACCCACCTGATTAGTGGTTTGGACAAAGCTAGTCCCAAACACCCAGTCCTGAGCACAACAGAGTGAAGATGGAGCCCCATCTGCCATTCATACACGTTCTCCAAATTGGGACGCCCCACCAGCTCTCTGGCCAGGGAAGCTTCCTCTAAATGGATTTAGAAGCATTTTTGGCTCCACTTTGCCTCGTCCTCAGCAGTGAGGTCATAACAGGAGAATGAGGGGATCTCAGGAAGGATGAAGTCATCCAGGAAGCAAAGAGCAGCTCATGAGGCCAGGGGAATTCCATGGGTGAGAGGGCACAGACAGCCGCCAGCCCCCTGAAGTGGTTAGAACACTAAGGCAGCCATTGTGGCTTGTGATGCCCTGAGGGATACAGAGTCTCCCTGGGCATTCCTTGTCTAACCAGCTGTTAAACAGGACTCTTCCTGTCTCTGAGTGTTGGCTGAGGCCCCACAACTGAGAACAATGGTCACTCAAAACCCCCACTCTCTAGAGAAAGGTGTTGGCCCATTTACCCAGCAGCCTTCTCTCGCCTGTCACCTGAAGGGTGATGGCAAAGGTCAGAGATCATGAAAGTTGGTTGAGCCAATTGAAGAGGCTGGCAGGGAGGATTTCTTCAGAGAGGATTAGAGTCTATCAGAGGCTGTCTGTAGCAAGGTGAGGGAGAAAAAGTGAGGGTGTCCTCAAGCAAACTTCTCCAGAGGGAGCTTGGTTTATGTGTCTGCTGGAATTAGGAAGCAGAGTTTGATTCCTGGCTCAAAATTGTAAGGTGGCAAAGTTTTGACCAGGTGGGGAGGCAACTGCTTCCAGATGGGCTCTGGAATGGAGATAGCTTGAGAGAGCAGTGATGGGGGAGGACACCCCAACAGAGGAGTGGGCTTTTGGAACCAAAAGAGGAAGGAGATACACCTGAGAAGTGCTGCCCATGGTGCATTGCTGCAAGGAGACCTCAGAAAGGGATGAGTCTCCAGATAACCCACTAAAGCATCCCCCAGGCCACAGCCTAAGTGGCCAGAGTTGGTGCACTCTTTCTTGCATACTCACTTCTACTGTGGCTGCGCCTGAAGGGGCCCTCGGAACAGCAACAGGCTAGGAGAGGAAGTGGGGTAAGGAGGTGGGACCCTGCCACAAGAGGATTCCAAGGTCAGGCCTGAGCTCTGTGTGTGCTCATGTGTGCATATGTGTGTAGTTGTAAGTGAGGCAGGGGCAAATATTTGAAACTTATGAGGAAATAGAGCTTTGATTTAGATATACTGAATTTTTAATATCTGGGGATAATCGAATGATTTTGAGGACAACGAAAGTGAGCTTGAGTGGAAAAACCATGAGACCATCCAGACATGTGGAAGAGCCAGTGTAAGTGTGGAGGGACAATATTTGCACCATATTAAGTCCAACTCAGTCAGTAAACTGATTACCTTCATTCAAAGAAGCTGTCAGGCTAGAGCCTGTTTGGGCTGGTTGCACCCTGGCAGGGCACTGCCACAGTGGCAAGGAGAGGCCTGCCAAAGTCAGAAGGAATAGGCCCCCATGCTGGGACACACTGTGGCTTCTCTGGCTGTCCTGGAACTAGCTCAGAAATACCATCACTGGGCGTTTGGGAGTAAAGATGAAAAGTCAGGGCTGGATTCTTCAGAAAGAAAACTGCCAGTCTCAGAACTAGCGTAGCCCACCAGGAGACCCCGCCCCAGGCCACTCCCTGCTGGGATGTTTGTTCCCCTCCCTTCACTTGGGCTGTGGAAGCCACCTTGCTTTCCCCCAGTTCCCTGAAAATTGGCTGGCTGTGAGCCTTCTTGGGACGTGTTTCCTTCCTAGGAAGTCGATCCTTCACAGATGCAGAGGACTTGGAATGGGGGGCGGGGTGTCAAGGGTGCAGAGAAGGGGCCAGGGCCACAGGACTGACACTCCCGGACCTTCCTAGGTGTCTCTACCAAAAGTCAAAAGCAAGTCGCACTCTGACCAGTAGTGTGACCAGAGAGAATTGGCCTCCCATCTCTGCCTCTTGCTCCCGTCCTCTGTAATACTAGAAAACTCACTGTATTGTGATGCCATTGGATGGTTAAGTGAGCAGTGGTGACCAAGAGCACATGAAAGGCATTCAGAAAATATTGCTGGCTTAAAAACAAACCTTCCAGGCTCGTTTCCTTGTCATCCCACTTCATGCCAGCTTGCCTATCAGCTCATTATCCTGTCGGCTGTTCTCCAGAGGCCACATGTGACCTTTGGAAAGACAGCCCACAGCCAGGTGTAGGGTGTTGTCAGGGGAGGCTTCTAGCAGTTCAGTCACCAACAGACTCATAGTGCAAAGACTGGACCTTGTCCTTCCAGATTTACCACCCATTTTCTTATATCCTGGGTGACCTCTCTGTGTTGGTGACTTAAGCCTAGTACACTCACATATGGCCCATGGATAAGCCAGGCTACCACTGTGTTGATATCAGAGGCAAGGGTGACAGAGGAAAAGGTGGTCCCTTTCCAATGTCTGGAACTCACTCTGTCCGGGACTCTGATGTCCTGAGTTCTAAGACATTCTCTCCTTTGCTCAGAACCCCACTGTCATTTCTTCCTTAGGGTGCCCATCTTTCTGAGTTCTACTGCAGATTAGACCCCCTTGTGCTTTCATAAAATGTGTTACTATCACTGATTGTCACTTGAAGTAGATGTTTCTATGGACCTGGGGAGATCTCAGTGTCCTCTTGTTATTTGTTGATTTACTTAGTTTAGCCTTTCAGCCTCTAAGAACTGATTGAATGCTCCTAGTCTGCTGAGGCCCAGAATGTTTCCAGCTGTCAGTCCTTGGAAATCCTCTGTGCAAAGATCTGATCCAACCCACTAGAAGGGACAGTCTGGCCTCTGAGTGGAACATGGCAATAGCACCATATCAATATCTTAAAAAATAATCCTTTGACCTCTAAGTCGTTATTCCACACATGTCATAGGCAAGGGAAGACCAAGGGGCCTATTAAGAGCAACAACTTGGGGCACCAGGGACAGTTACCAAAGAAGAAATTAAGGATATAAAGATAAGCGTTTGAATCAGAGGCTGCTTAGAGTGGGAGCAGTTCAAACTTGGTGCTAGGTTGTCTGTCTGAACTCAGTCACTAGAAATGAGATGTGCATCTTGCCCAGTTGTAACGGTGGTCAGTTCTGTGACACTGGGCGTATTCCTGTCTTCATTCTAAAATCTTGGGTCCCTGGGTAGGAATTCCAGCTACTTTCCACCTGCTGAACTTCCCCTGGTGGATGAATAAGCTCTGGAGCTGGAGTAACACAAACTTCAAGGTTAATGTTCTAGTTCGAATGTTCCTCTCAAAATGCAGGAGTTACCAATGTGATAAAACTAAGAGGTGATTAGGCCTGTAGGCCCCCTCCCTGGTGAGTAGGATTAGATGTCCTTATAAACAGTCTTGACAAAGTGAGCCCTTCTGCCCATCTGTCTTCTCCATGTGAAGACAAAATGTTCTCCCTTCCAGAGGACACAGCGATCCAGGCACATCTTGGAAGCAGAGAGTGGCCCTCATTAGACTACACTGCTGACAGTGCAGTGATCTCGTAGTTCCCAGCCTTCAGAACTGTGAGGAAAAAATGTTTCTTCTTTATATATTACCCAGTCTCAGGTGCTCTGAGAGAGCAACACAAACAGACTAAGATAGGTGTGGTTCTCCAAGCCCAACAGGGGCAGGAGTGGTGATAAATGGCGCCTCAGGACAGTTCGAGAGCTCAATAATTAGCTCATGGGTTATTCCTTACGGATAAAACCAACAGGAAGCTCGCTGTAACCCAAGAATGCACTCGGGTCTTACAAATGAGGGTCCATGCCAAAGAATCTCAATGAAGGCAAAAGACTGGAAAAGCCCATTCGTTATCTTAGAGTAAAAATCTGGACTAAGAGCTACGTCAAGTCCTGAAAAACTTCTGGTTCCAGTCTGAACAGAGCCTGAAGTAAACACTTCTCTTCTGCAGTGACAGGTGTGTCTCTCCTCCTTGACATGACAGGGCCCCTCATCAAACCCATTTCAGTCAAAGAAACAACAGGGACTAAGAAGTCCTTGAGCACATGCTCATTTCTACCAGCGGTTGCACTGTGAGCTGTGCCCTTTCTTTGGAATCAGGTGTCACCATTTATTGAGCACCTCTCAGAGCCTGCAGGGTCAACCCCATTGAAACTTCATATTGTTCAGTCTTCACAAAATTAGGTGGGATAGATATCTGTTCCATTTTAAAGATAAGGAAACATTTTTAAAATTACTTTTAAAAGGAAAAGACAACTCATGGCTAGAACGCTCACACTTTACTTGTGGGAATGTAAAATGGTACAGCCACTTTGGAAAACAGTCTGATGATTGTTCAAAATGTTAAAGAGGGATCCTACATGACTCAGAAATTCCACTCCTAGGTATATGCCTAAGACTCAAAAACATGTGTCCATAAAAAACTTGCACACAAATGTTTATAGCATTATTCATAATAGCCAAAAGTTGACAACCCAAATATTCATCAGCTGATAAGCAAACAAAATGTAGTATATCCATTGATGGACTATCACTCAGCAATTAGAAGAAATAAGATACTGATACATGCTACATGGATAAACCTCGACAACATAGTATTATATGAAAGAGGCTAGACACAAAAGATCACAGTTAATCCATTTTATATGAAATGGGCAAATCTATAGAGATAGAAACCAGAGCAGTTGTTACTGAGGGCAGAAGATGGGAAGAAATGAAGGGTGATTATTAATGGTTATAGGTTTTATTTTTGAAGTGATGAAATGTTCTAAGGTAAGATTAGGGTGTTGGTTTTACAACTCTGCAAGATACACTTAAAACCACAGAATTGTATACTCCAAATGGATGAATTTTATGGCATGCAAATTATTTCTCAATAAAACTACTTTTAAAAAGTAACATGCTGGTCAAACCTGTGTCTACAACTAACCTTTGAATTTAATGTCCAGGGCAATTTTCTTTCTTTCTTTTTTTTTTTTTTTTTTTTTTTTTTGGTACCAGGGATTGAATTCAGAGGCACTTAACCACTGAGCTACGTCCCCAGCCCCTTTTTATATTTTATAGAGACAGGGTCTTTGCTATATTGCTTAGGGCCTCACTAAGTTGCTGAGGCTGGCTTTGAACTCAAGATCCACCTGCCTCAGCCCACCTTGAGTCACTGGGATTACAGGTATGTGCCACAGTGACCAGCTCAGGACAATTTTCTAAGCAAAGCCAGGCTTCTCTGTGTGTTCTGGTAGAGAGCACAGATCTTTGGTAACAGGCAGATCTGGTCATGTATGATCTTGGGTAAGCTATTTAGTCCTCTGTGCCAATTTCTAAGACATTTATTAAGATGAATGAGATAATTGTCGCAAACTTCTGTGTACACTTCTGGTTGAATAAATGCTAATTATACCTTCCCATTTCCTAGAAGGACAATTCAAAAGAACAACATAGGGTTCAGCGCTGAAATGGGATGAGGGCATGAGTTGTGAGACACAGCAAGGATTTGGAACTCGGAGTAAAGCTGAAGCCCATCATGACTCTTGGACCCAATGTGAGGACTTGGGCAGAGTAACAACTCTAAAATGCAAGACAAGGGTCCAACCAACAACCAAGCAGTGACACTTGGCCTTAGGTTGGGAGAATTTGAGATGTTTGTCCTAGTTCTGTAATTCAGGGGAGACCTGAGGAGGTGGGGAAGCTCCAGCTGTAGCTAGCGGAAGACGACAGGAACAGAGTTTAAAGGTGGGGCATTATCAAAGCAACCAACCAGAGACCTGAGAAACCTCAGTCCTTTAAACCTTTTTCTATTTCCCAGGGGACTTCGAGGTGAGAGAGACCTGTTTCCTTGTTGTGAAATGGTTGAAAAATACAGATGGAAGAGAAAAGGTGACTCTGCTCAGGTCATCGATACCTTCAAACTTTTCATTTATTCATTTCTTCCAAAAGACTCCCATGCTAGGCTGATGGGCCCCAGAACATTCTTTGTCCCCCATACCTTACAGGACAAAAGAGGAAGCGGTGTACCTCTACTTTCAGTCAGCAAGCGCTCTAATCCTTCTATTTTCTACAGTATCTTTAGCCCCTGTCCTTTTTTGAAGGAGACATGGGGAAAGAACAGAACAAAATATAAGGGTGTATGGTTAACACCCAGCTCCTGATTTCCAATTCCATCAGCCCACTTAAGATTCAAGAATAGTACATGCTTAGTGATGTAGGAGCTAGAAATAAAGTTAATAATAAGCACCTCAAAGGACTGCCGTGGAGGCAGAATAAGATGGTGACCCAGTTGAGCAAATCGTAGACTGGAGTTAGGTAGAGACAGGCCTATGTCTGAAACTTCTTTAAACCTTAAATGCCAACCTCGAAAACTGTTATGAAATATGGCTTACACAATTCCTTGTGCATCATCTGTAGGTCTCTGTGAATGGTAGAAAAAGTGAAGCACTTTTAACTCAGTGATGGGCACAGTCATATTCCAGGGGGAGTCAGATAGCAAGGATGGAACCGAGAGGTGGACTAGAAGACCATGGGGTAGAAGCCAGAAGAGAACTGGGAGACAGCCAAGGGTCCCTCTGAGAATCTCACACCAAGGGCAATTCTGACTCCAGACCTCAGGACTGAGGCAGTTCTGCTCTGGCTGGAAGCTTCCAGTAGGGGAAACACCACTCCCAGGGTGCCTTCAGGAGGGAGTCAGGTGGTCTGTCAGGGGGAACCAGACAGCAGGCATGAGGAGGGAGTGTGAGGTCAGACAGGGCACATCTTGACATGTGCATTTACATATATAAGAAGGGACTAAACGCCTGACAGTGATCAGCAATAGTGACCTCACTGGGCAGCAGCTGCTCCATCCAGCCTGTTCAGAAAGTCCAGAATTCCACAAGGTCCATACAAGTGCAGTGGTTTAGATCAACTCACTACCCAAGTCTCCCCCTGTCTCAGTCTGAGGCTGCTTTGATGCTCCTGAATTCAATAATAAAGAGGCCACTGCCTACATTCCACATCTTTTGTGTGTGCTGTTCCTGCCTCAGTGGGTTGCAGGTTTTCTGCAGAGAAAAAAGACAGCCACTCTTATTAATCCTGTTTGTGGTCCTCGGCTTTTCCCAGCTTTCTTGGTGATGAGCCTCTCTCCCTCCAGTGGTGCATATTCGCCTCAGAACACAGAGAGGAGAGGTTTTCCTGTTAAAGTAAAGGGTCCCTGGTAAGAGGCTGTTGGTGAGGTGGTGGGCTGGGGGAACGATGAGGACCAGGAGGACACCTTTCTAGCGAAAAAAAAAAAAAAAAAAAGGATCCTCACCAGGGCCTTGATGCTTCTATGCTTTTGCATGTTTCTTCGGGCAGCTCCAGGGTACCTGGAGTCTCACTAAGGGAGCTCAGAACTAAGTCCAACAAGCCAGGGAGCAGGAGACAGATAGAAAAGGGTTTGGGGTTGGGGGATGGGTGCAAACCTGAGGCTCAGAAGATTTATTTAAAGCCTGGGTAAAAAATAATTTATTAACGAGTTCGTGTAAAATTCTAGAGATAAAAGTGAAAAGTTAAGTTCCTCTCCTAACCCTGAATCCTAATCAAACAGTTCCACTCTCTGGAGGGGAGCATTAGCAACAATTTCTTACATATTTCTTTCTTTTTTTTTTTTTTTTTTTGCGGTGCTGAGGATTGAACCCAGAGCCTGGTGCTTGTGAGACAAGCACTCTACCAACTGAACTGTATCCCCAGCCCACATATTTCTTATATATTCCTGTCTGCATCTCTAAGCATAGCATATACATCTTCCTCCCTACTCCTTACATGGTAATATATATATAATACATATTGTTCTGACTTGATTTTTCTCTACTTAATATATCTTGGAAACCCTTCAATAGCCATGTAATTACTTACAATTAATTTATACTATTGTTACTTACCAGCTTTTAAACATACTGCTTCATCTTCTGCTCTAAAATGAAATTGTTTGTCTTTTCTCCTCCCAGAACCTCATATCATGGTGGAAAATATAATTTTTACATTGAAACAGCATATCGCATTTGCATTCTGTATTATAATCACAACTTCCACAGACGTTTTAATTCTTAGTCCACAGTTGAGTGGATTCAGTGCCGACCATTCCTTCCATTGACACTTTTTCTGCTGGTCTCTTGGTGGATTGAGATTCAACTTGTAGTTTTCAAATCGTGGCCAGCATAGTTGCTGGTCTTGCATATTTGAAAATCCTAGTCTCCTGTTTTTAAACTTAATCAGCATGTTTGCTGGGTATAAAATTTTTAGATTCCCCACATTTTATTTTCATGATTTGGAAAAAAATTTGGTTCATACTGTGGACAAGTTTAATAGGAACCTGTTGTTTCTCCCTGATACTTCTTCCTTTATCTTTGCCTTTTAGTCACTTCATTGTGATTTGATTCTTAGTGTGTCAGCCCTTATTGGGACATGGTATGCCCTTCCATAGTGTAAATTCAAGGCTTCTTTTATTTCTGTAAATATTCCTGAATCATCCCTTTGAGTATTTATTCTCTTTTATTTGTGGGATCTTTTCTACAGAGATGCTATTTATGGATCTCCTGTGACTGACATTCCTATCTAGTATATTCATGATTCTTGTCAAGTTCTTCATTTGCAACTTATTTCCCTTGCTTTTCCATCCTTTCCTTCCCGTTTTTCTTGTATTTTCATCACCCTTCATTCCCTCATGTGCTTATTCTAGCATGGGCTTCAATTCTCCGTGTCTCCTTGGGCTCTTCTACTACTTGGCAGTGTAGTCTAGTGGTTAAAGACGAGGGATCTGAAGTCAGGATTGCCAGAAGGTAATTCTCACCAACTCATTTGACTTTTGATACTTCATCTTTTTTAAAATAGGTGAATTGAGAGCACTTACTTTATAGAGTGGTTGGAGGAGTTAACACATAAAATCACTCTGAACCATGATGGGCAAATTTTAATGTCTGTGAATTAACAAAAGGAAATAGTAGTAGTAGTAAGAGTAGTAGTAGTAATGGCTGTTTCTTCTCTGAACTTTCATTTCTCTGCCTTGAACTTTTAGAGTGATACATAACACTTTTTGGATCCCTTTCTATTTTAAACGGGGTCATGATTTTCATCTACTTGATGGCCATATTTTTCTGGTGCCTGGCTTTTTTTGTTAATCATTTATTTTTCTTAGTTCTTCCCTCATGTGTTTCTTGTAACAGCTTCACATAGATCCTCTACTGATTTTTTTTAAATTACTTTTTACTTTTTAAATTATCTTTCAATGAGACTAGTTCCCCGGACTGACCTTTGGCAGAAGATTCCTACGGGGCAGGCTGGCCTGTGTTTCAGACTAGCAGAAATTCCCTGCATAATCACAGAACTGTGCATGTGAGTGAGTCATTATTTTCCTTCACGGAAATCAAGTTACACGACTGTACCATTTGGTCTCTTTTGCTCATCCTCTTCACTGAATTGCCTCCTTCAGAGATAATTTGTGTGTGTGCCTCATTTGTCCTCAGTCTATGCCATATGCTGGTATCAAACAGGGACCGGAGAAGATCCGCACCCCCTGATCAGCCTGTCACTACCATTTTAAAGAAGGGAGGGCCTGTTATGCCCTTTTCAGTGTGGATATGATGAAGCATGAGTTTCTATTTCTTGGTTTCCATCTTTACTTCTGGTGGGGTCAGGGCTTCCATGGCTTGTGAGAGGAGAGAATGGAGACTTTGTTTCCAACCACATGGACCAGAGCTGAAGTGCTATCCTGCAGCCTCATCATGTCAGGGAGGAGGCTTAGTGTCTGAAGGGCCTCTGCCATTGGTAAAGCCACTGTCCCTGCAGAGCACAGCCCACCTCTCCATCGATTAATCATTCTGAGATTCCCATCCTGCTTAATGTGAAACAAGCATTTTTCCACATCTTACGATCATATTATGCTTATATGCTTCACAACTGTAATAACCGTCATAGCTATTGGAGAATCAAGACCAACTAGATGCCGGGGTCCTATTTACTCCATGACTAGACAGAACCTTTCTACCGTTGGAGTTAGCCAAACCAGAAGCACCCATTGATGGGGCAACAGTCAGATGAGATTATTTAAATATTTCCTTAATTTAAAAACAATGTAGACAAGCAGTATCCAAGCATGTCTGGCCCCTCTCTACTGCCTTGAGCAAGACAGTCTGGGACCTCTGAGTGACCACGTCAGAAAGCAGAAAGCCATTTGTTACCTGGCATGAGGACATTGGTTGAAAATGCCTTGCAAATACAGGAAGTCACTTTTTCTGCAGAGATTCTGTGCACAGCAAGACCAAGTCCTATGTCTCAGAAAGGTCTCAGAGGGAACAAACCACCACCACAAAGTCACTGCCTTTAAAAAGTGTGTGGTGAAACTTTGACGCTGTCAGACAAAACGCTCAGAGAAGGAGGTACTTGAGAAGGTCATGGGGACAGGAGTTACCTCCCCCACTTCAATTTCACCTGGACCACTGGCAGGATACTCATGAAAACCCACTGGGACCTGAAGGGCAAGGAGACCTTGAATGTGAATTCTCTGCCTAGCAGTTTAAAGAAATGTTTTTCACACATCATCTTCAGTTCTGAGTCTCCCAGATCTCCTAGAGTGACAGCAATCAAAATTGATTTGGGAAATTTCATCCACAAATTAAATTTACCGGTTCCCAATATGGAAGCTCAGTGGCTTTGTTTTGCCGCCAGTGAGGGAACCTAAGGATTTGAGGTATGACATTTAAGACACAAAACAAAAAGGCATTTGATCATCAGGCACAATTGAATGGTTTTAAAGTGGTACAGATGCAATTTCAGCTCTGCGAACCAGGCGTGTCAGGGCCACCTCGGCTCTTTGGGTGACTGACTTAGTGATTTTTACGGAGGCTCATGCCTTCAGAGTTTACTGCTTAATTTTCTCCAGGCTTATGTGTTTTTTAGGGGCTGTGTAAATAGGCTAATGCATTAATTGCCTTAGGATGCCATCCCTGCCTAAAATTTTGTTCTGAGACAGCTCTTCCGCTGAATGCTTTGGTCTCTGCTCATGGTTTTCTCCAAGAGAACACCGGCCAGTGCCCAGCCTATAGGTTCTCCTTCTGTGTTACACATGGCATCTCTGTGCAGCGGCACTCCTTGCTCTGGACAGCAAACGCCATTTTTCAGGGTGGCAGGTGGGAATAGCAAGGAGAAAGAGTGTTGCCATGCAAGGCTCCCAGCAGAGAGGAAGCCACGCTGGGAGCATGGGGCTATGGTCTTCTTTGCCCAGAATCCATTCTCCACACCTTTTCCAGTCATCCTTATGTAACGCTCGGGAATGTTGGATGTGAAGAGCAAAATGAAAATGCTCTTTAACCCTGAGCTTCCTTATACGGATTTTCCTGCATCCCCTGTTAAAAAGAGTCCATAAGCACCGAGCTGGGTGGGAGGCCAGCAATGAGCACATCTGACAGTCCCTCGGTCATTCCAATGTAGGTGGTTCACGGACTGGGTTCTGATAAACACTACTATGCTAGATGATTCAAATGCCAAGGAGACTGAAATGTGTTTTGCTAATGTGGAAGCAATTAGTGGGCCTGTACTCCCCCTCCACTCTGTTGCAACTACTTGCTGGGATGCACAAGTGATGGTAGAATTTAGATTAGGCACTTAGACCCAGAAATGGAGAATGTGGTCAGCTCTGGACTGCCTATCTCTGGACTTTTAGGTGAGCTAATACACTTCTATGTGATTTTCAACATATATATATATATATATATATATATATAATTTGTGTGCACATAAAATTGTATTATGTCATGTTGCTTCATTGAGCAAAAATGTGAAAATTCACATTGTTGAATTGTTACACCCACGTTACTTCACTCATTTTTAAGTTCATCTGGGCAGTTTCTCTGGAGGGTCAGAACTCTTATCATATATCTTTGGGTCCTCTACAGTGCCAAGCACATAGTACATTTTCAATAAACATAATAATGCTTTGAGAAGCAACAGAACATAATCATGAGTGTGACTATGGAGTCATGGCCTCAATTTGAATCTTCTACTTACCATCTGTGTGACTATGGAAATGTTTCTGTGCCTCAGTTTCTTTGTTGGTAAAATGGGGCTGGTAATAACACATGCCTCATAGGAACAAATGAGTTAATCCATGAAAGTATATAGAAACAGTGCCTGGTACATAGGAAGGTTTAATAGCCACTGCTGTTGTGATTGTTATGGTGACAATGTCCAAAACTATATTATGGGTCCAAAGTGTGCTAGTACTGGTCCCTAACTTTCTTTCAGTACTATGGATATACATAGTGCACTATTCTAAAAGAATATTTCATATTTATAAGGTAGCAGACCATTTAAAAAAATTCATGGAGGAAAAGCAAACCTTTCTGAACATGCCTGATTAAAGGTCTACATCCTTCAAGTTAGGATTTATCAGCAGACCTGAAGGATTTTTTTCCTGAATGTTAATACGGTGAAATAAGGCAGTTTCTTTCAAAAAGTTAAGTTTTAAAACTTTTTCGTTTTTCTTCCTATCTGCTCCAGTAGGAAAGTGTCTCCATTTTGGCTGAGGGCAAAGAAGAAGGTCATCATCTTCCCCGCTCATTTTGGTTCTGGTCTCCTGTGTGGGAGCCATTCACCTCAGCAGGACTTGGCATCTGTGACTGAGTCAGCAGACCTAGGAACGTGGTTCACCAAAACACACATCAAGTTCAGGGCTCATGTGAACATTCAGAAAATCACAGCTTTCAATTTATTACTCTCTCAACCATAATGTTTGGAATGTCCAGAACAAAAAGTTGGGAAAAGGAAACAAAAAAGTAGGAAGTGTCAGGGATTATTGTTTTCTTATCTGACTTTAAAGCAACCAAGATTCTCCAAATGTAGAAAGTATAAAATTCTTGCCAAATGACGACACAGGTAGGGAAAGTTCAAAATATTCACAAGTCAGTTATGTTTGTAAGGTCTGCCCATCAGGAGGCTATTATTGTTACTGGCAGAGAAGCCACAAAATGATTGCATATTGAAGAGAAATCTCTATTCTCTGGAATTTCACATCACAATAAACAGGGCCCCCCTACCTGGCCTTGTCTGTGCCCCAAACCCATTCACTGTGCTTGGGCCAAGTCATGACAGGTCTTCCCTGGGAGTTTTCCAAACTAGAACTCACCAAAGACAGCCCTTCTCTGGTGGAGGAACTGAGATTTGAGGGTCAGAAGCTTGTTTTCCATCTATAGAGAAACTATTTCAAGAGAAAAAAGTCAATCTGTAGACAATAAAGATAAGAAGCTTGAGAACTGAGTGCTAGAACTAGCCACCACTCAGAGGTCAGGGAGACAAGGAAGGACTGGCAGGGTTTGTGTCAGAATAACAATTCAATCAGGGAAATAAATGAACATGTTCAGGACTCTCTCTTTTGGATCAAATTACCTTCACTTGACTCCTCGTCTCATAGCTATATACAACATTTTAATACTAAAATTCCCAAATGTTCATATCTAGCCCTGAGCTTTCTCCTGAGCTAACTCCTATTTGACAGCTCCACTTCAATGTCTTACAGGCATCTCAAATTTAAAATGTTTAAAACTGAACTCCTAGTATTCCTCCAAGAAAGACATTCCCCAGCATCTTCTCCATTTCTTAATGGAACTTCTTCCTTTCAGCTGCTCAAGTTTAAGATTTTTGGGTCATG
Organism: Sciurus vulgaris; assembly: GCF_902686455.1. Lineage (NCBI taxonomy): Eukaryota > Metazoa > Chordata > Mammalia > Rodentia > Sciuridae > Sciurus > Sciurus vulgaris. The sequence continues at coordinate 121,984,115 of NC_136466.1, forward strand.
TTTGGTGCTTCTCTTCTTCTCACATGCTACATCTAATGTCAAGAAATGACTCAACTTTTCAAGGTATGCGGATTCTAACCACTTATCACCCTCTCCACTGATGCCACTGCATCCAAGCCATTTTTCCCTGGATCCGCAGTAGAGCCTCCTGTTTCCCTGCTGTCCTAACCATGAGGCAGCCAGTATTCTCATCTCACTCAAGCCAGATCATGATTCCTCTTTACCTTGGATCCTTCAGTGTGAAACTCCTCACCGTGACCTACGTGTCCCATTCGGAGGGAAAATTCCCTCAGTCTCTTTGGTCCTCCCTTCTCTCCTGATCTCTTTTCACCTCACCCTCCCTTACACCAGTCTGCCCCAACAGTCCCTTTGCTGGTTGTTCTAGAATGGATTAGCACCTTCCTTAGGGTTCTACCTTGGGGTTGCGCCTGCTGTTTCCTCTGCCTCACACATCTGCAGGACATGAGTGTGGCCATCTCCCTCATCTCCTTCGGGTATCTGTTCACGTTTCACATCAGAGGTCTTCCCTGAGCTTTCTAACCTTGCATGCCTTCCCCTGCTTTTCTTTGTTATGTCACCAGCTCATTCATCATTTGCTTCTGTCTTCCTTCCACCAGAATCTATGCTCCTTGAGTACAGGCATTTTGTTTGCTCATCACTTATCAGTGCCTAGAAACCTGTCCCGTGGTAGGCACAAAGTCTATGGCATGAAGCATTCTGATTCCCTCCAGTACACGTCCTCTTCTGCCTCAACTAGACTGAATTGGTCCATATATTAGTATAAACAGTTCATCTTCAATCTTACCTGTCATGTCATACTAAAATCTATCAGATTACTTAATGAAAATGGTTTTTGCCTGTATTTTTGTTCTGACCATTTAATCATGGAACCAGATGCCATTTAACAACCTTTTCAACAATTTAGAAGTTCAGTTCTCCTTTGTACAGTTTTAATATTGTGACTACAGTGACAGCAGGTAATTTTTACTCAATATTTGAAAGCCATGAAACATTCATTTCCCTCTCCAAACTACAGCCCCCATTCTCAAATGAAATCCCAAGTAAAGAGCACTGAAATGTGGAATTTCAGTCTAGGCCCCAATTAGGAGCAAATTCTTTTCCTTTTGAATTATCTACACTTACCACTTCTCCTATTTCTCTTTCCTGTTATTCAAACTGCATCTCAGGACTTTTTCTAGTACTAATTCATCAGAGATGAGAAAACATGAATATATATAATCAGTTTTTCAACTGGACCAGTCATAACAAAGACTCAAAAGTGTGGTGGTTCAGGAATGTTCCCTAAAATGGGGACAGGAAAGAAATCCTGGTCTGCATCTTTCTCCTAAAGGTCCATAATTGTTAAGACCTCTCGGCAGAAATGGTCAATGAACACAGATGAATTTCCATCAGGGAAGATCTCTAAGTCTTGGCTACTAGAAGTCATTCTTCTTCTTTCTTTGATATGTTGTTTCCTTTTAAGCAGTTTACTTCATTATGAAATGTCCCAGTATTTTAGATCTACATGAATTTCTATCTGTCCTTAGGCAATATCAACCTTCTCAAAAGAAAGAATAAAATTGCAAAAAGGAACTAACTTCATACTATTTTATAGTTTTTTTTTTTACTTCTACCTGGCATTAATGGGAGTTTAAATGTCACCATGGACTCATTTATTTTAACTTCCACCTATTGGCTTAACTTGTTGACACTTGGAAACTTCTGTTAAGACTAAAACTTGAAAAGAAACTTTAAAAATATTTTAAGGGAGTAAGTATTCTGAAAATTGTAGCCCAAAACCAAACAAACAAACAAAGGATTTTCTGATCCCACTTCTGAGCATATATCCACAAGAATTTAAAGGACGATCTCCAGGAGTTACTTCCATGGTTTCTAACAGCATTATTCATAAGAGTCAAAAGTAGAGGCAGCCCAAATGTCTGTTGATGGATGATAAAGCATGCTATATACACTGTACCATGGGATACAATGCAGCCTTAAAAAGGAAGGAAACTTTGGCTCAACGTGGATGAATCTGGAGACACCATGCTATGTGACATAAGCCTGTCACTAAAAAACCCAAATACTGTATGATTTTATTTATAGGAGGTATCTAAATCTAAAGTAGTTCAATTCAGAAAAATACAAAACAGAGTGGTATTAGCAGGCACTGGGGTTATTTAGTTTAATTGCAGTTGAATTCTGCAAGATAAGTTCCAGTGATTTGTTTACAATAATACAATTTATAACCATACACAAAAAATATTTGCAACTTTTTTCATACAGATCTTTGATGGAGGTGGGGTGGTCCAGGTTATCTATATCATATATAGAGAATTTACCCCTTTATTATATTTTCCTTTTGAACGCGTGTGCGCACACACACACACACACAAAGCCCCTCACAAACTTAGCATTACACATACCACATACTAAGCATCCTAAATTACAGTCATTAGGGAAGAATGACCAAGTGCACAGTCTGAAAATAAACTAGCTATTCCGTCTGGTGTTTTATCTTTCTGATTATCTGATTTATGTCTGTCTTCTCCACTATGCAGACAGTAAGCTCCAGTGCCTAGTTTTGTTCATCAATGTATTGCCAGGGCCTAGACAGCGCCTGGGAAATGGTAAATAAATATTTTGTGAAGCAATGTAAATGGTATTAAATACTCAGAGATGTAGTGACGCTCAGGTCTATAAGTTCACCATATTCAAGTGCAGTAAGAGATACACCATAAAGGAGGCAGAATCAACTTTCAAAAAACTAATTTTAATCAAAACAAAAATTGTTGATCATTAACAAGTTTATAAAACAGTGATTTAGTTACATAAATAAATTGATATCAGTGTATCAAATCTTAATTACTTTCAACTTCATGAGCATGTTTACATGGGTGATGAAGTACAACCTTTTTTTTTTTCTTTTTACCTATTATAATAAATAAAATGGAGCGCATGAAATAGTTCTTCTAAACAAAAATACCTACAAACATACCTCTAGCGTGTTCTCTAATGAAGGGAACAAGAGACACTGGACAACTTTTGCACCAAAACATAAAAATTGCTTTAAAAAGCACAAGGTTACAGAACCATCAGCTAAAGTAAAGACACTATACTGTAACCAAAGTTGGTATTTTAATAATATAATGAACAGTTTGGTAGTTAGATCTCCAGTTTGGTTATTTTAAAGCATTAAGACAAGGCAAGATAGAAGGCTGCTTTTGTTTTGAGTAATCCTAGAGAAAATAAAATATATTTAAAAAAAAGAAAGAAAACTGAAAGAACAGTCATACCTACACAACTTTCTGTCCTGCACAAAGTCAAAATACCTATGCAGAATAGATATATAATATATATAATGTTATTTGTGCACAAAGGTTAGCTTATTATTAGCTCACTGCAAAGGCGTTATGTATCATATGTCAATTGTTTTGGAAAACATTTTGCGTTTTGTGTCAAAAGGATATTTCTTTTAAGTTTCCTAGGCTAGGAGGCACGAACCCCAATTCCGGCATACTGTATATTCTTAATGCTAAGGCTTGCTGCTCTGGCTGTGTATTTTGTTGTCCCTCTTTATTCTAGTGCCTGTTACAAGCATGTGTGGTGTAGTGGTTGTTGGTGGTGGTGTGTGTCTGTGTGTATACATATATATATGTATACATAAGTTGTATAAATATATATACATATATAATTTCTCCCAATAGATCTCAGTCCAACCATGCAATCCAAAAGGTGGCTCTGCATAGATGCCCAGCATGAAGTTCACCGCCTGAGCCAACCCTGAAGCAAGGCGCACTTCTAGTCCTTCTGATAGGTTTTCTCTCAGTTTTTTTTTTTGTTTTTGTTTAAAACCAAGCTACTGCAGCTTCAAGTATTTTGCATTACATAGAATATTTTTTATAAATTAGTTAATGTTATATTTTCAATATTCAGACATATACTATAATATATATACAGTACAATAAATGCTCTCATTCTTTTTTTTTTTTTAATTTTTCTGGATAAATCCCTGAGAATGTATGTTGACAGTCGCTAAGTTTCCACATGCACGAGCATCGTGTGCCATGCTTCTGGACGGACAGCACTGCAAAGCCACGTGAGTCAGCCTTTCACTACTAGTATTTCATTTTGTTGGTTTGTTTAAATATGCTGAAAATGTAAAGATGAGTTACAAAGGAGTAAAGCTGAATCCATTCGAGGTACTTATCACAGGATGGAGGTGTTTTGTTTGGTTTTTAAAGCCATTTCAATTATTTTTTTTTTTTTTTGAGGCTGTGAACGTATACAGAAAACAGGAGAGCTATGTGGACTTTTGCCACTTGACAACATATACTCAGTGTAAACCAAACCTTTTTAACCTCTCTCTCACACAAAACCAATTAAAAAAAAAGAATTAAAAAAAAAAAAAAAAGAAAGAAAAAGGGAAAAACTGAAAAACACACAAACTTTCACAACATGACAATTTAGTCTGCAAACGCAATATAACTATACACATATAATACCGGTGTGGCTCTGTTCTTTAAGTTAAAAAGGGTACAAAGGCAGGCTCAAGTAAAAACAAACCATCCCTCCCCTCCCCGCCCCCCACCCCATTCATACAAGTTCTATCAACCAAACCTCTCCCGAACCAACATCATCAGTTTCTTTTTGCCTTTGTAGATTTGTTTCAGGTTGTCAATAAACTGTGTAAACTGAATGTGTCCATCATGCGCCATTAGGAAGGTCTCTCGGGCCTTGCTGAGGAACTCTATAAACTCACTATAGTGCCGAGGACTGATGTGTGTCAGTCGTGAGTGTGTTGTGTTGATGTAGGCCCCAATCGTGGCATCCAGGAGTTGCCTCAAGGGGGCTTTGTCCAGTGACATGAGCTTACCAGAGTTCCTCCTTCCATGAAGTCCCACCATGCCAGGAGTGGTCAGAGTGCACCTGCGCAAAATGTCTGACAGTACCGTTGCGCACTTGACACTCTTCACCACCAGAGGTATTATAGCTGCAAGCTCATTTTTGCCGAGGGAGTGGCTGAGCGCACAGGCCCACAAAACGTCATTAATGGCAGGGTGTGTGTCCTGATTATAGCTCAGGTTGAGATGGGTCATGGCCAGGGTGGCCAGTTTGTAGGCCCTCATGGGGTACCCGCGGTGCTCCATGTACCGTGCTATTGTAAAGAGCTGTGTATAGCTCATGCCAGTGGTAGCAGCGTCCAGGACAATTTGGTACGCCGTCTCAAAAGCTATGTGATCCTTTTCACAAAGGGTTAGCGCAGAGAGGGCACAGTTCTGTGGGTCCTTCATGGCGCATTGCAAGGCGAGCGTCCGGGCGCTACTGGCCAGCTTTTCCTGCTGGTGGCAGTCCAGATGGAGACGGACGATGGTACTGTTGGACATCACGGTAGTTGCAACAATACTTGTGGCCTCAGTGGGAGTAAAAAGAGTAAACCAGCTTTGCATGATGCTGTCCAGGGCATAAACACCTGCAAGGAACAAACAGGCCCTATTACTAACAAGAAGTCTGGCCAGAGGTCTTATTTCCACTTTCATAATCAATGCTTACATTGTTAACCAACAGAGGACATGAGCTAGGCCAGAAAATCTTGTAAGGTAATGTGCCTATGAGCAACCTTTTAGAATAAGGTTATTGTGGATTGTGAGATGCCTTAAAGGAACAAGTGCTTCCTACAATAAGGAAGTGGTCCTCTCAGAAGTTGGTATTTGTACTGTGTTGCTTGCTGTTTCACACAATGGCTTTTTACTAATGAGTGCTAGTTTACTGGGGCCTCCTGTTCAGTTACCCACTACAGAGCAAGAGGCAGAAAAAATGCAACCCTCAACCAAACAGGGACTTTATGGGTGGTGTTTTTAAGTTTAAAAAATAAATAATACAGAATTTTAAGACACATGAAGAAGAAAACGTCACCCATAATCAACAGAAAGAGTCAACAGAAGTGGACCTACAGATGACTCAGATGTTGGAAATGGCTAATAAAGTCTTTAACTGTTTTAAGTACACAGACCCCATTTGCCTCATCTGTAGGAATATCCTGAAAGGGAATGATGTGAAGAGAAGGGACTAAATCTCAGAGAGAAATTAGGTATATATCCTGGAGTAGGGACAGAAGTAGTGTGGCGGTTCGAAACCCACATATCTTTGTATAGCTTCAGTAATGCATTATCTTTGTATGACTTCAATAATCCAAGCATGGTGTTTATATTGAGACCAAGTTCCCTTTCCCAAATTAACCAACCATTACACATTAATGAAAGAAAAATAAGAAGAATGAGTTTACAGTCTCTGCTGTGTCAGTATTTAAACACTGAGATGGCAGTGTCTTCTCAGCAAGAGGTGTATATCCTTTTCTGATGCAAATAAGAAGAAAGAAAGACAGTTTAACCAACATTTATTTTAAATAGCCACCGTTTTGTTTGTGTTGCATTCTTGCTGGGGATGTGGTTTTCTTAGTAATGATGATCTACTTTTCTGCTGCAGCACAGGGAGAACAGCAGGCTGATGGGTCTCAGAAAGAGCAGCTTATGGCCAACCAGGGAATTTTCTTAGGGCCAGCTACAATTTCTCACACATCTGAAAGTCCACTGAAACCACAACCATCGTTTCTCTGCTGGATACTCAAGATGATGAAGGAAAAAACTCAAGAGTAAAGAGGTAACTTTAATGAAATGAACAAAAAGCATTTATTCACTGATTTCTCTCATTTTAAATAACTGGTTGGAGGTCCACAAACATGACAGTTTAGAATAAGAAAAATGCCAGGTGTGTGCAACTGAAGGGTGGGGTTGAGGTCTGGGCAAGGGAGCCCCTGCAAGTGCTAGAAGGGGCAGGAGCCTTGGAGAAGTCAAGATAACAGGGTGGAAATGTTCTTGGACCTGTAAATGACAGGTAAAATCCCTTTATGAGGCACCTGGGAAAGTATCTCCCCCAGAGATTACCTACCAACTTCAGTAGCACATGTCACCAGCCATCTCACCATTTCCCGCCGCCGCCAATTTAAGGTTGACAGTGTCATTCTCATAACCTGTAAAAGCAGGGTAACAACATATTTTGGAAGATTATCCTAAGTTAATGGAAAAAGAAAATTCATTCTAAGGAATAAAATGGTGGGCAGACTCTCTACTACCAGGGGGATAAGAAGCATTTTATTTAGAGCAAAGATATATATGTATTTGGATCTGTCACCCCGCCACCTCACCCACCCCCATTTGGCCTTGTCATTGCCTAAGAGTCAGGAGGCTCACGTTCTACTCCTATTGGGTCCATTCACCAGATGTGGCATCCTGGGCAAATCAGTCAATCTCTTTTCTCACATGAAAAATCAGACTGAGCATTAAACACAGTCCAGGCTTCCTTCTCCAATCCAGCTTTACATCCCATGGTTTGATTTCTGGGGATCCTTGTGAATTCATTCAAACAAAGAATTTTCATTGGGCAAAGAGGCCTTTGTTTTTATTTTTGTGTACTAGGGATGAGCCCAGGGGTGCTCTACTACTGAGCTACATTCCCTTTTAAATTTTCAATTTTAAGGACGGGGTCTTGTTAAGTTGCCAAGCTGGCCTTGAACTTCGGATCCTCCCCTCAGCCTGCTGACTAGCTGGGATTATAGGTTAGTACCACCACACCCAGCTAAAGAGATATTTTAAAGCAATACTTTTTATTATTCCTTTTAATCTCTGGATGCTCCTTTCTGGTGACTATGAAGTTAACCCCAGGGTCTACAGAAAGAAATTCTCTTTGGCATCATTAGTGATCTGATTTTTTTAGTTTCTAATAAGAGGTCCCAAGACAAACTTATCTGCCTCCTGCTATTCCTCTCATTCTTAGATTCAAAACATCTAGGGATATAACACTCCTAAAAGCCTTTGAAATATGCTGTGGGATTCCTTCTTAGGTTCTAGAAAGAACAAGGCAAGGAGTAAGAGTTTATTAATCTGCTATTACCCAGAATTCCAAATAATAACAAAGTTCATGTTTTGTCTATTTCCTCACCATACCTTTAATATGCTGAAAATGATAATGAAGAAAACTTAAAAAACAAGAATTTATTTTTTAAGAAGAAAATTCTAAACTGTTTTCATATAGCTTAAAAGCAATCTCCCATACTCTTTCTCATACAGAACTGCATATTATAGTGATCAGAACATTTTCCTGTGGTCCAATTCTTTAAACTTTATTATTGCAATCACTGTGAAGAAGGAATCTGTAATCAGAAAGTTGAGTAATTATCTAATCTGAGCATTCTATTTTCCATACTTCAGGTACTTAGAGGTATCATAATTCCACTGCTTTTTAACAAGGAAAAAAAAAGCAGCAAATATTAACAGAGTTCTCATGAGAAAAGTAGAAACAAACTTTGTAGTTCCTGGTTTCTATAGTAATTGTTCAGAAACTATAAGGAAGCAAACATCTATCTGATGACCAACTTATTGGTGTTGCATCCTGTTGAAATATGAAACTGGACCCTTGCCCAATCATCCCTTTTTCCTAATTTTCTCAGGGTTGTAAAAAGGAGCTAGATCTGTCAAATGCAAACATCAATAAAAATTCATACTTCCTCTACGAACTTAACCCTCACAACTGAATCTTTTATTACACATGATAGCATCACTCAAGTCTCCAGCTAGCAATAATTCTTATCCATTCATTCAAAGAACAGTGACATTAAGGCAATAATTCAGAGAATGATTTTTTACAATTGAGAAATGTAAATAAGGCTTCTAAATGTCTAGTCCCTGTACCTCAGATAGTCTGATTCAGTTGAAAGTGACCCCAGCTCTTAAATACAGTACTCTTCTGAAGTCTAAAAGATTTATAATCTGAGGAGTCATTTACTTGCACTAAAAAACCCCCAAACATACATGATCCCAAGAGATGCCTACAATTAGCAGTCTTTGGTGCCTCAGGAAAGACCACTAAGCACGTACCTGTAGGCCCAGCTCCAGAGACACTTTCAAAAGAGTGATGTCTGGCAAACTGTCCATGAGAGTTGCTATTTTAAATGCATCTTGAGCGAGTTTGAAGATGTGTGATGAGGAGTGAATGTTTTTCTGGATGGATTCTAATACTGTTTCTAGCCTCCGAACATCACCTGCAATGAACAAGGGAAAACTCAAGCCAAAACCAAATCTAAGGTAAGTGAGGAAAAATCAATGAAAACCCATGAAACCCATGAAACCAAACATACACAATGAGAAGGAAAAAAGAAGACAAAACTTAGCACAAGGTAGTTTACCTGACATGTTCACAGATGGTACAGCTGTTACAACTATGCTACTATAATGTCTATGAATCTTGACTTCACAAAAAGATAGACCCAGACACACCCTCAATGACGAAAAGTACATATGGTACAGAACCAACATGAATAGCAAATAGCTCTCCTAGTTCCAACTTATTCATTTTTAGTGAATACTTGAAGTATCAAAAAGAAAAAGGTAAACAAACTTTTGATCTACTTCTAAATCTCAACCATTTACCTTTTTTGGGGGGCATGGTAACTAACCTGAAATCAGCTAGCACCAGGTTTAATGATACAGGTAAATAAGGAAAATGCCAGACTCAAATGAACAGTGCCTATTTTGCCTTATAAGCCAAACATGAATCTAACATCTAAAGAAAAGGACCCCCTCTACAATGTCTGACATAAACACCACTACTGAGAATTGGAGGTGGGGTGGGGGGTGGGGCACTTAAAAAAAAGGGGGGGGGGGCGGGCAAACTAACAAATCAGTTATAAGGCCTCCAAGACATTAGCGTACCTTTGGCTGCAGTTAGCATGGTGGATGCCAGCTCACACTGCTGGGATTCAATGTGGCTTAGAGTGAACCAACGAGGGTATCGGTTGGGAACAACTGATGCAATGTGGTGTGGGCGGGTGAGGTCTCCCGTTGGAGCAGTAGATTCCAATACTAGCAACCTGTAATGAGAAGATGAGGAAAGTGGTCTCTAGTTATTATTTATTTGTTACCTTGGCCACAAGGACTAGACTGCAGAAGTCAGAGGAGTGAATAGATGCTGAAAAAAATTGGTCAGGACCTTGGTTCACAAAGAGCTGTAAGAACTATCCTCTGTTGCTTGGACACCAAAGTCATACCATTAACTGCTGATCACTCAAACCTAAGAGATCTCCTTTCTTTAGCATCATTCAGAAAATTGCAATATTCAGGGAAACTAAGATATTTAACACAAGCAAACTTTGAAACACAAGCCTTGATGTTTAATTACTATTTTTGAATCTTATTCATTAAAAAATAAAAACAAGAACAGTAAAAATGGATATTTAAGACAGATTACAACAATCAGGGATCAGCAAATACCTCCGATGAATGAGAACTATTAAAACATAAAGTAGGATGGAAAGTAAACAAATATGACCTCTTTTACATATATTCTGTATAATTTCTGCAGAATTATGACAATAGAAATTTAAAGTCAGCATATGTTCTGTCAATATATCAGAGAAGATGCAAACAAATTAATATCTATCTATCTATCCCTGGACAGTTCTGCATAAATTTGGTGTTATTTCTATATTTCATTAAATCTTTGATTTATAATATATTGACAAATAAATAATTCTGGAAAACAAAGTACATGCTTACAGATCTCTTTTAAGAACTAAGTACCAAAGAGATGAGTAGAATAAATGCAACTGAAATAATTTCTTTACAATAATCAAAATTCAGGCTAGGTATGTAGCTTAGTGGTAGTGTCTACCCAACATATGCAAACCACAGGTTCAACCTCCATCACCACCACTACCAACAACAACAAAAAAGTACACTAATCAAAACACTGGCTTTAAGTCAGGTACACCAGGGTTACAGACTATGGAGTTATTAGCAGGGTCAGGGAGAAATGCTGGCCTCCTGGCCTCAGTCAAGAGCAGTTATTTCTCGGGTAAGTCAAATGACTTTCTCTTTAATCTAGGGACAAAGAGATGTTAGCATTAGAAACACCAACAAGGTAGGCAAGTAATAAGAATTTTGGCAGGTTTGCCGTTTAGCTTTTTAAAAAAACGTCAGTGTCCCTCCAAGGGATAGGCAAATCTTGGCAGTTACTGTAAAGAAAACCAGTCAACTTTCCTTGGAAGGGGAGAAAATGAATGCTGAAGATGCTCTTCCTCAGCTTCCCTTTTCCAGAAGGACTAAAAAGCAAGCAAGCTACATCTCTCCCTCCCTTCCTGTTCCCTTGGCTGCCTTAAAATGCTCAGGTAGGTTGCATTACCTCCCTTCTTCCATGGCAAGCCTTTGGGCTAGGATATAGTGGCAAGTGGAAGAGAAAGGCAGAAAACAGTTCCCCTGTCCCCTGCTAGTATTCCCCAGGAAGAAATTGCCTGGGCAGCAACCAAAGAAGAATATAAATGAGCTTCTTGCTTTTCATTAGGGAAGCAAGGCTTTCTGCCTGGCAGACATCATTACATAAGCCAGAACCACACAGAAACCTTATGCTATTTTACCCTTAAAATTACCAGTGGTAGTAACAACAGCATCTGGTGGCATCATAACATTAACATCTTTCCCTTTAAAACAAGAGTAGAGTTTTTAGGAGTAGAATAAGTATAGAGCTGAGCAGCTGTCTCCATAAGAGAACTTCTATTTCAGCTTCCAAAATGGGAATGGGAATCTACTTATAAAAATGTGCTCAAAAATACAAACCAAGTAGTATAAAGCAATCTGGTAGAGGACTGTTGCCTATGTTAGTTATTGCTTTATTCTTTGGTACTTTAAAAATAGACAAGAGAATACAAGGTTTTTCTAATAAGTTACTCAGGAAAGCACAACAAATTAAAGGATATCAGCCTTAAAACACACTGACACAGAGGTGTGTGCACACGTACACATACCCTCTCACTTCATAAATACTAGGTAGATAAGAGCTACACTGATATATAAGCCACACTCAATATTGTAAGAACAGAATAACTTTGGAGACATTGGTAATTTATAGGTCACGATTTGCTTTTGAATCTTTCACTGAATACAGACAGAATCTATGATGAAAAGCTTTTTATGGGATCAAACTATTCTTCAATATCCTCAAGCTTTAAGATCTACGCAGAGCTTGTCTTTAGTTCATCATGATCATGTCTAATCATTACTTTCTGTTAGAAATGCAGGGGTGTTCTACTGATTTTTTTAAAAAGGAAAATGAGAAAAAGCAGATGTTTTAGTAAGAAAGGTAGATGCTTTCTTTAGGTCCTTAAACTCTGATAGATTACATATAAGATTAAAAAATATAATTTTAAACTCATTAAGAAGAATTCACCTTGAATGAATTCATGATAAAAACAATTATTTGCTGAAATTAAAAAGGAATGTGAAAATAAGGTGTCCTGGCCCAGAAGGGAGGTATTCGGATTGTTGTCACTGAGAGGGAGGGCTGAGGAACGCCAGCAGTCAGGGGGGCCTGGATCCTGGAGGGCCTTCATAAGCATTCCCTCGGTAACACACACATCCCATCCCATCCCACCTTCTCTTGGCCTCCAGCTGATCACAAAGCTGTTCTGGTGGGTGACACAGTGGCCCTCCTGTACTACTGATGGAATGTGGAACTGCAACGAGTATAATAGCCTCCCTTGGTTACTATATTCAAGGCAAATATATTCATTATTTATCATGGTTTGAAGAATCTAATTTTTCAAAATAATTATTCAGAAGGGGTTCGACTGTTGTTGTCTTATGATTAAAATGGCCTGAAATTACACTGTATTCCTAAATTCTAGCTTAAAGGAAAAGAGGGAAAAACCCTGTATGGCCATAAGCATGACAATGGTTGAAGATGAAATTCTTCCTTCACTTTAAAATAAAATCAAAACAAGCCTCAAATAGATCATCTCCATCACAATTCAGGAAGCATTAATAGTTTCTTTAGCTTTTCTGTTGCCTACAAAGAAACATGAATGAACACAAAGTCAGTGAACATGGACTGCCTCTGCCCTCTGGGCTGTGAATACGTACCGCATTGCTCTCAGTGCAATTTTGTATGCCAGTTCAGCATCATGAGGTAGGAGAGAGGTGAAGAGATACTTGGCAAATGTGTGCATTGGAACACTCTCCCGATGGATTATTTCACCTAAACCACTATATGGCCCAGCTGTGGGAAGACAGCATACACGTTTTACATTCCTAAAAAACAAACTAACACTTCTCATAAAGCATACTTCAACATTTTTATGTAAAATCGTAACATACATAAACTTATCTAGGTAAGAATTTAAGCTGACAGTAGAACAGAAAAAATTTTTGGTCCAAAAGATTCCACAGGGTATAGTATCCAATACAGACTTTAGTTCATTGAACAATCCCTTAACTGTTCCTTAGCTTAAATGAGAACCACAGAACTAAGGGGCAAACCTCATTCACAGCACAAGTACCTCAGAGAAAGGAACCCTCTGAAGCATGAGCCCTTTCAGTGTGTGACAAATGAGCAACCAGATATGCAAATGTGCAAATGACTCTGCAACTTAACTATGGACCCAGCCCCTGGACCCACACAATCTTAGGGCACAGAGATGCCAGGTTTCCAAAAAAGGGTGCTCAGGCTCAGAGCGAGAAGTAACAATACAAATACTTTGTATGTTATTGCTTCTAGTAAGCAGAAATAGATTATTTATTCTCAGGAAATGATTAATAAAAAGTGAATCATCTGATACCATAGGCAAAAGAAAAAAAAAAATTCAAAAATCTACTACATTTAGGGCACCAGAAGATCAATTTAAAAAGCAAAATTACATTTAAGTTGTCAAAATTCATTTCTTAGTAAATTCTGATAGGCGTGGCAGCAAAGCAGACATCCCGTGTGCTCCCTGAATGCTGCTCTGAGAGAGCAACAGGCTTTTAAAATAAATGCTGAAGGGAAACCACAGTGGTTAGTTCAACCACTCTGCACTCAGGTACTGTGAGGTTTAGTTACTGTAAAGTGTTTTTTAAATTAGTTTCCATGTCACCTTTGGGTAACATCTGTTTCACGATTTCTAGAATTATGAACCATGACACTACTGCTTGGAGGACATAACACATTTGTTTTTCATGAGGAAAATCAAGTCTGGCAAAGAGTTTAGAATGCAAGAAATGTAGTTCAGAAGAAATGGTAGAGGAGTTACTGAATTAGGTGTGGGGTAGCTACATGATACATTCTGGATCATTTCAATGAAAATTATTTTTTAATACCAATATTTTGGTAGCACTTTATTCACTATTTAAGTACTTTAAGTATCATATAAACAACTTATTTTTCATCTAGACAAACAAGTATTCATCCTAAATTGAAAATTTTAACAAATCCATTAAGATTTTTCTTTACTTGAAGACATTTCAAAATGTCTTGGTGATCCAATATTCTTCAAAAGTTGGTAACATTATACTTCCATCTTTAGTGCATATAACAAGGCTACACTGTTACTGTCACAGACTAAATATATGTCTCCCCCAAATCCATGTTGAAGCCTCAGACCCCAATGTGACTAGATATGGAAAAAGAGACTTTATAGAAGTTATTAAAGTTAATGAGGTCAGAATGGGGTGATCACACAAGATTAGTGTCTTGATAAGAAGAGACACCAGAAAGCTTGCTCTGGTTCTCTAGCATGTGAGGACACAGGGAGAAGCTGGCTGACTTCAAGCCAGGAAAAGAGCCCTCTTCAGAAGCAGTACTGGTAATACTTGCATTTTGGACTTCCAGCCTCCAGAACTGTGAAAAATAAATTTCTGCTGTTTAAGCTACCTAGTCTTTGGTATTCTGTTATAACTGCCAGAGCTCACTGGCACTAACTCTATTTTAACTTAGGACTGACTACAGAAAATTTGTGATTATACACATTCCTCCATTTCCTTTCTTTGTAGCTCTTTAAAGCAAGTTACCTTTTTGCACTATTTGGGAAAAACCAGGATGCATAATCACCTCACTATGACATCTCCCAACAAGCGAAATATTCAGTTAGGTATCACAGAATTATTTACAGATTAATTAGTATGATCCCTGAACTCAAGAGTACTGAATAACAAGCTGGGCAGGAGGCTAAGGCAGGAGAATCAAGAGTTCAAAGCCAGCCTCAGCAACTTATCAAGGCCCTAAACAACTCAGTGAGACCCTATCTCTAAATAAAATATAAAAAAGGGCTGGGGATGCAGATTAGTGGTTGAGCGCCCTTGGTTCAATCCCTGGTACCTAAAAAAGAAAAGTACTAAATAACAAAAAAACTGACATTTAGCAATAGGTTTCCCTATAGGTGTTTTTCCAGTATGCCAAATGATCTATCCAATACTGTGGCCAAGAGTTCAGCACTGAGCAGCAAAATAGGGTTACTTCTTCCTCTTCATATATCTAGGTCTGTTAATTAATTTACCCCTGAAATTTGCAGAATATAAATGTATGGGACATATAAGCTTCATTCCCAGTGTAGTAGACTCACAAAGCTCCATCTTTTGGAGTTTATAGAAATGGTCCCTAGGGGACTCCCCTGGATCTGCCTCCTGTCTTGCACCAACAAGTCAACAGGGCTTCTTCTCAGGCACAGTTCCCATAAAAATGTTTTGATGAGCAGGATGGACTAATCAAAGACTAAGACAAAAATCAAAAATATCCATGAATGATGAACCTGGCAATATATTTAAAAAGGTAAATGATAAACAGATATCACATATTATAAAACCACCCATCCTCTTACCCAACTTCAATTTAATGGAAAATAAAAGTCAGGACAGCTGGGCATGGTGGCACACACCTGTAACCCCAGCTACTTAGGAGGCTGAGACAAGGGATCAAGAGTTCAAACCCAGCCTCAGCAACTTAGCAAGATCCTAAGCAATTCAGTGAGACCCCATCTCTAATAAAGTATAAAAAAGGGCTGGGGATGTGGTTGAGTGGTTAAGCACTCCTGGTACCCCCCCCAAAAAAAGACAACGATGATGTCAGAAGTCAGTTTAGCCGTTTAGCCAGAGACAGACATCATTAAAAAATGTGGCTAACAATATTGTTTATATGTCAAAAAGAATTTCATGAAAGAAAACAGTATAATAAAATAATTAGGATTACTCTCTGAATTTACAAAGATGGGCTTTTTATCTTTAGGCGAAAATAACTTCAGGAGAGTGCTTCAAAAAATTAAAATTAGGAATTTTTACTAAAATGAAGCATGCTATTAAGAAGGCTTGCTTTAGGAATATTTTCCCTTTAAAATCCATTTCTAAGACATACAAATGTGTATCTTAAAAGACAATATTATCTTTCAAATTGATCTCTAGCTTTAGACAAAAAAAACAAGGGTCGAAATGCTTTTTTCTTAAAACTCTTCCTTCACATGTAGCAGTTCAGGATATAAAATGAAGACACAATGCTTTATCAACTTGTCAATCACAGAAAATCCCATAATAACACAAATGGACTTATGAGAGAGAAGCAATTTTGTCAATTAGACACTTCCAATATTTGCACAAAGATTAGGTTACTATACTAATTCCATTTATCTTTTTGAGAAAAAAAAAAAAAAAAAAAAACCTGAAAAATAGTACCAACCTATTTGTTAGGCCCTTTAAATCTTGAACTTCTTTAGAAAAAGGAGAACAGTGAACTTTCCCTTACAGATTCTATGCAACTTTTTCCTTGGTCAGTCTATGTCTATTGAATCCTGTGAAATAATTACAGCTGTGCAAAGTCACTCCTGTAGCCTCCAGTTCTTTTATATCATGTTCATATGACATATTAAAAACAAAGACATCATGTAACAGTCAATAATTTGCAGGAGTGCCAATTTCTACCTTATTATAAGGTAGCAAATCAAGCAAATAGGAACATGGCTACCCATAATAACTCCCTAAATATCAAAATTGCATTTATCTCAGGAATTAATCAGCCTTATAAAAATGGTCCTTTACAAAGCTTGTGGCATTAAATGTGGTTCATTTCTAACAGGGAATACTATATAACAACCTAAATCAAATGATACAAATCTAAACATCTGTACTTTTTTTATTCAGTGATGATATTTTTTGGACAATGAACATGTCCTTGACACCGCCTATCAGTCAGAACAACTACCATATTAAATGCATTCATATAGGACTCATAACCTAAGAAAAATCAGCACCTAAATCAAATCGGCTAAATGAAAGGAAAATTTCTTTGTTAAACTACCTTCTAATAGGAAGACTGCTTGCTTGCGAAAAATTTTCACCAGTGTATCATCCAATTCAATTTCCTGAAGCTTACAAATGAGCTGCTCCTCATTTCGGCAAACTTTCTCTTGAGTGTACAGCCCATCAGGCATGATACGCTGCTGTCCCAGTCCTATCAGGGCTACTTCCACAGCCAGGGTTAAATAGGATTCTCCTTCTTCTAAAAATTTGTGTGCAGGTAGATGTTGGTATTCCAGAGACTTGCAGTGTCCATTTTCTGTAAAATGCGACAAAGGAAAGAGTCAAGCTAGTTTTGCAGGTAGTTTGATAGGCACAAATATTTATTCTAACCAGCACTAGAATAAAGTATTGACTTAATTCTGAGAAAACCAGAAACCTGTTTTTTGGTTAAAGTGTATAGTTTTCCAATATCTTTCTAAAAGTGACTGTGGGTGACTAAGTGTGTATGTTTTGGAGGATAGAATATTAGGAATATTTTCTCCCACTGAAAATGATTCACCAGAGAAAACTATGTATGATACTAAGAATCCTAGGAGTGAAAAAAGACTTTAAACATGATAGTTACAATAACACAGTTTTTTAAAGACTGGCATTAAAAAAGAAAATTTTCATACTTTAATTACTACTTTGAAATCTATAATAAAAACAGTAGAGAATCTAACATATGTTACTCTTTTTCAAGGTCATTTGTGTTATCCCAGAGTTTTCAGTTACCATCAGAGGACTGATTATTTGAGCATTCTCTTGTCAAATAAGGTGCTTTTATTAGAAATTGTAGCAAATTTCAATCATCCAATTCCCAAGGAAAGTGAACTCACACCCATACTTTTTACCCTCCTGACAAAGAGTTTGGGTCACCTTAATCCATAAAAGCAACCACCACAGGGGAAATTATGAAAAAGATAATCAACCTTCTAAGTTCATCAGTTATGGGAGTAACATCAGGACATTCATAGCTCCCTTCTTCCTTACCTCCACCCATGGCTCTTGGGCAGTCTGCAGGGATGATTCTTAGTGTTCAAAGGGCCAAGAGAACTCTCAAAACACCACTTTAAAGGAATTCGTGATGTAAAACAGTAATAAATGGTACTTAATACTCCCTTTAGACTAATAATATTTAAGTCATTTTAATGCAAAGATAAATTTAAAAAGCAACTAAATTAAATTTTCTGTTTCTAAATGCTATGATGCCTATCCTTATTTTTTCATCTTTATGTTGGAAAATAGTCATAAATGCAGATAAATTCTTAGATGCAGAACCATGGTCATAAGAAAATAAATATTTTTAAAGTTCTTGACACATGCTTCCTGCTGTTGTCTCTAAGACTTTTCTCTGCTTGTGGAAGCCTGCCTAAAAGCTGTGAGCACCCATTTCCTTGTTCTACATGGCTTCATAAAGCATAATATAAAGAAAAACAAAGACTAGTGCCACTCAGGGTTTCAAGACAAACAAAAAACCCATCATACTAATGTGTCAATGATTTTACCTGTAAAATCTGAGAACCCAGAGAAGTTTTCATCATCAGTGTGGCAGGCTTCCATAAGGCTACTGAAGAGAGTGCCCACAGGGTCTAGGGGATGTCCGACCCAGCCTTCCAGATTGGTTATTGAGGTTATGCTTTTATGGGGTAGCTCTGTATAAGAAAAGGGAATTGAGAGATAGGGAACAGAAGGGTGGGGGAAGGAGGGAAGTAGAGGAAGGAAAGACTTTACTGTTTAATAGTAGTATCCTGACAAATTAGTACTAATACAGATGAAAATCCCCCTATAATTAAAAATAAAAAGGTTCCATATTTCCTAACTTGTGAACTATTCTGAATTCTAAAGGTTTACCTGTAAATCAATGTAAATGGCACTAAATTCCAGGACAGCTCTCAAACATCTACCTCATTCATGTATCCAATGTACTGGGTTAACATTACCATTCACATTATAAGGGGATTAATAAAGTCCAAATTTTAATCTGAGAAGGCAGTGATATGAAGACCCCTGGAATCATCAAGTAGTTAACTCTACAACTACATCAAGAAGGTGTCTGCAGGATTCAGCACTCACTGGCTCATCTAAATTGAGGACTTCAAGATCCTGGCTTAAACACAGATTTCCATGGTTTAATATCATTAAATCACCCTCCACTTCACAGAAGTCCTCCTTATTACAGATCTCTAAGTCATTTAAGATAGAAACTTTGTGACAAATGGAATAGCAGAAGATAGCATATATGTGGAGGAAACATTTTCTTTCCATTTTTTTTCCCCCACAGAATGTCAGCCTTTTCAAGTTACATTATGGAGTGCTAAGGAAAAAGTTGCAAATGTTTTAAGATATATTCCATTGCTGTAAAATATTATCTGTGTCTAAATGTTTTCTAAGACAATAAATAATAGTAGCTTCTCCTTAAGGGAAAGCATGGAAGCTATGAGGAAAAATAAACAAGAAAAAAATTGACTTATAAATAGCCAAAAAGTCATTTCATGAACTCATCATTCCTTCATAAGTCCTCTGGTTTTGAATTATTAACTATGAGTACATATAAATGAAAAATGGCTTGGCACAATGTATTAAAATTTGTTTGGTTCTAGATTTCTTGGAAAGGTCCTTTTCTTTGGATTCTACCACTGGTTTTCTTATAAATAGCTTTAAAAAAAAGAAACATGAGCATTACTCTTGGGAATGGTCAAATATTGGGAAAAACCCTATGTTAAGGTAAGTGGTGTGCTTATACAAACAAATATATTGTCAAGTGATGAAAACTGAGGAAATGGAAGAAATAAAAAAGACTTTGTTTTCTGAATCAAGAAGCTAATAAATCATGCTAAGAAACACTGATGATGTTAAGACACCATATTTACTAATCTTGGTCCATTAACAAGCAACTATTATTGGCACTTTGGATTTTTATGATAGCTACAAAGCCTATTCTTCCAATATGGACATACAACAACAGCAAAAAAGCAGGGAAAGATACAGATATAATAGATACAAAATCTAGGTAATACTTAAAGAGTACAGTATGAAATATAAGTTTTCATCACTTGTATGATAAAAGAGAAATGGGTCTAAGAAAAGTCTAGATTTAGGCTATAATATTATCTCAAAGACAAAGAAGTCCAACCTAACATGCTTTCTAACTGAACTACATGAACTAACATTTGTATACTTTGTATTTCTTAGCGACTGCAACATTTTACCAACCAAAATTTAAAAACCATTTCTTAGTAAAATTTATATGAATTTTTTAAAAAAATCAGATGATCATCATGAGTTAGTTCTCTTTGCACTACAATAAGTGCTGTACTCTTCCTTAGCCTGAATATTATCTTTTATACTAAACAGAAGTAAATGCCTTTGGCCAAAGATTGTGTGAATATTTAGGGGAAGAAGAGTTTCGGAAAAATTTTTCAAAGTTCTAGCAATATTTTTTGCAAACACCAGTAATGATGTGAAGAACATGAAAAATTGACCAAAGTAGTCACATATCAGGGTTATTTACATTCCAAATCCATCTGAACTTTTCATTCTTTGGTTCAAATTGTAAATGTGGATTTTTTTTTCACTGTATAAATGATAGTGCTAGTTAACATTCACAATACTTCCAATATAAAAGTCACTGAAAGTTATGACAAACACATGCTCCAACCACCAGCCTATTTCAATAACTTTTAATAACTTAGTTGTACTCAAAGCATATGTATGTAATCACCCAAAGAACAAAAACAAAAATATAACCAAAAGGGAAAAAAAAAGTCACACAGCAACTAAACTAAACCTTCTTAATTAAAATTACAGAGTAAAAACAAAACAAATCAACCAAAGACACGTTAAAAATTATATTTCCATGATTTCTAAACAAAAGAATTTAATTTCATAGACATCATTTTATGAACAATTAAATTTACACCTATAGAATAAAGAAGTGCATAGATCAATGAGAAAAAGCATATAAATTTCACTCTGATGATTAAGCATGATACAACCTTCTAGAATGACCATTATTATACTACTTATTCAAAATTTAAAAGATTAATAAACCAAGATAAAGAGAAGCTAAAAGTGTTCTGTCAGCTAACAGTTCATCGAATGTTATATACAAAACTTTAAAAATCTAGGAGTCCTGTTATGGTCACTTTAAATAAAAAACAAACATGTCCTCAAGTACAAAATCACTGGCTAAAATGTTTTAAAGTTCTTACATAGCATGCCAGGCCTTGTTTTACGTAGCTTATAGAAACTAACTATTTTAATCTTCTCAATGCTAACAGAAAGGTCCTCTACTGAGCCCCATTCTATAGAAGAGGACTCAAAATCACAGAGAAATCAAGTCACTGGCTAAGGTTGCCCAGCTGCAACCCGTTACTAGGATTCAAACATATGCAGCCTACCCTGAGTCCTGTTATAATTATTTTACTGTCACAAAGTAAGATACTTGACTAAGCTATTTGCATGTTAGATAATACAGACATATTAAACAGTTACTCAAACAACAAAAACTTCTTAAATTCATCTAAGCTTTTTGTTTGTGGTGCTAAAGATGGAACCCAAGGCCTCATGCATGCTGGGCAAGTGCTCAGTGCCCTCTAAAAGGTTTTTGTAAAATTTTTTTCTTACAATATTCGACCAAGAAAAAAAAACAACAGAATAAAATTTCTTACAAATCAGTTATCAAATATTTCTAAAAGAGTGGTGAATGAAGTCATTTCTATGGCTCTAGTTTTAAAAGTCATCTCTCCCAGACGAATACAAAACCTAGTGAGGTCACCACCAAGAATCCCATTCCAATGGAAACAAACTCCTTCACATTCACCTTTTTTTTGAGTCCGGAACATTTCCAACTGTTTCTGTTGCTGTCGTCTTAATGTGTTAACAATAGCTATTGCTAGTCTCAGTGCTTCTCTGGGGTACCCATGAGAACGTAATGCATCCACTCTTGCACAGGCTGTAGGAACATGTTCTAAAACAGAAAACCAAGGGGTAAAGTTGCCACTGTCTACAAAAGCAGATTTAACAGTAAGATGTTTCTCCCAAAATACTATTAAAAAGACATGAGAAACCATTTCTGGACTTGGATTTGAATGAAAAACTCAGCTCCTATTGCCAAGCATTCATCCGTCTTCCATTGAATCCCTCAATTCTCCACCTCCCACTCTAATAATGCTATAGAAACTAAACAAAGAAGTAAGTCATGGAAATGTCTTTCCGGTTTGGCCACTTACCATGCCAGAGGGGCCACCCGCGGGAGTCAAAGAGGGAATTTTCAGTGTCGTCATGGTAACAGTAGTTGGTGTATAGGTCACTGCTGATAATATGCTGCAAATGGCTATCCTGCCAGTGAAGATCGCATGCCTCGATGGCTCGTGTGAACACTGTCCGATGTGGCCTGTTCGATGAATCTGTTTTTTCCACAATTCAGAAAGCCGTGTCAGCTATTGTTCACATGTGAATAAATCAGTCATACCATTCTGTGGCCAGATGTTCATGAACACACCCACACACAATGTCCTGCACCCCCTAAGCAGAAGGGCGAAGGGTGAATATTCTCA
The DNA here is from genome assembly GCF_902686455.1 of Sciurus vulgaris. Lineage (NCBI taxonomy): Eukaryota > Metazoa > Chordata > Mammalia > Rodentia > Sciuridae > Sciurus > Sciurus vulgaris. The sequence continues at coordinate 122,006,799 of NC_136466.1, forward strand.
CAACCTAAGTACTAAGAGGCAAGTCAGCCCAAGGAGCCACCATTCACTCACTTGCTTTATCAAACACAAACATTCTGCAGCCATTAAAGCTAAGGTTAAAGGCATCCTGCAAAAAGAACTGTCAAGTCTAGTTTCCATGCCAAATACACTCGAAAGAGGCACTCGGCACAAAAATCACATGAAAACTCACTGCTCCCCACTTCTGAGGTGCTGTGGTGGGCTGCCCCTGATGGGATCAACAGCTCTCACAAACACTATGCAAGAGATGTGACACCAGCCATGGAACCTTTCAGGAAGATGCATTCAGCCTTTAAAAATATGCATAAGGGTTGTGCTTTTGGTTATATTTTTTAACTATATTGTGCGGTTTTGCACAATTAAAACTATTATGCTTCTCGGGATATAACGATTAAATGCCACTTTATATCCCAAAGGGCATAAATGCATATATTTAACATTTCACAAAGCCACACAACATAGCTACAAAACAAACCAGCGCACTTACCTTGCCCCTATAGGCTGCCTCCTGACTCCTGGACAGGTTCCATGACTGGTGTGATGTCCCCAGCATAGTGTATGCTGGGGCATCACAAAAGAGCAGAATCATACACTTCGAAGAGGGTTCAAGTTTCAGGACCTGACGAAGAAAAGAAATGTTTGGGGAATAAAGGATATTCTCACCTCAGCTCCTGGGATATTTCAATTCCTAAAAATTCTATCTACTCTCCCACCTCTTGGGTTCCCACTCCAAACTTACCATCTATGGTTCACAAACCCTAGCAAGCCTCAAAAGAAAATCAGGATAACAACTGATTTATGTGTACTTAACTTAGCTCAAATATAACCCCTCACTGTTCTGAGACTCAAGTATAAGCTAAATATGGAATTTCCTTATGATAAGGTTTCATCTCCCTCTCCTTAGACCTTTAGTTGAGCACAGACAAAAGGAAAACACAAAAATGAGAGAACAACTAAGCTGAGAAGGGACTACAGTACTTCTCTAGTCTAGTCTCTCTACTCTGTTGTTAGAACTGACCAGCAAGGTAAGTAGAGTGACTTTCCAGTGTCACACAGACAGGTGGTGGCAAAAGGATCAAAACACAGATATCCTTACTACAAATTCAGCTAATTCAGCTGTTCAGAAAAGCTTCTGACAAGTCTTTAACAGAGAGATTACTTTAGCTTGATCTCAGGTCAAGTTAGGTATCTTTAACTGAATGGCAGAGTATTAAAACACGCAGATGACAGATAATTTAAGGAGCATAAATAATGATGCATCTGCAGTGGCCCCTACCTAGATTCACTGTTGAGACACACACACACACACACACACACACACACACACACACACACACACACTAAAAGATTAGAGGAGTGGAAGAGTTAACTCCTACATTTAATTGCCTTTTGAACCTATTCGGGTTTTTGTTTTGTTTTGTTTTGCTTTCACTGAGCAGAATAAATACGCCTGTACCCAGGATGACACTGCTTCCATAACCTTGTAATTGCTTCATTTATTTTGTGTAGCTCAAATTAGAAAAATGGAATTTAAAACTAAAAAGAGACTTTACAAGAGCAACTTAGTATTATGCATGTAATAAAAGAACAAGAGCTCTACCTGTTGACATTGCTCACAATCTGTCGTACTATTAATAAAAGCAAGCTGTAGGGGCTGATTTCATTATGGGAAAAAAACAAAACAAAATTCCAAACTGTTCACATATTTATGTGACTGTGGGAACACAGAGAAATGTAGAGGACACACACCAGGCATGTATCATTCGTAAGCTCTAGATGACCAATAAAACAATAGTAACAGAAAAGGCTCAATTCTCATGAAATGATATTTAAATGAAAACGAAGGCTATAAAGTTCTGTCATAACATGGCAATGCCTAAGAACTGATTTTATAAATAATGATTAAAAAGATGTACAACTGAAAATCTGATTTGATTAGGTGTCAAAATTATGGCCATTTAAAAAAAAAAATCTTGGGTATCTCTGGTTATTCAATTACTATAGTTAAGACTGAAAAGAGAAAACAGACTACCTAATTAACATTAAAACTGGAAATTTAGAACAGTAAAAAGTGGAAAAATCTTATTTTTTATCAAAACAATTAAAAATAGGACACTGGCTATTATTCTAGCGTATTTTTTAAAAGCACTCTTTCAAACTGTAGATTCTAATCTCATTGTTCATCAATTCTAACAAATGACCTCATCAGAGGATGGCCTTCTAAGCACTTCACATCCACTTTAATGTGAAAATGCACCAAATCCTGCCATGGCCTATGCCATAGGCACATTCAGTCCAGGTGCAATGGCACAGCTGCTGGGTTCTCCTGGCCACTGCTGCCTCTCCCCAGGGAAGACAGCACTGAGGAGGCACTGCAGGTATGAGCCTCAGCCTCTTCTGACAGTCAATCAGAAGGATGTGGGCATTCCCCTGTGAGCAGGTGCTCTGGTGCCTTTAGGCAAAACAGCTATGAATACTGCCTCTGGAAACCAGCAACTCTTAGGCCAAACTATAAATGGAATGAACTGTGGTATAAGGAGGCTGAATCACTTCTTACCAGTTTTCTAAGGCCTATGGAATATTCATGTTTAACCAAGAGTAACAAAATAAATGGAGAGCAAAAAGTAAAGTATAAAATATTAAGAGTGGCAGTCCCCCAAAAGCAGGAAGTGAAATGTAGAGAAACCTCCAAATAAGAAAATAGAAAGGGATCATGATTGCCTGTGAGATGTTGGCATACCCTCTCCTAGCAACCAAGAGAATAAATGTTGCACAGTCAACTCAAAAATTCTGAGTGTCTGGGGCGGGGGAGAACTCTTTCTCAAGTTCTAAAACTTCTTTTTGGTTGGACAAGTCTCTAGAGAGTAACATATATCATTTTCTTTCTTTGTAAAGGCTAAAAACACTGGAATATCTCATTTGAACTCATCACACTGCCAAACTCTTCTTAGCAGTACTAACTACTTATAAAACCAACACACAGAGGATAGTTTTGATTCTAGATTCTTCTAATGTAAATTAACCCCATCTTGATTCTATCATGACTTTAAAGTCTTTCAAATTTTCACCAAAAAGGGCACGAAATCATGCAAAAGTAGTGGTATGATTTAGTGAATGATATCTGTATTTGCAGAAATTATTAGCTAGTTAAGAATCTGGTTCTGAAAACAGAAAACCGTGTAGTTGTAGCTAGAAAGAAAAATGAAGCCAAGGAAGATCTATTTTTTTTTAAATAGATGAAGAGGGACTTGAGCTGAATGAATCAATCCAACAGAGAGAGAACGGCTGAAAAGGCAAGACAGAAATAAGAGATGAGGTTCTGAAACATCTGGGGGAATTTTTGGCTGTTCCACAGATTGGAGGGCACCACTATTAGCCTTAGAAGGTGGAGAAAAGTGTAGTAGACATTCCTTAGTAAAGAAGTGTCCCCAGTCCAGGGCGGGCACAGTGGCACATGCCTGTAACCCCAGCCACTCAGCCACTCTGGAGGCGGAGGTAAGAGGATCAAGAATTCAAAGTCAGCCTCAGCAAAGACAAGGCATTAAGCAACTCAGTGAGACCCTGTCTCTAAATAAAACCCAAAATAGGGCTGGGGATGTGGCTCAGTGGTTGAGTGACCCTGAGTTCAATCCCCCTACACACCGCCCAAAAAGAGAAGTCTCCCAGTTCAAATGTCCAAAGAATTTCAGATCCGAGTCCAGTCATAAAATGTTTCCTTACTACTTTCTAAATCAAAAAAATTTTAACTTATTACACAGTAGGCCAAGTATGAATTGGGATAAAACAGCTTCTCAAGCACCTCAATATTTTGTTTTACAAAGTAATCTAATACCATTCTCCTCTATAGTTTTTTTAAAAATTAATGAAAATTCAAACTAAATAATTAGTGGCCCATTTAAACACATAACTAATATGTGTAACTATTACATATATCTGTACTCTGAGAATCTTTTAAATTAAAAAAGCATACAGAGGTCAGGTAAAATTAAAACACACACATTCACAGTCAAAACATATTAAGTCCTTACGCTACAATAAGTTCTGAAGTGGGTAAAATAATTCCCCGTATATACTTAAGTTACCATTATAAACACAAACGTACAATGAAGTAGACACAAACTGAGCAGAACATTATGTAGACTCACCTTGGTTGGCATTTGCACCCTGAGGCAGAGCATTAGTTAAGTTGGGTAATTCACTGCCATGATTTCCATCTTCCCACGGACAGACATCAACACTGTTCCACTTTTTCAGCTGTTTTAGCCAACTCGCCTTCTGCTCCAACTTGCAGTGCGGGTTTAAAACTATACACATCCACAGAGCACCTAATTTAAGGTACAAGAAATAAAGTTTTTAAAATGATAAAAATTTCCAATTCTTACATAACTGCTAAAGATAAATTTTAAATCACTTCAAGATGGATCAAAGTTTGCCATTTTCATAACTCATTTCTCCTAAAGCAAGCCACAAACATAATACAGAATTTAATGGGAGGAGAACAACAGATTCCGAGTTTGAAACTAGGCTCTAAATACTGTTATAGAAGAAACATATTTCACAAATGCTAATGTAATCATCTTCCTTCTTATATGACATCTTAGGAAAAAAAGTCAATAATATACAGAATGCTATGATTCAATTTATAATAGAATCTATACTTGGATGCTACAATATACCATTTCATGGTTCTACACAGAAATTTACCTTCTAAGATTATTTGTTTACAATAAAATAACAAGGGCATACAATAAATAATTTCAAATAATTTTTTTTTAACATTTCTTTTTTTTTTTATTTTTTATTTTATTGTAAACAAATGGGATACATGTTGCCTCTCTGTTTGTACATGGCGCAAAGGCATACCATTTGTGTAATCATAAATCCACATACAGTAATGTTGTTTGATTCATTCTGTTATTTTTTCCCCTTCCCCCCACCCCTCCCACCCCTCTTTACCCTCTATACAGTACTTTCTTCCTCCATACTTGCCCCCCTCCCTAACCCTTCCCTCCCCCCCATTATGTGTCATCCTCCACTTATTAGCGATATCATTCGTCCCTTGTCTTTTTGAGATTGGCTTATCTCACTTAGCATGATATTCTCCAATTTCATCCATTTGCCTGCAAATGCCATAATTTTGTCATTCTTTATGGCTGAGTGATATTCCATTGTGTATATATACCACAGTTTCTTTATCCACTCGTCAATTGAAGGGCATCTAGGTTGGTTCCATAGTCTGGCTATTGTGAATTGAGCAGCTATGAACATTGATGTGGCTGTATCTCTGTAGTATGCTGATTTTAGATCCTTTGGGTACAGGCCAAGGAGTGGGATAGCTGGGTCAAATGGAGGGTCCATTCCAAGTTTTCTAAGGAATCTCCACACTGCTTTCCAGAGTGGCTGCACTAATTTGCAGCCCCACCAGCAATGTATGAGTGTACCTTTCTCCCCACATCCTCGCCAACACCTGTTGCTTGTATTTTTGATAATCGCCATTCTAATTGGGGTGAGATGGAATCTTAGGGTGGTTTTGATTTGCATTTCTCTTATTACTAGAGATGTTGAACATTTTTTCATATGTTTATTGATTGCTTGTACATCTTCTTCTGTGAAGTGTCTGTTCATTTCCTTAGCCCATTTGTCGATTGGATTATTTGTATTCTTGGTGTAGAGTTTTTTGAGTTCTTTATAGATTCTGGAGATTAGTGCTCTATCTGAAGTATGATTGGCAAAGATATTCTCCCACTCTGTAGGCTCTTTCTTCACATTACTGATAGTTTCCTTTGCTGAGAGAAAGCTTTTTAGTTTGAATCTATCCCAGTTATTGATTCTTGCTTTTATTTCTTGTGCTATGGGAGTCCTGTTGAGGAAGTCTGGTCCTCGAAAAAAATAAAATACTTGGGAATCAATCTCACAAAAGAGGTGAAAGACCTCTACAATGAGAACTACAGAACACTAAAGAAAGAAATTGAAGAAAACCTTAGAAGATGGAAAGATCTCCCATGTTCTTGGATAGGAAGAATTAATATTGTCAAAATGGCCATACTACCTAAAGTGCTATACAGATTCAATGCAATCCCAATTAAAATCCCAATGACATACCTTACAGAAATAGAGCAAGCAATCATGAAATTCATCTGGAAGAATAAGAAACCCAGAATAGCTAAAGCAATCCTTCGCAGGAAAAATAAAGCAGGGGGTATCGCAATACCCGAACTTCAACTTTATTACAAAGCAATAGTAACAAAGACGGCATGGTACTGGTACCAAAATAGACAGGTAGATCAATGGTACAGAATAGAGGACACGGACACAAACCCAAATAAATACAACTTTCTAATACTAGACAAAGGCGCCAAAAATATGCAATGGAGAAAAGATAGCCTCTTCAACAAATGGTGCTGGGAGAACTGGAAATCCATATGCAACAGAATGAAACTAAACCCATATCTCTCACCCTGCACAAAACTCAACTCAAAATGGATTAAGGACCTTGGAATCAGACCAGAGACTCTGCAGATTATAGAAGAAAAAGTAGGTCCCGATCTTCAACATGTCGGCCTAGGACCAGACTTCCTCAAATAATTTTGAACACAAATTATTTCCTAGTCTCCCTATAAGAATTTCAAACTTTATTTTGTTTATCAATTAGTGTACATATATGTATATGCATATATGGATACCAACATCGATACAAACATAGATACTAATTGTGGTGTGCATATATACATAAACCATATATCACATATACCAATGGAGTACAAACACTATGGAGTAAAAAAGCCAGTAAAATAGATCTTTTAAAACTAAAATTCATTTAAACAAGTCCTTAAACAATTAAACCAGAATCAATCTTTATACAAATGACATCACTAAATGTAGGTTTTTGTATGAAGTAAATAAATACTAATCAAAATTTCGCTAACCTTTAAAAGGAAAAGCAATGAATTTAAAGTAAAGGTATAACTCATGATCTACATTCTTCAAAGGTAGTTAATTCAAGCAAGTATTTTACAAATTTTAAAAGTTCAAATTTACTAATTTTAAAACAAGATGATAAGCAGTTCATTCATAATACTTTTTCGTTGTAAAGGTATGTGTGCATGTCTCTGTGTGTAATCAGTTTTGTGTTAGAAACTAAATAATAAAGACAGAAATGATCACTGTTTATGCTTTATTTGTCCAAGAGATTCTTTACATTCTTTCGTATTTAGAGCACTGAATTATCTTCATTATCCAGTAAATTTTACCATTAAAATTAAAAAACAGCCACAACCTAAGCCACATATATTTACAATCCACATTTCTATATTTTTAAAAGGCAATTTAAAATAAAAACATAGTCAGTTAAGATGAATTATGCCCACCACCTCTGCCAACTAAATAACTCTGGACAAGATACAAAAAACAATCATCTGAGGACTCTGAGAAGTAAACATAAGGAAGCAGACTGGGGAAGGAAACTAAAACTTCAAGAAGTAATCCAAATGGTTGTGATTTCCCATTACTATTTTTTCCCCTGGTTTTGACAAAAGATTAACTTTATTCAGGAAAACTCTATAGAAGGCTCATGCAGCAAAACTTTGAGAAAAACTTGATTTTCCTGGTGTAAGGACTGAAAAAAAGGACACTCAACTCAGGAGAACGGAGGGAGAACCTCTTAAGTTCTGGTCACATCTCATGTGCACGAGACAGAACCAAGGCAGCACAGTCAAAGCTTTGAAAACTAACAGACATTAGTACCATCACCCAAAGGAAGGTAAACAAGGTATGGTCTGAACCTACTGTGGTTGATATGCTTGCTTTAAAAAAAAAAAGTTTTACTCTCCAGAGGATTTTAATGAAACCAGAATTCACAATACAAAATTCGAAATGACTGTGATCTAAAATTACTTGGTTTACAAAGAAATAGGAAAATGTGACCAATTCTTATGGAAAAAGGAAAAAAAAAATCAACAGATGCCAAGTAAAATAAAAAAGATGTTAGAATTATCAGTCACAGAATTCATAGGGATTATTAAACACTTCCATGAGATGAAGGTAACATTCTTGAAAAAAATTATAAAAGTAATTATCAAATTTCCAATTCTCCCAGCACCATTTGTTGAAGAGGCTATCTTTTCTCCATTGCATATTTTTGGCCCCTTTGTCTAGTATGAGAAAATTGTATTTATTTGGGTTTGTGTCTGTGTCCTCTATTCTGTACCATTGATCTACCTTTCTATTTTGGTACCAATACCATGCCGTTTTTGTTACTATTGCTTTGTAGTAGAGTTGAAGATCTGGTATTGAGATACCCCCTGCTTCACTCTTCCTGCTAAGGATTGCTTTAGCTATTCTGGGTTTCTTATTCTTCCAGATGAATTTCATGATTGCTTGCTCTATTTCTGTAAGGTATGTCATTGGGATTTTAATTGGAATTGCATCGAATCTGTGTAGTACTTTAGGTAGTATGGCCATTTTGACAATATTAATTCTTCCTAACCAAGAACATGGGAGATCTTTCCATCTTCTAAGGTTTTCTTCAATTTCTTTCTTTAGTGTTCTGTAGTTCTCATTGTAGAGGTCTTTCACCTCTTTTGTGAGATTGATTCCCAAGTATTTTATTTTTTTCGAGGACCAGACTTCCTCAACAGGACTCCCATAGCACAAGAAATAAAAGCAAGAATCAATAACTGGGATAGATTTAAACTAAAAAACTTTCTCTCAGCAAAGGAAACTACCAGCAATGTGAAGAAAGAGCCTACAGAGTGGGAGAAAATCTTTGCCACTCATACTTCAGATAGAGCACTAATCTCCAGAATCTATAAAGAACTCAAAAAACTTTACACCAAGAATACAAATAATCCAATCGACAAATGGGCTAAGGAAATGAATAGACACTTTACAGAAGAAGATCAAAAAGCAATCAACAAACATGAAAAAATGTTCAACATCTCTAGTAATAAGAGAAATGCAAATCAAAACCACCCTAAGATTCCATCTCACCCCAATTAGAATGGCAATTATCAAGAATACAAGCAACAACAGGTGTTGGCGAGGATGTGGGGAGAAAGGTACACTCATACATTGCTGGTGGGGCTGCAAATTAGTGCAGCCACTCTGGAAAGCAGTGTGGAGATTCCTTAGAAAACTTGGAATGGAACCACCATTTGACCCAGCTATCCCAACTCCTTGGCCTATACCCAAAGGACTTAAAATCAACATACTACAGAGATACAGCCACATCAATGTTCATAGCTGCTCAATTCACAATAGCCAGATTGTGGAACCAACCTAGATGTCCTTCAATTGATGAATGGATAAAGAAACTGTGGTATATATATACAATGGAATATTACTCAGCCATAAAGAATGATAAAATTATGGCATTTGCAGGCAAATGGATGAAATTGGAGGATATCATGCTAAGTGAGATAAGTCAATCTCAAAAAACCCAAGGACGAATGATATCGCTAATAAGTGGATGATGACAAATAATGGGGGGAGGGAGGGGTTAGGGTTAGGGATAGAGTTAGGGTTAGGGAGGGGGGCAAGAATGGAGGAAGGAAGAACTGTATAGAGGGAAAAGAGGGGTGGGTGGGGTGGGGTGAAGGGAAAAAATAACAGAATGAATCAAACAACATTACCCTATGTAAATTTATGATTACACAAATGGTATGCCTTTACTCCATGTACAAACAGAGAAACAACATGTATCCCATTTGTTTACAATAAAAAAGTAATTATCAGAAATGAAATATAAACTATAAAACAAACAAATTTTAGAAGTGAAAATATATGAAATTTAAAAATACTGAATGGGATCAACAGCACAATGAAGATGACAGAGGTAAACGTTAGTGCACTTGGAGACAGAAATTAATTCCTCTGAAGAATAGAGAAAAGCACCTAGACAAAATTGAACAAAGCCTTAAAGACAGGTGGGAATAGATCAAAGGGTTTATTAATGTTTATATTACTGGATTTCCAGAGGAGAAACAGAAAGCTCTGGAAGAAATAATTATTGAAAACTTCTCAAATCTGGAGATCAATATGAACTTATAGAGGCTTAATCAAACTTGGGAAGGGTAAACTCTAAGAAAACCATGCCCGAGCATGCCATAATCAAGTCACACTGAAAGCAAAAGACAACAGGAAAAAAAAAAAAAAAAGAATCAGAAAACAGAGAAAAACAAAACACCTAATACAGAAAAACAAATCTTCAAATAATTACACATTTCTCACCGGCACTCACAGAAGATAGAATACATTGGAACACTACATTTAAAGTGCTAAAATAAATTGGTTCAACCCAGAATTCTATAACCAGCAAAAATATCATTCAGGAATGATACTGAAATATAGGCATTCTTACATCAGGGAAAACACAGTATGTATTGCCTAAAGATCTGTACTAGAAAAAGGTCTAAATGAAGTTCTTGAGACTACAGACCAATTATACCAGAAGGAAACAGAATTTCAGGAGCAAAAGAAGAGTAACAGAAATGATACATATCTGAATAAATACATTATTTACGCCTTTTTAAATTCTGAAAATAAACATAACTGTTGAAAGCACAAATTTAAACACTGTTTATAGAGTTTAAAATGCACGGATGTATAATACTTATAACTGTAACATAAAAGAGGGAAAGTAAAGTGATCTATATAGTTGTTAGATTCTACGTTCCTCTTAATGCGGCAAAATATTTAGTCAAAGTAGATTGTTAAAACAGTATATTTGCTATAATATCATGAAAAAGAATATTAGTAGATCAAACAAAAAGGACAGAAGTTAGATTAAATCCAAATTAAATTAAAATACTTAGAAAGATTCATATAATCTTAAAAGGGGGGGCACAAAGGGAACACAGGAACAGAAAGAGGGAACAAACAGAAAGGAAAATTAAAATGTGAGACCTAAATTCAGCTACATCAATAATTTTATAAAATGAGTTGTCTAAACATACCAATTAAAAATAAGTTAAATCAGATTAAAAACCAAGAATACAACTCTGTTCTAGTATAAGAAACCCACTATGAATATAATGACAAACTGAGTATGAAAGAATGAAAAACGATATGCCACAAAAAGACTATCAAAATAAAGCTGGAGTGTCTGTTAGTATCAAATCAAGTGGGACATTACATAATGAAAAAGTTCTCCAAAAAGATGTATAATCCTAAATTAGCATAGTACACTTATTAAGATTTCAAAATATATAAAACTAAAACCAATGGAACTGAAATAGACAAATCTACAATTACATTTGAGACATCAACAGCCCTCTCTCAATAATTGACAAAACAAGCAGACAGAAAATTAGAGAATACCTGAACGATACTATCAATCAACTAAATCAACCTGATATTTATAGGACACTCCACCTAACATTAACAAAAACTTACTTTTAAAATGCATAATTATCAAGACTGGTGGTGTTCTAGGTCATAAAACAAACTGAAAAATTTATAAGAATTGAAATTATATAAAGTACATTCTCTGACATAACAGAACTAACCTCAAAACCAGTTAACAGAGAACTCTGGAAAATCCCCCAATATCTGGAAATTAATGTACTTCTACTCACAAGTCAAAGGCAGTCACAAGAGAAAGAAAAAAAATATTTTGTATTTGAATGATGAGGAAAAAATGTATTAAAAATTGTAGCATATAACTAAAAATGTCTTTAGAGGGAAATTTATAGCATTAAATGCTTATTTTAGAAAAGATTAAAATCAGTAACTTAAATATCCACCTTAAAATTAAAAAAAAAGAATGAGAAACTAAAACCAAAGAAAGTAGAAGAGCATTACAAATTAATATTACCAAAAACAGAAAAGAAAAAAAAAAAAAATCAACAAAACTAAAAGATACTCCTTTTTAAAAAGTTCAATGAAATCAACAAAATTAACCAGACTGAGAAGCCACGACTATCAGTATCAGAAATTAAAGAGGGCATATAACTGCAGATACTACCGGTATTACAAAATTTATTACCATAAGTTCTACAATTTAAACAAAATGAAAAATTTTCCTGCAAATAATAAACTATCAAAGCTAACACAAAGAACTAATAACTTGAATGGTCTCATATTTATTAAATAAATTAAATTTGCAGTTGAAAATCTCTAATAATGCAGGTCCAGAAGCCTCCTTGGAAAAGTCTTCCAAATACTTCAGAAATAACACCAATTCTACACAGTATCTTCTAGAATCCCAATAAAGAGAGACTAGTTCCCACCATATTTTATGGGGCCAGTATTACCCTGATACTAAAACCAGACAAAAACTACAAATCAATATTCTTGGTGAACACAGAAGTAAAATTCCTCAACAAGATATTAGCATCTCAAATTAAGCACTATCAAAAAACATAAAACCATAACCATACAGGGTTTATCCCAGGAATACAAGGCTGGTTTAACATTCAAAAATCAGTGTAATTCACCACATTAACAGATTAAGGAAGAAAAACAATCATTTCAACAAATTCAGGAAAAGCACTTGACAAAGTTCTTTATTTCTTCATGATAAATAAAAGCTATCAGCAAACAAAAGAATAGAAGTGACAGAACAAGAATAAAGGACATCTGCAAAAATCCCTACAGCTGACATCATAATGGTAAAAAATGAAATGTTTTTCCTTTAATATCAAAACAAACCCCAAGAAAAGTTGGTGAGGGGGGTTGGCTCTTTTTAGTTACACATGACAGAAGAATTTATTTTGATATAATTATACAAACATGGAATATATCTTATTCTAGTTAGGACCCTATTTTTATGGCTGTACCTGATAGTGGGATTCACTATAAGTACATAGGAAAATTACTTTAGAGTCATTTCACTGTCTTTCTTTTTCCTATCCTCTCTCTTCCTTACTTTTCCCTTTGTCAAACCTACTGAATATCTATTATTCCCTCTGCCCTCTTTTGGGATTGGCTTATTTCACTTAGCATGATAGTCTCCAGGTCCTTCCATTCTTCTTGCAAATGTCATAAAATCATTCTTCTTCATGGCTCAGTAATACTCCATTGTGTATATATACCACTATTTCTTTATTCATTTGTTGAAGGGCAAGTTGGTTGGTTTCATTGGTTGCTACTTGAACTGAGCTGCAATAAATATTGATGTGGCTGTTTCACTGTAGTATGCTGATCTTAAATACTTTGGATATAAACTGAGGAATGGTATAGTTGGGTCAAATGGTAGTTCTATTCCTAGTTTTTTGAGGAATCTCCGTACTGCTTTCCACAGTGGGTGCACCAATCTGCAGTTCCACCAGCAATGTATAAGTGTTCCTTTTCTCCCACATTCTTGCCAACATTTATTGTTACTTGTATTCTTGATAACTTCCATTCTGACTGGAATGAGATGAAATCTCAGTGCAGTTTTAATTTGCATTTCTCTAATTACTAGAGAAATTGAACATTCTTTCATGTATTTATTGATCATTTGTATTTCTTCTTTTGAGAAGTGTCTTTTCAGTTCCTTTGCCCATTTACTGATTGGGTTATTTGGTTTTTTGGTGCTAAGTTTTTTGAGTTCTTTATATATCCTGGGAATTAATGCTCTATCTGAGGTGCAGGTGGCAAAGATCTTCTCCCATTCTGTAGGTTCTCTGGTTCACATTCTTGATTTTTTCCTCTGCTGAAAGATGCTTTTTAGTTTGATACCATCTCATTTATTGATTATTGATTTTACTCCTTGCGCTTTAGTAGAATTGTTAAGGAAGTCAGTTCCTGAACTGATATATTGGAGTTTGGGCATACATTTTCTTTTAGTATGTGCTGGGTTTCTGGTCTAATTTCTAGGTCTTTGATCTACTTTTGAGTTTTGTGCAAGGTGAATGATAAGGGTTAAATTTCATTCTACTACATATGGATTTCCAGTTTTCTCAGCACCATTTGTTGAATAGGCTATCTTTTTTCCAATGTGCATTTTTGGCACCAAAAAGCCTGTTCTTACCACTTCTATTCAGCATCATACCAAAAGTTCTAGCCAGGCCAATAAAGCAAGAAAAGGAGGATGAAGGCAGATTGGAAAGGATAAAATGAAGAAACCTCTGTATATAAAGACAACTACCTACAAAAAAAAATCTTCTAAAACTATTAAGAAAGTTAGGAAGATCATATAATACAAATTCAGAGACAAAACAAAAACCTCCACAGATATGTTAAATAGGACCAACCAGAAATCAGTAACGTGCTCCCAGAAAAGTGCCATTTATATTAGCACCAAAAAAAGATAAAATACGTGGTTTATAATTCTAACAAAACATGTATAGGGTCTCTATGTTAAAACTATTAAACACTGATGAAAGATATCAGAGAATCTTTGTAAAAAATGAAAAGTTACTATGTTCATGAAAACCTGGTGACATTAAGATGTAAATTATTCCTAAAGTGATCTATATATTCAACACAAACTCATCAAAACCCTATTAGATGTTTGTGTACACAATGAAAAAACAGAACTAGAACTAGGAAAATAATTTTAAAGAAGGACAAAGCTGGACTCTGAGTAACTGAATTTAAATTTCCTATAAAGTTACAGTAATCAAAACAGTGCACTATTAGCCAAAGGAGGGCACACTGATCAATGCAAAAAGAATAGTGAATTTACAAAAAGACCGATGCAAATATTGTGAATTCAAGGCTCAAAGTCAATTCGATGTGAACGAGATATGCCTTTTTAACAACTGGGATGATCAGATAGTCATGTTGGGAAAAATTAAGGAATCTAAATTGGTACAACATTACTTTATTTAAAAATGACCTCAAAATGGATCATGGACCTAAACTTAAAACCATAGAACTACTATAAATAAGTATTATAACCCTGGGACAGGCAAAAGTATTAGATAAAATACTGAAAGCATTATCCATAAAAGAATTGATGAAGTAGGCTTCATCAAAATTAAAAACTTTTGCTCAACAAAAGACAACAGAATGAAAGGACAAGTTACAGACTGGCAGAAAATACTTGCATATTTGTGACAAAGGACTTTAACTGAAAAAAAAAAAAAAAAGTAAAGTCTTCTTAAAACTAAGAAAATGAACAATCCAATAAAAATGTGCAAAATCCAAAATGAGCTCTCAAACCATGAAAAGACACAGAAGAACTTAAAGGCACAGAACTAAGTGGAAGAAGAGTTCCATACTATATGATTCCAACTACACAACACTGGAAGAGGCAAAATTATGGAGACAGGTTCCCCCCCCCCCCCCCGCCCCTTGAATCATGGTTACCATTAGGGAACAGAAAGGGATGAATAGGTAGAGCACAGATTGTTTAAGACAGTGAATTACTCAGTATGATACTATAATGGTAGACAAATGTCATTACACATTTACCCAAACCCACAGAATGCACAATATCAACAGTGTATCTAGTGAAAATTATGGATTCCGGGTGATACTGATGATGTGTGTAGGTTCATCAACTGTCACAAATGGATCACTATGAGATAATGGGGGTGGCCATGAATGGGGGGGGGGGTCTTATATATGAGAAATCTCCATGAAAATTTTCTGTGAACCTAAAACTGCTCCAGATAACAAAATCTTTTATTTTATTTTGTAAAGGGAAAAGAAATCTAGAAAGACACTTCACCAAAGAAGATATAAAAGATGGCAAACTGCAGACAAAAAAAATGCTTGACATTGTTAATCATGAGGAAAATGCAAATTAAAATCACAATGAGATAACATCACACATGTTTTCATGGCTACAATTAGGAAAAATATTTTTAATCTAATAAGAAGTACTGGAGAGGATGTGGAGCAACTGGAATGCTTATAAATTGCCATTGGGAGTGTAAATTTCTACAGTCACTCTCACTCTCTAGCAGTCCAACTCCTAGAGATTTGCTCAAGAGAATTAAAAACATATTCACACAACACTTATATTCACACTTATACAAAAATGTTTTAGCAGCTTTAATTGTAATTGAAAGACTGAACACAACCTGTTTGTCCTTCAGTTGGTGACTGAATAAAATGGGATACATTCATGGAAGGAAATATCCTTCTGCAGTACAAAAAACTAAAGCACTATTAAAATACATAGTTTCTCAAATGCATAATGATAAGCAAAGGAAGTCAGAATCCAAAGGTTATGCAATACCTACATATGTGTACACATACATACACATATCACACACACTCTTACTTTACTATTCAACTTTCAGGATATTTTGGAAAAACAAAGCTAAAAGAGCTGAGAAGTTGCTAGGGATTGAGAAAAGGTATCAACTAAATACAAAGGGATAACATTGGGGCATTTTGGGGGGGTGACAGAACCTTCTGTCTTGACTGTGGGGGTGGTTATATGACTACATGCACTTGTCCAAACTCAGAACTGTGCATTGAAATATTTTAATGCATATATTTTTGTAAAAAGTATTTATAGTATACATTTTAAATTACAGTAAGTTATACAACTTTATAAATTAAACATTCATTAAAATTAAGTTTAATTTTCCATAGTCAGAATTACTATTTCTATTTTAAAAAAGATTCTTAGTACATTCAAATTGCATAACAAAAATAATATAAACTGGGTGGCTTAGAAACAATAAAAATTTATTCCTCCCTGTTTCTGGAGTCAGGAACTCCAAGATCAAGGCAGGAGCAGATTAGTGCCTAGAAAGGTCCAGTTCCTCACAGATAGTGCCAGTCAAGTTTTTTTCATGAGGATACTAATTCCATTCATGGACCCTCATGACCTACTTACTTCCCAAAGCCATCACCTCCTAATGCTATCACACTGGGAGTTGATGGTTCAGCATACAAGTGGAGATTGGGGGGAGGAGGTTGTTCACAACTATTCAGACAACAGCAAAGAGAAAAGTAAAATCCAAAGGTTGAGGTACTTAAAAGCTAAGTATTCTTGGCTAAGTATTCTTGGCAACTTTAAATGATTTCTGTGACACTGAAGAAACAGCAAACACATAAAATTCATTAGATTTCCATGTTTACATTGTCTAATTAGAAAATTTTCATTTTGTAGAATAAGAAAAAATTTTAAAAAGCCAAGCCTTTATTAATCTGCCTGTAACATTCTTTTCTTGCTCACCTCCCCTAAAGAGGTTTCATCCTGAAAGGATGTTCTTAATGTTAAATTCAAGTTCAGAGCCATAATAGATAAGGTCTTTTATCTTCGCAGTCATCACTATAAAAGCTGTAATTTGCCTTAATAACCAAGTTAACCAAACTGAGTAAGTCATTCTCTAAATTTCATTAATTCAGAATCCCTCTCTGGGCATTTATCTCCTTTCCCTCCATCCCTAAAATATTTGTAGCTTTAAAAATAAAACTGTATGATGATTAAACACATCATTCTGCCAGTCCTCTAAAATATTAACCCTTTTAAGGATTCATCCAAAAAATGGTACAGAGAATTTGGTGAGAAGTCAAAACTCTTGGCACTTAGGAGAAGACAGGGTCCTGTTTTCACAAAGGAGGTTTACTTACCTGCTATGAATTACAATGAAAATGAATTCAATACTTTCAACTACTTTCCTAGTTTCAACACCTCAAGGTACACAACAGCCTTTATCCTATTACAGGTATGTGAGTCATGCAGCTTTAGAACTATCCACAGCACATTTCCACTAGCTATTTTCTACCCCACCATGCTTTTCCTTTTCCTTTATACCACTCCACCTAATTTGCACTCAATGGTTTTAGCAAAAGAACTATAAACAAGTACACCAAAACTAGGACAGCAACCCCCTGAAGAAAACCAAACATCTTTCACCTAAGGTAAAGGGTCCTAATCCACTTAGTGATCTTACACCTGTTCATACCCTAGACCTGAACAAACTTGGGCAGAAGCTTACTGAAGCAGAACACCAATGATCCTGAAAGCCTTTTGGTTACTTCTGCATTCCACCAATAGCAGAGGGCTGCCGGAGGAGAACCACACTTTTAGCAAATGTGGGCAACGGGAATTAACTCTGCACTCCCCGCTCAGTCTTTTCCACCAAACGTTTAGCTGTATAAATCATTACACCCTTTTGCCCTACCTCACAAACTCACTGTTTTACATTTCCAACTAGAAGAAAGCTTTGATTCCATAAGCTTTCATCTAGAAAGGGTAAGATACAGATTACAGGTGTAAGTGTAACATGTACAATGTTCTATCACTTGAGTCTCTTTAACAAGTCTTTCTTATTGTTATTTTCATCTTCTAAAACATGGCCTGATTCTGTAGAAAAAAATGGTTCTCAACTAGGGGTGACCCTCCCCTCCAGGAGATATGTGGCAACATTTGGTGTAACTTTGGATGCCACCAGCAAAAGGTTATTAATGACAGTGTGTAAGGCCCAGAGATGTTGAACACCTTACAATAGACAGGACAGCCCCCAGAATGAAGAATTACTCTGCTCAAATACGCTGTATATGAATGTGTTGGTTAAAATAATCAAATTCGAATAAACCACTCAACAGATGAGAAGAGCTTTTAAGCCAAGCAAGAAAAAAAAACGTCATTATAAAAACTTAACAGTATGAAAGGTATCCCAACATACAATGCAATATTAAGTGCTGGTTTGTATGCTAATATTTATCCCTTCAAGGTAAATCCTAATAATATCAAGTTATACATGTTGGATTTCTAATTAGATTCTGTATTTAAAGTTTTTCAATGTATCTTTAGGGTACAAATATTGTGCCACCTAATTCAGCTAACATTTCTAAAAGTAAATGGCATCTACACTTATTTACCTGACAGTGCTGCCGTTTATTGAGTCGTTACCTCACATTAACCCTGTGCTAAATATTTTACACACATTATCACATTTCACCCTCACAAAAACAAACAGAAGACATTACTTTATAGATAAGGGAACTGAGATTCAAGAGAAAAGCAGAATTATATGAATTATACTGCTATTAAAGCAGGAAGCCAGGATCTGGTCCAAGGTTCTTGTTCCCCCAAAATCAATATTCTTAAATACTACAGTGTTCAGCCTTCTTTCCAGCTTACATGGTCATACAATTCTTTATAAGTTAGGTATATGGAGCATACGCATATGAATTCCAAGATTAATGATTTATTATCAGGTTCATTTCATTCCTATTTCAGCTGTATAAGACAAGTAGTACATTATCACCTAAAATTGTGAAGTATTCTTAAAATATACAGCTAACAACCCCCAGACTTTAACCATGAATTCTTATGTAGTTAAAACGTGTCGCTCCCATGTGTAGGAAAAGTACATCCAACACAAAATTAAAAGGGGTGGGGATCATGAACTGAAATCTATTTCTATGCACATATGAGTCTGTAGGGAAGAACCCAACTACTACGTATAACCAACAACTCTAATAAAAAATTAAAATTTAACACAGGCTCGTCTAAAAAGAACCTAATTACACAAAGGAAAACTGCATTTTTCAGGACTGACAGGCACAGCAAATAAGTAATTTCACTGCAGATTAAAATGGCAGATAAACAATCAAAAGCTTAACTTATGAATCAAGACTGATTATTCAAGTCAGAAGAAATCTGTTTTCTCTGAAAACATTATGATCAGCTCTGCTAGAGTTAAGTCCATGTCAGCATCTTTGGGATAATGCATGCATGTATGACTGAGTATACTTTTTGCCTAGTAGGGTATATTGTTGGGTAGAACATGATAATTTGTAATGGAATAAATCAGGGGGCCATTCTGTCTATTGTTACCATTTTAGACCGTCCACAGTCAATACAATTTGTTTTTTTAAGTATCTTCTCCTTCCTGGTTTTTTTGTTTTTGTTTGTTTTTATGTTGTTGTTGTTCTTACTATCAAATGTGAGCTATGCATTATTATGCAGTGCTTTTTTTCTGGGAGGGAATAGATTAATTAAAAGCTTTTACCATAAATGATATCCTTGGAAGTGTTTATAAATGTTGCTCTTCTCCCTGTTTTTCAGGAAGATAACTAAGAGTAGAACATTACTGGAGGAAGCACAGGGCAATGACAATGGGGAGGAGAAGAAAAGCCAAAAGCATCTTCTCTAAAGGGATTTGTTACAAATGCAGAAAATGAAGGCTGTTATATGGAAAGTTTAATTTCTACTTTTTAATACCATGCATATTTTTTATGAAGCAATAGCAGGCAAAGTGAAACAATCAATTTTGGTATTTCCAAGTGTTCAACAGTTACAAAACAATTCATAGTATTTATCATATTTATTTTTGTTCTCAGAGGCTATTATAATAGTATAGAATTTCATGCATGATCCAATTAACTAATTATACTTATTTAGGGGCCATGAAATGCCTAATTGCAGTCACAAATAGGAGATCACTGGCATAATTAGTTGTGCTAGCAAAACTATAGTCACGAAATTTCTTGGGTCAGACCACACTAAAACTGTGACCCTAATTATTACAGTACTGTTCTCAGTACAATGCAGTCTTAATGTCAGTCACCCTATCTTTGGAAAATAAATTTAATTGGTAAAAACAGTCTTTAAATTTGATGTGCTTGTTTTTAATTTACTTAAACATTTCTGCAAAAAATTCCAAATAAAAACACAGAGATACTGTAAAGAGTTTTATTTCACTCAGGTTAAGCAAGGTTAAATTTTCAGCTAACTGACATACAATTGGTTATCACTTAACCAGGTTCTGATAAAATTCTAAAATAAAATAACTGTCTTTTTTGTTGGCAAGGTATAAAATAAATCCGAGGTATTCCAAAGCAATTAACTAGTACCCAGGATAATGTTTCTTTCAGAAAAACCTGTGGTCCTTAGCTAATAAAGAGTCTTCCCATCTCATTTGATTTGTCAGTGCCATCAGGTCAATATGCAAGGTTCATCAAAAACAGTCTGACCCCCTTAGAAGCCTGGTTCCATAGGACATCACGAAAGCCAGCTTCTCCAACCCTTCTCCAACCCGACAGAAAAAAATCAGAGAGAAGAAGAGAGAAAGGCAGAGGCAGATGATTTTTTTTTTTTTTTTTTTAAAGATGAAGAAAGCATAGTCAATGGGTGGTAAGGTGAAGGAATGTGAACTGCAGCAACCTGCAAGAACATATTCTGCTCTGGCTACTTAACTAAGCCATCTTTATAAACAGTTCATGGTTCATCTAACAGTGATAACTCCAAGTCTATGTAAATCTGTTTCTGAAAAGACTTGATTGACACATAATAGTGTCTTGTAACAGTGACCTACTTCATCCTTATATAAGAAATGTATTAAATCAATACTCAAAATTTTCTAAAACATGCCCCACATTATGTAACCTTATTTCAACTGCTTTTTTATTTTTCATTTATTTATTCTGTAAACACTAGGTTCTTGTTAGTTTACCTGTTGAAAAGCACTCAACAGTCCACAATCCATATTTATGACTAAGTGATTCCCTTAGCCACTGGTACAAAGATCTTCATTTGGTATACAGAACCAATTTAGGACAAAAGATATCAAGAGCCCTACTAAAAAATAATCAAATTTACCAACAGTGATTATTCTAGAGTACCAATGATCAAGTAAACACATTAATACTTTTTTTTATATGAGAATCCCAATAAAAATGGATTCTTGCAGTATTCTATTGGACTGGAACTGCAATTTTATTCATAAAAACAATTTCTTAATGCACTGACTTTTCTGTGGAGTTCAGAAAGAACCTATGATGGGTGTTGGGTTTCTTGGAGAACAGAATGTTTCATTTTGCTCTAATTCATTCTATTACTGAATTAAACTTTGATGTATTGGTCTTGACAAGTGCTTCATGCTGATTGTATTGTGTATGATAGTATAATCACTCCCCATGCATTTCCCACTGGCTGGCTGATTAATGCAATAGATTACCTGCAGCATTGATGGCAAGGGGGAATCAGTGCCCTTCTGTACTCTGAACTGTTTGTATTTCAGTATGCGTGTGTGTGTTCATGCACACAGGCACCCTTGAATATTCTGCATATAGGCAGAGATGGCCAGATAAAGGAAAGGAGCAGGAAAAGAGAAAATCAAAGACACAGTGAAGATTAATGCCTTTCAACTGTTGTTTACTATGAAAAATACTCATACTACTTAATACTCCCAAGCAGGTATCTAGCATTACAATTATTCCTTCACTTTTTAAATTCACAAATATTTACTGAGCATCAAATATATGTCAGGCACAATTTTTACCTTTATTAAGAAAGATAATGTTTTGGGAAAATGTGTTACTCTCAATGTTCTCATTAGTGAAAGGGAAAGGGGAAATGTGAGAAGATCAATGGATAATAATACAGGGATGAAAAAGGATGGCTATAAAATCAGTTTCAATTATGTTTTGTATTTCAATAGTGTCTGTCATGATATTTCCTTTCTCATCCTGAATTTTAGTAATTTGAGTTTTCTCTCTCCTCTTTGTGTGGTTAAGAGTTTATCAATTTTGTTTATTTTTTCAAAGAACCAACTTTTTATTTTGTCAATTTCAGTTGTTTCTTTTGTTTCAATTTCATTGATTTCAGCTCTGATTTTTAGAAAACTTGGAATGAAACCACCATTTGACCCAGCTATCCCACTCCTTGGCCTATACCCAAAGGACTTAAAACCAGCATACTACAGTGATGCACCACATTAATGTTCATAGCTGCTCAATTCACAATAGCTAGATTGTGGAACCAACCTAGATGCCCTTCAACTGATGAATGGATAAAGAAACTGTGATTCACACACACACACACACACACACACACACACACACACACACACACACACAGTGGAATATTACTTAGCCATAAAGAAGAATAAAAATTATGGCATTTGCAGGTAAATGGATGAAGTTGGAGAATATCATGAGATAAGGCAATCCCAAAAAAAGCCAAAGGACAAATGATCTCTCTGATAAGTGGATGATGATACATAATGGGGGGTGAGAGGGAGGCAAGAATGGAGGAGGATGGGTTGTATAGAGGAAAGAGAGGTGGGAGGGGTGGGGGGAAGGGAAAAATAACAGATTGAGACAAACATCATTACCCTATGTACATGTATGATTACACAAATGGTATGACTCTACTTCATGTACAACCAGAGAAATAAATTTTACCTCATTAGTTTACGATGAATCAAAATAAATAAATTATACAAAAAAATTAGTTTCAATGTCTCAATAAAGAAAGCACCTGATAACAAGATTATGGAATATAGTGGGTGCTTTAATGGCTTCAAAACATCTCTCATATAACGTGGTCTACATGTTAACAAAGAACATTTGGAAATGTGTGTGATCAATCTGT
The DNA here is from genome assembly GCF_902686455.1 of Sciurus vulgaris. Lineage (NCBI taxonomy): Eukaryota > Metazoa > Chordata > Mammalia > Rodentia > Sciuridae > Sciurus > Sciurus vulgaris. The sequence goes on from NC_136466.1 coordinate 122,030,032, forward strand.
GGATAAACAGGCTGCTAGATACAATACCCTCATCTCTAAGGTGTGTTGGAGCACAGCTGCTGGCAGCATTTTGGAAGTATGCTTCCCCATGGGATTTTCTCTCAATTCCAAACTTACAGATTTTACCTAAATTCCCTATCTGGGGTCCTCCCACTTAACCCCTCTGTCCCTGCTCATCCACAAAATTTGTGCTTTCCAATCTAAGCCAGTTCAAGATCTCTGTCTGAGCACTACTTTATGAATGCTTCTCATACTCTTTTCCAGGTTTGCTGAAGTGAAGTCTGAAATTTCTAATGTCCCCCAGAATGAAAGGGGCAGGGAAGCATGACATAGAGTCAACAAGGTGCAGCTGGTTATAGATCAAAATCTCAGAAATTTGGCTATTTCAAAAGCTATCTTTGCAACAGAAAGCACAGAGTTGAGTGAGTCAGCCACATCTCAGACAACTATATCACCACTCCTGGATGCTTTGTCACCAGGTCAAATTCTGAGAAAAGAGCCCAAAGACCAGGTATTAACTCGCTCAAGAGAGTTAATGTCAGAAGGCACCAATATTTACACCAGAAATTCCTATTCTTGTTTTGACTTTGATATTATTATATAAAACACTAAAACAATGTGCTATAATTATCAGACAAGCTTATAGCAACCTTACAAACTTTCACTTGTTTGCAAATCCTTAAACATTCTGCCTTCCCCTAAAGTATAGAAAATAAAGTTATTTATGTAAATTAAGAGTCAGTCTTTGCTAAACCTTTAAGAGGACTGGCTATTTAAAAGTCTATTCAAGATAGTGATTACCAAGCATGCATTTTTAATCTCTGAATCCTTTGTTTCAGAAAAAAACGTTCACGAAAAGCCTAGCATATAACATGGTAAAAGGAGACTTTTCCAGTCAGATTTTTCCCTTGGTGGCCAGGAAAAATACAGTACTAACTCTTAGGAAGTGGGAAAAGCAGTGAAGAACTTTTCTAGAAATTGTGAGGGAAAAAAAGACACATTATACCAATCTGAGATTCATTTAGCCACCAATATGAGCTAATGTAAATGGACTCATGTTAGAGTTAGAAAGATAACATAAAACAAGTAAACGGAACCCACTCTTGTTATAAGTATTATCAGCATATTACACATATATGGTAACACTAAAGTGTATAACAATGAACCACAGGCACTTTAGTTCCTAATCAAATCTTCATTTCATGGCCTATATTTGGAATAGAGTTTTATGAAAACACATGGTCCGGTGAGCTTCATGTCAGATTATCTAATTTTGTTATAAATTATCTAACTGTATACCTAAATTAGACAATGAGTATCTTTCTCTCCAAGAACCTCCAATTGGTTAGGTGATAAAAATCAAATGACCTATAAAGATCTCCTTTAACCCTACTCATCTACTATTTTCTATTAACACATATTTAAGTTTTTTTTCTTCTTATTTCTGCTCTTCCCCATACAGGGTATTGAATGGATAATTAAAACCTAGCAGCTGCAGTTAAAAGGACACTGGACTGTATTTTACAGGAAGTATTTATCATAGGTGTGCTTCAGGTGTAGAGAATATACATTCTCTCTTTTGGCTAATTTCTGACCCACACTAAAATTATTCTGCCTATGTAAAGAAGCAGAGGAAAAGCTTCCTCTTCCCACCTCCAGAGCAGGGCAGAATTCAGAGGCCTCTGACCCAATAATATAGAGATCTTAGTTTTAAGAGACAAAAACCCGTAGGGCTGCACAGGGAATGAAACCAGGCACTGGAAATGAGGATCCAGCAGCAGATAGCTTTGAGAACAGTGCTAGAGGGAAGGAAAACTTCCTGAGCAACACAATTGACAAAGGCCCTGGATCTAGAGGGAGCTCTGAATAATGCAGGGGGAAACAGAGACCAAGACTGGAGAACACAACCCATTCCAGAAAACACCAGCCCATGTGCAGGAGGGGTCAGACACATAAGTGGTGGTAACTCTGTATTTTTATTAGGGGTGGGTACAAATAAAACGAGCTAAAGGTCATCTCCGCCTCCTTATCAAAAGGTACTAGAAAAGGAGATCAAAACTTCACTGGATTCTATCTGTAGCATGTATTATCTATATTTATGATAAGATTATGTAATACAGCTTTTGATGGCATAAATTTGGCTATACTCCATCAGGATGTTTATTTTCTCGAAGAATCTGAAGTTAGAGAGTATCTGCAACATGAATGCAGTTGGGTAACTAAGCTGGACTAGGTCAAGTCAGTCCACTACCTCAATAAGGGTGGTGATACCACATGTAGGCAGAGAGGTCAGGAAGCTTTCTCAGGGCTTACTGGTGTGTAGGTGAGCTTCATTTTACCTCTGCTCTGGGCAGAAAGACCACTAACAGAGCATGATCTAACAGTCTTTTTTAAAAAATTTTAGTGCATAATAATTTTGCAGAATAGTGAGTTTCACTGTGGCATATTCATACATGCATATGACAATTTGATCAATTTCATGTAACAGTCTTTTAAGATAAGCTGATGATGTCTACTTTGGTGTTATGTTTTTGAAGTCTTTTAACACCTGGGATCAAAATTCAAGCTCAGTCACTATTCCCCTCAGGCAAGTTCTCTAGCCTTCACTGGTTTCAATTTTCTTGTTATAAAATCAGGGATAATAATTAATTGTACCCACCTCACAGGGTTGTTTTAAGAATTACATAAAATAATTTATGAAATTAAGTACTTATCATAGTGACTGACAACTAAATGTTGGCAACTGTGTTATCACTAGTAGCTGGACAAAAATGTGAAATAAAACAAAAATCTAGATCCCATGATGGCTATCTACTCTCTTCCTCTCCTCCCTTTTTAAGTGACAATGAACAACAAGGTTGAATTAAATATCTTAAAGACAGTATTTGTGATAACGAAGTTTCCAGTCTGTATACCCTTCCCCACTGAGCTCATCCCTATCTTGGTCCATGTTATTCCTTCTTTCTGGAGTATTAGCACTGCTTTCCTATAACTGCCTCCAAGGACATCTTATAAAACCACATTAAGTTCAGTTTGTACAAGTCTTTGTACTAATTTGTAATAAAATTACTATATCAAGATCTTCTCAGTTCATTATGACTGCCCTAATTTATACTGTCTACTTATGTTTATATCACTCTAATCCCTCTTTACTACCACTACCATCACCAACACTAAACTTGTGTCGAATACATCTATTCCTCTAGCCACAGTAAGTGCTTATTACCTACTGATAGTGAGTCCACAATAAGACTTCTGGAAAGAAGGATAAGAAGGCACCAATAGTGGTACATAGTGGTAAAGCTGCATTGTCCCTGTGCCTAGGAGAAGACAAACTGATAGATGACAAGCAATCCCTGATACATGGCTCATCATGACTACATTCTATACCACCAGCCATCTGGAAGCTTCCAAGTCTATACTGACATCTTTTGGCTGCAAGGGAGTTCTGGGAATCACTGTTTTCTCCATGGCACTAGTAAAGAGATAACTCCTTATATGGCAAACCACTTTGGACTGCTGTCTAGTTATCAAGAGAAGCAGTTACTCCTCATACATTCACTAACCAACAACCCTAAACTATGGCAAGCCCAAGTATGAATTTATACCACAGAAACTAAGGAGCTCAACAGCGGGGTAGGGGGATTAAACAAACTGCTTTCAGAGATAGAACATGGTACTCTCCAGAAATTTCTCCATAATTACCTCAAGAGCAAAACCTACAGAATCTTTTTTCTAGAGTGCACAAAGACGCTGCCAAATTACTTAAGAGTATAATTTTGAATGTGTAACTTAAGCATATGTTTTCCACCTTATTCAAGAATGGTGTGGGTGAGTGTAGAAGAACCACTACTTGTGTCTGGGATGGTAGAAGGGACAGCATTCTGGGCCCATGGAACAGGTCATTTTTAGTATTTTGCAATACACATAGCCACAATGGGTGGTCTGAGTTCTCCACTGCTGAATATAGTTAGGTTCACCCTGATTCCAAGTGCCCTGAGTCTCTGTCCCAGTATAGTACACTGTCCTGGAACATGATAGCTGTTATTTAATAACAAAACAAGTGGTCAAACTAACCTTACAATAAAATTCAAACTAGAAAGAAATATCTTACTATGGCTATTTTAATTCACACAGCTAGGTCCCCAGGTAAGAAGATATGAAAACAACTCTGAGCACCATCCTGTTCTTATGAAATAAGTGAGGAGAGTTGAACACAGCAAGAGCCTTATGTGGCAGCAGTCCTCTCCCTATCAAACAGGATTTACATGCTAGAAAGCAAAGCACATGACTCAGCTCAGAGCAAAAGTTAAGTGTTTTAAAACTTAGAGAAAACCATATTACACAATACTTGAAAATCAAAATTTAGGAATTTTTCTCTGTGACAAAACTATAATTAAATCTTATTTAACTGTTTCCTCTAATGACATCCATTTTAATTAGGATTTAATAGACTGGCAGCCACAACCTATAGTTTTATGAAGCAAAGTGAAATTACAGCCTAGGAAGGCATTTAAGGAAAGAGACCCATCAACGCAGATGAGAGGTTACAATATATCCCCTCATCCCTAAAGATCTCACAGTAATTAAGTATGCTGAAAAGACAGCTATTAGGGCTAACAGTAGGTATATCAGCCACCAATCAACATTGGGTTGTTCTTTGAAATCCAAGAGTTATTCCTGGGATCAGCTTTCTGAAAGACATGCGTTATCACTGAATAAAGAGTGCAACTGCACAGGTGTGTTCTACAGCTTCTCCTAAACCTGCAACCTCTAGCAAATGTGCAGCCTCTACACTATAAGGGGGCTTTCTGTCTTAAGATTGTAACACAGACATTTTCTTATAGCTGGTTATGATACAACATTCATCTTGAGAACACTGCCTTATGTGTGGGAAAATGAACATCATATACAGAAAGTAAAATTAATATTTGAAAAACATGTACAAGATAAATGTATCTGCAAAATGAGATGCACTAAAGAACAGGATCCTAAGAGTATGCATCTGTATCTATTTCATACTACATTATAAGAATCAGGGAGGTAAATCACAAAAATTAACTTAGACTCAATGAATATCACAGGCACTGGTATCAGAAAAGAAGAACAGAGAAGAATCAGTCTCTTTGTTAGCAAAAGGATGGAGGAAGAAGAAGGAGGACCTATGGATAAAAAAATTAAGTCAGAATGTATGTATCCTAAAGGGGAAAAAGGTTAAAATGAATGCACTGTTTTAAGTTAATTTTGAAATATTAACAGCATTAAATTTTCATATATCACATGTAATCATAAAAGCTATGCATCTTGGGAAGGGGGGTTATCTGGTCCAATGAAAAAAATTTTGTAATCTTCTGGCTAAAAATATGGTGGCTCCAAATCCCTTTGCCAAGAAGCAGGGTTATTTGGTGAAGACACTCTCACTTGTACACTTTTCATCAGATGAAGGCCTGCATGCCACCAATCTTTTTTTTTTTTTTTTCCTGGTGTATTGGCCACTGCCAGAAATGGACCCATCGAATCCATTGGTGCTAAGGAGTTAAGCATCTGAGATTTAATTTAACAGTTTCAGCTTTATTAAGCTGTCACAGAGCGGCCGCACTTTGATAACAGTAGCTGCTCCAATTATGGCTTGGTTTAGGGTTGACAAGTATAATGATTCATTCGTGGCACATGAGAAGCAATAAAAGGTTGTTTTGCATTACAGCTTTAAAAATGTGGGCACTTTTTTCATTTAATTTGTCACTTAGCTTTTGCTAAGAGGACATTTAAATTGCAGTAAAAGGCAAATGGGGCTTTTAGTTTAAATGTAATCCCCATATTTAAATGATCTGTAATGGTGCAGTGTTGGAGTGGGAACACTATTGTCTCACAGTGGGTCCTGATGGTGACATGTGACATTTGTATTCAGGTCCTGTATTATCCATGTGGCTAAAGGGCTTCCAATTTCATTTCACAGCCAGAAGCCTGCAGAAAACACCAATTAACTTGCAGATCCCATTTGCCGACAAAACTCAGCCTCTTCTCAATGTCTGGCATCTGGCAGTGCTCAGCATTTAATTCCAAAGCAGAGCCTTGAAGCAATGTGAGTCCTGCGTAGGGGCACAAAGTCAAATTCCCCCATTTTATTAAGAATCAAAAGCCTTTCCTTTTGTAGTCCAGAAGGAACTTTGAGTTAATTTTTTGGTGAATGAATATTAAGATGTGATAACCATTTTTGTTTCTACATGGGATTCATCCCTTAACTTAGATCCCATTAAAATGGCAAGTGACCTCTGCTTGCCATGGGAGTACACAGGAGAACTTCGGCAATCTAGTAATGGTTTTTAGGTAAGGCGAGGGCTGGTGTGAATAAAACAAAACAAACAAAAAAACCACAGGGCAATAATTTATGATATTCATCCTGGTCTGAAATCAAAGAACTTGTATAAAGTCTGGTTCTTCATTACAAAGTAGTCCATCAGAGGTATGGCTAGAATCAGCTGGTAAAAACTTCCACCCAATGACAATTAATACTTTTGATTTAGGGGCAAGGTACACAATTTTCAAAACCAACTTGGAAAAGGGATATGTGACTATGGATTACATGTAAATACTGCAAATTTTATTCAGTCACATCACATGTACTTTTTTTGGGGGGAGGGGGTAAACAATATATTCAGGAGGTATTTTCTTCCTAATCAGTTATTTGTCACTTTACATTTTCTAAGCACCAAAGATTTCTACATTTTATTCACTTAATGGTAATCCAATAATTTTTCCTTAAATAATACTCTTCATTATAGTTTTTAAATGATAGTCCTTTTTACCTTTATAAACCAACTAATCAATTCGACATGTACTCCAGAGTTACAAATCTGTAGAGGGTTTACTTGGAAAAGTAACTCATTCAATATTTTATAAAAATATGTTTAAACCATGCATTACACTTGTATTCTCTAACACCAAAGTGTGCCCACAAATAGCATTCCAAACCATGGAAGCTATCTACTATAGTTACAGACTAATATACATTTTCATTGGAAGAAAGGTAATTGTCATTATTTCCAAAGTACTAAGATTAAATTATTACAAGACAATTTATACATTCTTCTAACAGCAAAAATGAAACACTGATGTCAAAAGCTTTACCAACTTGTGTATGACCCTAGCCACACAATGTCATCTTGTGGAAAATCCTAATCTCTCTGGACTTCAATCTCCTCACCTATAAAACAGTTCATCTCAAAAGTCCCCTCCAATTATGATCAGGCAGTGTCTTCACAGACAATAGCTTCTTCTGGTCTAGTCTAGACCTGGGATCAACAAGCACGATGTGGTCTATCATTAGCAGGAACTTCACTGAAACTATAAACTTATCCCACACTTCCCACTCATAAAATTAATACAGGCATGAATACACGTGACAAAATTTCATTTGTCTGAAATTAGACCCCTCTCACTTAGGACAAAACTCAACATAAAGTATTATCAAGGGCCTAGGCATTACCCTATGCCTACTAGAAGAAAAAGCAGGCCCAAGTCTCCATTATGTCAATTTAGGAACTGAATTCCTCAAGACTCCTAAAGCACAAGAAGTAAAATCAAGAATCAATAAGTGGGATAGTATCAAACTAAAAAGCATCTTCACAGAAAAGCAAACAATCAAGAATGTGTGCAGAGAGCCTACGAATGGAAGAAAATCTTTGCCACCTGCACCTCAGATACAGCATGAATTTCCAGGATATATTAAGAACTCAGAAAGCTAACATCAAAAAACCAAATAACCCAATCAGTAAATGGGCAACGGAACTGAACAGACACTTCTCAGAAGAAAAAATATAATTGGTCAACAAATATATGAAAAAATTTTCAACATCACTAGGAATTAGAGAAATGCAAGTTAAAACTACACTGAGATTCTGTCTCACTCCAGTCAGAATGGAAGTTATCAAGAATACAAGTAATAATGTTGGCGAGGATGTGGAGAAAAAGTTAAACTCGTACATTGCTAGTGGGACTGCAAATTGATGCAACCATTATGGAAAATAGTATAGAGATGCCTCAGAAAACTTGGAATGCAACCAACCATTTGACCTAGTTATCCCACTCCTCAGTTATACCCAAAGGATTTAAAATCAATGTACTACCATGAAACAGCCACATCAATGTTTATAGCAACTCAGTTCACAATAGCTAAGCTATGAGAACAACCTAAGTGCCCTTCAACAGATGAATGGACAAAGAAAATGTGGTATATAGATGCAATGGAATATTACTCAGTCATAAAGAAGAATGAAATGATGGCATTTGCCAGTAAAGGGATGAGAATGGAGACTATCGTGCTAAGTGAAATTAGGTAATTCCAAAAAACCAAAAGCCAAATGTTCTCTGATATGCAGATGCTGACTCATTGTGATGAGCCCTGGGGCAGAGCATTTCAATGGATTAGAGAGTGGGGAGCAGGAGAAAAGGGAGGAGGAATGGGTATGGAAAAAACAGTAGAATGAAACAGATATAACCTTCCTATGTTCATATATGAGTACATGACCAGTGTAACTCCATGTTGTATACAACCACAATAATGGGAAGTTATACTCTCTGTATGTATATGTCCAAATACACTCTATGGTCATGTATAACTAAAAAAGAATAAATAAAGAAAAAAAATGTAAAAAAAATTTCATTTGTCACACAGATTTCTTAAAAGAAAAACAAGGTAACAAATACATCATTATTTCCCTAGCAATGAACTTTGAGAAACAAGATTCACCCCAACAAAATTCACAGTATCCTCTCAATGAATATGACTACAAGATTTCCCAAATTTTCCAAACGCCTGCAATGTTTGTATCTTTAACCACCAGAGATCTGGGGAACAATAAATTTTAGAGTTTGTTCACCTAAATCTACACCTGTCAAAAATAAAATATTCAAACCACTTTTGATAATTCCAATGTAGGAAGAAGCAGAAGACAGACTCCAAATTTTAACTAAATGGAGTACAATATTCATCTAGAAATAAGTAACCAGCTCTATAATGCAAAACAACTTTTAAAATAGTATCACTTTTCCAATATTTTAAGGCAGATTCCTGTGCTTACATTCTTAAAGATCAAGCAATTCCCCCCCAAACTTTGCCAAGGTCGTTTTCTGCAAATACAAGCCTGAGTCCTCATTCTTTCTATTATTTCAACCAGTGTGCACTGGTACTACGTTCATGGATGAGCAGCTCTCTCTTCAGCAATACTATGACCATGTTATCAAAATGTTCAACTGTAGTCTTTATTCATACACAACTCAATGGTAATTTTTCAGGAAACATATTTACCCAGTTCATCCCAGAGCTGCCTATATTTGTCAGTCATTGCAGTGCCTTGCTGCCTCCAAAGTGACAGGCGAGGGTCAGCCATGAACTGCTCTGTAATCAAGGTCAACATGCGAGCCCCATTGGAGTCCCTCATCTTCAACATCTCCCGCACCTAGTGGGGAAAACAGACCTTCAGAAAAAGGTTAAAAACAAAAAAACAAACAAGAAAACCAGTAACTTAAGAGACAAACCACTTTTGTCTATTTCATGTGTATGTTATGCCTTCATACCAGTCCTCTTAAACAAAAAAAGTAGTTAAAAACAGATCTCTATTCTAAATTGCAATTTAATCTGAGGAATGAACATTAGTTATTCTAAATTGTGTTTTAGAAACCACATGAGGAAAACAGTTTTCCCAACTTTCTAATTTCAAAAAAAAATTTGGTAGGGTTGTAGGTATCTGATTAAGGTAGGTGATTAACCATGTGTTTCATATGTCTGGTAGAAATTTTTTTTTCAGGTCTCTTTCAAAGCATCTGTATTATCTAACCAAGAATATTTTGTGTTCAAATTATACTTCAATAAAATAGGTGACTAAGTAATTTACCCTTTGACAAACTATCAAAGAAAAACTCAGCAACAGAAACAGGTATCTAAACCTAAAAAATGTACCAAAACTGGTTTTAGCTAGGTGCATTGCTTCATGGGGATGAAATGCCATATCATTGCTGGCCTACAGAAAAACAACACACCAAAATAAAAATGACAAATAGTTTGGCACCTTTCTGACTCTTGAACTGATTTTACTTACCTCCAGAGTAGTAGAGCCTAAAGCACAATCCACTGAGAACTTCTTTCAGTAACCTGATAATGTTATGGCTTTCTTAAAACATAATTTATGCATCATACAATTCATCAATGTAAACAGTACAATTCAATGGTTTTACTATATTTACAGAGCTATGCAAGTCCTTCAGTTTTTAAGATAAATTAATAAATTCAATAAATTTTCTCTCACTGAAACTTTTAAATGTAAACAGCAACAGCATACAGTTGTCCCTTCGTATCTATGAGGAATTGGTTCTAGAACCTCCCAAACATACCAAACTCTGAGGATGCTCATGGTTATTTTATACAAAATGGCACAGTATTGAATATAACCTATGCATATCTTCCTATTTGCTTTAAATCATCTTCAGATTACTTATAATACCTAATAAAATATAAATGTAAATGCTAAGTCAATAATTTTTACAGTGTACTGTTTAGGGAATAATAACAAGAAAAAAGTCTGTATATGTTCAGTACAGATACAACTATCATCAGCCATGATGGTGGCCTCGCTACAATTTCAATCTATGGTTGTCTGAATCTTGCCAATGCAGAACCTGCGAGTACAAAGATAGTGTACATTCACTCCGGAATGTTTTCGCAGAGGAAATGGACAGGGCTATATAGGTTCAAGAACTCTCCTGCTCTCTATGAGAGATCCACAAAGTAAAATAATACCCTCTGACCTCATAAATTAATGACTTCTCAGGCTAGAACCTTGCACTCTGCCCATTCCCTAGTGTTGTACTTCCCAAATAAAAGAAAGGAGAAAGGAAACACAAAGTTGAGCCTCTGCAGAAAACCCTAAATGAATCCATCCATTCTCCACAGTGTGTACTGCTATGAATTCAACAAGTAAGAACCTTAATTGAACATCGGTTGTCCTGGTAAGCAAATTACTGGAGCAAGGTTATAAGCAGTAGGAGGGGAGAATCTATGTAAAAGGCAAGTGAAGGAGAAAATGGCAGCTCTGCAATAAGGAAGCCCAAATCTAGATCAATAGATCCAGCTTCAGGCCTGCACCCTAACAAGCAATGGAACTCCCTCCCTCACCAGCTTTAGAATTTGAGCCTTGTAAAGAACTCAATAGCACCTCTACCCTGAATCACAAAGATGATATGTTTCCAGGAGGCTTAGTTCAGTAATTCCGAAAACTTTATTCCCAATATGGAAGCACAAAAAAGTCAGGAACAGGTGAAGACTGAAAGGAAGAAAGGCAGTTCTCTTTTACAAGCTATAATGCTAAAGAATAAAGAATTTATTTACATTTATGCATAACCATTCAATCTTCAAACAACCATGCAAAGAAGGTGAATTTAGAAACCTTATTTTATGAACTACAAAACCGAGTCTCAGAGAAGTAACTTGCTCCAAAAGCAAAGGTAACAGCTAGAAACACCAAAAAGTTATGTCATTTCCAACATCAGATGTAGCTCTTACTTCACATGGCATTCATAATATGTACATAATGTATAGGGACAAAAATAAACTGCAAGCCACTCTAATAATATATCTTTCACATGGCTTCTCCTTGGTCACAGTGTACTATGCTGATATAACATGAAATACTCCCCATGTGTCACATTACAATACATTTTACATTATCGATATACCTATGCATTTGATTTGTTTATTTTTAGTGTACCTTCTAGGTTTATTTATTATTTTTTTTCTTTTTAGTTATAAGTTATTTTTCTGATAAATTTCTAACCTATTGCTCAGTTAGCAACAGTAGTGAAATAAATGCTTTACTATCAAGCATAGAAATCAAAAAAACTCTATCAATCAAACTCAAGTATATCTATAGCCTAAAAGTAATAAATTTTCAGTTATGTGAGTTTGAAGTGCCTAAGAATTACTAAACAATGATTAAACAACGTGTCAAGTAATTTTAGGGTTAAATGTATTTCACTGTAAACTAACTTCTGGAAAAGTGGCCATCTATAAACAGTCTCTGGATAAATTTTTAGTAACAGAGTACACTATTTTCTTGTCGCCCCAAGAACTGAGTTCACCCAAATTCTTCTGAACTTAAAAGCTTTGATCATTGTGAATATCAGAGAATCTATTTAACAAAAATATCAATGAATATAAATACCTGTTCCCTTTAAACCAATTTTAACACACTGTCCATAATGATGGCTGTATCCCCAAATGAAAATACATTGGTTTAATACTTAAAAATGTTTTATGGTACCAAAAGTTCTCCATAAATCAACAGGCACAGCTTCTACTCATGGGAACTTGTGACCAAGATAATTCTATTTCTTAGGTCATCAGTTTTGGGTGGTCAAAATGAATGCCAGACACCATTATTTAATATCACTGTCAAAAACTTTAGGGGATGCGTGATTATTAGTTAATTTTACAGGTGAGGAAATTGATGTAAATAATTTGCCATGGTTCATCAATTAGTTAAGATAAAAACTCTGAAGTCTCTATGACTCTAAAACCCATGCTTCTGAAATTAGCTTGAAGATGCTAACATCATAAAACAATATATAAGGAACATTTTAAAGGTTGTATTTAAAGTTATGCTCCACTTGGGAAAATTAATTAGAAAACTTGAAAAGATGGTATGTTAAATAACATTAAACTATTTTGTTTTCACTATTGGAAGTAGTTTTTTTCAAAATTGTATAAAGTATTACCATTTTACTAATAGGAACTGAGAGAGACCAAAATATATCACATCTTATCTAAGGTCACTAAAGCAAATTAAAGCTTGCACTACAACACAAAAGTTTCTAACTGGTTGATTAACTTAGACTTTGTTCTTTAATTTTAAAAAAGCCTTAAGGAACATTATCTTGTATAGTTTCTATATATGTATATACTGAGAATGTCTTTTTTTAAATATTCCTTTTAGTTGTCAATGGACCTTTATTTTACTTAATTACGGTGGTGCTGAGAATCGAACCCAGTGCCTCACATATACTAGGCAAGTGCTCCACCACTGACCTACAACCCCAGCCCCTGGAATGTTTTTTAAAAAACAAATAATCATACCTTTGCAAAGAGCAAATTAAGCTGCTTCCCTGATCCGTGGTACCCGCCCTGGGAAAGGAACAGTTTAACCTGTTCTTGAACCTGCTCTTCATCTAAGTGCCAGCAGTTTTCATCGTCTATACTAGCACCTGCAGTTGGATCAGGAGCACCTAGAAATAGAAAGAAAAAAGTAACAATTTGCTCTTCTTGAAGGATTTTGATAACAAACTTGAAAATAATCAAGGTTCTCTATTTTTGCCTAGACACTTAAATCCAATCTCGATTTCAATTATACATACAAATATAAGACTGAAAATATATGCAAAAATCACTATTATTTTCAAGGCTTTCCTGATCTGTGCAAAGCCAAATGTAGACTACTTTAGACCTGAAATAGTTTCATTTTTTTTTTAAGTTCAGAAATTTGTCTTTAGAGATGAGTTTACAGGTTTTCTACAGAACTAAAGTCACAAAAATGTCCTACTGTAAATACATGATCTTTATAAAACTCTACTACAATGGGCATTATATAAAAATGTTTTTTGGAGATATTAAGAAAATATAAAACAAGTAAACTCAGCAGAGTATTTCACTCTTTACTATGTTAATTCAAGAAGTGTCACCATTATCTGCTACTGTATAAACTACATGCTGACATAAGTCTTTCCTTGCAGAAAACTGAAGATTAAAAAGGAAAATCAAGCCACATGGGAACAGGCAGTGCAGCTGTTCTACTAAACCAGGTTGTAGTATCACCTTGCCAAACTGCATAAATATTTTATTGCTGAAGTACACACAAAAGATAATAGCAATGTAATAAGCCCTATGTGTGCAGATTACCTCAGAAATTCAAAAGTTACCCAGACATTTAGGTAAAAAATTAAGCTGTATTATTTGTTAGTAAAATAAAATGGGACTGTAAGGCCTAAGAGCTATAAAAAAGAAAAAAAACATTAAATCTAAAAACCTCTCACCCTAGTGTTTCATCTCCTTATCAACCTTTAATAAACTACTTTTATAGGTGTGGTTTTTCATAACTTTTCTGGTCTTTTAATGATCTAATGCAAACTCAACAGGCCAAGGAAATAATCATTAACACCTGCTTAGATCCAGGACTATTAGACCCAGTAGAGGAAAGCGGGAGGTCATGAACCCTCCTGAAAAAGCATACGTTCAGCCACACATTCATTCCGCCAGCCAGTCAGTGTATTTCCTGAGTGCATGACTCAGGGTCAGCCTGTGTCTCCACTAGACTTGGTCGAATTTCTACTCTCAACAAATTTAGTCTAGTTCAAATGCTTTCAAAGTTGTTTGACCAAGATCCACAAGAAATACATTTGACATGATGCCTAATACGCTATATGTCTGTGTGCTTACATGATATTAATTAACCTGAAGGAAAAATCTGATGGGAAAAAAATAGAAATAGCCTCACTGTAAAGGAGAGGTCTGATATTTTCTATTTCAAAAGGTTGTCACAATCTTTTAAACTGATTTTGTAGCCTATAATTCATTGCATCCCACAATTTTACAAACACTGTTTTAAGTGTTTGAGATAAATATCAATCTGATAATCAAATACATAAATATATAATGATAATAACTGCACAAAGGAAGAGATCAGGATTCTGAGAGACTGTATTAGAACTCCAAGTAGATCTTGAATTGCTAGGGTAAGCATAAACTCGAGAGAAAGACATTGAGCTGAGATCTGCCCTAAGTTAAGAAACTAATCAAATAAACTAAAGGCAGAAAAAGGAGGCAAGAAGTCTGTATGTGAGACCAAGAAAAGAACCTGGTAAAAGGCCCTAGTCGGGAAGGAACATAACATATGGAGGAAACATCTCTCTAACACAAGAGTAGAGGATGAGAACAACAACACAAAACAATCCTGAAGCCAGCCGCTTCTGGAATCCCAGCAACTCAGGAGGCTGAGACAGGAGGACTGCCAAATTCAAGGTTAGCCTCAGCAACATAGCCAGGCCCTGTCTCAAAAAAAAAAAAGCGGGGCGGGGGGGAGGGGCTGGGAATGTGGGCCCTGAGTTCAATCTCCAATTAAAACAAACAAACAAACAAAAAACCAACCCTAGAGAGACAGAAGTAGAACTGGAAGTTAAGGACCTTTGCTGGTAAAGAGTTCAGTTTCTTTTTCCCTGAGAATAATGAATGGGGATTTATTACAAAGTTATCTGAAGTGGAAGAATGAAATACTCTAGATAATAAAACGTGTTCTGTCCTGATAGGCATCAATTTCAACATTCCTAGCATAAAATATTAATTGCACAACCATTAAAATAAAGGGGAAGATTCTCTGTATACTACAAGGAAAATACATCCAAGATGTATTATTGAATGAAAAGTATCAAGGGGAAGAAGAAAAATATACCTAATATACCACCTTTCACAGAGATAATGAAGCTTTAAAAAGAACATATGTATTAGAGTATCTTCATGTATATGCAAAAAACATCTGGGAAGGATATTTAAAATGACTAAATTAGCTACATGGGAGAAAGAGATTCTTCACTGAGTATCTTTCATACTTTAAAAATTTTGGAAGCATGTGAAAAACATTTATGTATCTAAAAATATCACTGTGAAATATAGAGGATGGAATGGGGAGCAAAAATACATAAAAAGAGAACAGTGAGGATGTCATTTTGATAGTCTGCACACAGGATAACAATAGGAACTGGAAAACCAGCAACAAGAACAGAAAAGGAAAATCTGATGGGAACTTAAGAAATAAATACAAGACTTAGTGAATAAGACTGAGTGAGCAAGAGGGAGAAAGGCATGTAAACAGCCTCTCCAGAAGGACTCTTACTTGGAAGGTATGGGAGACTAAGGTGTGGGAACAAACATGGGTTTCTGGACAACAATGAGAAAGAATTCTGGAGAACTCACTGACAGAGACAACTAGAGAGAAGGACTAGATGCAGGGGTAGGAGAAGCAGCCTTTAGACTATGAGCTCAGTTTTAGATATGAAATACCTTTGAGTAGTTCAGTTTTAAAATTTGAAATACCTTTGAGACAGTGAAGAAGAGAGAGAATTTCAAGCAGGAAGCTGGATATATAAGAAGGTAGTGTGAGGTTTAATAAAGTACCCAGGACACAACCCTAAGGCCAAAATTTAAAGGTTGGGTAAAAAGATGAGCAAGGAGGGCAAAAGGACTGAGTGGCCTCTTCAGGAGAACTGGAGAGCTCCTTACTCTGGTTCTTCCAGAACTAAAGAGGAAAAGCTGTTCCAAGTACGAACTGGGCAACTAGGCAGATATTTAAGCTCCCCAAGAGCAAGGACTGTATCTGCCCTGTTCACCATTGTTTCCTACCACCTATCACTTTCGGATAAGCAAATACTTGGGAGGAAGGGAGAAAAAAAGAGGGAAAAAGGCATGTAAATAGCCTCATCAGAAGGACTCTTACTTGAAAGGTTAAGAATCACTATAAAAAGCATCCTCATATATACTAGCTCATTTTCTCCTCACAGCATCCCTCAAAGTGAATATTGATCATAACCCCCATTCCACAGAAGGAAAAAACATGCTGTGTGGTTTTACCACTTGTCCATACCCTCAATGCTAAATCCAGTCTTCTGATTCTCTCACCTGCCAATGAACATATCCCAGAACCCAGAGCAAAAGCTGAGCCCTTGGGTCACCAAGGCAGGGGTATTCACCCTAAATGAAATATAAATTTAAGGAAGGATACTGTTATGATTTTGGGCATGGTCCTCTCTCACAGGAAGACATAGGGACCATAATACTGTGAAGGGTTAACTACTAAGTCTACAAATGTTCTCACAGGGATTCAAAGACTCTAAATTCACCCACCCCTTTGATTCTAGGGACACGCTTCATACACCTCTCTATACAAAGA
Source organism: Sciurus vulgaris (assembly GCF_902686455.1). Taxonomy (NCBI): domain Eukaryota; kingdom Metazoa; phylum Chordata; class Mammalia; order Rodentia; family Sciuridae; genus Sciurus; species Sciurus vulgaris. Next base: position 122,047,017 of record NC_136466.1, read on the forward strand.
CAGCTATACATTCTTTACCTAAATGTACCAGAAGAGACTTTCCAAATAAACTATAGGGTCTCAACTTGTAAGTTCTTCCCAACATCTTGCTAAAACTCCCCTTGGAAATCTGACACAGCTCTTCTACTTCCTTAGGGCAAAGTCTGACTCGCTCCTGGTCATCCATGTTCACTGTTCTTTCTGATGAACTGAGCTAAATAAATCCAATTTCAATCCTCACAATGTATATATTCCCCAAGTTCTGTGATTTTCTTTTCTTTTCTTTCTTCAGCTATTCTTTGTTGAACTTCCCACTCCAATGGAGCTCTGCCCCAGAACTACCTGGAATAGGGGTGACTGTGCAGTGGCGTGGAGCTTCAATTTACCACAAAAAATACCCTAGTATTTTTTAGTTTAAGTAGAGCTGATTTTGAATTGAAGAAAACCCTAGCCGCCTCCCAATGGCCTGATTTGACAGAGTGGTCTACATTAAGATATCTTACCAAAATTTCAAAATACACTCAATTCTTAAATTCTTTTCAAGCTAAGAGCAAGAAGTAATAGAAAAGCCAAAAACCACTTCTGACTTGAATTATACAATGAATTTCTATATATTTTTTTTAAAAACACGTTAGAGTTTGAAATTGCTTTAGTGACTCATTTAACTTGCATATATACTGATTCTGGTTCTTGCCCAGGTGGAGAAACATATCTAATAGCAAATGTATAAAAACATGAATTGTGTTTTGTCATGTTTCTGAGAAAATGTTTTTTGGTTTTGGTTTTAATTTTTTGGTAAGCTAGTATCAGAATAAACTTACTTCTTGAGAGTACTGGGGAAAGAGTTAAGGTGCTGGAAAAGGAAATGGCACACAGATAAAATTTCATGGCAGAAGATCTATAAAATCTATACACAACTTGAAAGAATATGCAGGGTTCCTATGTTTGCATCAGAATTCAGAAGACTTCAAGTCCTAGGCACAATTTAGGAAAAAACATTCACCTCTGGCAAATTACTTAAGCTCTTCAAGTCTCCATTTCCTCAGTGCTAAAATTCTATAATTCAGAAATTTAAAAATTAACTGAGCAAAGTAGAAAACTTCCTAACTGTAAGAATGCAAGCAAAAATAACTAGAAGTTAAATAAAATATAAATTTACTCTATTATACTTCTCAACATTTTATGAATAAGACATATACTCCAGGAAATTAAGTATCTACAACAAAAATTTTACCAAGCATAAACTCATGTATTCTACTTTAATAGTGAGGTTTAACTATTTAAATCCTAATACATCTTAATTAAATGCATTAGAGTGTTGTCTAAGCCTTACATAAATTGTAAGATTTGCACCATTTTAATTTTTATTTGTTAATGGCTGCCTATCATAAAAGACAATACTCTCATCATTTAACTCAGAAGGGAATGCAAACAGAATTCAAATATTTCTACATTTGCTATTAGATATCCCCCAAGTTGGGTAGGAACCAAAATCTCTTTGTGTGTAAATTAAACAGTCCATTTAAAATGTTTCAAAATCTATCATTTTTCTACCTTTATTTATATTTATAATTATAAATGCTTTAATATTTCCAACTATATAATCAATCTTTGTGAACATTTTATTACCAAAGCTTAATTCTTCAGTTTCAAGTCTTTGGGGAAAGTGAAATTATCTCTTGAAGAAAAAAGTGAAACAGTTTAATTTATCTCTCATTCCCTGACAGGGATATGGAAGCTTGATTTACATCCTACCTTGGTAATAGGACACCTCAGGACAAGAGCAAAGAAGACTTCATGGACAGGAAGAACCACTACCTTAGTCTTGGGGTACCCTTATCTATTTCTTGAGTAGGTTGTGACTTAGTTTTGATTTACCACAACATCAACACTCCCTTATCCCAAGAGTTCCCCAAATTAAAAGCATATCAAAATTCCTGAGACTGTGAAAAACAGATGCCTGGGTAGGACTTCAGACCAACTGGATCAGAATCTTTGTTGGGAATAAAAATGCAGGAGGGGAGAAGAGGATTCTACATTTGGAGACTCTATACCTTAATAATGGAAAGTATTCAGGATCCTGAGCCATCACACAGAACCTCCTCCAGTGTAATGAATGTAAGACATAATTAATAAGACAACTATCTCATGTCATAGTCACGTAGAAGCGTTATAGACACCACCACCAAATCATTCATTCTGCACATTTTAACCTGAGTCATGAAGACAGGTTCACAATGGGCTTAAGCTATGTCTGGTACATGGAGTTACCCACAGTTCTGGGTTCTAATGTGTGTGGGGGTGGGGGCTGTACTTCTCTTCCTCTGCTGAGAACAAATTTGAAATGTGAAAAAGTGAAAGGCTTTAGTTTACACAGTTCACATCTTCATCCTAACTGCTTCCCTAACTCTATTGTTCAAACACTGCTTTTAACCATTTATACTTTCTAAGGATGTTCCTTTTTGTTGAAATTGTCAAATTCAGTCTATTTAGGCAGAATACAGAAGCAGATGTCTATACTGCAGAGGTAATTAATTCAGTCTCTTTTGGGGAACCTATAGAAGAATGCTGTCTCCTACAGTTTTAGTGCCTGCTGTTAGAGCCAGAAAACATTTAAGTCTGTGGCTTACAAAGGCACTGGTACACCTGTCCTACAAGCTGAGGGCAAAATCCTGACACCAACCATTGCACTGAGAAGAAAACAGCAAGACAGCAAACGTTAGTGATTCGGATTCAAACAGAAGTCTGTCTTTATAGCAGAGGGGATAGCAACCAGAAGGTTGCTAAAAAATAATGTACATTAAATCAACACACCCTTTAGAAAAGATTTAAATGTTATCCTTCATTAAATGCTCATTTCAAGGCAGTGACTAATGCCTTCATTTTGATTTATAATTTAGTTGTAAATTGACCTTTCATCACCTTCTGTCCTCTATAGTCAGCCTGTGAAATCCTACTGCCATGATAGAGTGTGATGTCCTCCTCAGGAGCTGTTAGAGGGCAGCCTGCTTTCTTAATTGTGGGGGCTAATGGCAGAAAAAGCCCTGGCACATACCACATTCTGCTCCCCCAGAAACCACCTTCCTTTCAGCTAAATGCCAAGGAAGTAAATAAGGAGCACAGCCATCAGCATATATCTCACGGAACCCAAATAGACCTGTCAGGGTTTATGGCCCCTCCTCTATTATTTTCCTCTCTTCTGACTTTATTACTCACCCCTTATTATCATTTAATTTACTTCAGGAGTTCAATAGTGTACTTATTCATGTACAGAAATAATCATGTATTTTATATGGATAAAAAGTAATAAAGTATTTGTAGATTCTCCAATGCTCATTAAAAAATCCAGAATATAAACAAAGTGCATATCAAATAAGTCATTTTCCATTACTTTTCTAATGAATGTATTAACAATTATTTCTTGGTACACAAATACAAATACCTAAATGCAAAGTTCTTAGTCCTATTTGTCACAACTTTAACTTCAGATTTATTACTATGTTTGTAACCTTTAAGAAGAGTTTGTTCATTTTAAGACATTTGTAAAAACTGGTTCACAAATATTTTCCTCAAGTATTTACTACAGCCCTTGAAGACTCATGCTGCCGTACTGCAAAATGGTGATGAGAGCAACTGATATTTACTCCCTTAACCCTTCTGACCCTATGAAATCATACTCTTTATTATGTACATTTTACAAATTAAAAAAACTGAGGCCTGAAGAGATTCAGTTTCTTGGCCCCAGAAATAAAGCTTAAAAGCAGAGAGACCAGTATTTTAACTTAGGCTATCTAACATCAAAATTAGAACTCTTAAGCACCGAACAGTCTTACAGTGGGAGGTATAAAAAATCCATTTGTGGGAGACACAGGAATAATAAAATCATCTAGCCAAAATGGAGAGACTTAGGAATCAGTTAAAGAGGAGGGGACGGACAAGGAAACCGACTACAGCAGGTAGCTAGGCTTTGTAAATTATGCAGGTTGAGGTGGTGTCAGATATGACTACAGGGTGAGAGGCAAGGCAAGATTTGGAAGTGAAAAGAGAAAGGATGAAGAATATTGAGCTAAAAGTAACTTGGCCGTCTGCGTTGCCCTAGCAAATTCCTCAGGAGCTAAAAATGTACGATTCCTCCAAATTAAGAGACATAAGTTTTAAGACTATTTCTTTTGACAGAGTAAATTATAAAAACTTCATGTGAAGAATAAAAGTAATATCACCTATACATGATCCCGGATCCAACAAAGTTTTTTAAAAATATATTTGAGTCATTATGTAAACATCAAGCTTTAGTTATAACTTAAGGGTAAAAACAAGTCATTTCTGAAGGTAAATTTGACAATAATCACAAAATCCAAAATGCTTATGTCATTTTTTTCCCAGGCATTTCTACTACTGAGACTCAATTACTTAAAAAAAAAAAAACTTGCACAAATTTACACACACACAAGTCAGGGATGTTCATAACAACACTGTATATAATAGGGTAAAAAGTGAAAATAACCACCTCAAGGTCTGTCAGCAGATTAATATATCCAAACTATGGAATACTACACAACATTTAAAGCAGGAATAGAACTATTTTTACTAAAATAAATATTAACGATTTTTAAAGAGAAAAAGGCATAATACAAATACAAACTATTTTAAAATTGTATTTAAAAGCAAGAATCAACAACTGGGATAGATTCAAACTAAAAAGCTTTCTCTCAGCAAAGGAAACTATCAGTAATGTGAAGAGAGAGCCTACAGAGTGGGAGAATATCTTTGCCACTCATACTTCAGATAGAGCGCTAATTTCCAGAATCTATAAAGAAATCAAAAAACTCTACACCAAGAATACAAATAATCCAATCAACAAATGGCTAAGGAAGTGGACAGACACTTCACAGAAAAAGATCTATAAGCAATCAACAGAAATATGAAAAAATGTTGAACATCTCTAGTAATAAGAGAAATGCAAATCAAAACTACCCTAAGATTCCATCTCACCCCAATTAGAATGGCGATTATCAAGAACATAAGCAACAACAGGTGTTGGCGAGGATGTGGGGAGAAAGGTACACTCATACATTGCTGGTGGGGCTGCAAATTAGTGCAGCCACTCTGGAAAGCAGTGTGGAGATTCCTTAGAAAACTTGGAATGGAACCACCATTTGACCCAGCTATCCCACTCCTTGGCTTATACCCAAAGGACTTAAAATCAGCATACTACAGAGATACAGCCACATCAATGTTCATAGCTGCTCAATTCACCATGGCCAGACTGTGGAACCAACCTAGATGTCCTTCAAATGATGAATGGATAAAGAAACTGTGGCATATATATACAATGGAATATTACTCCACCATAAAGAATGATAAAATTATGGCATTTGCAGGCAAATGGATGAAATTGGAGGATATCATGCTAAGTGAGATAAGTGAATCTCAAAAAACCAAAGGACGAATGATCTCGCTGATAAATGGATGATGACATATAATGGGGGGTGGGAGGGGTTAGCGTTAGGGTTAGGGTTAGGTTTAGGGTTAGGGTTAAGGAGGGTGGCAAGAATGGAGGAAGGAAGGACTGTATAGAGGGAAAAGAGGGGTGGGAGGGGTGGGGGGAAGGAAAAAATAACAGAATGAATCAAACAACATTGCCCTATGTAAATTTATGATTACACAAATGGTACGCCTTTACTCCATGTACAAACAGAGAAACAACATGTATCCCATTTGTTTACAATTTTTAAAAAAAGGTGTGTGTGTGTACGCAACATGTCTGTGCATATGTGCTCAAGAAGAAAAATGTCTTCAAAGATATATGCCATCCTATCAGCAGTGGCTGCTCTACTGGAATAAGGGTTTGCTGGAGACTATGGGTGCCATTGGGAGTGGGGAGTACTTGAGGGCTTGCCTTTTTATCTTCATATACTTCTACAATAAATGTTTCCAAGTGCAGGCCATGTAGCCCATATTGTAGAGTGCCTGCCTCTCATGCTGGAGGCCCGGGATCGAGTCCCCAGCACTCTGGGATTGTGGAAATAAATGTTTCCAATGCACATTTTTATTTTTTGTAATTTTCTTTGTTTCAACAATGCTGCACTTTAAGATAGCTACTTTAATTCTCCTACAGAATAAATTTACTAATTATATTGACCACAAGATCATACCTTTGTTTCACCAACTGTCAACATCAGAACGCTCTATAATAAAAAGGATATGCTACTAATAATCAAATTATCTCCCTAGGAAACTTGAAAAAACTGGTTGCTAATGTAAGCTCAATTGCAATGAACGCAACCATCCCCTGGGAAATAAAAGGAAGAGAGATGTGACACAAGGCCTGCATCAGATGACTCCAACTGTCACTCACTGATAGATTTGGAACATGTATGTGTATTATGTCCTTAAAGAATAAATCTCCAAGTCCTGCTAGGAACAAGACAGAATAAAAAATGACAGTGTTACTTTGTGTTTAACAAATACAAGTGCTTATTATGTCTTAAGTATTGTACTTAGGGAGGCTACTAAGATACACAGGTCAGAGTGTCAGCCTCAATAAAGCTTCATTATTTTCAAATGAAAATTAAGAGCTAAGCAATAAAGAGGGGACTACTGAGTACATTTGCTTGTTTGCTTGCTAATATCTAGGAAAGCCTGAACAGACCAATATATAAGATTGCTGGGACATAAAGGCAATAGGAGGCTGTTAAGCAGGACAGGCAGGCTCAAACAGATGCATGCTCTCCAGTTTTGTAAGAACCATGCTCCAAATGAAAAAGAAAAATAACACACAATGCATACCTCAGTAAAACTATAGAAGTGTATGTTTGCAGTCTGGCTACTAGGTGCTACCATGTCTTTGTCAATATACCATCACCAAAAAACAACAAAACAAAACAAAACATTGGAAGAAATCTTGTTATAAGTCAACCCTCATCTGACATGTGAATAAATAAATACCCTTTACATCTGGCTGAGATAGTACCTTGGGGTACATGGCAAGAAAGGGAGAGATGAGTCTTGCCTACTTTTGGAATTGGCCCAGGCCCTCAGAATGAAAGGACCACTAAATGACCCTCCTCCAGCTCTAAGTCAAGGTCAGTACCACCATTTCCCCTCAGTCTATTCCTTTGTTGTAGTCTGCTCAGTTCAAACTAGCCCATAGTGAGGTCAGTAAAAGAAAAAAGCACAAGACAGAAAATAGAAGAGGAAGAAATGTGTACCAGAAAATCTGGGAGAGGCAAGTGACCACCAAATTACCCATTCCTCAAATGTTTTCTGCTCTCGACTATGATATGAATACCCCACGTTAAGCTTGGTTATCTTTTTAAATTATTATCATTATATATATATCTACCTCATATCATTAAAAATTTCTAACAATTATAAAAGATTATGAGCATTTTAAATATAAGAAAAAATTAGTCCTACTGAAAGTTACACAAGTAATACATACTGAAGACAACACTGGACTACAGGACTCCAAATTTCAATTTCAATATTCTGTCCCCATATCACAATATACCAGTCTACAATGTATCTCCTTTAATAGGAAGAACAAAGGATCACAAAAGTCGGAATGGAAATAACAAGAGTGGAGTTAGTACTTAGAAAATGATAATCTCTAAGTAAGTACTTAGCAAAGACTTCAGCTTCTTTTTTAAAAATATAGAAGGTGAAAAGTTTTATTAGACTATAAAGTGAAGAGCAAATAATTTTGCCTTAAAAATACAAAACTAACAATCTCCTTGGTGGGCCATTAACAATAACTTTCTTACAGCTGCTTTTAGGACACAGTATTTAATTTTGTAATAAAACTGTGGGAAATTTTATGAAAACACAATGGACCATAAAGAGCTCTATTGACAAAGACTGAAATATTATAATGACTAAGATCATATTCCAACTTACTTTCACTGAATCTGTTACTATGAATAAATCACTATTTACAAACCATTATATAGATTTGTAATACCCAGTTTACAAGAAAGTTGTAAGAACACGATGTGCATGAAATAAAAAGTTTTCAGATCCTCCAGATAAAATTCTCTTAAAAATATTTCAAAATCAAAAGGAAAAGCACCTAATCAAGAAGCATCATGTAAGATGAAAAGGAAAAGGAGAAAAGAAATCTACTGGTTTTGTATTTACTTATCAATTGTAGTATACCTTTCTTTCAAAAGAATTTGGGTAAGTTAAACCTTGTCTTTATTAAACTAACTAAAATAAACAAATCTAAATGCTATCTTAATCCAATTTATCTAGCAAGGTAAAAGTGATGCTTTTCTTTGGAGAAAAATGAAATCCTCCCAATATTCATATTCAAGTCATTTTTCTCAAAGGAAAAATATACCCACACAAAACCATGCAAGAAAACACCACTTTAAAAACAATGCTTTATGTACAGATGTTTGGAGACAGGTGGGACCATAGTAAAATAACTGCAAAACATTTTTAATCCCACCCCCTATGAAGTCATTATTCTAACAGTTAAAGTAAGACACTCCAGGGAGCAGATTTCCCATTTCATCACTTAAGGTCACAGCCTGCTTCCTCTTTTCTCTTTACCACTCGTCACACCAAGAATAGAAGGCAGTAAGGCAGTTTGTGTAATTGGCCCATTTCCAGGCTGGGAGCAAATCTGATGATAAATTAAGTGGAGAGAAAGCTGGTAGTATAAACTGCTCAAGTTCATTGCTCTTGTGAAGCTGTTTTCATACTAAAGTTATCTGAAAATCACACTGAGTCTACAGCTAACCTGCATTCTGTCCTTGATATTCCCTTTGACATTTTTTTTCTTCCAATTTTAGAAACCCTGAAAGAAATGTCAAGTGAACACATTCTTACATACAACTTTAGTTAATATTGTTTCATTAGTCCCACTATTTCAACATGGAATGGATTTTAAAATCTTTTAGAAAAGAAACTCTGGGGCCAGTATCCTTCAAAACAAGCAAGACAAATGCATCAAGTAATTATTGATTTGGACCTTTAAACTAAAACTTAGACAACATAGTGACCTTAATGGATTATATAAACTAAGAAAAAGAGGAAAAAAGCACATGCACAGAAAAGTCTAACAAAATGGAATATCCTATTCCACCTCCACTGAGCAATTTAATAAGAAGCCACAATCAGGCTCCTGAGAAATCTCTGGGATGACTGTTTGCTGGTCTGAATTTTCATAAGGCAGCAAGATTGAGACAGATGATATGACAGGGCGAAGCCTACTTGAAAAGTCCTTGAAAGCATGTGCTTTCAGGGGGTTGAAGGCACTTCTGTGGCAGAGCTGTTTACACTTCTGTTACTTAACACTGGCAGATTCTATCAAGTAAAATGCTTTACACACCTTATGATAGCTACTCCAATAAAGCCCAGCCTGATATGGGGAGCACTAGAAGAAATATGACTACATGGATTTTCCTCTGACATAAAACCCACATATCTCACAGTACCAGGAGACCTGTAAAAGAATGTTCATAGCAGCTCTATTCAGAACAAGGCCTGTCCACAGTGGAGAGCGATATCCTCGTTCCTAGAATACTATAGAGCTGTGCTGTCTGATATGGTAACTAGTAGCCACGTGTGGCTATTGAGCACTTGCAATGTAGCTATAACATGATTTGAGATGTGCTATTAAGTATGAAATAGACATCAGATTTCAGATGTAATAAATGTAAAATAAATCAATATTTTTGTTGAAGCAATATTTATGAACATTGATTTATTAATATGACTGTGAATCAATATTTTTGATATACTGAGCCAAATAAAATATACTATTAAAATCAATTTAACTTGTTTCTTTTTACTTTTTAAATTATGCCTACTAGAATATTTAAATCTACATATGTGGGTCACGTTATATTTCTACTGAACAGGGTTACTCCAGATCAATGACAATGAATGAATTACAAGTACACAAAATAATGTGGAACCAACACATGATTTTGAGTGATGGGATTTTGAGTGATTTTTGTGATGGCAATCACAGCAAATGAAGTTGAAAACTGTCAGACAATGTAAAAAATACCACCACCACCAAGGACGCAATTAACATAAAAATCAGTCATGGTTACCAACTGGAAGAGAAAGGAGCTGTGACTGCAAGGGGGCACAGAGAACCCTTTCGGGTGCTTGGCCTACGTTTTATTTGTTAATCTGTCCATTCATGTTGTATGTACTTTTCTGGGGTTTACTGTATCTCACAATTTTAAAAGTTTAAAAAGTGATCTCAAACTGTTTTCTTTAAACACTTCTATTTGCTCTCTCAAGTAATGACTTTGGGGGGAAAAACCTGAAAGAATAGAGTTAGGTGACTTGTCCTACATCTCAAATTCATGACTAAAGGAAAGTGACAATGTTAAGTTGCTGCAATACCTTCTTCAACATTAAATATTTAATAAATTATGTCCATACATTTTAAAAGCACTAGAAACTGTTTTGTGTGTGTTTGCAGATTTTTTTTGGGGGGGGGGGGGCGGCTAAGGGTTTACTGGGGATTAAACTCAGGGGTACTCAACTACTGTGCCACATCCCCAGTGAGACAGGGTCTCACTGAGTTGCTTAGTGCCTTGTCATTGCTGAGGCTGGCTTTGAATTCACCATCCTCCTGTCTCAGTCTCCTGAGCTGCTGGGATTACAGGAGTGCGCCACCACACCCAGTTAAGAAACTGGTATTTTGACAATATTATTTATCCTACATTACTATACTATATGAAAAAAAAGTGGTGGGTATATTCTTCTGAGCTGATATATTTCCAATGCATAAAATAGACACCTGATAAATGTATTTACAAATAAATAACATGTTCAATGTGTAGAAGATTTAAAAGAAACTTCTTGTGACTTCTTATACAAAGGTTCTTATACAACTATTTATATCCTAAACTCTAAGCAAATTGTAGTATTCTAAAAATGAAAAACTTCTGAATATGCACAGGTTAGTTTACTGAAAGAGTGAATTAAATAACATAATAAATGTTTTGCATAATACATAGTATTTGATGAAATGTTGCTAAATGAAAAGAAGATAAAAACCAAGTTTTAAACAAATGATATTCTGAGTACAAAAGCATGAAATACTTCAAAAGAAATATTTTAGGATATAAAACTAAATTTAAAATTTAGAACAATGCTCACGACCTATTTTACATTTAATTAATTTTATGCAGAGTCAAAGTTATAAATGAAAAGGATGCCAGAGGAGAAATCTATGGAATTTCTCACCATGAACTTGGTCTATACTTACCATGAACTTGGTTGATTTCTGAATTTTGGGAAAGAATTTCATCTGCTAGTTTTTGAGCAGTTGGCAAAACTTCCGTGTGGTGCACTGTGATCAAATACTGTACAAACTTTTGTAGTTGGTCTCTATTCATTTGAAAGAGAGTCTCTGAAATGGGAAGATGCAGTTTGACCTGATCTGGCTTGCGGATGCGGTATAAAGACAGTGCCACAACATGGGCACAATAAAATATGTCCTTGTTTCCACAGCTGCAGGTCACTGAGGTAATCTTGCAACGATCAAAGCTGATGGCCACGTTGCAAACAGTTTCTGGCTCCGATTGTATTGCAGGTTCTGTCACTGTGCCACTCAAGTGGAAACCTGTGTGAAAGACAGGGAGAGTTCAGCGTCTGCATTCAGAATCTATGAATATTCTAACTCTTGGAAACATGAGGTGCTGGATAGCAAGCAGCAAGAAAAAAAACGACAGCTTTTATTTTCAGGTAAAAACATTCAGGCACTAACTGCCACCCATTCCCCCATAAAGGTAAAAAATAAATGGGAATCAACAGACATGTTGAGGTATTTTGTGCAACTACATGAAAACCGTTATCACAGTACATCACCAAGTTGGATCATAGCACTAGCAGACCATCATCACTTTACTCTGAATCTCTGGTATCAAGAGGAAAATCTTCTAGATCAGTAGGGTTCATGATCTTTCTTTTTTCTTCTTATCTCTTAGAGTTAGCCAGATCAACTTTCTTTTTAAAAATACCTCCCCTTCTCTTCACCTTTACTCTAGGCAGCCACTAGTCTGCTCCAACCAACCAACCAACGTTAGGTAACTCTGAGGTTTTTCACAAACTTTGACCAGAGAAATTTTTTAATTTAATAATCCTTTCTGTGGCATGCATCAGATATGTTCCAATATGGCAATATCTATGAGCAGCAGCCGCTGGTAGAAATCAGGGCTCGCCAAATCTCACATACGCCACATACTAATAAGTAACTCAATCTTTCCATATCATACAGAGGAAAGCTGGTACAGATGTAAGATTATTAAACACACACATACACACACAGAGTACAAAAATCACAAGGGGGAAGGAAAGGGCCTTAGAAAACTTGTACCTTAAACTTATAACCACACAGGAATTCTCTACAAGCTCCATGACCAGTGGCCATTTGAACTCTGCTCCTAATGAGCGAGAGGTATGACCCACCCCACACAGGTAGCCACTCCCTCTTGGACAGCTCTAGCTAAACCCACACCAACTGAAAACTGCCTCCCACTACCGCTATGCACCAATCAGTCCTAGTCCACTTGGCCAGAAGACGAACCTTCCACACTCCCTTTCCCTAAAATGCGTAAGGAGGTTGACCTGAACTGGGGAGAAGGGGGTGGAAGAGGGGGATTGAGCATCCATTCAGTCCAGTCCAGTCTTTCTAAAGTCACATTCAGTGCCAAGGAACCAACCTTGATCCCTTTGGGAATGTTCAGGACTCAATTTTACTTCAGGATTTCAAATGCCTGAAAGAAACTTGAGTGCTACATAAAGAAGTTGTGGGATCTCTCTCAGCCTTCTACTATGCTGTTTAATAAAATTCATCAAGCTGGCCACTGTTTCTTAGACGTCTCCAAATCATTCACTAAAAGGATTTTCACCATGTGGGGAACTCAGAGAGGCAGTGCACGTGGAGCCGGGATGTGTGGCTTGAGAGGAAGAGTCAGACAACACCAAGAGTTCACCCATGAGATGTCTGTACCCAACTTACTGTCTCTCCTAATAGAAACTACCTAGGACAGAGTTGGAAGAAACATCACTCACCAGAAATCTTTCAGAGTAATATAATTTCAACTTGATAATTCATACTCAAGAACACTTCATAGAAGAAGAAAAGTGTTGTAATAATTTTGACTGAATGATTCAAATAGAATGAGCCTTTCATAAAAATGAGTTACCATCATTGCTTCACAGTAAGAAAATTTGAAAACTATCACATAATGACCATTTGATTTTCTTCCACAAATATTTTCCTGTTTCAAAATAGATCTCCCAGTCTCCTTTATATCTTATCATTAAGTTTTTCTGAAAATCACAATTAAAGTAAGTATACGAAATGTTTAATATTTAATGTCTATTTGAAATTCAAAATGTTTAAATGCCTATTTTCCCATAAGGAAAAAGTTATGTAAAAAAGTAAATACCTGAGAAAATTTCAAAAATGAAGAAAAATAAGGGCAGTCTTGAATCTACATACACCAGATGTACTACAAACTTACAATAATAGGGGTAGGGGGTAAGAGAAGAATGTAGGAACTTTAGATTACATAGAGGGAAATGAGAGGGGAAAGGGTAGGGGTACGAAAGATGGTGGAATGAGACAGACATCATTACCCTATGTACTTGAATGATTACATGAATAGTGTGAATCTACAACATGTACAACCACAGAAATTAAAAGTTATACTCCATTTGTGTACAATGAATCAAAATGCAGTCTGTAGAAATAAAAGAGTAAAAAAAAATCCACGGGACAGGTAAAGGTTAAGACAAAGAATACAAATGAACCACGAGAGAGTTCAGAAAGCTCCAAAGTATGTTCTGTGTATTTAGTTCAAGGAAAACTGTTTTCTACCTGTCACATATATGCTTGCAGGGAAACCAGGTATCTAATAGAAAAGTAGTTCTAAATTGGTCATTTACAAAATCAACCTCTTCCCACTTAAAACTATCACATCTCTTCTTGCCTGCCATGTCAAAGGATTCGTCTCCTCACAAAAGTAATATTGGAGAATTTTTCTAATCACAGGCAAAGCTGAGGTAACTGAGGATCCATATGACAAAGACAAGTTAGCGAAGAATCTATAAGGAGGGCTATAGGTATAGCTGAGGGAAGAGCATGTGCAAAGCCCTGGGTTCGACACCCAGCACAACCTTAAAAAATATTTTGTTTTCTAGACAGTCTACCAGGAAATAATATACTAGAGTCTTCAGAAGAGTGACTATTAACTATCAAAGAAGAGGCCTTTAGGAAAACTGATAAAGCCCTCCAATAGTATTTTTTAAATGATCATATTTATTTCTATGAGTCACACAAGTCAAAGAAGTATATTATTGAATCTTAGTATTGTACAACTGTGCTATGAAAAAATTCCACATACTATCCGATTTTGCTGAATTGACAATTTGCTATTCTTGCAAAGTATTTTAAAAAACTAACTACAAAGCATTGTGACTCCAAAGTGATTTAATCCAAAAGATACATGAGGCCACAAATAAACATGTCTTATAGACTAACACTTCATTAATCATTAAAGATTAAGGTGTTTCAGGAATGTTCTTTTTTCCAAGTAATTCTAGATTATTTTTCAAGTGCCCAAACACCTTTAAAAATTCCAACCCTTTTTAACATAAATATTTCCAAACATACATTCTACCTCCCAACCCAATCAGTGTCAGCTAACTGTTCACAGTTAGAGTGCTACCATCAAGCAAGTGGGGGTAGTTTCAAAGTGGAATCTTTGGATTACTCTTTTCCAATATCAGCTACCATGGTGACTCCTCTACTATCTAGCCCTTTAAGTCTTTGCTCTCACATCAGCTGCACCTATAGTTTGACTAGCTTTGTGGCAACTATTTATTGCTAAGAGGCCTATTTGGTTGGGGGGAAGGGCTCCCCTTGCCTTTTTGGCTGGGGTGCTGGAATTCAAGAGGCTTGAACCTTAAATAAAGGAAAATCATATGCATACACACAAAGGGTAGCTGGATTATATTTCTTTTTAGGAATATGTAGTACTGAGTAATCTTCTTACTTCAGGATTGTATAATGGTGTATTTTGGCCTCTCCAACTCATCAAACCTTCGAAAGTCCACTAACTTGTGGGTCCTCAATCATACCACAATACCCACAGGAGAAGCAAGGAGAGTATATTCCTCCTTCAACAATCCTAAGAGGACTATAAGCCATCCCCCCGCCCCAAACACCCTACCCATTCCCTAGCTGGGTTTATCTCTTGGGTACTGGCTGACCTGATATGAAACAAGGCTCCTGAGAATGAATTTTGTCTTTCTGGTGTTCTAACTAACTATAATGAGCAGTTGTTTTAGAATAAGAACTGGGCCCACAAAAAGGGGCAATCCTGCACTCTGTGGATAATTTTATTTTCAAAGAACTAAAACTGAAGAAATTATTTTAAGCCTTGTCTTAAAAATGTTTGACTTTAGAAAATATAACCTATAAAAAAGTTAATCCCACCAAAGCAACTTCACAGGGCAAATTATTATCATATTGTCATAGAGTCCACATTCTTAATCTGCAGGAATAGAAGAAAAACAAAGTACAAAACTGGAGCACAGTAATGTACAGGCCTGGGGAACGGAGAGACTTTGATTCAGATCAGGTTCTTTCTCTTATATGCTGTGTGCCTCGGCCATGTTATTTGACCTTTCTGAGTCTCAGTTTATATGTGTAAGAACATGTCTAGAGATACGCTGTAGGGTTGTTTGGGGGATTAAAATGAAATAACATATGTAAAGCACCTGGCACACAGTAAAAGTGCTCATTAAATTTTATTTCCCTTTCCTTCCCTTCCCAGCTGGAGAAACAGGGAGGGGTGTGGACACAGTCCCTTCATACATAACACATTCTTTTTCTATGCTACTGGAATTTTAGGGGAGGAAGCCTCATTTATGAAGTGGCTTGGAAAATAAGAGGGATCACTGAGAATGTCTGAGGGTAGGGAAACACTACAAGAATCATTGTTATTTGATTGCAAAATTGAAAAACTTCTAAGAGTCATTTATACCTCCGCTCAGTGCAATTCTTTACCCATTTTTGTATTAACTTCTTTGTATTTATTCCATGCACAAAGAAACTAGAAAATATTATACAAAAGAGTTTTATTTTTTTAATAACCATAAGCAGCTCTAAAATGTTATAAAGCTATGATTCTTAAGTGCAGTCCTGGGACATTGTGAAAGACCCCACATCACTTTGGGGGGGTGGCATCAACATTGACATTTTTTACAATTATACCTAGACATCATTGACCTTTTAAACTGTCTCTCACGAGTACATATCTAGTTTTCCAGAGGCTACATGTATGTGCTAGTAGCACAGACTGAACACAGATACAAAAAGGAAAATCCAGCTCTCCTCTAAGGCAGACACTTAGACATTAAAACAGTATTCACTCTTTTTACTAAAATATTTGTAAATAACTATAGTTATTTCTTCCAGTTAACATAATCTATTACCATTATTTAATAGTTTATTTTTTCTTATTTTTTCTACTTTATTTCTCTGTAAGTACCAACAGATAAAATCCCCAAAAGCAAAAGCATTAAGGGATCCTCCATAAGAGACCTGAAAGTTGAAGAACTGTTACTACATAGAAGTAGTAACTTCTCTTCAAACTGTCTTTGATGAGGCATTATTTGCACTTGAATTTTATAGTAGTAGGTCAACAGTCAATAAGATTCAGTAGAGAAATGCTGAAGAAGCATGTTTCTCACAGATGAACACATATTCAAATCGTATACATTAATTTCACATTAACAAAGATTAAACTCTTCTTGAAGATGAATTTACACATCTAAAGTTACACATCTAAAGTTAAATCTTAGTTGCACAGTAAAGGGGACAAGGAAGACCCATAATATCAGATAGAAAGACAACTGGTTTAAAATTTAAAACAAAGAATTTCTAAAGGTTGGCTGTTTATGTACATATGTGTTCAGCTAACTGAAAAATGGTTATAAACTCAAAGCATCAGAAAATTCCTAAGCTAAAATAAACTGGCAGACATGAAATAAATACACACACTAAAAACTATTCTTTTCATGGCACATTCTTTTCAGAAAAATATGTGCCCTGTGCATGAGGCGCTCAAGTAACATATTCTTTGTTGAAGAAGAATTTTAACAGAAGCACTGATGTAGTACTTACACAAATACATCTTTCACCCTTCTCCTAAATAAAAAGAACCCCCAGGGAAATTAAAGGCAGAAACCAAGGCAATGTAATGTTAGGCTGAAAGGGTAGCAGGGGTTTTGAGAGGTTTTTTGTTTGTTTGTTTGTTTGTTGTTTGTATTTTCTTAAAGCTAAGTCCTAAAATGCAAAAGTGCTTACATTTAATACTCTCATAACAAGGTAGTCATTGGTTAACTAAATATACTCGATAAGCTAAATGTATAGTAACTAATACTTATTATGTGTCCCTGGCAAAATAGACAAGGTAGTTGTTGCTCTACCCCTAAACCTAACTATAAATCTTTCCTAAATTCTGAGAACTACTTCACATAATCAACGTCCCATATTTAATAATAAATGTGAAAAACAAAACATTTCAATTCAAATCATACACAATCTCCTGAACATCAACACAGACATTGTAAAGCCTAAGATGAAAACAATAATCTCAATTCAAAAACCAACTTACCTAAAATATCATATTCCTTCAATTTTTTTTCAAAGGGAAATGCTAAATTAAAGAGACTGCATCCTGTGAGCTGGCTAATTAAATCCTCTAGCCCTAATTTCTAATACTAAGCTTAAACAGCTTATAAGAAGACATTAGGAGATTTTTGCCAGCAATCACTAATGAAGCAGCTTTAATCTTTCTGAAAAATTATTTTTTAATGGAAAAGGTTTACTTGAAGTCCACCTTAAAAATGCCTATTTGGAAGAGAATCACTCCTACACTTCATTAATATTTGAGAGAGACAATGGCAAATTAATGCAAAGGCCAGACTGTAAACCACAACACACCATATAAACAACATAAAAATTTACGAAGCATGCATTAGATAGGCCCAACCAAGAGTTCCCAGCAGCATTCTGCTTGTTATTGGTTTTGTTTTCTTGTTAATGCAGATTCCTACACCATTTCATATAAAGATCCAATTAATCAGAATATGTATGAGTGGGGTTAGATAGTTATTTACAATTATTTCTAAAATAAGACATTTATTCACTAATATCGCTATCTGCAATGAGTACCTAATAAGTAAGCACAGTTTAAGAGGGAAGTGTTAGACTTTTTGTTAAAGTCACATCATTCAGTGTCATTCCAAATCCCTAAGAGTACATAAGGGTTCCCCTGCCACCACCACCATTATCATCAAGTAATTTTCCAGGATATATTTCTGGATTTTAATGTGCTTATTAGAGGGAAATGATCATTGACCAGTCTTAGATTCTGGTGGGTAGCCAGGAAGAGATACTGATAAACGAGTTGGGTAGAATTTGAGTTAGTGTTTCTACAGCTATAACCCTGTACAGTACTTAGAAATTAAATGGTTCACCCCAATCTTAAACTGCTTTCTCTGATGCCAGACTTATTCTAACAGAAGCAAAGCATGTCTGGCCTTCTGCCCTTCTTAAAAGCAGAGATAGCCAGGCAGCCTTTTCCCTTCAGGACCTCTTATAGCCCACAGAGTCCTCATGGTCCCCACCACACTTCAATGCTCCTTCCTGCCCTGGTCACTCTGGTCTCTTGCCTGAGTTCTAAATTTCCAAAGTGCACATGAAGTTTTTTTTTTAAAGCCCTATGTTGCCCAAACACCAAGTCTCAGCACATCAGCACACCTCCTGGGCCCAGTGTCTAAATAAGGAGACAGAAGATCCTCTTTACCAGTTCATTTCCTGTTGTTGCTCACAACCACCTTTGGAAATGCTTGGCTGTTTGTTTTAGAAGTAGTGGTAAGGGGAAAACTCTGGGGACTCATTCTGATTACCAGGCTGAGGGGTAAGGAGAAAGTGTGTTCAGATATGGGAGGGGAGAAGGCAGGACCTCTGGCCAAATTCTTCCACTCACACTCTGAAACTTCAGCACAAGACCCCACATTTTGGCCCTAACTAGTTCCTAATGCCTTACCCCATACCCAGGCTCTGACCCACTTTATTCTCATAATCAATATTTTTAGCAAGCAAAATAAACCCCCCTTTTTACAGGTGGAGAAACTGAGCTTCTCTCAGAGAGGCAGTGGTCAAATACGCTGGATTAAGTAGGCCTCTAAAGGAACTGGAATGAACACAGCATTTCTGCAATCCGAACAAGAAACCTATAAAAATAGTATCTTCCCATGTCAATGATTGAAAAGATGAGAGGAGGCAAACTAATAGATCCAGATACTTTATGAGGAATCATTGCTAAGGTTTAGAACCCTTGGAAGCAAGGCACCATCCTTCATCTCTGTAGCCAGCACAGCTCTTGGAATAGGCCAGGCTCTTGAAACTATATCAAACTGTATCACAGAGAGCTCTTCCAAGTAACACCTGCCCTGCAATGTAGAAGACACAAATAACCAAATGCTTTGGCCATCAGCCCAGGATACTTTAACTCAACTAAAGACTATTTCTATGAGTCCACTCCTCTCTTATACTCCAAGTTAAGCAGGAAAGTGACACTTCGAAAGCCCATGGCATCCCTGTCAAGGAGGACTATATTGCTGGAGGTACCCAAGAATCTGTTACAAGAAAGAACACACTAACTCTCTTATAGTGGGGCTTGGTGGCATACACTATAAATTCCCAGTTGCTTCAGAGGCTGAGGCATGAGGACTGCAAGTTCAAAACCACTCTATGTTAGTGAGACTGTGTCTCAAAACATTATATTTTTAACAAAAAGGAAACTGGGGATGTAGCTTAATAATAGTATGCTTGCCTTAGCATATGTGAGGTTCTGAGTTAAATCCCTACCACTTAAAAAAAAAAAAAAAATCAGGCAAACCCCCCACCCCACCCCACACCATAAAGACTCTTGGCATGTGGAACATATAGACTGGTGCTTTGCAAAATGTAATGTGCAACAAAATCACCAGGAGAGCGTATGGTAATAGAGATTCCCAGTCCCCACACGAGACTTTCTGATTCATACCATGTAATGTTGATGCTACTGGGTCTGGAGACCAAAGTTTGAGAACCACTGACCCAGATGATTATAAAAATAACCTAAACAAAGTTTTACTAGTCAAAATACATGGAGTAGATATAGTAAATGGAATGGTAGAAGAATATACATTTGTGATATAAAAATATATATATAAGGGCTGGAATTATATCAGTACTAGAACATGTACTTGGGTTCAATCTCCAGCACCAAAGTAAAAATAAAATTTGTTTAAATGTACACAATTTCTAACTTAGTATATAAACCAAATGTTCCCAGGCTAAGAAGTCATGTATGTGATATTTAAACTTGCCAGGGAGAGAAAATAACATTTTCTGTTTCAAAAATTGTCACTATCATAATTGTCAATTCTTCCAGTTATACCATCCAATATTAAGTAAAACCTTAATTTAAAAACTCTGAGTCAGAGACCCTGCATCTTATAGAAGAAAAAGTAGGTCCAAACCTTCAACTTGTTGGCTTAGGATCAGACTTCCTTAACAGGACTCCCATAGTACAAGAAATAAAAGCTAGAATCAACCACTGGGATAGATTCAAACTAAAAAGCTTTCTCTCAGCAAAGGAAACTATCAGTAATGTGAAGAGAGAGCCTACAGAGTGGGAGAATATCTTTGCCACTCATACTTCAGATAGAGCGCTAATTTCCAGAATCTATAAAGAAATCAAAAAACTCTACACCAAGAATACAAATAATCCAATCAACAAATGGGCTAAGGAAATGAACAGACACTTCACAGAAGAAGATGTACAAGCAATCAACAATATATGAAAAAATATATGAAAAAGATATATGAAAAATATATATGAAAAAGATATATGAAAAAATGTTCAACATCTCTAGTAATAAGAGAAATGCAAATCAAAACTACCCTAAGATTCCATCTCACCCCAATTAGAATGGCGATTATCAAGAACATAAGCAACAACAGGTGTTGGCGAGGATGTGGGGAGAAAGGTACACTCATACATTGCTGGTGGGGCTGCAAATTAGTGCAGCCACTCTGGAAAGCAGTATGGAGATTCCTTAGAAAACTTGGAATGGAACCACCATTTGACCCAGCTATCCCACTCCTTGGCTTATACCCAAAGGACTTAAAATCAGCATACTACAGAGATACAGCCACATCAATGTTCATAGCTGCTCAATTCACTATAGCCAGACTGTGGAACCAACCTAGATGCCCTTCAGTTGATGAATGGATAAAGAAACTGTGGCATGCATATATATATATAATGGAATATTACTCTGCCATGAAGAATGATAAAATTATGGCATTTGCAGGCAAATGGATGAAATTGGAGGATATCATGCTAAGTGAGATAAGCCAATCTCAAAAAACTAAAGGACGAATGATCTCGCTGATAAGTGGATGAGGACATATAAGGGGGTGTAGGAGGGGTTAGTGTTAGGGTTAGGGTTAGATTTAGGGTTAGGGATAAGGAGGGTGGCAAGAATGGAGGAAGGAAGGACTGTATATAGGGAAAAGAGGGGTGGGAGGGGTGGTGGGGAAGGGGAAAAAATAACAGAATGAATCAAACAATATTGCCCTATGTAAATTTATGATTTTTAATTAAAATAAATAAAAAAACTGAGTCAAAATATTAAAAAAAATATTAATCAGTTATTTACTTTTAAAAAGAGATTGTTTTACAACATCCCATGGGATTCTCCATAATTGAGGGTTCTTTATGTGTAAGTTGTTCAATTAATGTAAAAAATTTTGGTAACTATTTTAGTAACACACTTTTTGCCAAAGGCAGTCCACCCTACCAAGAGAGTCAGAGGCAATAGAATGCAGCAGGAGGTAGAATAGCACTGTAGAGAGAATTAGAACCTTCTAAAACGAGATCAGCCTTCCTTCAAGTTCCATCGTGCCTCAGCTAAATGACCTTAGGCAAATAACTCAGGTTTTTTGTTTTTTGTTTTTTTTTTTCCATTTAGAAACAGGGATAATAATAGCTATTTTGCACGGCTGAAGTAAAAATGAGATGAGAACTGACAATGTATATAAACTACCAACACAATTCCTTTTATGGAATGCCTGCCACCATCATTACTGTAGTACAAATGCTGCATGCTCTGGGAAGTTTGGCATTTTCAACATGTGCACTGAAACCCCAGACTGTCAGAGTGAGTGCACATGCTGCTGGAAATGCCAAGTTCCCAAGAGTGTGCTGGCATTCTATTATAACAACAGACAACAGTTTGTTGTTGTAGCGATTCATATTCTATTATACTCATACTTCCAAATTAACAAAACTGCTATCCTTTCTTTTCTCATTTTTTATAGCACATTCTTAAAATATGATTTGATTCCAAACAAAAGGAAAAAAAGAAGGGAACCTAAAAGATTTAATTTTATCTCAATTTTTAGTTTCAATAAGTAAATGTTTCATTGTTCTATTTCACTATACTCACTACTAAAATATAAAAACACCCCTTTTATCCCTAAGTGCACCCTTCCATGTCAGGTATGTAAAAATTATTTTTACAGCTTAAATCTGTCTTGTCACTGAGTGGAAAACTAATTGAAAGTTGGAGGCAATGATACAGAGACTTGCAACTTTTGTTATAGAAAAAAAAGTGACCCCAGCTTTTTGCTTTCAGTAATTTAAAGCATAGTGAAGTCAGAGCTCCTACTCTCCTTGAAAAACCCCAAAAAACACTAGCCTCTGCCAGGACTGTTATTTCCCTAACTGCTGTGTGTGTGTGTGTGTGTGTCCTTAAGAACAGTAGGTGAGTGTATGTATGCCCTGGCTAAATGGTACATTTTTATCTTAAATACATAGCGATAAAAGAGAAGAGACAGGTCATCTGTTCAAAATGCAAATAAAGTTACTAAGACATTCCCACCCATATCTTGGAGCAGTGAAATTACAGGTGATCTATTTTCCTTGTTTTAGTTGATAAGGGGAAAGATTTTTTTCTAAAACTTCTACAATGAACACACTACTTATAAGGAAAAAAGTGCTTCCCCCAAAACTGAAGGTGTTCAAAGTATTTCTGAATGAAGAATCTGACATATAAATGATTTCCAACATGTATTCTGGGAGCCACAGACTCAGTGCAAACACTGATGCTTGATGATCACATAACCAATACAAACACTGATGGTCATCATGTAGCTTTGCCATACTGTCTGGCTCAGCCTACTTTGGCAATAGGGCACTAAGGCTCTCCTTAACTCCTAGATGGTTGACTCCCCTTATGGTTTAGCCACAGTCCAGAGAAGATGACAAGCTACACAACTCAAAGTCTGACAATATGGATAGAGACAAGGCTCCTGATCCAAATTTCAGTCATTACCTTATTTTAGTCCCACAAGCAAGTTATTTATTACCTATTTCTTGATTATTTTTCTTTTCCCATTTTTAAAATACTGTAAGTAGATATTAGGTGATTCCTTAAAAATTATGGAGGTCGGCAGTAGTAATGGCATGGCACCCATGACAAGAAGATGTCACAGGCACTTACATGGCACAAAATCTTTCACTTGCCTTGGCTGTTAATGGTCACCTCAAATGACTTGACAACTTTGGCTCTGTGAAGGGGAGATAGGATAAACACTGCCAGAGCTACAGTCATTTATATGTCACTAGCATTTTTTTAAGGCTTTGAAATTCAGTATAAAAGCAAGTTATTTAGTTTTAAGCTAAATAATTTTACCCATCTGCCTATAACTAAGATTCTTAAGGAATGATATCTCTTTGTTGTGTCCAATGTAGTTAGTAAAATTTCCAGCTGTATAAAATAAAATCTCAGATTGCATAATATAGGTAAGGCTTATCCATTCAAATTATGTAAAATATATAATAATATAGGAATATTTTTAAAGTCCATTAGAAATGGAGTAAAACCACTGGATCATCTTACCTGCCTTCTTGACCTAAAAAACTGTATTCTTTCTCTGTCCATTGCACCATTATGGACATGAGTGGGCGCACCAATTCACCAGCCACTTCTGTAATCCCCTACTTCTGTAATCCCCTTCTGTAAGGCCTTCTGTAACAGGCAATGTACAAGGCAGAAGGAAAGCATTCAAGAACAACACAAAAGTTCCAGTTCTGACAAGTCACTCCATTGTTGCACAATCTGATAGTTAAAAAGACTGGAGTTGAATTCATAAATAAGTAAGACCTCTCTAGCACAAACCTTATTAACAGAGGAAGAAGAGTTGCCAAGATCATGTAAGGATTAAGTACATCTAGCACCACCACTAGAGATTCAAAAAGCACAAAATTGAATGATAATGGTTCCAAGAACTTATACAGAAAAGGGACTCCTACTAAACTCTATTTATTAGATTGTTAAAGAAGAATGATAGTAAAAGATCTAGAACAGCAGCAGTAGAAAATGAAAACACAGGTCAGGAAGAGCAATAGGATTGCTAAGCAGAACTATGTGCTTAACTCAGAATTTAGAAATCATAAATCAGCTTAAAACAATTGACAAAGTTTGTGGTTTCTTTTCTCTAGGAGTTCAAGCCCATCTGGCATGTGCGCTGAAAGCTGAGAATGACTCCTCATCCATATTCCCCAGCCACCATGGAAAAATTAAGTATTTATTGGGAAAGTAGCCCGTGTTGAAAGTCAATCTCCTTACAATGCAATACAAAATAAAATACACCTGCTGTTGTTACTGCACCACAATTACAGTCCAAGGTTCATCTGACATACTCTCACTAGAAATACCTATTGGTATTGATACGCTCTTTACTCACAATGGTCAAAAATGTGTTTACAATATTTTATATCCAAATCCTCAAAACTTGAGAGAAAAAGCTCTCATCTTTGCAAGAAGGCCTAAGAAAGTCTAAGATGCAGATGTTGCATTAGAATTTATTTCATTGAAAAACAACAAAAATAGAATTTATTTCATAATATAACAAGACCCATGTCCTACGAAAGATGGTCTGTTAGTGTTAGGGTCTTGATGGTATTTAGAAGTACTAGGTCTAGTTTATGATACACACTCAGTATCTATTGCATGAATGAATAAATGAATGAAAAATTAAAATATTTATTTAATAGGTTAAATGAAAACTAGTACTATACCAAATTGTTCTACTATGCCAAGTTGCAATATAGCAAAGTCTGAAAACAAATGATTTATCTATCTTTCCCAGGAAGCATATATAAAGGAGTAGTTACTGAAAATTAAACTATTATTGTAGACAATATCCCTCATTAATGGTGTGACATTCACAGTGGCTCAGGAGGATGAGGCAAAAGAATGGCAAGTTTAAAGCCTGCCTCAGCAATTTAGTGAGACCCTAAGCAACTCAGGCAAGATCCTGTGTCCAAATAAAATATTTAAAAAAGGGTTGGGGGATGTGGCTCAGTGGTTAAGTACCCCTGCATTCAATTCCCAGAACCCTCCCACAAAAAGTGTGACATTCAAAAATCTCACAAAAATACTATTAATAATATAGACTATTATAAGTAACAATTTGGCTTTATTCTTCTGAAGGCAAAGTATTTATAATGTAAATGAACAGACATATTTTAGCCAAAGAGAACATTCCACCTGGATGTCGGTGAGAAAATTATAGAAAACAAAGTCAGAAAAATTTAGCTCTTGGTCCAAGGACCTAATCACTATTTTCCTTTTAATAACAAATAATTGTCAAATAAAACTATTTAAATAATGATGACCTTATGTTGTGATCAATAGATAGCAGAAAATCACCATGCCCGATTTTTAACTGCTGCTCATTTTGAACAAGAAATGTAAACCCGAATGGCTTCAAATGTAGAAGAGTGATAATTAAGTAGCAATTACGTACATAGTGACTTAGGTTTCAGAATCAAAATCTGTGTGAGAAATGGATACAGAATAGAGTGGAAACTGCCCTGGGAAAGAGACTTGAGATTTTAATCCCAGTTCTGCCACTAATTAGTTATTTAACTTCAAGGCTTAGGCTTATTTTCATACTTATTAAAAAAAGGCTAAAGTGGTGGTCTCTTACCTTCTTTTTTTTGGGGGGAGGGGTGACAAGTTGTGAAAGGGAGAAGGTTACAGATCCCTGGAGCATCTGAAAAAGGGCAACAGATGTTCCCCCAAAACATGTACAAAATTAGGCAGAGTATTTCAGTTTTGTTTACTTAACAAAGGGTAAGGGCATCCCTGCATATCTCCCCATAGACTCTCAAACTGTACAATTTTTAGATTCTAAACAAGTCAAAAGCAGCTAAAACATATACTCAGATTCAAAATACATGGTGAAAATCTCAGCTTTTATCTCAAATTATTTTTTATTTAGTTTATGGGGGACTTTTGAGGACACATTTTAAAAGATTTTAAAATGTATGTTTCATATTATTTCCAAGCCATTTATTTAGAGGCAAACTGATTATCCAACTATCCACATACTTGGAGACAAACACACTTAATTCCAGCACCAAGAGGCTTTATTTTACATTCTTGAGAACAGGGGATTATTTAAATATAGTCTACATAATACAGAGCATCAAATGATGAAACAAGAATAATTCTAGAATAGATTTTTAATTGAAATTAAATAGGGGGAAGCACAAGAATAACTAGCATAATATATATGATTCAATGACTGATTACTACCCTACTGCCTCATCAAACTAAAATGACATGTATATTAAATTCAACAAAAATACAGAACCTCAAAAACAGTCAAAATATATGGAGGTCACTTCTTTAATCAACTAAAATTGTTATGTTTATAAAATCTGCTTTAATTGCCTAAAATTTAAATACATTTCAGGTATGTGGTCGAGGAAATTTTAGTTTAAAAAACAAAAAAGAAAAAAAAAATTTTCCAGAGAATGAACTATATGGCCAGTTTTAGGTTCTGGAATTTTGAGGAAAAGGCCAATACATTTATAAATCAAATACATTAACTCAACAAATGTTTCATCATAGTTCAAATAATTTCTCTGGCACAGGATGAACCCTGCTACTGAAAGAATGAACATTTTTTTAAGCTGTTTTAAAGAGTGAACATTTTTAAGCTGTAAGCTGTTCTAAAGAATGAACATTTTTTTATCTCAACTCCCTAAGGTCTCCTGCCCATTGTCTTAACTCTCTGATGTCACCCTCCTGGTTATCTTAACTCCCTGAGGTCACCCTCCCAGTGATGGGAGCAAAAGCCCCTAAAAGCTGTTCCAGGAAATAGCCCCAAACAGAGGGTAAAAGAGTAAATTGGGCTAGATGACTAAATAGTGCTCAAACAGTAGGATTACCAGAAACTATTGACCAGAATCTACAGCCTGTTGTAAAACATTGTGAAACATGTTGTCAGCAAACCCAGACCCCCTTTGAAACTTCCTGGCAGCTTTGTCCCCCTTTTCCCTTTCATGTGTGACCCCTCCCGATGTGTGGTTTCTGCCTTTATAAACCTACAAGATTTTCTGCTAGGGACTCGACTCCTGGAGTTGGGTCCCAGCGCGCTGGAATAAACACCTCTTGCGGTTTGCATCAAGTGACGCCTCCTGCGGTTGATTGGGGTTGCCGTCCATCCATGGGACAGAGTTGGGGTTTCCTTTTTGGGGGCCTTACATTTGGGGGCTCGCCCGGGATAAGATGGCCCCCCCTCATCCGCGGAGTCGACCTTGGAGGTAAGAAGGGGTACCCCGAAGTTGTCTGTCTTTGTCTTGTGTTTTGTTAGTTGGTCTGGTTCTGTGAGCGCGCTTTCGGTTTCGGTGGCAGCCGTTCGGTGACTCGTGAGAGTGACCGAACAGTGGCCGGCAGACGTGCCTGGGGGGCCACAGGTTGCAGCCCTGGGGGACGCCCTAAGGGTGGAAGGAGAGCCAGGGACGCCTGGTAGTCTCCGTCGGTAAGGGCGCTGATGGGGTTCAATTGGTGGATCAGAGATTGGCGCCCGTCTGTATCTGGTTCTGTTGTGTGTTTGTGGTGGACAAGGTGGAGGAAGGGTTGGAACAACTGGGGGGTTCTCGGACCGGGCTACTCTCGGGTGGACCCCAAAGGTTCCTTCTCTGGACTCCCCCTCCCAACAGCCCTGAAGGATAACTTAGCAAAGTAGCTTCAGTCTCAAAAGTAATGAAAAATAAGGTCTCATAATTTTAACATCCAACCTGTCCTGATGAGGTGGCTAAAATGCCTTAGACACAGAGTTTCTGTTAAAACCTGTTAGATCCTTCCAGATCTCAGTCAAGGCTTACATTGAAATATAAATAAAAGAAGCCTAAAGGCTCAGTAGGAGACCGGTCTCAAACCCAGGGAAAGAAAAGGTAAAAAGAGTCTTTAAAACTCCAGCAAAGTAAATGCTATATTTTTATTATATGTTTTTTTGAGCTCATGATTTTTTGATCAGTTCTATTTTTTATTCAACTAGAGTTTTTGAACATCTGTTACACTACAATGGAGATTCACCTATAAAGTTACAAGGGCTTGATTTTGTGTTATTTGTATGTTGTGCTGTCTGATGTCATGTTTTGTCTGTATCAAAACTGAGCGCTCCTAAAATTAAAATTTTAAAAATGGATCCAGATACTTTTAATTCACGTAATTTAAAAAAGGTTCAAATTGGGTAAACTAATAAGAGTAAAATGTCTTTGAAAATAACTTGCAAGTCTCTAGGTGGTCAAGCTAATAAAATATTGATGTTAATAAAATGTCTAATATCAATTGTTTCTAGGACTTTTCTTCAACAGGGAAGAGACAGCAAATACTGTTCAGGACACTTGTCTGATATCTTGGTTTTTTTTTACAGAATAAGTGAATTAGAGTTAACATGTATGGGATTACTCTAATGTGTTTGTAGAGACATCTGATTAATTTACAAAGTTAAAATGCTAATTGTTAAATAACATCGAGTACTTTTAACTCATTAAATTCCATGGGGTATCATACTTAAACATTATTGGTGTTTTCATAGGTTGGTAAATAAAAGGGTTTAAACTTGCTTTGTGTCATCACTAAACTAAAAACAAGGTTACTAAGAGTTATGTCCTAACAAGTGCAATTCTATATACAAAGGGTCCCAAAAGTTTCAACTGTGTTTCAATTAGAGTACTATAAACAACAGAATATTTAATCTTATTAAAATAGAGTAATTTATCTAAATTCAGAAATTTCATAAGAGTTGTTTCAGAATGTGAACAAAAAGGGGTCAACGAATAGGAAAGAGAAAATAAAAGGTTCTGGGTATGGAAATATATTTAGTAAAAGGAAAAAGGAAATGTTTCTGGGTAAGAAAGTGCTTGTGTGATGAAATACATGAGGGTCTAAGTAAGAGCTAAGAAAGTCTGTGTAAGTAAAGGGCAAGTTTCAACAAGTTTGTGTGTAACTAAGTTGGTTATATGTATGTGAGACAGCTAAAACTATTGAAGGTTTTTCCTAAGGTGAAATACTAACGTTCTGATATAAACCAAAGTTTAATCTATATGGTAGAATGACATGGTAAAATGACAAGGATTTGAAACACTAATTTACTCTTAACTTTGTGTCTATTAAGTTTATTCTTTAGAACAATTAGTCTTAAAAATTGGGGTGTATACAATTATGGTTAAACAACTATTATAGAGTACTGTACTTTGTTACAGAGTATACATTTCTCTTTAAAAACTCAATTTGGTAAGATAAAAGTGTCAAGGTATTTGTGAAATGGTCACTAGTTGTATATTAAATGTGTTCATATTTTTCAGGACCACAAGTTTTTAAAGCAAGGAATTTATTAAGCTCTGCTATCCTCCAGATTAAACTTGTCTGTAATGGTAATCTTAAACTTATAAAGAGTAAATTTTATTGGGGATTTATTTCTATCATTTAATGTTCTATTATAGGACCTGCTATCAATAGGGTATGTGTAAAATTTGTTACTTTTTACACTGAGATAAAGAATTTCAAGTGTAAATGTATTTCTAAACATTAGAGTCTGATTTGTTTAAAGGTTAATATTGTGAAATATGAAAGAAACATGAAAACATTTTGCCACTTAATCACACAAAAGGAAAGTTAAAAGCTCTCTCAGCCTTTCTTTGATTCATGTTTTAGATACTATGTTAAATTGTGTTAATTATAAAGTTTATATAAACTCAGGAAACAGTATATGTAAACTACTTAATGGTATTTAAGGAAAAGAAGCAAAGATCAACATCAGAATTAGAACACTTAAGATCTGTAAAGAGCCCTGCCTTACCTGAGATAAGGCTCTGCCTCCCATCTCACTGCATGTTAGAGTGACTCCAAAATAAGCCAGACTTCAGCTTATTTAAAGTTATAGTCAAAAGATTGGTTTTTGTTGTAAAAGTACTGTGATCTCAAATAGGGGATATGATGTGGTTCTCAGTCAAAATTCAAGATAGCTATTATACAAGCTGAATATATTTTTACTCTTGCTAATTTCATTTTGTAAAACTGTTACCTGTTAATGTTTTGCAGAAGTAGCTGCTCCAAGAACAAACAACCTAGGTAACTTGTGATAATAAGCCATCACCTATAGAACAGATAGTGGTAACTTCCAGTACTAATGCAGACTCCAGTTAGATAAAAGGGTAAATAACTGTAAAGTTATGGACATTAAAATTAAAGCCCATTACTCTTAATTTATGACTGGTGAGACTGGCTTGCTGGATAATTAAGATCAAACTTAGAAATTGGAGTTAAATACAGAGGTCAAGAAAAGTCCATATTTGGGTCTTGCCCTCAATGTTAGCCTGAACCCAGGGAGTAAGAGAACTTCTCTAAGGAGCGTTGCAACTCTGGGTCACACAACCTCCTGATCAAGGAGATTGTTGAGACTAGAGGATGAAAAATTATCCAGTGCATCTGCTGCAGAGGAGGGTCATGGAAAAGGGGAAACATCCCTTGATGTTTCTAAAGGAAGTCACCTCATCAAGAGACCCTGCCTAATCAAAGTCACTGGTGGAGCTAAGGAGCCGCTCTTAAGTTCTGTACGAGTGACCCCTGTGGGAACTCAGCTGACTCTTTAACAAGACAGGAACCAGGTCAATTTGACCAACTTGATCTTAGATACCCAGCAAAACAGTTAAAACCAAAATATAGCCATTCTTGGGCATTTAAAGGAAATAATAATTAAATGTAACTTAAGATGTACACTTGTATTAGCCCACTAGAATAAAGGCTGGAAGCTACAAATGAAAGAAAGATTCTTCAGCAAATGTGCCTGATAACTATCAAGAGAAACTGCCAGAGTCAGAAGTTTTTAGTCAGTTTAAGACCTTCCTAAGCTACACAGGTAGACTTAATCTATGTTTGTTAGTATGATTATCTATTCCTAAGTAACAGAAGTATAGAGATCTCTACTAAACACAGGTTATACCAATAAAGGGATATTTTACAAAATCAGATGACATTAAGTAGCTTAACTATATTTTCTGGGGACATCTATGACAATGTTAAAGTCCCCAAATAAAGGCCTTGTTCTCTCCAGCCTTTGCTAGGCCTAGTTATGGGAACAATTTCTCAGTTCTTCCACATTCTGGTGAGAGATTAACTTCTGTCATTTTCATGATACTCAGTGGCATGTTTCAGATGCTGCAACATTTACTTTGTGCTAATCTCATTTCAGTACTCATGTCTTTTTGTTCTTCTATCATAGAAGCAGCCGCCCCCAGATGACTTTACAAACTGCTCTTCCCCAACCAGGCTTCTTCCTGGGACCCCTTGATTGACCCGATTTTTAGAAAAGGAACTCCAAGCTGCTTGCCCCACGCCACCCACTTCCAGCTCGAAGAAGCTAGAGCGGTCATCGACCTCCTTCCCCAGCAGCATGGAGTTCCTGAGATTAGAGGGGAAAATAAAGCCAGAATTGGAAACAGGTAGTTAGTGTAGAAATAGGGGATCGGGTCAAATCAAGGAAATGGCCATAAAATCATCTGCCTCTGGAAGTTGGAGACTGCCCCTGGAAGAATGGAATGTCAAGGATCTCCGGAGCCCATTGATTACCAAATTTACCTGCCTTTATCAAGGACTGTTTACCAAGGACTGCAAACAAGGGGCTGCTAATTGGTGGCCCGCCCCCTCGGCTCTTGCCTGCCTGAAATCGCCTAGTTACCTTCATCAGGGAAAGAGTAAATGCTGTACAGGTGCTAATGCTCAGGCAACAATATCAGTCCCTCCGCCAAGGAAACAATTTGGGGGAAGAATATGTAGAGACAGAAGTTCCATGATTAGAACTTTCCGAAAAGAAAATGGGGAAATGAAAGAATGAACATTTTTTTAAGCTGTTTTAAAGAGTGAACATTTTTAAGCTGTAAGCTGTTCTAAAGAATGAACATTTTTTTATCTCAACTCCCTAAGGTCTCCTGCCCATTGTCTTAACTCTCTGATGTCACCCTCCTGGTTATCTTAACTCCCTGAGGTCACCCTCCCAGTGATGGGAGCAAAAGCCCCTAAAAGCTGTTCCAGGAAATAGCCCCAAACAGAGGGTAAAAGAGTAAATTGGGCTAGATGACTAAATAGTGCTCAAACAGTAGGATTACCAGAAACTATTGACCAGAATCTACAGCCTGTTGTAAAACATTGTGAAACATGTTGTCAGCAAACCCAGACCCCCTTTGAAACTTCCTGGCAGCTTTGTCCCCCTTTTCCCTTTCATGTGTGACCCCTCCCGATGTGTGGTTTCTGCCTTTATAAACCTACAAGATTTTCTGCTAGGGACTCGACTCCTGGAGTTGGGTCCCAGCGCGCTGGAATAAACACCTCTTGCGGTTTGCATCAAGTGACGCCTCCTGCGGTTGATTGGGGTTGCCGTCCATCCATGGGACAGAGTTGGGGTTTCCTTTTTGGGGGCCTTACACTACTTGAGGCAGAAATAAATCTGCCTCTTCTCACTAGGGTCAAAAGGTAGTCAGAAATTAGAAAAGGTCTAATTTCAAACAGAAATTTAATTCCCTGCTTCAGAAACCTATTAATGATAGGATTGTAAAATATGGTGGAAGAAGAGTAAAGACAAGAGAAGAGGCAGCTATAGCAGTATCTTTTACTGGTGTAACTGGTTCTTCTCTTTGATTTCTTTCCCTCTCCTAACATTTGTTCTTCCAAATTCTTTCCACAATCTAAATCTCTACTAAACCACCTTTGTATCTTGCCTCTTGCCCTCATCCTTCACTCCATCATCAAAGTTACCCTTTACATACATATGCACAGCCAGAGGAAATTTGCAAAAATGGAGAGAATATTCTCCTTAGCAGCAGCTGTATCCCAGCACTTCGAACCCATCCAGACCACTCAGAATTAGATGGGGGAACATGTGCAATTACTCTAAAAAGTTTTTTGTTGTTGTTTTGCTTTGTTTTGTTTTGTTTCCTTTGGGGCAGCTCTCCAAGTGTACTAGGAGGAAAAATCTAAATTTACCCAAAAAAAAAAAAAAAAAAAAAAGTTTTTTACATATCCAACGTCAGCATTTTATTAAACCAAAACATTAAAAAAAGGAAAATCAAGTCAAATCAAAGAACTATTTTCCAAAAAATACTTTCTAAAAAACCTAAGAAGTCCCACTTTATTCTCTTGGATGATTCTCCCGAAACAAATTGTGTTTAAGGTTTTTTAAATATGAAAATTATATAAACATTCTTTTTTTAAATCTTTCTGTGAAATGGAATTCTCCTCATGTAACAGTGACAGCCATACTAATGATATAGATTTTATAAAAGAAAACCAGGAATGAAAGGTTGGCATCTTAAGGGAAAAAAGTAAATTAGCATAATCAGATTAAATGAGGATCTGATTTCCATGATCATAATCTTACCAAACAGTAGTATTCCATGCTCGAAAACTTTGGATCTCAATAATTCTGAAGAACCAAAGGTTCAGCCTGAATAGCTGAGGGGAAGTTTATTCCTGAAACCAGCATTTTCATTTTACCATATTAATGAAGGCCTTCGAAAATCTATCAACATGTCCCTAGCTTCCTAAATAGTATAAACAAAAAATCTAATTTAGGGCTGGGGACATAGCTCAGTTGGTAGAGTGCTTGCCTTGCAAGCACAAGGCCCTGGGTTCAATCCTCAGCACCGCCAAAAAAAAAAAAAAAAAAAAAAAAATCTAATTTAACCTGTGCTTGATGAGATGACTCCAGGTTATCATTATGAAAAACTTTACTGTGCTATGTGCTCCCAACAATGCACTCACAGCCTCGCTCAGCGCCCTGAGGGTCACGTACCTGCCCTCTGCTCTTTTTCTCTCCTCCCTCAAAAAAAAAAGTCAGCTGCACCTTTCACAGTGTTAACATTTTGCTTAATAAACTGCAACCCCCTGATTCTTCTAAAATGCTGGTTAAATCTGCCAAAAGTGTAGAAACTTGTTAACCACCATTTTTAGAGCTATGTATAAACAAAGAGTATGTAAGGTCTGAAGACAGATTTGTACTGTTTTCTTGTGAGTTACCTTGGTAGTTTCAAGGCCCTTCTCCTTTGGGCATGTTGCAGTGTCATCAATTGTATCCCAGATAGAAAATAATCATTAGAGAAAACAAACTGCTATGCAAGTTCTCCATGTGTCAGGAAACTAGAAAAGATAAGTTCTAAATTACTTCTCATTACTAGAAGTATGTGCTGATGTGTTAACATATCTGATTAATTTCTAGAGCCCATATTAACAAGAAAATATAATAATTTCTTGTCACCATATGAATCCCATTTTCTAAAGACAGATAAACGACTTTGAAGAAGTCCCCCATGACAAACGCAGCTTTTAAAATCAAGACACCATCCATATCTTGCTTTCTAAATATTATTCCTCAATAAAAGGAACAAAGGCTCCTTAAAGAAATGGCAGGTTCTAGCACTAGGGTAAAGAAAACAGAAGATCAGAAGATAAGGGGGAGCACACCTGTAATTCCAGAGGTTCAGCAGGCTGAGGAGTTCAAAGCCAGTCTCAGCAAAAGTGAGGCAGTAAGCAACTCAGTGAGACTTTGTATCTAAATAAAATGCAAAACAGGGCTGGGGATGTGGTTCAGTGGTTGAATACCCCTGAGTTCAATCCCCAGTACCAAAAAACAAAAAACAAAAACAGAAGATAAGACTGAAGAGTTTGATGGTGTCGAAAAGGAAGTACTTTTTTAAAAATTTAGGGAACTGTCTCAATCTGAAAAACCCCAATTGCCAGGTTACAACTATTGTGAGCAACAAAATAAACATTCATGGTACTGGATTATAACTCAAAGACTTAAAAAATTATCCATGGGTCTATACCAATATAAATAAATTACTGAATGAACAAATACATAAATGGCGGGGGGAGGGAGAAGTGACATATCTTCCTTACAGAAGACTTCCAATTAATAAATGTAGAATGAGGGAAATTAAAATTATCATTAGAATACTGTAGTAATATTTGCCACAGGCAAGATACACTGATGATGAAATCAGTGGGTGAAATTTCAAAAGAGAATATTTGCATAACCTCAAAATATCTCCCCTCAAATACTTGTGAACAACTGTAGTGATTTCAACATATATCCAAAAATGTTTGATACCCTTCCCTCCTTTAGGTAGAGCTTAATCCCCCTCCAGTTAAGGGTGAACTGGACCTTAGCAATTCCCTTCTAATGAAAAAGATATGGATATCCTTGAAAAATGCTCAGAGTGGATATAAAATGTTTTCCCCATAAAAATGGTAACTATATGAGGCAACATACATCAGCTAGATTTAATCTTTCCACATACACATATACTTCAAAACATCACGTTACAGATGGTAAATAAATACAACTTTGCGTCAATTTTAAAAAAACTTTAAAAAATAAGCAGAAAAGCAGGAAGTATTAACTTTGAACTGGAGAAAACAGACAACTATCACCTTAAGCAAGTGATTAAAATTAGCAAAAACCAGTAAGAAGTCATGCTGCTATCGTGGACTCCAAATATAATACAATAAGAACACAAACATCATTTCTGTAGTATTTTTGCAAAGCAAAGCACCTTAATCTAATCATGAGAAAAGCATAAGATAACTCAAATTGAAGGACATTCTACAAAACAACCAATACTCTTCAAAATAGTGTCAAGGTCATTAAAGACAAGGAAAGACCAATAAATTGCCACAGACCAGAAGAGACTAAGGAAAAATAACAGCTAAATATAATATGGTATCTGGAACTGGATTTTTGAAGAGGAATAGGACATTAATGAAAACACTGGAAAATCTGAATAAAGTACCTCAGTAATATAAGGTGCTCACACCAGGGGAGCTGGATGAAAGGAATATGAGAACTCTGTACTATCTTTGTAAACCTGAAATTATTTCAAAATAAAGTTTTATAAAAAGACAATCCACTTAGTTGTAGCAACCACAAATATCTAAGCCACTAAGACCTTTGGGGTTGCTTAAGGTAAATTTCTCCTATTTCAGTTTACAGATTAAGAGAATTTTTCATGCCAAAAGAGTAGGTGAACCCTAAAGAAATACTTGCACATATACACGGAGATATACAAAATAATGCTCACAGTAGTTTCATAATAACAAGCAACTCAAATATCCATATACACCATAATGTATTCACCATAGCACACTAGATTACTATGAATGTGAATGTACTAGACATATCTGTACTACGGTTTGCATGTAATTTGTTCCCAGATGTTCATGTTTTGAAAGATTGGTCCCCAGTGTGGCAGTGTAGGAGGTAATGTTACCTTTAAAAGGTAGGGCCTAGGGAGAGGTTCATGGGTCACTGAGGACACTGTCCTCAGAAGGAAATTCTGGTCTCCTGGAATAAGTTACTAAGAGTGAATTGTAAGTTCAAGTACACAACCAATGAATCTCTGTCTTCCTGTCTGGCTGCTGAGTCCTGCACTTGCTTCTGCTACAATATCTTCTATTAAAGGGTCCCAATTTATAAGGTAACTGCTAGGTACATAAGTGTTCCTTGCAGGGTTTTGCTTTGTAATTCAAACATGTATTACAATATTCATATTTGTATAAGACTATTAAAAGGATAAGGGAGGGAGGTAATCTTTTAATATATAGCATATTCTGCCAAATAAATATAATTCATTAGGGTGCTAAAAAATCTTTCCATCTATACAAATACCAAGCTTAAAAGATTTATTCATTTTTCTTGCATAAATTTAGATAACAGCCATTTATTTTAAAATGCAAAAAGCATGACATCCATTCAAAATCTACAACATAAAAGTACACTTAACTAATGAAGTCCAATGTCATAATGCGCAATCTGCTTTCTCCCATTTAAAAATGAAACAACCTTTCCTATCTCTCTTCTGCCATCCTGAGAGGAACTATTTTCCCTCCACAAAAATAAGAAATCTGTGTAGAAGTTTGTGGGAAAGACAACTAAGAGAAATGCACTTGAGCTATCCCCACATAATTCTGAAAAATTTCTGCCTCCTTTACAGTGAGACCAAAGTTAACTCAGTACTTCAAGTAAAATGCCTTCCAATCTTCAAGTACTTTATGTGTTATTTTTCAAAAGCCACAAATCATCATAAAAAGCTCTCAAAAATTAGAATTAAGCCAGGTGTGGTGGTGCCTGCCTGTAATCTCAGTAGCCTGGGAGACTGAGGAAAGAGGATGGCAAGTTCAAGGTAGTCTCAGCAATTTATTAAGAACCTAAGCAACTTAGTGAGACCCTGTCTCAAAATTAAAAAATATTAAAGGGCTAGGGATGCCGCTCAGTGGTTAAGCGCCACTGGGTTCAATCCCTGGTACCAAAAAAAAAAAATTTTTTTTTTTTAATAATCAAATATTAGGACGTGTGTGTGATATCTGTCACAGCCATCCACAGTCAGTATGGACCATGAAACTGTCTTTCTGGAGAAACTTTGTGTCCCCCACAAATAGGGCCAGTGCTATATATGCTCTGTGAAATATGGCCTCTCTCCTCTATTGTAGAACAGTCCAGGTTGGTAAGAATTTGGAGAGAAGCAGGACAGAACTCTGAACCAATTGGAAGTCTCTGAGCAGGAGACTCCTTTATTCTCCTCACCACCCACCCCCACAAACCTAGAATCCAACTTGCCAAATATTTGAAGAGATTGTGTGGATTTAAGAGGCCTGGATTTTTACATTTTACCAGTAAATATAAGTGTTGATTTGATTCTCTCAAAAAAAGAAAAAAAACTTAAATTTTAGGATATTTCTTTTAAGATTTCTAGAAAAACTATGAAGATTAGTTATTGCATGTGGGTATAAAATACAGAATAAAAAAAATTAAGGGCATTTGTTTTAATTTTTAAATTATCTCCGCAATCAATAATAATAAAACCAGTAGGTTTGACCCTAATTACAAAACACTTTGGGTTTAATACCCACACCTCTAAATATATATTCCCAAGAGAGGGAACTGAGGGACAAAACAGAGCTGTGGGTAAGATAGCAAAAATATGCTTATACTCAGTCAGTAAAGTGCTTGCCTTGCATGCACAAGGCCCTGGGTTCGAACCCCAGCACCAAAAAAAAAAAAAAAAAAAAAAAAAAAAAAAGGCTTATAAAGTGCTAACTTTGGTCAGCATTAAACAATTTTTTAAATGTAAGTTAACATACTCCAGGTTTACTCAGTGAGGACTACTTCATTCCACATGAAAAGAATCATTTACTTAATACTTACCAATTAAATTCTGATTTCAAAGAAAAAAACTTCAATCACCCAGAGGGTACAAAAGTAATCAAAGTAATGCTCAAAGCTTCATTTCCTTTCAAGGTGAAATTTGGTGCTGTGAAATTTTGCTTTTGAAAAACTACAAAATTGGGGAATTAAGGCCACTAGAGAAATCAAAACAAAATAAAAATTTATAGAAGGCTTTGGTACTTCCTACAGGATTTTTGAAATATAAATAACATACTTTTACAAAACGTATTTGTAAAGGGTCATAATTTCAAACAACTTGATTTAAAAAAACATATATATATACACACATATATATATATAAATATATTTATTCTGTCAATCTAAATTACTCAGACATTTGTACCCCGACTTCCTGAATCTAACTAAAACATTCCTGCCACGATGCCAGTTTCCTAGTCAGGCTTTCTGAAAGGACTAAGGAAGATCAAGTTCCCCTAGCTAAACAGGAGTCAAAAGATGAACCACCTCCTCTCTATAGTTTTAAGCAGAATAAGTCACTCATAAATCAAAGCAGTTTGTATTGATCACAATGGCAACAACACACTAGCCAGACAGGCAATCTTCAGGAACCAGGACATACTTTCAAAGAAATAGGAGCTTCAAACTACAGACCCTGAAACAGACTTCTTGGAACCACATTATCCTTAAATAAATAAACCTCAATTGAATGAAGTAAAATTACAGATAGCCCTAAGAAACACAAAGGAATACTCAAGTGTTCCCAAAATGACCAGTGGCAAATGTTCCTGGGTTCCTTTTTCCTATGCTCATTTATTTCTCTCTTGAGCACAAGTTTATCCTTGCCTCAAGCTTTACCTTCATAAATCATTTTGCTTAGTTCAGTGTAAAAGCAGTGTTTGCTTTAGTATTGTATACTACTTACTACTAAATATTTAGTAAGAACAGTAACAGCCATATGATTATGAAGATCAAGCATTCATAGTTCAGAGAGTAGCCGTAAGGTTACCATCAAAATGTGATAAAAGTCCCCACCAGTGGCCTATTTTGTCAGAGAAAAGGCTTTATTCATCCACTTTGGGGAAAAAGTGGCAAGGTGGCAATTCAGTGGAAAGTCCACTTTTTAGTGGTCCTTAATTTGGTATAATTTTTTTTTAAATAAATCACACAAATGAGAAATCACTTAAAACAAGAGTACATGCATCTCTAAAGTGCATTCCCATTTGGTCCCACCCATTCCCTTTCCCAGCAGCATGAGAAGGCCCATAAATCAGTATTATCAAACCTGAGGCTATTCTTTTCCTTTTCTTTTTTTCCTTCTTCCCCTTTTCCCCAGTAGTGGGGGATTTAACCCCAGCCTCACTTTAGGTAAATGTTCTACCAGTGAGCTACTCTAACTCCTTTTTAATTTTTATTTTGAGATATGGCCCTTAACTTGCTAAGCCTGGCCTCAAACTTGTTATCCTGCTCAGCCTCCCACCCGAGTAGCGAGGATTACAGAAATATACCACAGTAACACAGACTATTCATTTGTAATGTCTTCATCAGTGCCATTTTCACCTAGGGGTCAAAGAAAAATTTGGACAAGTCATTATTCTTTCTCCCACCTAACCTACTACTAGAGTGTTAAGAAGGGAAAAGTAAGTGGAAAGATTATATAAGGAGGGCAGAAAGAAAGAGGGGAGAGAAAAGGGCTGAGGATGTGAGAAGGCTCAGGAGGCTTTAGCTCGGGGCTTATAATAGCTCAGGACAGCTATTATATTCAGAGTTTCTAAGAAGCAGCTGGGGAGGTAGGCCAGGGGTTGTTCTAAAACGGAAGCTGTTCTCTCATTCCACTAAAGTAGCAGGGTCAGTCCAGACTGTTCAGTCTCATTCCATCTCTGTGTGCCTTTCTAGTTATGCTGGAAGCAGGGTAACTAGTTATTCAGACTTCCTTCAGGCAACCTTCCCTTTTTGGCCATCACCTGATGGCACCTGGAAATCTATCAGGGATAGGAGTTCCACTCACGCTGTCCTCCCATATGCTTCACCCTGTTCCTGTCCTAAAATGGCCACACTTAAAAGAGAGAGTATTAAAGACTTGGAGTGTGTCCTATGCAAAGTTCTGGACAGTCTGCATTACCGTATTCTATCCATCTCAGCTATGCCAGGCAAAAGTGACTTCTGGCACTATGACAAAAAAATTCCAGTAGAACCAAACTTACTAAACACCTTTTTGAAGTGCAGGCTGGCATAATTTCACCAGAGGATAATTGTGAGTTCATTTTCTGTTCATTCCTTATTCAAAACTGGGCTCTGATAATCAAACTCAAGTATTAAAACTCTAGAAATTCAAAGAAGTAATTTTTCTAAAAAAGCTGAACACTTTGTCACATCTTTGAGTAATATCAAAGTCAATGTGGATCCATTTCAAGTAAAAAAAAAACTGGCCCCAGAATTCAAGTAATTGTTCTTAGAAAAACCCAGAAGACCTAGAATGAGAAACCAATATGGCTATAAAATTGTGAGCATACCCTACTGGTGTGGTGTTATTTTTTTCTAAACTACTGTTCTCATGAACTCAGAACCATACAAAACACTCACGAGGGGTTAACATTCTTAAATGTAAATGCCAAACAAGAATCCTGTAAGATGGTCAAAGGATATTAAAATAGGAAAAAAGAGAATATGTTTGCAAGGACTAGTATGAGAGTGCTATGATTTTGTGAGGTTTCTCAGAACATTCCCTTGCAGATGGTATTTCAAGTAGATAATGTCAAAGTATATACCTGTTGCTCTCTATTCCTATTGACATCGTGATTTAGTATCTCTTGTCAAGGCTAGCCCCACTTGATTTCCATTCCCAATTATGGCCTACCTATCCTTTCTCGATTCCTAAAATATGCTTACTTTTGACTTCTACATGGTAAATAAATCTTTCCATAATACCCCCACATCAATTTCTTGGTTCAGTGTTTTATTTTACTCTCTCAAGGTGCATATAATCAGGGCCAATATGTCTCAGATTAAAAATCCCTTTAACTTTCTTTCAGAATGCTACCAACACCACCATCACCTCCCCTCCCACAAACAGAACATTTTTATGTTCATATATACTGCCTCATTCACTAAAGAACCCTGTGTTTTACTGAAGTAAAAATTAAGTTCTCTAACCACTTAATTAAAATAATGTTGCCACTCAACCAGTTGTGAGACAGAAAATGAAACAGTGAATGAGAAAAAAATTGTACGTCTGGGCTGGGGACACAGCTCAGTTGGTAGAGTGCTTGCCTTGCAAGCAGAAGGCCCTGGGTTCAATCCCCAGCACCACAAAAAAAGAAAAAAAAATTGTAAGTCCACATTCATCTGTACAGAACTTGATATTCTCGAAAGTGCTTCCTATTTTAACATCTCATTTGATTCAAATAGCCACATATATCAAGAAAAAGAGATACAGGTGACAATTAAGACCCAAGCACTGCTAGGTGCTTTTATATTTAGAAGTTTCACAATTCAATAAAATATATATTACCACTCACCTTGATACAGATAAGAAGGAAACTCAGAGAGGTTATGATGTTAATCTGCTAGTTAAATAGCAGTTCATCAAACTCAGCTACACCATGCTGCCTCTAATCTAGCTTAGTTTAAAAGAGAAGTTTTCTAAAACCATAATCTCAGTTAACACAAGAAGACTGGTCTGTGACATATTTAAAACCTGTGTATACAGAAACGATGAGTCTTAATCACATGCAAAAGCCTAGGTCTGGGTAATCAGGGAACCTGATCCCTGCACACTCCATTTCCCTACCAGCCTCACCCTACAGA
The DNA here is from genome assembly GCF_902686455.1 of Sciurus vulgaris. Classification (NCBI taxonomy): domain Eukaryota; kingdom Metazoa; phylum Chordata; class Mammalia; order Rodentia; family Sciuridae; genus Sciurus; species Sciurus vulgaris. The sequence goes on from NC_136466.1 coordinate 122,089,447, forward strand.
TGCAATGTGTGATCTTGGACAGGTCATTTAACCTAGTAGGTCTTGTTTCCTACATATAGAAAGTGGAAAGTAGAAGAGATCATTTTTAAGGTTATGTCCATCACTTTTACTTCTGATAGTAATATTCAATTGTATATATTAAATTCCTTACAAATATGCAAAAGTATGTAAGAGAGTGAAAATCACCACTCTACAAAGCAAGAACTAAGTTTATTAAGTTCTTCTTTATAAACTCCTTAAACACAGATGATTTAAGATGCATATCAACATTTACTAAGCAGCTTTGAATGATGAAAGATGAACTGATCGAAGTCTCTCCATCAAGCTATCTTCGTATCCAAGAGGAATCCAAATTGAGTCTGCCTAATTGTAAACACTGGCTGAGAGAATAATACAATGAATATGTGAATTTTAGTGATGAAAAGAAGGGGGAAAAAATACTGGGGATGTAACTCAATTGGTAAGATGCTTACCCAGCATATACAAGGCCCTGGATCCAATCCCTAATACCCCACAAAAAAAAAAAAAAAAAAGAGGAAATACAAGAGTTGGCAATTGCAAACTTGGAATTACTGCCTACACTGCCAGGAAACTTTAACTTTCACATGTAATATAATCTCGAATAGATTATCTATCAGTAGTCTAGATGAACAATAAACTCATTCGCTCCTGCAATTTCCTCTGCCAACTCTGCCTCTCTTCTCTCCGTAAGTCCTAATGGAATTTAGGACCTATTTCAAATCCACTCAGCACAGTGGAAGGCCACTATTACCTATAACTTTATCACCCTGTACACACCAAAGTATATGTTCACCCAAGTACTTTTGCAGATTGTTCTTTAAAAAATCTTTACTTCCTCGCATTAAGCAGACTATGGCATAGCTTCCAGTCTCAAACGAATTGTTCTTACCCCTGTTTGTTTCAGTGGACAGTAAGCTGTTTTATTCATCTTTGTGTCTCCAGTACCTACCAGGACCAGGCACATGGCTGGCATGCCATTAAATGTTCACTGAAATGAACTGAATAGAAAACTTCCCATTCACTCATCCAACATAGCTTTGAGCCTGAATACCCCAAACATTCATACTTAAACATGTTTTGGATAGCAAAAGCAAACTCCAAGCATGCTGTAAATTCAGTTCTCAGATCTATGTAGAAAAAGTATTTTAAAAAGCAGCTTTTAAAAATTCTTCATATATCTTACAGATATGGCAGCCAATAAAAAGTAAGTTGAATGCTAAATCATTCTGATATTCATGATATTCTTTCTCCTATCTGGGAGGATAAGAAGAGAAGTTGACTATATGAAATATTCACTATCTCCTATTATTTATTATACTACTGTATGAAGTTAGTACTTCAACTTTAGGTTCAACGGTATTTTCTTTTTCTTACACCAGTGAATAGCACCAAAGAGACTGCCATTTTTATATTTCACAAAAAAATATGAAAAGAGATCTGGGCCTCGTGCCAAAGAGTTGTCAATTGTTCAAACAAGATTACCCTACCAAATCAGTCATCTTTCTTCCTCCATTAAGAAAGAGATTAAAATAGAATTACACTTCAAAATGTGAGCTCAACATTTTAAAACCACTAAGCTTTTTGTATCCTTAATATACACTAGCTTTTTAAAAAATCTTTACTTCCTCGCATTAAGCAGACTATGGCATAGCTTCCAGTCTCAAAGAGCTTTCCCACATTCCTATATTTCCTGATTTGTCAAAAAGACTATTCCAATTAGCACAGTAAAATACTGAATCAAGGTCTGGCATTTCAAGCATATTCCTGGCAATTCAGGTTAGGTAGACAGGATATCTGAACTAAATTAACTACATATAGTTCACATTCACATAAGAAAAATCAAATTCTGAGAAAATATATACTTTTTAAAAAGTCACCAATGTGGACAAAGGTGCAATCTTTTTATACTGGAACAATCACTTAGAAAAATAGTTCATCCTTATCTAGTAAAGTTAAAGCTACAAATATTCCCTATTTCCTAGCTGTTGTATTACTAGGTATACATTCCTAGTTCATGTACACATATTCCAAAATACATGATCAAGAATGCTCCCAGCATCATTACTTTTTTTTAATTGTAAACAAATGGGATACATGTTATTTCTCTGTTTGTACATGGAGTCAAGGTATACCATTTGTGTAATCATAAATTTACATAGGGTAATGTTTGATTCATTCTGTTATTTTTTCCCTTCTCCCCCCCCCTCACTCCTCCCACCCCTCTTTTCCCTCTATACAGTCCTTCCTTCCTCCATTCTTACCACCCTTTCTAACCCTAACCCGAAACCCAACCCTAACACTAACCCCTCCCACCCCCCATTATGTGTCATCATTCGCTTATCAGCGAGATCATTGATTCTTTGATTTTTTGAGATTGGCTTATCTCACTTAGCATGATATCCTCCAATTTCATCCATTTGCCTGCAAATGCCATAATTTTATCATTCCTTATGGCAGAGTAATATTCCATTGTATATATATGCCACAGTTTCTTTATCCATTCATCATTTGAAGGACATCTAGGTTGGTTCCACAATCTGGTTATGGTGAATTGAGCAGCAATGAACACTGATGTGGCTGTATCTCTGTAGTATGCTGATTTTAAGTCCTTTGGGTATAGGCCAAGGAGTGGGATAGCTGGGTCAAATGGTGGTTCCATTCCAAACTGTCTGAGGAATCTCCATACTGCTTTCCAGAGTGGCTGCACTAATTTGCAACCCTACCAGCAATGTATGAGTGTACCTTTTCCCCCACATCCTCGCCAACACCTATTGTTGCTTGTGTTCTTGATAATCGCCATTCTAATTGGGGTGAGATGGAATCTTAGGGTAGTTTTGATTTGCATTTCTCTTATTACTAGAGATGTTGAACATTTTTTCATGTATCTGTTGATTGCTTGTACATCTTCTTCTGTGACGTGTCCATTTCCTTAGCCCATTTGTTGATTGGATTATTTGTATTCTTGGTGTAGAGTTTTTTGATTTCTTTATAGATTCTGGAAATTAGTGCTCTATCTGAAGTATGAGTGGCAAAGATATTCTCCCACTCTGTAGGCTCTCTCTTCACATTACTGATAGTTTCCTTTGCTGAGAGAAAGCTTTTTAGTTTGAATCTATCCCAGTTGTTGATTCTTGCTTTTATTACTAATGAAAGCCTCAAAGTGAAAGCAACCCAACCATCCACCAACAATAAAATGACTAAACAAAGTACAGTCCAGCTATCAAACAAGATTAGACGGCTATACAGCATTGGGAATGTTACACATAAGCAACATATGAATCACATAATGTTGAAAAAGCAGGCACAAAGAATAAAATATAATTCCATATCTATCTGTTCAATTGTAGACATTTTTATGCACTGTTCTACACATATACTTTTACAATTTTAAAAAGCAGTCTTTTAGCTTAAACATTCCAGTCTCCATAAATAAAATCTTTCATACAGCATTTGTAAGTCTGCCTTTATATGACTATAAACTGCTTGAGGGTACAGATTGACTTTATTCATTTTTGGGTCCCAAGAACATCATGATGCACAGCAGATGCTCAACAAACATTGACTGGACGGGTGGATGAATGAATCCTGGGCAAAGGGAAAACCTCAAATGGCAAATGAATCTCCGTGAGGCAAGAGAATAAAAGTCACCTGCCTCTTCCCAGAGAGAGGCCCAGATAGTTTTTAACTCAGCCCCAAATTTCAACTAAATACATTCTCAAATGCCTGCTTCTAATAAATTACACCATTTGGATGCAGGATAGTTTTAGTATACATTTTCTCAAAAGTGTCTGAGCTCAGTTCAGTTGCCAAATTCTGCTTTTCCCTTTTGTAATACAGTTGCCAGACTTCTAGTTGTCTAACTGTATTAATGATTACTTAATTTAAATACAAAAACACATGCACAACCCTCTTTATGAATTTACCCCCAAGAGTTATAAAATGTTTCTCCATTAAAAAGCACATCTCAGCACATCCTGCTGTTCTTCGAGTTGGAATGCATTCCTCCTCCCAGGTCCCTGTCAGTCTCCTATGGACCATAGGACTGAAATTAGCTATTCATTACATGTGAAGGAGCGCTGGCTGCAGAGAAACCCTGCAGAGAAAGAGTGCTATTTTACATGTCAATTTCAGTACCAAAGCATCTGCTACCTTACTAATATGTATATTTAATGTCTCTGCATAATGTACAGAATTATATGCTGTTCGTTGTCTGTTTATTCTGATACTATGGACTCTTAAGTAGCATTATTCTAAATTATTCTCTTTGAAAAACATGGGACTTTTTATTAGGTCTCTTCCCTGGTGTTTTCTGTAACAGAAGGCACAAACAAATGGCATACAGAATATTAAAAACCAAAAATCATGAGTCAAAGAAAGATAACAAACGTAAGTGTATGACCTGCAATTACTAATACAATTCACTTTGTATCGTACAGTCCCTCTTCCTGAATATAGTTTTATATTAGGTTGCTACATAATGAGAAATAAATACAAAAGAGGTATGAAATTTTCAAAAGCTGATAGTAAATTCAGAATACTAAAATTGTTCTTTGAAAAATCTGTACATGTATGTCAAAAGTCGTATTTCTAGCATACCTATCTTTATCAGCAATTCATTCCATATTAAAGATGCAAATTTTTTTCTGTATATTGCAACAATACTCAAAGTTGATGAATGGAGGGAGGGACAGCTAGGTAGGATTGTGAGGAACGAAATAACATGTTAATCCAGCTTTGGAGTTGTACAGTCATCACAGTGTAAATTATAATAGCTTCTGTACATTAACCTTCATACTCAGTAGGAAACGACAATGTTTAATGTTTAAGAACGAGCATGGTCAGGCAGAATAGTGTGTGCCTATGGTCCCAGCTACTGGGAAGGTGGAGGTAGGAAGATCACTTTACCCAAGGAGTTTGAGGGCAGCCTGGGAAACAGCAAGAATCCATATTCAAAAATATAAAAACAAAGGACCAACCCAGAATGGCAATATTATACTATTCAAACTGAAGTGATACTAGATTTAAAATAAAGAATGCCTGTGTTAAAAGGAGGGCCAAAATTGGTGTAATAATCTGGATTGCTTTGCCATAGGATTGTTATAATTAATGATTTGTTCAGATAAATAAATTGGGTTATTCTGGCTTTATAAATCATCCACATTTCTGGGTGAACAATCCCTTTAGTTCTGTGAGACTGCTAGTGGGTTTGCTTTTGTGTGTAGTTTTACGCTAAATATAGGACTGTTGGTGTGATGCAGACCAGTAGCCATCTTGGGTGCTCACGGTGAATGGCTGGAATTGTCCCATTTGTTTTTGTTTTCTCACAAGTCCAAAACATGAGACCTAAAATTGAGTAAAGAATTATTAAAACGTCAATCTATTTTCCTCTTAAATGCCTAAATTTAGGTTCAAGTACTTCAGGAAAACATATCCATGAATGTATGTTCATTACCACTCATCCCACACTACCTTAAAGCACCTAATAAATTACACCATTTGGATGCAAGATAGATCATTTGACTTTGAAGCAACTCCAGTGCCTCCATTTCTCCTCCTTTGTGTTGTTGTGTATTTTCGCTCAGTTTCAGTGGGGCTCGATACTAGCTAAAATAAACTGGGTGTGAATGCAATTTGAGGCAAATGCTTATATTCATTCAACTTTCACCTCCCCTCAACTGGAGGAGAGTAAAAACAAGATAGAACACTAGTTCTAGGTCAATAGATAATCTACATGTCAGATGATAAGAACAGTAGAAACAAGTTCAGATTGATAAAAATACAGTCACATCAAGGACTGTGCAAAGTGGCAAGTGCCTGTAATTCCAGTTACAGGAGCCTGGGGCAGGAAGATCCAAGTCAGCCTGGGCAACGTAGCAAGACCCTGTCTCAAAATAAAATTACAAGTGCTGGGGATGTAGCTCAATGGTAGAATACCCCTAGGTTCAATTCCCAGTGCCACCAAAATAATATTTCAGATTGTAAATCTTTGCAAATAGAAAGACAAACCACCTTCACCGTTTTTATACTGATGAACAGAACTAGCTCTATTTCTGAGAGCAAAAACCACCATGTAGTACTTCCACTTTCTCACAGCTATAAGTTTACATCTGTCACAAATTAACACTTAACCTTCCTTCCCTCTAGAAGGTATGCTTCAGAGGCTGAGGTTCACCCATTTGTCCTAGTGTAATGCCATAATGCCTAAGATTTAGTAATGATGACTCAATAAGTATTTGTTGTGAAAATATGTAAGAAAGCCAGAAATAAGTAACCTGATAGTTGGTAGAAACTATCATACAAACTCACTGAAATAGAACCTATCACCCAACCAGAAAAGTCAGTGGGGAATAGAGATTCCATGAATAAGTTAGTTCACACTCTCATGTCAGGATCTGCAGCATAGAGATGGGTCATATATTTAACAAACAATGTGACACCTACCTGAAAAAGGTCTTAACAAACTATAGTAACACTTATAGGGAAAAAAAATTTATTGATCTATAAAACTGAACACTGATTACCTACTACCAAACACAGATCAGCTGATGTTCAAGATGCTGTCAACATCTCATTTTGTGGTAATTACTGGCTTTTTTTTTTTTTTTTTTTTTTTTTTTTTTTGCGGTGCTGGGGATTGAACCCAAGGCCTTGTGCTTGCGAGGCAGGCACTCTACCAACTGAGCTATATCCCCAGCCCAATTACTGGCTTTTTAAAAATAGAATAATTACTTATCTTCAATACCTTTTTTTTTTTTTTTTCCCCCCCAATTTTTGGTGCAGTACTAGGGATCAAACCCAGGGCCTTGCGCATGCTAGGCAAGCACTCTATCACTAATACATCCCCAATTCCCATACCCATTCCTGAATACAGACCAGAAAGTAATTTTTAACTGCTGATACTCCACCTGTAATCAGATTCAAAAATAAAAGGTAATTGTCATTTAAAACCACCATCACAATCAATCAACTTCCTAGTTCATCAACAAATATTTTAAAATGTAATCCTTAACAGTTGTTTAAAATATGCATAACTAGGTTTAGAATAGTTATCCTGATTTAAAACTAAAGCACATCTGTTTATGAGTAAGTAAATATAGTCTGACAGCAATTTGGAAAATCTATCAGAAAGTGTCAACTGCAAGCTTAATAAGCATTATTTGTATTCTACATAATACTCTGTTCTCTGTAGCCACTGCAGTAATAAAACACACTCAAACTCATTTAGTGTGTAGTAAATCCAAGGTACCTAGGCAAAACATTGAAAATTCCATTTGGATGTTCCCCAGCCTATACAGACCAACTTTTTAAAGTATTACTACCATCTGGTAACTAGTCTATGTTTACCAAAACAGTAGCTGTGCACACATTTCTGTAGCAGTTGTGGTAAAAAACTTTAAATCAATCCATTTGGCTACCTACAAACTTTTCAAGAGAAAAACATATTTTAAATGTACATTTTTAAAAATTTTTATTACTAGTTTTAATATCACTCCCCAAGGACAAAACTAGTAAGATTTCAAGTGAAATTTAGAACATCTTTATACTTTCAATCATTTATCAAATGACAAAAGATCCACAAAACTGATCTGTCCAAGGTTTGACTGCTAATATCTAGACTCTGTCCAGAACACAGGGTATCTCCTGGTTTCCAACAGAAGAGTCTTTGACAAGATTGTTTCATCTGAATACTTGGGTCCTAGGAGTCAAAATATATCATGGGAATATAGCATAATAATATAATTTAATAAATGCAGATTAAAAATACTTTAAGAGCATATATAATTTCCATAAAATTTAACAGCTCATCATATATTACAAAATTTGACTTGTATTTGCTTCATAACTGTGGTAAGAGCTTAAAGCATCCTGGAAATTTGTAAGATTTTTAACATATAAACATTTTTCTTTTCTTTTTCACATCTTTTCTCCAACCCCTTTCATAAAAACTGTCTATAAACCTATCCTATTTCTGTAGTCAAGAGGCTAAAAAGATATTATGTTAGATATAATGTTAATTTCTTCCTACACACATCATACTCACAAATAATAGAATCATCATACTGCATACTTTCCTCTAAACAAAAAGTTCTAATTAGAACTACCAAATTTTCAAATGACACTGTTCCTAAGAAATAAAACTTAAATCCAAATATAAATTAATATAGACATTTTCTATGCCTTTCTGGGAGGGGAAATAAACAGTAGTAAGCAAAGTGTATTCTACATAACTGTTGTTATTAGAAATTTCTCTAATAAAACTTAAGAAAACAAACTTTCAGGACAAAATGGGGAATATTTTAAGCTTATTTGTGAAGAAACCACTATACTTGTTTAGACCAAAATGAACTGTTTCCTTCTCTCTTCCTTTTTCATGTTTCTTAAAATAAATAAAATAAGCTAACAACCCACTAAGCATGTGTTCCATGCTTCTAGGTGGAGTGATAAAATTCTAGGGAAAAAAATGGACATTCCATTATTTGGGGGCAAAGGTACAGCAAGGATTATTAGTGTTAATAGGCAGAATGTTCGTTTTGTTGGCTTTCTGATTCCTGGTGATTTATTTTAGGACCCAAGAACTCAATGGAAAACCCAAACTAAAAACTTTTCTGTACTTCTTTACATTGTGTCAATAAACAATATCAAGAACAAACTGGGGTAATTTAATTGTTGAGACACAACTATTGAGTCTCAATCACTGAGACAAATGAACAAAAGGGCTTACCTTCATTATGTCACAGGTGCCTCACAACATCAGCCTTGTACAGAGTTACTACTAAAGCAGGAGAAGCAGAATTGTTTCCACTTGAAATAAAGTAAGGAGTGGAGGCATATCACATACCAGGACCCAAGGTTAGCAAGTGACCTGCCAAGCTGTGGTGAAAGCCAAGTTTTTTTGGTGCTCAGACCAATGGTCATTCCACAGCATCATCCCACGTTGTCTCAACGGTTTCAATTAATATGCAACAACAATAATACAAAGCTGTGTGCAATGCTTCCTTCTACTCAGTATTTTTGGTCTTCCAGTCTTCTTTTCTCTAACTCTGTCAACTTGGTGACTCAGTTTATAAGCTGATTTCTATAGTCTATGTTGCATAGGTGGTAAAGATTCCATCTAACCACTTGTATATATACAATTATTTCTAAATTCAAACCTTGCACAGGCTGAAGTTTAATGTATCGGAGTAAAGGAAAATCAAAATTGTTTTGAAATTCTCTCTGAAAAACAGCCTGTTGTATTAGAACAAACAGCAGCTTGTTCCTATCAGTCCTTTGTTTGACAAGTCTGGGCTGGCTAGAAAGGTCATTTATGCCTCAAAGCATCAAATTAACATTTGAAGACATGAATTTTAAAAATGGCTATTTGCTTCTGTTCTATGAATGGCTAATGTAGTTCACAAAAACAGAAAGGAAAAAAACTCACACTCTTAGCCAAGTCCCAAGAAAAGACCAAAAAGCATTAAGAAAAACATAAAAAAGAAAACCCAAACTTTCCTCAGGCAAACTGAACACTAATTTTATGTCCATGTCAACATATGCTGTCTATCTTAAGTAAGGCTCACTGTTTAACAGAAGAATTAAGAAAGAGAGTAGCTGAAATGATCAAACTTTTAACCAGTAAGACCAGGGTTGAGGGGGGCATAAGGGAATCACTAATAACCCTCAGATGACTTGGGTATATCATAAAACCATTAAATAAGGCTCTTTCCCCCTTTTATCTATAACCTTTCTACCCCCAAGTCAATAATATCTGTATAGGATAAACTCTAAACTTAGTACTTTCTTGGTTTGAACAGAAGATATTTTTCTTTAGGTTTCCATTTATTTTCCTAACACAAGCCTACATTGTTATATATTTGAAATATAAGCCATCATTACTAACTATAACTTTTAACTACATAAATATTAATTCAAGATCAGAAGATACTTCAGTTTCACTGGAATTATCAAGGCATGTGAAGTCAGAAATTCACTGTACAGCTTTAGAAGTGTCAATCATTTTCATTATAATTCATTTTTCACACATACATACTGGAAATACCAGAAAGACAATATTATGGAAACCATATGACTTAATAAGGGTGAATATAAGATTTAAAATTTATAAGAATATGATTATAGGAAATAAAATTTGAGAATCTTACCTATTTCTCAAAAAAATTAGAAAATTTTCAGAAAATTTTTGAAATGAGGAAAATTATAAATCATTATCAATTCAAAATAAGCTCCAAAGAAAATTAGCCCATCTATGAAAAATCTACATCCCAACACTTACTGCAGCACTATTCACAACAGCCGAGAAATGGAAACAGCTTAAGAGTCCATCAACTGATGAATGGATAAATAAAACGGGGTATATACACACAATGGAATACTATTCTTCCATTAAAAAAGAATGAAATCCTGTCCTGTTGTCTGTTGCAACATGGATGGGAACTGGAGATCATTATGTTGTATTATGTTGTACTATGTTAAGCCAGGCACAAAAACTGAAGTACTGCATGATCTCATCTGTATGTGGACTTAAAAAGCTGCTCTCATAGAATTTGAGAGTAGAACAGTGTTTACCAGTGGCTGGGGAGGGCAGAGGGAAGGGAGGATGGGTAGAGGTTGATCAATGGGTACTAACTACAGTTATACAGAAACAAGAGGTTCTGAGATATTATCATTACACAATTTGGTGACTATAGATGACAATAATGCACTGTATATTTCAAAGAGTTAGAAGGATTTTGGAATGCTTTCACCACAAAGATGTGATGTTTGAGGAGTACAACACAGAAATGCATTGAAACATCACGTGGTACTCCACATCTAAATAATTTTTGTGTCACAAAAAAAAATTTTAAACAAACTTCAAAATGCAAAATTATTCTTTCCCTACCTGGAAATGTCCTATGTTATTAAGTTAGTTCCTAAAAATCATGTCTCAAAGTGGTTGATTCCTCAAGCCACTTTCCACCTCTGTTCTCCCTGCTTAACCCTTTGCAACTCAGTTTCTATTTTAAACATCCCATGTTTAGGGTTCTCTCAGGATTAATGAATGGTCTCATAAATACAAAAGACAAAGGCCTCCTTCTCAGGTCTGGTCTTCCTGAACACTCTATAGCATCTGACCCTATGCAAACCAACCCTATGACCTGGCCTCTATAACACAGCACTGACACCTTTTCTGAGTATCTTTCACTACCATTCATGTATCTAAATAATCCTGAAGATTGAGATCCCATCCTATAGATTTACTCTATCACACAAATCCTGGGATGCCATTCACACGAAAGATAAAGTGCCTAGCATCAAATGGAACTAGGGCAATGGAGTGGCCCTACCCTTGAAATGCTCTCAAGTCTTAGCAGTTAAGGCTTACTCTTCATGGACAACAGCCTCTATACCCACTTCTTTCACCAACACCACTACCACCATCACGACCACCAAAACACAAACACATGCAGGCTGAATCTAAAATCAGAATCTTTATTCCTACATTCTTCTAATCAATAGTCCTTCATGATCAAATGTGCACAATACACATTTGTAGCCACCAACACCTCAGTCTAATACCTCACACCTGACAAATACATAGCTGAATTTTATCTTCCGTCAAACCCTACATCCCTTCCAGACCATGTTGGCCTTTGTTTCTCTCATCTTGGCACAGTGGAGACTGCCAAGGCCTCTTATAAATTTTCTTTCTTACCTATTACCTTTTCTTCATTCTCAATGCTACTGTCTAAATCAGACCTCACTTCCAACCACCATCTTGGGCTTGAATCTAGCATTGCCACTAAAACACAGAGAGGAGCACTGCCTCGCTCTACGCCAAGACAAATGTTATAAGCTCTGCCAGAGGGTGGACTATTTTCTGTAATAAAAGCAAGGCCCTTGGAATTGCCCTATTTTGTTTACAGCCTCCTTTTTCTTTTTCTCCTTCACATTTTCTACCTCCACCTCCACTCCATTTTCCATGTGCTGCACATATGCAGTTGTCACCCTCTAAAATAAATCTATAAAACTCCATCTTCCTTGATGGAGTCTCCCTATAAAAAATTATTTTAACAGTCATGTCAAACAGGCCAATTTTGATGTATATTATTAATAGATATATATGTTGATGAATTCATTTCCAGTTGAAATCAGTACTGATTGGTTCAACTGTATATTTCTGGATTTTTAAAAAAAATACAAAAACTAGATGATCATTCTACCTAATAACAGCAAGAAGTACAACATCCTTCTCTCTAAAACAAATCTTTGGAAGAAGCAGGGGTTCCATAAAAAGTAGGTATTCAATACATGTCTCAGAATCTGAATCTCAAATAAGAGGCAATACTTGGTAGTCCCTCTCATATATAAACAGTAGCTTTAACTAAGCCTTTCTTCACATTTCAAAATATATGATTTAAATGTAATGGACCCAGGAAAGTGCAGTTTTCTCTAAATTACTGTGAATTTGCTTTGTAACAGTGGCAATGGTAAATCATTCATAGTATTTCCTTTCTTCCTGTGACTAAGATCAATAGTCTGCCAAGGTAAAGGTACAAGCCACAGATTAACAGTAAGATCTGGAGCAACAGTTATTATTACAATATGAAGATATCTAATGAAATGCGTCCATGTCCTCTAGCCCTTCCAATATTACTGGCATCACTGTACTTTTTAAAAAATAAAATCATCTAAAAGAACACCAGAACAGCTTCAAAACTCAGGGAAACTACAACAGTATCAACTTTATTTGGGGAAACCAAAATGGGCCAAGTGATTTAGTTCACAGAAGCATTCACACCTATGTCTTACTTCTTTATGCGAAAAAAGTTGACACTTCTTAACATTTGCGTCAAAATAAATGTCTTTATTCCCAAAATTAAAAAGTAAGTTCTGAATAAATTAAGAGCTCCCTTAGGTACAGTTCACTATAGACTAAAGTCCTCTGTGGTCCTCTCCATCGTTTGTTTGTTTTGAAATCTAGCAGGCTCATACCTAACCTGTCCAAGAGGCATGCATTATCAAGGTGTACAGGAACTAAGGAAGCCATCTTCAGTAGATGCTTAAGGGATCCACAAGATGGAAGAGATGGTGTATATAATAAAATCCTATTTTTAGGGACTGGATCAGAAAGACTCATTTTAAATATAAACAGTATGACAGTTTAGGGTAAGAATTTTTATTAAAATGATTTTTAATTACTATTAAAAATAAAAATATACTCTGGAATATACATGTATACAAACAAAAACTTAAGAAATACAAATCATTTTGAAACCATTGTAGTAAACATTAGTTCAATCATCAATAGAGGTCAAGTCTAGGGCAAAAACCTGATGAGTCTGTATTTTCAGAGCCTCAAAATGTCTTCCCATAGATTGCTTATTAGTTCCAAAAGAAAAAATAATACCTAATTAGTGAAGAAACTGGAAAGCACTTTGAATAATGATCACAATTAACACTATCAGTAAGGGACAGGTGGATTTCATAAGTGTCCAATCATGATGCTTATGTATTATCTGGATGAGGAAGACATAACCTGAATCTAATCATAAGAAAACTTCATAAAAATTCCAAGTTTTTATTAGAAAAAGGTGGTAACTCTATTCTTTAAAATGTCAATCCTCATAAAAGATGAAGAAAGTCTATGGAAATGGTACAGCATAAAGGAGACCAAAAGGACATGAGAACTACATGTAATAACTAAAGTACAATAGATCCTTTAGACTGAAGGAGAAAAAATCCTATAAAGAACACTGTTCAGTCAACTGATAAAACTGGAATATGGACGGTGGATTATTTAAAAATTGTTATTAAAGTTTATTAGAGATGATACCTGTATGGTGTCTGCTATGGTTTTGCTAGAGAATATCCCTACAGAAGTCACGCTCAAATGGTTCAGGAAAAATTCTTACAAGTGTGTGCATGCACATGCATAGAGACAGCAAGAGTTACCAAGTGATAAAGTAAAAAGTTAATATTAATTAGACAAAGTAAAAAGTTTATGAGTATTCTTTGTAGTATTATTCTCACAACTTCTGTAAGTCTGAAATTATTGCCAAATATAAAAGGTTGGTGTTTGTGTGTTAGCACATGTGTGCGTGTGTTACCTCAATATTTTGCCAGTGAATTTGGTAGACAGTGTTTGTTATTTAAATATGATTGTGAAAATAAGACTTCATCATATTATCTTATATTCTTGCAACTCACACAGTAGCGTGAACTGCTTCACTGAGGAAGAGGGGGGTTTAACCAAGTTCAAGGTTTTACATGCCTCCAGGCTTCAACAGCTGAATGTTCCAGAGCAGATTCCACTTCTACATGACATAACTGTATAACAAGGGGAGGAAGAAAAGAGATATCCTGCTGGGATCACCCAGCTGCTTAAGATCTCCAGTTTTATCTGCCCATTTCTTACTAGACAGAATGTAAAACTCAAAACTCTCTCCTTCACAATCTGGGCTGGCTTATTTCATGAGGTCTATCTGCTGCCACCATGCCCACATTCACATGATCTCAATGTTGAGCCATAATGACTCCTTTTATAAGTGCTTGCCTTCACACATTCTGTTCCCTCTCCCTACATGTCCTTCTCCAATGGCCTCTTTTTGGTGAACCCTCTTATGCCTCCCAATTAAGTTTAAATATCACTGCCTCTCTGAAGCTTTTCCAGTCTCCCCTAACAAAAGTTAGTCTGACTCCTTTACACTCTGCTCCCAAAGAACTCTATTTCTAGGTCGTATGGGGATTTTTCTTCCTGAGTTTCTCTGTAACTAGAACAGGAGGTAGGTATCTCAGAGCAGGGATAGTAGTCTCAAACCCCAGTGTCTCCAGCACAATGCTTCATAAACACTAGACAACTCAATTAACTCCTAAAACTAGCACAGGTTCAACAGTAAAGAAGAGAGCTCTTATTTTGTGTGAGGTACTAATGTAAGTGCTTAAAAGACCAACTATTCCTCTCAACAATCCTGAGGGAGGTGTGCCACTACCATATGTTGATGATTCTATGAATATGCACCTTTTTATCCATTTTAACCTCTCTGAAACTGGGATGCATGTTACCTTCAGTGATGTGTCACAGTAAATGGACAGTGTTTGTTTTCCTTTTGTAGTGGTACATAAAGTAATAGTGCATCTTATAATCGAGTGTCAATTTTGATCAAATACAGCATCATTCTTAGATATTCACTCATTTTTACAGATGAGGAAAACAAAGCACAAAAGTTTATCTTGCTGAAGGTTGCACAGGAGAGCTAAGGTTCAATCCTAGGCAGACTGGCTCCAGAAACCAAACTATTAAACTACAATGCATACTATCTCTCCAATAAGAGGCTCCCCCAGCAACAGATGGGCTATTGGTACCAAAGCTGGGGCAGTCCAAAGTGAGTTTTACAGGATCCTGAGAAGCAGCAGCGAGGAAGTCAAGATTAGAAACGGTAAGCTGCAATGAGCCTGAAGTGCCTGAGGAAAAGTCTGGGATTGTCCTTACCAGTATCTGTTCTTTCTGGGCACAGCCTGGGACTGAGTCCTGGCTGCTTCTCCATCACCCACCTCAGGAGAAATTCTCCACATCTTAATTTTCTCCCTCTATAAGCCCAAATTTCTCAATAAATACAATTCTCTCAGAGAAAGTAATTACTCAGAATATAACCTAAGAAAGCCCTCTGCCTTATAGCCTAATCCCTTTGACATCATCTCTGATAAGTGGTTACCTAGTGTCAGCTCAAACAATAGAGCAACTCTTTTCATTTTGAGAAAGATACTCCTTATATTAAAGTCCATCTCCTCCTAACTTCCACTCCTATGTCTGCTCTCAGAATCTGCACAGCAAGTTTTAATTCCTTCCTCATGACAGTCCTGGTCCTTAAAGAAGTGTACTCATAAGGCCTCTTGTTTGCTTCAAAACCTGCTGGCCATCAACAGAAGCAATGGAAACAAAAAAGGAGTCACAAGAAGAGAGGCAGTTCATGGAGGCAGGGGTGGAGGTAAGAAAATTTGTTCACAGAGGAGGTAGCTTTTGAAGGATGAAATATTGTCGGCCCATGTCAAAATTCAGCAATATGCTGGGGGAAATTTTCGGCATTTGTTTCTTTACTGTTATTTGTTTGTTTTGGGTAGTGCTATAGCTCAAACCCAAGGCCTGGAGCATGTTAGGGAAGCACTCTACTACTGAGCTGTATACCCACAGGTCCAAGAATTTTTAATGAAAACAAAATGCTGAATTTTTAAACATATGAAATCTTTTTGGACTCCCAAAATTCTAGTTTTCATTTTGTAATTCTAGGCAGAAGGCTCACTGGTTTGCATAGATAACCATCCCACTGACAGTGGAATATAGGGTTTGAATAAAGTGAAACTTACTAGGTGGGTATATTTATATTCTTCACTAACAAAAGGTTCCCTTGCTTACTTTCTGTTCATCTAAGGAAAGTAACCAGCTCAAATGCAACCTCTGTAACTGCTGCTCAATGAATGACCAAGACAGATTGTTTCAGTGCCCACATCCCTACACATTGCCCAGCATCTTCTGTTCCACAGCAACATATACAGAACATGGATAAAGCCTGATGCCATGCTACCACTATCACTCATTGTGACCAAAAATAAAGCTATATAAAGTTATATGAAATATTTTATACTTTATAACCTTATTGTTATTCCACTTGATGTTAATGAGTCACTGGTCCAAAAACAAGTGAAACTATATAACATTGTCAAAACTTTTAGATACACTATAAGAAGCTGGGGCATTAGTATCATTTTGTTAGGTCTTTAACCTAGTTCATAATTTAAGCCTACATGGTCATTCAATAATTTGCTAATCTCCAAAGCACATAATAGTTTTTTTGTATGGTCATTTTCTAGTTCTATCAATTAATTCAATGTGATGCCTTATGAACAAACATGAAAGAACTTAAAAATTACTACTGCAAATTAAACATTCTAGTGTATGTAGTTCCTACAACCACAAAAATATCTGTATAGACATTAGCATTTATAAAGTACTTTCTAATACTTTAACACTAACGTCAATCTTGTGAGATATGATCTTCATTTTACAAGTGAAGAACTAAAGTTTAAACACATCAAATGATTGACCCAGTCCATACCTCTGGTAAGGGGCAAAAGTGGAACGCAACCTGTACCTACCAACTGCAATTTCTAGGATCTTTCTATTAATAAAATCATGGCTACTTTTAAACCAGATGCACACATAATGCCTGCCCAGATCAGTCCATTATCTGTTGCATATCCTCTTCTGTATAATTAATACAATCAGGGGGGCAAGGGTCACACACAACCATCACCCTAAGAAACACATACCTCAGAATCAAAAAGCCTTTCAAAGAAGTTTGCAGTGTATGAAAAGGAATGATATTCTAGACCAGTATTGTCTAACAGAACTTTCTCCAATGATGAAATGATTGTTACCTGAGCTGCTCAGTACATTTTGTTATGGATCTCAAATGTAAAACTGAGGAACTGAACTTTTAATGCTATTTAATTTTAATTCGCTTAACTTAAATAATCACATTGGCTGGTGACTACTTCACTGGACAATGCAACTCCTGGAAAACGGGAAGCAGAGGTTAACCGTAACATCTAAGAGTTGCAGCCCTGAGCACAAATGAAAAAGGAAATCAACCTAATAGTGAGCCCAGAGCACAACACTGCTTCACTTAGAGGCTCATGACACCTAGAATAAATGTGACAGTAATGTAACAAACAAGACAATAATGACAGAAATTATAATCAGTCTTTGTAAACTTCTCTGGTCAGCCAATCCAATGAGTGACTACAAAAGCCAAGGCCTAATGATAATATCAACAAAGGGCAAAGAAGCCAATTCATCACTCTGCATGGAAAATATCTCAAATTATAAACATAATAAATTTGAAAAGCAAGGTGACTTTGTAAATTAGACGTTATTTTTCTAATAATATCACTATTTTCATGCTTCGAAGAATTTTTAAAAGCATC
Organism: Sciurus vulgaris; assembly: GCF_902686455.1. Lineage (NCBI taxonomy): Eukaryota > Metazoa > Chordata > Mammalia > Rodentia > Sciuridae > Sciurus > Sciurus vulgaris. The sequence continues at coordinate 122,107,432 of NC_136466.1, forward strand.
TTAAAAGACCACCTCCAGGCCTCTGTCCTTACAGTAGCACATCCTTACCTCTACGACCATCCACATTACTTCTCTCTGAAATAACTTGTTTCTGTCTTTCCCCACATTCACCTAGCAAGGCACTAGGAAGTTTTGTTTAAATCAATGTGATGAGAGAATTCTGCATCAAATTATTCTTTGCGTTAAAATGATTGAGACTTTCAAAACCTCTAGATAGATTTTATGAGTCCTATGAACAAAAGTAGTTGTCATGTCTGGTTCCTTTAGCATAATTCTCCTTCAAAACACCACAATGGTACTAATAACAGGACTGGATTCTAAGTCAAAAGTCTTCAGTTTTGGTTCTGATTCTTTGTCTACCAGATACTTAAAGCTCTGCAAACAACTTGATCTCTCATTGCTTCAAGTATCCTCATTTGTAAATTGATGTGATGATTAGATCATCTCTAAAGTACCTTCCAGTTCTGTGACAGTCTCAATGGTTTCAAGGTCTTTCAGTTGGTTTAAAGGTCTTTTTTAGAACTTTTTAATAAGAAAAAAAAAATCACATTTTGCTTATGGCGCAAAATATAGTACAACCTGCTTCAAAAATGAACAATGAACAATCTACCCATTCTCTCAAAATGTTAAGCATACCCATTCTTTTAAGTATAGAAAAGGACATTCATGCATTTATATCATTTTAAAATGAAAGCCTTCTACCAACACTGGAGCGACCTGTAACACCAAGACAGGCACATGCAAATATGAACGTTTTGGTTAGCTTTTACTTTTGATTTATTTTTCAAACTCTACCCACATGCTGTAGACTCTTAGTCTTTCAAGCTACTGCATTCTACAATTCTGAACTTGTACCCTCAAACAGTATCTACTATGATTTGAAGGTCCCCTTCAAAATTCATGTTGAAATCTCACTGCCACTGTGGCAGTATTAAGAGGTAAAACTTTTAAGTCTCCAGGACTTCATGAATGGATTAATGTCCTTATTAGGGAATGGACTTTATTATAAAAGCTTATTCTAGGGACTAGTGGCATGGTTCAGTGGTTCAGGGCTTGTCCAACACATACAGGCTCTGGGTTCAATCACAAGCACCAGGAAAGAAAAATAAGAGGGTTCTCTGGTAGACCCCTATGTCTGTCTCTGTCCCTCTTCTTTCTCTAATGTTCTTGGACACATAGCAAGATGGCCCTCACCACACACAGCTCCTTTGAATTTGGACTTCTCAGCCTCTATAACAATAAACCAAGTAATTTTCCTAGTCTGTGGGTTATTTTCTTTCAGCAGCAGAAAATGGACCAAGATAATATTTTATAAAACAGTATTTATGAGAACTGAATAAGCAGCTTTTTACCTATATGAAGTCTCCTTTGGAAACTTGCATCTATTTCTAACTCAAATCATCCACTTTGGATCTTGAATAATTTTAGTTTGCATTTAGCTGGCAGAGGTGAGTGATTTTAGTTTGGCAATCTCCTAAACCTGTTTAAGGCAGATAATATATAATGAGGTAGAACCCTCTAGGGGAGACAGGCAGTGAACTCCTTGTGAACTATGAGTCCTGTTCATTTCTTCCACTACAGTTCCAATCTATTTCACTTAGTCCACAGGCAGATGCTAATAAAGGGAAGCATTCTTCGTCTCTCTGTCCATCCAGCTCATTCACTGTCTTTGCTTCCCGTAAGTTCTATTCTTTTATATAGACTTTGTGTTTTTCTAGTTTTACAAACTTAATTGTGTCAGTTGGTCTTGTTATCCAATGTTATTTACTGGCAATGGAGCTGCATGGGCTACATGAGGCGTAAGGAGGATGCACAGCTATACCAAATCAATCCCAGAGGGATGGACCTACAGGGATCAAACACTTGATTCGTATCTCATGAGCATGAGGTCCTAATCATTTGCCTAAAAGACTTACCTGCTGGTCACTCATTACTTCTGAGAGAATCCCAAAAAAAGCACACGATCACACCACCAGGAGGAAAGCAGAGCTGTACAGGCTCTGGCAGGTACATAATCAGCTGGGAGCAAGATCAAAGCAGCATGATATCAGAGGTTGTGGCTCCTGGAAATTGCCACAGGAATATCTAAAATTCGTATTAAGCTTTTCAATAAGTTTCATAGTTACTGGGGGGGGGGGGGATGATAAAGCTACATAAAGAGAAGTTTCAATGGTAGGGAAATTCCAAGGGTTACTAGAACTGACTCATCTTCAGGCCTCAGTAAGCTGGCAGGTAGAACTGCACTGTGAGAACCAAACCCTTCTGCTTCTTTCCTGTCTATTCATCTCCAGAATTTGAAGTGAGTCACATGCCTTTATTTCTGCAAGCTTCTGTGCACAGTGTATTTCCATCTAGTCCTATTTCCAGTGATTCCTAGGATCTGCACACTTCTTCCCATCCCTATATATAAGAATGTTAGACTATCAAATGCCATAAAAAAAATAAAAAGTTCCTTAGATTGCAAAAAAAAAAGAATGTTCGACTTAGATTATCACCTGTGATTTTGGTTTTACAGTAAAATCAGGTTACTGGTATTCTAAATCCGGATAAGCTTATCTTGAATAACAAGCTCCCATTACCTTTCATTGGTAAATATTTTATGAAGGCTTCTATCCTTAAGTTTTCAGTTGTTTAAAATACCCCCCCCAAACGTTTTTAAAGACCTCACCTTCTGAGGTAGAATGTAGCATATACAGTATATTGATTAACTCAAGCTCATTTGGTAGCAATTACTGAAAGATGGCTTTTAGGTGAACAGTGCTGCCATCTTTTAACTGTGAACTTTGTGAACTGAAATCCAGAACCTTTATGTGGCCAATTAGTTCTCACCTCATAACCATCTCAACAAACATATTCCTACATACGAATCAATTGAGCATTTCTATCTTAAAATAGTCCTGTGCCAAACATCAAAATAATGCTTCTTTCACACCATACGAAGGACCTCCTCTAAATTACTTTATAGGCTTCACTTCATACATTTCAACTTCTAAACTAACTAGCAAAACCCATTTGAACTCTGCCACCTTAGCTTCTTCTCTGTGCACATTACTTCAAATAAACCTGCAGAAATATAGGACTATTGATTTTGTGTTCCAGCCAAGGAGAACAGTGACTGACAGCATGGGTTCAAACCTGGATTCCAATCCTAACTGTGACATGTGTTACTTTCGTATGCTTGAGCAAGTAATACCCTCCTCATCTATAAAGTGAGGATTCGACCACCATCCACTTCATCTCTTTGTGAGAATTAAGGTTGAGATAAAATAATGCAGTGCCAGTCACATAGGGTTAGACATCCATTGTGGTTTCTATTATTTGGGTCATTTCTGACTCCTTACTAGAGGTGTTTGGTTCTGTTATCCTATGTGCCATTTCACCAGCTTCAAGAAAGCCTTCTTGGGGGGGTAAATCCAGGATTTCCAATCCAATCTATCTGTATAATTGGGTCACTCAGCTATATAGACAAAAGTGCCAAATGAAGCCATTATTTGTTGTGTCACAGTTGCGAATTTATTCAGTGGTTCTATCATAAAAATGTAACTAGTTTAAAGGAGAATGACATGAGAAAGTCTGGACATACCAGTATCAGAAAAACTTAAGAACAGACCTATTCATAATAGAATCTCCCACGGATAAGAAAAATAATATTTGAAACACCAACTTCCCAATCTTCTAACCAATACACAAATGTACAAAGATTGAAACAATGTCATGATTTTAACACTATTCCAAAACCATAGCAGAATACTATTTTAATCTTCATAAACTTCTTGGCTGGAAAAATCATTCTATTTTCTATTTCTACTTTATTATAGAGGTTGGGTATCCCTTATATTAAACAATTAGAACCAGAAGTATATTGGATTTGAAATTTTTTTCAGATTTTGAAATATGTGTATATACACAATGAGATAACTTGGGGACAGGACCAAGTCTAAACACAAACTATGTATGTTTCATGAACACCATATATACCTAGCCTGAAAGGTAATTTTACATAATATTTTTAGTGTGTGCCTGTATTTTAACTGACCTATCACATGGGGTCAGGTGTGGAATTATCAGCTTCATGTCAGTGCTCAAAAAGTTTTAGATTTTGGAGCATTTTGGATTTGGTCAGGGATGCTCAACCCATATAGTGTCTTTTCTTGAAGCCACCTAAAATCTCTTAGGGAAAAAGAACCAAAAAATAAGCAAAGAAATACTTAAAAATGAATCAAAAGAGATATCAGGTGCTTACTCATCTTAAACATATAATGTTATTCTATTTACCCTCCCAAGCATAGTTAATGAGCATAGCAGAGTCTTCTCATGCTGGAGTTGGGCGTTTGTTCATTGAACCTGTAACTATTGAAGGTATCTCCCCTTCCACAGTAGAGACAGGAATCTCCTACTATTAAATAATTCAAACTGAGTGACTCACATAATTAAAATAGGAGTTAAATTCAGATACTTTAAGAGCTGTAGGCTACCTCAGTGGTAGAGCACACGTAGCCTGGCTGCTCAAAGCAGATATCCAAATCATCTTGGATTTTTTTTCTGTACCTTACCACTCCATCCAATCTCATCACTAAACCCTGTTATTCGCCCACTTCTCTCCATCTCCACTACCCCACCCTCATTCAAGGTAACACTGCCTGGACTCTGTTAATAACTTTCTTCATTAACATCTTACTTCCACTCTGTTCTCACCAGCAGCCAGAGGGTGGCTCCTACATTAGAATAAAAGCCAACTCCTCATCATACCACAGAAACAGTTCAAAGGATCATCCTTCCCTGCCCATTTCCCCTACCCCATCTGGTATCACTCTTCCATGATCTTCCTGCACTCTACTATTCACACTGGATTCCTTTCAGTTCTTTGGGTACATCAGGACCTTGCCGCCTCAGGAGCTGTCTTCACACACACTTCATCATTTCTAATTTCCATTAGGACTGCAAGGTCCACAAGGCAAGAGAACCATTTTCATATAGCAATATGTACCTAGAAGCTGACATAGTCCGACACATAATAGTAAATATTCCAAAAATTCTGCAAAAAGAATGAATCAGAAAATAAATTTTAATAACAAACACCTTCAATGATAAAACTGAAAACAATGGATAAAACCAGCCTCAATGAGCAGAAATCACAATAAACCATTTAAAATTATTATTCAAGATGGACATGCCTAAGAAAATAGGTTCTTTAGGATGGCTCTTAAACGAAGAGAGATTAACAGAAGAGTTTTGAATACTGAACACAATATGCCTCTAAAAAGAGGTTTTGACAATCTTTTTCACTGCTGAACTTACTCTCTTCAATTCCATTTCAATGGAAGTCAAGTAGTAGCTCATGAAAGGAATATGCACATATTTAAAATACTAAATAAAACTAAGACACAAATGTGCTGCCAGTTGCCCAAATAACATAAATAAATGCTTTCACATCACTAATTCCTTACATGCAAGCAAACAGAAAAGGAAGATTCTAAACCAAAGCCTGAAACATACTGCAACCACAACAGTATGCCTGAATTATCAGCCTTCAAAGGACCAACCCAAGGACCCTGCTTCTCTTCCCACTCCCATTTCCTAATAAACAAGGAAGATGTCAGATCTAAAGGATGACAGTTCTAATTCCAACCTACTCAAGAGTTGCATTGCAGCAGAAAAGCTGCCTAACTTTTTCCTGTGAGATTTTCTCTTTTTATCATGGGGGTCTCAGGATGGGAGCCCCCCCATCTCAGTTCCCTATGATTCATCGCATGCAATGGGCAAGGTATCTACATGCTTTGTCAAAAATTTTAATCTAATGGAAATCATAGGTTTACTAGAGAGAAGCTATGAGGCTAATAAATATTGATTTTTTTTGTGTGTGGGGGGGTTGAAATTAAATCACCTCAGTTTGGTTATATTGGTTATTTGAGGTTGTTCTACACTGGCAGCTATACTGTTTTGTTAATTTTGTAAAAATGGAATACATAATAATTACAAATTAAAATGTATATTATGGTCTAAATGTCTGTGTCCCCCTCATGTTGAAATCCTCACCTCCATCAGAAGCTGGGACCTTAGGGAGGTAATTAGGTCATGGAGGGCAGAGCGCTCATGAATGAGATTAGTTTTAAGTTCTGTTTTGTTGTACTGGGGATTAAACTCAGGGGCACTCAACCACTGAGTCACATTCCCAGTCCTATGTCATATTTTATTTAGAGACAGGGTCTCACTGAGTTGTACTTCAATATTGCTGAGGCTGGCTTTGAATTCATGATTCTCCTGTCTCAACCTCCTAAGCCCCTAGGATTATAGGCATGTGCCACCACATCTGGAGAGATTAGTGTTTTTATAAAAGAGGGAAGAAAAAAAAAAAAAAAAGGACCGTCACTCTTCCTTTCACCATGTGAGGATAAAGCAAGAAGGCACCATGTATGAACCAGAAAAACAGGCCCTCAACCAGACACTGAATCTGCAGGCACTTTGATCTTAAGACTTCTTGGCCTCCAAAACTATGAGAAACAAATTTGTTTACAATCCATCCAGTTAAAGGTATTTTTGTTATAGCAACATGAAGGTATTAAGACAATGCAGACAGTATCTTTCAAAACATGTGTTAACTAGACAAAAGTAGTTTTAAAGCGTTATTATTAAAGACAGGTTCAAACTCCCTAAAATACAGTATTCAGGCAGCAAAACTACACTGTAGCTTTGGGCAAAAGCTTCCAATTAGGTGATTCCTACTTCATTAGCAATTTTTACCATGCTCCCATCCTTTATAACCTAAAATGTACTCACCTTAGTCAGTATTAACTTTAAAAGTCAGTTGAATAATTAGGTTAAAGTTCACTTCTACACAGAGTAGTCCTACTACAGATTCATCCAACAAGCCATAAACATCCATCCTGTATTTTGAGGGGATTGATAACTGGTTTTGCAAAGAGAGAGAGAGAGAGAGAGAGAGAGAGAGAGAGAGAGAGAGAGAGAGAGAGAAAGGAAAAGAGAAGAGAAGAGAAGAGAAGAGAAGAGAAGAGAAGAGAAAAGAAAAGAAAAGAAAAGAAAAGAAAAGAAAAGAAAAGAAAAGAAAAGAAAAGGAAAGAAAAGAAAAGAAAAGAAAAGAAAAAAGAAAAAAGGAACCCCTAATTTAAATACACACTCCAAGCACTCAAGTTTCCACTGGGAGCGCAGGGACACCCAGGACTTCACCACAAGGGTGCTGCAGTCAAGCAGGGGAATGGAAAGAACAGTCGACATCTGTCCCAGGTCATCATCTCTTCTGCTACCTATTCATAGCAGGCAGAACCATACTGTATTACCCAGAATATTCTTACATTTTAATAGTTTGGGGGGTTTTTTGGCCTTGAGTCCTATTATGAGAGAACTAATATAAAGTTTCCTCCTGGGAAAACTAATACACAGGGTGGGATTAAAAGTGGGTAGATACAGTGTGATTGGTGACTAAGAAAAATTCACATTTCAGTCTTAATTCAATGTTTAATCTACCAAATATTTCTGTTGAATACTCCATGTTTTAAATAAAATGACCTCAATATTTGAGTTCAATGTAACAAAACAGTTTACAACTCCTTATACTGTTACTATTCTGCATAACACATATTTTTGCCAAAGGGAAGCTAGTAAAAAACACAGTCCTTGGGATATGCTTTTAAAAAAAAATTATTGGGGCTATAGTTGTGGCTCAGTGGTAGAGTGCTTGCCTAGCATGTGTGAGGCACTGGGTTCGATCCTCAGCACCACACACACACAAAAAAAGATAAAATAAAGGTATGGTGTCCATCTACAATTTTAAAAAATTTTAATTATTTATGATACTATTCACAAACTCAGGACACACCTAAACACTGTGCAACTATTAAGGGTGAGTACTTAAGCACTGGGTAATAGGGCTCAGTATACTGTTTTTTGCCAAAAATGGTCCTGTTTTCTACAGGACTTCAGCCTTACTTCACCTGGGCTGCTATTCATAGGTCAAATCACAGAGACTGACTCCAGAAGGTGAATGCTACTGATGCATAAGAAAATGATCAAGATCACACAGAAGTAACTTTTTAACAAAAACAAAGTAACTCTACCATGTACCTACTCAAAACAGTCTTCTTGTACTGATCTGACCAAGTAACAGTTTTCCATGAAGCTTAATGGCTCTTTTTAGATCTCTATGAACTTGTACTACACTCCACACTGACCACCCAACACCTCTCACTGCCCCCACTATCCCCCTCCACAAAAGAGATAATAAACCTGCATTCCTAACTCTTACTTATGTTAACTAATAATCAGATTAACAAACTCTTGGATATGACTAAGCAAAATAATCTGTGTCAAGAAAAACAAGTGTTTTTAACAACAGAATTAACCATTATGAAAACAGGATATGGGGAGAAAGGAGAATAGAGATAGCTGCTTTTAAACATGATCCTTGGAAGATGTCATCAAGAAAAATTCCACATTTTTCTTTTTAAAGGCTGGAAAAGTAGCAGCAATAACCCAAGACTATGATGCAGAAAGGTGGTTTGAACAGTGATGAATTCAATTTTGGCAATTTTCCACAAAATTTTTCTTCCTTTTGATCTGTTTTACCAAACTACACTTCAGAGCTTTTACAATATCTTTCTGGAACCACTTCTGAAATGAAAACAGACTTTAGGTAAGAAACATCGAGAAACTCGTTATTCAGCAAGAATCACCTCTCTACCCACCTCCCTCACTGTTAAAAATAACCAGTTTTTACTGTTTCTACCTCCCTCTCATAAAGAAAAACAATACAAAAATATGGCCCTTGAAATTTGACAATTTGGGAAGTTTTTTGTTTGTATCACTTAAACTGAAGCAATACACAGACATGGCTTTCAAAAAAGACTCTTTCTCCCTTATTAAAAAAAAAAAACCTATAAAACAGATTTTAGTGTTAAAGAAACGCATTCGGGAGCGCATCCGCTCTGTCCGTCAAAGATGTAGCCCCGCCCCCTCGCTGTCAGTCACATAAACGCCCCGCCCAGTTCCAACCCACCCCACCCCCCGCGCTGTCAGTCTGTGGCTCTGGCCCGCGGCTGAACCGGCGGCGCTGACGTCAGCTGGCGACCGCGGCCGCATTCCTAAACAGTTCAGACAAACCCACTGGTGGGAAGCTTCGAAAGCCCTCAGCTGTAGTGAGGAAAGCAAAGACTTGGCTGACAGCCAGACTCCTGAGCTCAGCATTTTGTAATGCACTTCCTTTTTACTTAACAGCTTGCATAATGTCTTTAACCCTTCCTTCACCTGCATCACACCTTTAACCCCTTCTTTTCTCCATCCAGCTTCAAAGCAAACCTTACAACTCGGTCTCCCATAAGATTTTAATATATTCCTCTCCAAATCACAACTGATTGATTTTTAATACTGCTGAAACAACGTGATTAAACACACATGCTCCCCTCCCCCAAACTGCCCACTTTTTGCTCCTTAATGTTAACTTTCAAGCAAGGCAATTAAATGTTTTATTAAAACTATATATGTAAATATATTATACACATCCTCTACCACATGACCTACCCCCAGCACTAAAACAATACATTTGAATTTTTATTTTTTCAAAAACTTCCTTTCACCATTTACCTTTTAGAGCTTTCTTAAGATAATACCATCATGTGGTTCAAAGCACAGCAGAAGCAAAAAAGTAAACATTGCCAAAATATCCCTCTAGCCCTATTCCCCTAGTTGCCCAGTTCTCACCTCATAATAAACTAGTGTTATTTCCCTTGAGTTTGAGGAATATTTTAGTCAGTTAGTACAGAAATAGATATATATCCTATTTTGTCCTTTTACACAAATGGTAAACATAACACATGCTGTTGTCTACTTCGCTTCCTCAGTTTGTTTTTTTTTTTTTTTTTTTTTAACCGCATGGAATTTCCACCACAATTTGCCAATCCCCTACATATGAGCATTTAGGTGATTTCCCATCTTTTTGCTATTATGAATAATGTTGCCTTGAAAATCTTCTATAAGTCTATCTCTAGAATAAACTGGGTGGAGAACTGTTAGGTGGGAGTCAGCACACCTGTAATGCTGAGAGATCCAACCTGCTGCCCAACACTGAGGCTGAACTCAAGGAGGCCCATTTCCCCCCTCTTCACTCCAGTGTTTACTCTGCAGTGATCTCAAATCCCATACCTTTTCCCAGACCACTGTTACCAAATTTTTTTTGTTTTTTTGAAAACAGATCTGCTAAAACTGGTACTTCAGTGTTATTTTAACTTAGGTCATTCAAATTATGAAGCTGAGCATCTTTTTAAGAATGATTTGTATTTCTCTGTGAACTCTAAAATCATCCTTTTTGTCCATTTTTCTATTCATTTGTCACTTTCTTACTACTTTTTCAGGAGTTTTTTATGCCTTTAGGAAAACAGCCTTTTGTCTGTGATATAGTTTGAAGGATCTTTTTATATATTAAGGAAATCAGCCCTTCATATGAGATATGATTTATAAGACCTTTTTCCAGTTTGGTGAATTAGTTCAGGTGTTTCTGATATACAGAAATTGAAGAATTTTTTTTCAATTCTTGTTATCAAACTATTCTTTTATGGTTTCTAATTATTGTCTCAGATATAGACTGTCATTTCTCCTGCAGTTTATGAAAGAATTCTCCTGTGGTTTATTCCAGCAAATGTTTTCAATTTTACATTTCACTATTTGGGATTTGTAGTTTGTTTCCCTAGATAGGTACCCAACACTGACTATCTTTCCTCACGAATTTGAAATGCTACCTTTATCATATTTCATAAATTCTCTCATAAATATGAGGCTCATTTATGAAGCATTTGTAAAATCTGATAAAAAGGCACTTTTTCCATAAACGAGATCTAGTTTGTCAAACAGATTTCAGATTCTGGAAATTTTATTTTAAAACCAAGCAATCCATTTTAAGACTTCTGGGATAAATTAAAGCATAGTATCATAAAGCTACATTTAAAGAATGAATGATTGAAAACACCATTCTTTCAGAAATATTTCTTCTGACCAATTATAGCAGGTACTTTTAGTCTCCATAAAGACTTCAGATAATTACCAGAAAAATATAAAATGTTGACGACCCTGTTAAAGTAAATTTTTGATCAGATTTTCCATATAACCTTAAAAGAATATTTTTAAGGGGAAAAAAAAAAAAGGAAAGAACGAAGACGAACTAGTCCTTTCAACTAACTTTCCCCTCCTTTCATTATGTTAGGATTACATACACCATGACTATGAAATTCCTAGGCCTTACATTTATGTAAACTGTCACTGATAATCAAATATACATTTTAAGTACACAAATTAGTTAAGCAGACAAATATTTTCAACTCTAAGTAGATGTTAAAAGACAGTTATATACAACATCTATCAGTGGTTGCAAACACCAGAATCCACTGTTCTGAATACTGAATATCCACTGTTTTAGAACTCATGAGATTGTAAAGGTAGGGACAGCAAAATGACCCAAATCTTCAGACCTGTTTGTAAATGAGGAAGGGGGTGGGGCTCAAGGGAGGAGAAATTCTGCCAGAGCAAGGAGAAGCCTCAAACCCTGAGATGCTGAAGACCCTAATGCAGCTCAGACTGCCCCCTATGACAAGATTACCATTTTTTTCACAGTAGTCCAAAGCCTCAGACCTCTCATGACAGGATGTCAACAGAAAGCCTTTAAAGGAATTTTCCTGTTTGATACATATGCCTCTATATATGCATTTCTTAAGGTTCGGAAATATACCTCAAATAAAATACTTAAATCTTCTAAATAAGATGAGGTGCTTTAATTATATTACATTACCATTTTAAACTCTGAACTAATTTCCCAACAGAAACAATTACACTGAAAACAAAGTCCAAAAACAAATGACATTAAAGCTCTTGACATTCTGCCCCTAATCACTCCTCTATTCTTGTATTTCATGGAGCCTATACTTTGGCCCCATGGGAGTGAGGCCTGCTGTTTTTGAAATATGCCTGCTGACTTTGCTCACATTTTCCTATGTCTGGATATTCTCCCAACAAAAAATACCAATCTATAAACTCAAATATTCTTCCATCTTTACAGGCTCAAATGCCACATCCTCCATCATCTCTTTCCCCGAGTCAGCTCCTCATAAGCTCCATTAGTTTCTCTATGATGATGATGGTGGATGTGGGAAAGAACGTTAAAGAGAAATATTATCAAGATATGTTTATAATTTTCATAGTAACACAAAGATGAAAAAAAAAAAACTAAGGAAATTATAGAAGGACCATTACAAAGGAGGAAAAATATAGTTCCTATTTACTTAAAAACTCCACTTAGAATGTCCCCCTTATACGAACAAAGGACACATTTTCCCTGTTTTGGGAGGAGTTAGACGTTTACCATTTTTCAAACACAGCTTTCCATTAATTTACAAGTTAAGAGGAACATATAGAGGACAAAAGCTAATATACCATAAAAATGGTATTACAGAAACTAACCCCCACAACAGGAGGATTTCAGATCAAGTTCAATTGCTCTCTCAACTCACAAAGCTGTGGCTATCAGTTCAGAGACCCCCTAGTACCTGTGATCCTTTCAGTCCTAAATCCCACCATGTCTCAACTACTGGTCTTGACTTCTGTCACTTAAGACCCAGGGTTCTGAAGGTTAAGATGAAACACATATCCCACAATTCTCAAATCTTAGAATCAAAATCACTTGCATAACTCCAGAAATACTCAGAATCTTACAACTCATGCCCCAGATTTTCCAAAGCATTAGAGCTGAGGGTAAAACCCTTTGGGATATAATCTGGGGACCTTCCCCTAGGTGACTAACATGTTTAGGAACAAATAGTTGAGAAAATGAGAAGATGGGGCAGGGCCATGAAGGGAACAAAAAGGCTAAAGCAAGTGGTGAAAATCCCTTTCCTCCTGGGTTTACCTGTTCCCACGTCTTCCCCCTCGCACCCCAAACTCCCTCCTCCAAAAAAGAGGCAGATACTGAAGAAAAAGAACAGCAATACCAAGAGCTGCAGCAGTGGCTACAGGACTTTTCTCTTCAAATCCCAACTGCCTTCCTCCACCACAAGGTCTGCTCCCCACAAAAGAATATGAAGCAAATAATAAAACAAAGAGGAAAGTTCTCTGTGTTGGGGTGGGAGCCATAGCCTAGAGAAACTGGAGAAAATATCAACTTCAAGAGAGTGATGGCAGCCCTTTGAAATTTTCCATCTGCCTAATTATGCCATTCTTTGCCTAAAGATTGGAAAGTAAATAAGATGTAGTCATTAGGAACAAGAAAAAATGCAACCATTTTAAGAATTCAACTGAAAAATGTGAAAATGGGGGCAAAAATCTTTCCTGTGGCATAAATACTTTTTTAAACCTCTCAATATGGCTATTAAAGAGGCTACAAAAGTTCACCTAATTCATCTCTGAGAGGCAAGACTATAGTTAAACTATGCAGGGAAGTGTACTCAAAACTGTACTTTAGGGGCTCAGAGCTCAGTAGTAGAGCACTTAGCACTTGCCTAGCATTCACAAGGCCCTGAGTACGATCCCCAGCAGGGGAAGGGGGGGGGGGGGTTGATTGTACTTCAGGGGCTGAACTTCCACATAATTTAATTTTCTCACTGTCAAAAATATCACTTAATTACTCAGAAGCTCAGAAGATTGAAAACTAAGAACTAAACATTAAAAATTGCTTTCTTCTATGATAAAAATCTATGCTGGTCAAAAAAGTTTTCAACTCCCATACAAAAAATCCAAGCATGCATTATTTTGTACAATTCCAGAATCTTGTTTACATGCATGTTTTCCCTTCTGGCTTTATTCAAGAGATTCTCTTTTCTATTTCAAGTGTACTTTCTAAGACTGAAGACAAAGTGTTCCTTTTCCCAGGCTCCTCCTTCCCTGGCCTCCATGTGATGAAGCACCCATGCGAGAACTAAAGGCCCTATAGGGCTCATAATAATCTTACTTGTTAGTGTGTGAAAGACCAAAGCTGCTAGCTGCATATGGATTAGAATTTTCTTGTTTACAATGGCTCTCTGCTGTTATCAAGAGAATTGGGACTGCCACATGGTTTAGAAATCCTACACTATTTTTTACATTTTATTTTTCTAAACAACATGGCTTTAATGGTCCAAAAGGAGTTCTGAACCCTAAAAACTCTAGACTTTTGAAAATATGAATATGTGCCCCAGGGAATAACTACTCAATCTTAAATAAGCGTTTCAGTTGGAATATTTTTAAAATATATCTGCTGAGGGTTTAAAGATATCATATTACTCAAGGACTAGGAGAGTTACCTCAAAAAAGATATGAAAGGCATGTGTCCTCAATTAAGTCTGAAATCTTTGTTTCTTCTAAATCAGATGTAAAAACTTGGCACATGACATCATTTGTAAACAGCACATTATTCCTGTGCAAAATGTACTACTTTAATATTATGATGGGATCCAGAGTTACAATCATACATTCTCCCCAACCCATTATCTATATGTACAATGTAAGAGCAGAGATTTTTAATTCGTTCACATCTATATCTCCAAGGCCTATGTGCAAATAATTATTGATTAATTAATGTTGCCCAATTAAAGTATATACAAAAATAAGGTGAATTTCTTATTCATTTAAATATAAGGATCAACTGTGCATATACTGAAATATAAATTAGGCATTATGCCCAATAATGCAAACTCTAAATCTTCCTATAGGGACAAAGTAATAGTCATTATGGAAATACTAACTCTGAATTTCCTAAGTTGGGTGCAACTGGATATTTAACCTTCATGGCACAAAACCTTATATATTTAACAAAACCGAATCCCGTTAGAATTCCTATTTCTACATACAGCTCCATATACCCTAGGAACACTATAATCTAGAAACCCTTCAATATTTTGTTCTCTTAAGACATCTTGTTTTGCAGAGCTTATATAGTAATTTCCTATATTTTAATGCAAAAAAAAAGGAAATATCACTATAATCCATGGTACAAAAAGTTTAACTTACATCTGTACCTCAAGTGATGAAAGTTTTATACATAAGGAAGAGAAATCTAGCTAAAGTAAATTCCAATTATAATGAGTGATATAATGGCAAAATTCCACTGCATTTTTAAAAGAGCTAATGTAACTAATAATTACATTAAAATTTCAAGCATTTATGGATACATCTAGAATATTATTCTCACCAGAGAATCCTTCCTTTCCCCCAATGTAATTATAATTGTTACAGTCATCTTTTATAGTCTTCACAAATAAAAGTCTTTTAATTTTAGAGTTGTGCTCTATTTCTGCTTGGTACCTTACACTAAATGACATCTCAAACAAAGAAAGAGCTAACACAACTCAGGATGTACATATTCCATATCAAGGATATTTTTAAAATGATTGAATAATAGAAATTAGCTCTTGAATTTTTCCCAATCTGTAAGACTTCTGGAGTATTTTTCAAATCTCTCCTTTCACTCCTGGAGCTAGGGTGAAAAAAGAGGGTTATCTGTGTGGATGCATACTGAGGCATATAGATATGAATGTACTAGGGGGTGAGAAGGAAGGGTAAAAGAAGTGGTAGCAGGGAGAGATTGGTCTAAATGACTAAAATACTTGCTTAATGGGATATTTGGGCAGTGATATATTTTGAAAATATTTATGCTAAAGTTTTTTTGTAATACAGCAAACTTTAAAAAAAAGTCACATAAACTGATACAACTAAGGAAATTTTATTATAAAGTATAAAGTTACTAAGTACAAAATATGCAAATGTGACTTACTCTCTTTACTTTGAAGCTTGATACAGAATTCCTGGCTTAGTCATTATATATCCATACTAACTTTTTACTAGCTATTTGTCGGGTAAGTTCCAATCATATTTGTTGTGCCATCTCCTCATAATCTCTATATTCTTCATTTTCTAAAAGATATTTTTCAACATATAGCATCCCTCAAGAATATCTCCACATATTTCCCCTTATGAATATTTAAACTATCTCAAGTTACAGTCTTCTGAAAATACTTGTCATAAATGGTACCTCAAGAAAAAGACTAGAAACCTAAATTTAAGAGATTTCATCTGTTTGTCTACCAAGCCCCTGATTAGCACTCACTCCAGAGGTCTAGAAATCATGAAGAGACTGTAAACATGAAGAAAAGGTGGGGGGAGGGATATTAATAGAGACCACTAAAGCTAACTACAACATGTAATGGGAGTATACCATCAGTAGTCCTAACTTATACAAAATTAAAATTAAAAACAAATACAGAATTTTCAAGGTAGAATAAATTAATGAGAAAATTTTTGAGGTCAAAGCTTAAATCCATGCAATCATTAAAAATACATTCTCAAGAGCCCAGCGCGCGCGCGCACACGCACACAAAATTGTAAGTTTGTCAACAGAAGTCTAGAAACATTGTTAGGGTTTCTCATCAGTCAAATGCAAAGACTCCAGCAGTCTGCCTTAAGTATCTCTACTCATCTCCGCTCTGGTCAACATTTTCATTAACCACTTGGGATGGACTCAAAGATATAATCAGAAAGAATGAGAAGAGAACCAAGGAGTTTATTAATACCCGGGGCAGGCAGAAGTTTCAGAAAATTCAGCAGGCCAGAACAAGTATGATATATAAAATAATTCACAAAAAGGAGGACAAACATAAAGCACTCCTCAGGGGCTAAAAACATAAGTCGCTCATCTATAACATAAGGCCTTACTCACAAGCAATTTATGTGGAAGTCAACATCAGAGATGCTATAGAGAAATGCTATTGAAACAAATTAACTTGGGCTATGTAATGAAACTACAGTTTCTAAACTTTCTTAACATGCCTATGATGATCACATCCTATCTGAAGAACTATAAGCTTTTTTGACAACCACATTTTATAAGTGGTTACAAAAAACTGGAACATTTCAGGAAAACTGGCATGACTGTAGAAATAAGAGCATGGAGGGATGGTCAGAGTTTTGGTAGCATAACAGAGAAAAGAATCAACTTGTTCATTATCTGAAGATGACATGTAAAACATAGAAAAGAGAATTAGGACAGTAGGAGGACAAGCAATTCATACACCAGAAAAGCTACCGAATAGTAAGTTGCTTAAAACTGTCTTGAAATCTAAGCATTCTCAATATTGAGAGGCAAAGCAAAGACTAAACAAAATATCCAAATGGAGACACAACGAAGACCTGCCAAGGATGCTTCAAAGAGGGCATTCTATTCCCTTAAGGTTGCACAAAGCTATTTCCAAACCTACAGCTCAGGGTACCAGTGAGAAAACTGAAGCCAGACCAAGCAACTGCCTTGTTCAGGTATCATAATAGCTAAGCCCATACCAGAGACCATTTTCTGGGTGTCCAGATTTGTGTTCCTTATTCTGTTCCACCTTTTCTCTTCAAGGATCAGGCTATTTGCTCCTCACCACAGAGGAAGTATTCTCTCCCCAGGAGTTCATTCAGACTTGGTAAATAAGGAGATAGAAGAATCAATCACCTTATTCAGGACAAGACATTGATTGTTTTCCATTTTTAGTAACCTATACAGTCCAAGAAACACCAAACTTTAATGTACCGATCCTGTACATTTGTCTCCACAAAGAAGTTAGCTGTAAAAACTTCACAACCAAGGGATTCAGGACCCTAGGACCTAGGATGAGCAATGCTTCCCTGTGCTCCAACCTGATATCCAACTCAGAAAATGCAGACAGATTCTGGAAAAAGCAAAAGAAGATCTTATGTTTTCCCTATATCAAAAAGACTGAGATGAACTCTGGACCCACAAAGAAAGAGTAGCTTAAGTTTGTAAGAGGAAACTGAAATGCCCAGTGTTGCCAATTTTCTCAACCCAATCACATACAAGGATTTAATCCATAATCAGACAAGCTTAGTGTTTTCAATCAAGCACATTTTCAAATAACCATCTTTGCTTGTCTTTTATGGCAGCCATCAACAACTCTCTACCATTCAGCCAAAAACTCAGTCATCTTTCCTTCTCTCACTAATGGCACTCTAATGACACCAGTCTACAAATTTAGTTTGCTCCCTAACTCAGAGAAAATTATCCTCAGAACTGAAATTACACAATGCTTAATCATAAAAAAATAACAATTTTAATGAACCTCTGCTTGACAGACCAGGTACCAGATACTGTGCTAAATCCGTTATCCTTTATAAACTGCTGAAAGGTGAATATTATCCCTATTTTATAGGTGAAGAAAACAAGGTTCTAAGAAGTTATTTGCCCAAGGTCAAAAGATACTAAGTGTTAGAACCCAGATTCAAACAAAGAACTCCAAGCCTCAAAATCTTCACCACCACACAATACTGCCTGTCTAGTGCTCAAGGAGATTGATGAAGCAAGGTTCCAATCAATAACCACAGGAACAAGTGGAATCCAAGTTCAAGAGTTTCATAGGTACTAAAGAGCAAGCAGTATCATTCTCTGAAATACGGCTGAGATTCTATTATATAACCAAAGGCTCAAATGGCAGCAGAAAGGGCTAAGTGTACACATGAAAAAGGTAAAGTGGGAAGCCTCAAATAGTTATGTTAATAATGGTTTAATTTTCCTTCTGTGCTGGGCAATGGGACCAAACTCCTTCTCTTTACCCTCTTAATGTGGATTAAGTGGATCTGGACCAGAGTCCAGTCTATACTTGGAGTTAGTGAGCAAAACAGATAACAAAGACTTATCCCCTTCAGAAGTCACCTCACAATAGCTTGGTGGTCATTGATGGGCTACATATGCTATGTTTCCTGGAGGATTCCACTATAGGGCTGTGGATTCACAGCACATGCAGAAAAACAAAAACATCTGTATCCTGAAATGAAGATTTATAGTTACGACTGCCACCTTTCAGGGCATTTCACTGACTCCCGAACATAACCAAGGTGAATTTGATTACCACCAAATTTGTTAGTCATAAACCCAAAGTGTTTAAATTTAAGAAAAATCATTGATTATTGTTATGTACAAATACATTTTGGTAAAATGTTTAAACTATATATTACAACTGAAATAATGCTACTTTTAGGAGGAATATATTTGGAGCTAATTTAATGTTTTTTAGATTGAGTCCAAATTAATATTCAAAACTGAATAATGTTTATTTTGTACCACAAACAAACTCAGGCAGACACTGAGCAATTATAGCAATAAGTCAGCAGACCTAGGTTTTAATTCTAGATTTCCCTTACTATTCACTATTAGAACAATCATGATTAATCATTACCCCATCTAAGAAGTAGTTCCTTAGCCTGCGAACTAGAAACAATTTTTAAACTCTGTAAGGACAGATTTATGGATATTATTGTTTACAATACTCCTAATAGATTGTAACAATAACTTAATAAATAATATTTGGAAGACATTAAAAGGATAGCTCAATTTAAATCTTTCCTACTCCACCCTACCCCCCAAAAACCTGTATTTTTGGAACATTTTTATTCAGCAACAAGTAAAAAGTTCCACCAAAAATTCATATTTAAAAATGTTTAAACAGTTTATTTATAAATGAAGATTCTCTTCCCTTGTTCTGTAACCACTTAAACAGGCCAATTTAGACTTTAGTATTATATTATGCCAATTTTTTTTTAAAAGGACATCAACACTGCCTGTCACCTGACATTTGTACAGCATTATGCAAGCTAAGTAAATGCTCCCTTCACTTGTGAATGAATACATTCAATTTTCACAATCAACCTATAAGGTCAGAAATGTTAGGCAACATTGGGATACATTTTACAAATGAGGAAAATGAAGGTGATGGACATAAATCAGTCACAGTCTCCAACTTTTTGATTTTACAGTGGTGCAAAAGTGATAGTCACTCAGTAGAAACCATACTTCAAACTTTTACCTTTTCCTGGGCTACCAATATGTGATACAGTACTTTCTAGTAATGCTGATCAGTGAGCTACAGCTCCCAACCAGTCACAAGAGTAAACAACGAGCACTGTACAGTGTACTGTATTGCTAAGCTACAATGCTTAGTACGTTACGTATATTAAATGCATTTCCAACAATTTTCTCAACTTAAATGGGGCTACTGAGGGATAACACCTGGTAGTAGAAGAGCATCTGCATTTCAAGGCACACAGCTAGATTTGGTAGAGGTGTAAGCAGAGGCCAAGCCCAGCCTCTGGGTCACCCTGCTCAAGATTACCTCTGCCTCCACACACCAGACAGCACCTTCTGATCTCAGTATTATTTGTAGAATTGTACAGAAATACAAAAACTTTCCAGATTGTTTAGTTTCCAAACAATACACTGACTTAGAACACTTCAAAATCAACACCTTCTCAAAAAAAAAAAAAGTACAGCTTAATAAGACATCCAAAGTCAACAGCCCACTGACTACCCCCCAGTAAAATATTCTTAACCCCTTCTGAACAATTTTATAGAGAAAAATTACCTCAGAATATTTCAGTATCAGATTACTCACATATTACATAGCTTACTGTGTCTTTCTTACAAAACTTCATTTAAGTGAACGAAATGTCTTAATTTATAAATTAGAAATTATACATCTTCAGTTCTCTTGATACATCAAAAAGCATAGAAATTTTTAACCAATTTTTTAAATCTATTTTGTTTTAAAGTCAAGTTTTAAAAAAATCAATTTGGCATTTACTGAGTTATCACCCATGTATCTAGCCCTGTGTTCATTTAATCAATTAAACCATTGATTTTTATCTTACCTCTGATATTGTTATTCAGTATTCAAAGATGACACCCTGACAGATTCATATCTATGTGTAGGTATGAAGAGGGGAAAAAAATCAATGCACAGCAAAGGGCCTCTTTTACACTACAAAGGCTGCATCATATTTTCATAACCCATTATCTGACTTGTCTTGGGCAAGGCTGTGAAAGGACACACCCAATACCTCCCCCAGACCTGTATCCCTCCATCAGATTGGGCCACCTATGGAAATCTCCCCAGCACTGAGTAGTTACACAGTCCATCTGAAATGGTGCCACCTTTATCAGATTATTTCTGCTTACCTTTCAGGCTGTGATGGCAGTACTGACAGGTAAGTCACATTATAAATGCACTCCCTCTGGTACTACTGCTTAGCACAATCCCTAACTTATAAATGGGATTTTATCAGTCCCTGAAATGAGTACATGGGTTTTCATTTGTTCATCATGGTGCCCATAAATCAAGGCAGGCTAATTAAAGCCTCATGTGGCACTCCACTGTCCCCAGAGGATCAAGTCTAACTCCTAATCAGGACACACAAGGTCCAATGTCTGATCTGTCTCAACCATATCCATTCCTGCCATCACCCTCCTCCAAATGTCACCCGTAGAAGCAGTACAGAATATTCTGAACTGCAAAAGGGAGGTAACTGTTTCACATCCCCTCACTTGCACAAGATTTATCTGCTGCCTAAAATGTCTTCCCATACCGCCTCCTCTGCCAAACACCTCTCCCTCAAACTGTATTTGCATGGCCAACTCCTCTGATTTGCCACTACTGGATATAAGATCTGCTTCTCTTTTGGAAACCTTCAAAGGTCCCCAGGAAGAACTACAGATAGGTAACTCCCACCATCACACACACTACTCAGAGGGTATTTAATGTGCTATTAATCAAACTACACTCTGAATCCTTTCTGCTTTCTACCCAGTAAGTTCCAAGAAGATGAGGAAGAGTCTGAATCAGCTTTGCAATCTCAGGACTCAGCCGGCGCTGGCACAAATCAGTCAATAATGATGGAAGGACCAATACTGCTCAGCAGCACAGGGACTTCTTCTCACTCACAAGTGCCAGGGCCTATGCAGTGAGAACTTGGCTGACTCTTCACTTCTAGCCTAAAGCATGCTCTGGGACAAGAGATGAGCACTCCAAGTGGGATGTGCAGCATGGACAAAGAGTGAGGAGGTGGACGGTCCACCAGCACTCCTGTGAAGGAACCCCAACCTGAAGGAAAGAAATTTTCTTTTAATCATAAAAGCTTGCCTTTTTTCTCAATATACATGACCTTGCCTCCTACATTCATCAGTAAATTGCTATCCTGTTAACAGGAAATAATCTAAGCCAACAGAGCAATGACATAAATAATACACCTCAAACTTAAAGAAGTCCTTACCTATACAAAATTCAACCAGCCAACAACTTTTCTACCCCACCCCTACTGGTACAATCTACAAACTGACTTGGGGGTTTGCTTGTTTTTATTTTATACATCATATAATAAGGGTAGTTACCTGGTTTCCAACCTTCCTGCAATTAGAACAGTACATCTGAGAAAGGAGATGAAGAATATAAAAAACATATATTATAAAAACTGAACTCAATGCCTTAAATTCCAGCAATCTCACCCATTTTCTTATACATCTGGATACTCAGGACATTTAATCTAAAAGGACACAGGTTCAGATGCTTAAATGAGCAAATCATCAGTTTTCTTGGAATGCTGACTACATGAAACTATACATTTCTCAATATACTGCCAGAGTTAAAGTATAGTTACATTTAAAATAAAATTATATAAGTAATATCACTTGTAGAAATTTTCCCCAAAGTGTAAGTAGTCAAGACATATATGCCTATATGATTAGTGTAGAATTGTTCACAATAATGAAAAACTACCATCTATTAAAAGGCATGGAGAAACAGATTATGATGTGTATACAAAATGGAACTCAGTCATTTTAGAAGATTACATTCATTAACATGGAAAGAAAATCACAACAAAGTATTAAGTAAAAAACTAAAGACTGGTAAGCAGCACATAAAGTTACACACTTTACTCATAATGTGAGAGTGACACATATGGGTATGCTTTGGTATGTAGACATGTGCATTACATGCATACATATTACTGAACCCACTAACAGTGAAAATTTCTATATCACCAAACTCTTAATTGGGATTTTTTTTTTTTTTTTTTTGCTTCTTCATGATTTTCTATAGTATCTGACTTCCCTACAGAAACGTAATTTTTTCATGTAATGAGAAAAAATATTTTTGAAAGAATACCCTCTAGCCCAGGCATATTCATCTCAAACACCATTTTATAGAATAAAAGGAAAGAAAAGGCAAGTACATGCATTTACACAGTAAGCAGCTACCATGGTTTTTTTTTTTTTTTTTTTGCTTTCCGTCTATCTGCTGTAACAGAGAAATCAGCAGAAAGCTATATATTTATCACTACAAATTCATCAACACTACTGCAAAATACAGCTTTGAAGGCTAGAATATTTATACATAAGGATATCTTACAGAAGTATATCTTACATATGCCCTAACCATGCCAACAATTTCAAAGTTTCTTCTTTCTTCCTAGAAAAAGTACTTCATCAAAGTTTCAGGGACAAAACACAAAGACCTGTCACTCTATGAGAGTACTGTCTTTAATTTCCCCTCCCAACTTATATTGAAATTAGAAATTTAATTGCTATTACAACAGCACTGAGATGGGCCTTTAAGAGGTGATTACGTCATCAGGGCCTTGCCTTCATGAACAGATTTAATGCCATTACTGCAGGAGTGAGTGAGATACCATGGTAGTGAGTTCCTGATTAAAAGGATGAGTTCGAAGATTTTTTTCTCTCTGCCATGGGCATGGCTTGTCTGTCTTACTGCCATGCTATGAAGTAGTACGAAGGCTCTCACCAGATTCAGGCTCTTGGACTTCCCAACCTCTAGAACCAAAAGCCAAACACACTTGTATTGTTCATAATTTACCCAGTGTGTGGTATTGTTATAACAGCTAAAACAGAGGAAAATATAATCTTGAAGGAAAATATATGCAAAATGGGGTTAAGAACTATAAAATTACAGCCCATTAGACTACAAAGATGAGATTTGGCTCAAGAAATTTTGAAAATACTACTTTTGAGATTGCTACCTGACAATTGCTCATTGCCAAATTTTTTTTGCAGGCTGTCTCCAAAGCAAAAGGCAAATAAGTTGGGCACTGAGCAGGGAGGGGACACAAAGCAATAAGAATTTAAATTTCATTTAGGAAAAAAGGGCACAATGCTAGTCACATTATTTCTGAATTCTAGTAATTTTCCTCCTTGTAAAACGCATGAAAGATAAATGTATCTTATAATAATTACCTTCTTAGTGAGAATTAATAGCTCAGAGAAGTAAAAAGTAGTTTTTAAAAATATGGTAAAACACACTGAAATATAACACACTCAAAGCAGACTGGCTGCCTCTAAATACTCTTGGGAAGGTGGGATGTACTACAGGTAGGTGAGCAGATTGGCATGCAGGCAATGGGCTGACAGAATCAAGGGAAGGAGAGATGAAATGAAGATGAAGCAGAAAGCTCTGTAGCAAATAAGACAGAAGAAAGAAAGGAAAATTCCATTCTGCCTTTTGCTGCAGATGCCCTCAGGAAATGTGGTTAATGGCACATTGTCATTACAAAAGTTCCCCAGTTTGGTCAATATGCACCCTTTTGTACATCAAGACTAGTACTTACACACATAGCATGGAACTAAGAAATCATTCTCAGCCCAACAATTCCTCATCAAGATATATCTGTGGCAGCTGTAACCTCTGGTGACAACAATGACGATTGCACACAAAGACCAACAACACAGACACAGAGGAGACACAGAATGGATTTAAATCTGTCAGAATTATATTCTCAAGACTCTTAAATTGGGCTTTTTTTTTTTTGTCTCTATGTTTTTTCCCTCTGTTTTTTTCCTCTGTTTCCAAATGCCATTTACTAGCTCCTCTGTTAAGCTACAAAGTTCTTAAAGCTAAAAGAAAAGTATACCTGTACTTTAGTACACACGTGTGCTGCCATGAAAACCCATCTCCGAAGAGGCAGCACTTTCCTGAAAAGATGACCACCAACCAGGACAGAGCAACCTCAGAGAGTGCCTCAAAGGCACAAGAACACACTAGGTCTTCAGTGAGAGATGGTTAACTTCCACCATTTCTGAATCTCTGCTCTCACTTCCCCAGCAAGTTTGGGGTCATGTGTTCCACAATGCCAAGATGCATTTAGAGATATTTAAGCAACACTCATATGAAATGATTCATTCAAAAGACAGGCTAAAGGTGAGTCTAATAACTGATAAACCATAGTCAGAATTTCATAATTTTATCAAATTTCACAGTTATTCCTACTTCTACATAAACAGTATGATTTTCCATTTTAATGTTTGCTAGCAGCATGATGCCCCAAAAGCCACAATTCTAACTCAAGAGTGCTCAAAGCCTCTCAGTCACTACACAGCAAAGGAGTTAAGGGCACAATTTTTAAGCCATTGTGTGGTCTCAAATGCCAGCTCTACCACTATCAATCAGCTTTGTGGTCATGGGTAAATCACTTAATGTCTGTGTCTCAGTTTCCTTATAGAGTTGTAGAAAGTATTAAATAAATAGATGTTATCCTTAGAATATTATGTAGCACTTACTATTATTATCATCATCTTCATCAACATCCATCCCAGGTTTATCAGGAACACACTTCAATTCACTCTCACCTGAATAAGAATGTCACTTCTAACTAATTTCAAATATATCCCAATTTGAGAAAGACAGTACGAACCCACACTGTTTCTTAAGTCTTAGAGGACATTTTGGTATGTGGTATTCTGCTAATAGTGGCTTTTCAGAGTTATGCCTATCAAGCAAACTTCTGAAATGTGAACTGTTTCATCTTTCAAAAAGGAAAAGGAAAAGGAAGGGATGGTTTTATAGTTTGTTTATTTTGTTTTTCAAAGGGTAGCTTCAACAGGTCACTAATTCAAACTAATTTTAAATACATTTGTAGGGTGTTCATTGTCTTAAGAGCTTCTGCCTTACAGTTCTAGAGTATAAACTGTTACCAGCACCCAATTTGCTAAATAAAGCAGCAATTTCCTACCAAATTTCTCTATTTCCTGAATTTAAAACATTCTATTTGGCTAGTGCAGGGAGGTTAATTAAAATAATCGTAAGTTCCTCTGGTATGAGACATCAGAGAGAACATGGAATGAACACAACCTTGGTTTTCAGAAAACTTACGATAACTAAGGGGTTTTGGTTTGTGTCAGATTTACAGTATCTTATTACTGATATTCATCCATTTGTTGATTTGGGGAAAATGCAGATTGCCCCTAAAAGCAGGGGCTATACTACTACAGAAAGCTGTTTTCAGACATAAGCAACTAACAGCAGAGAAATAAATTCTCAATAATCAGAGCAAGCCCCTTTGAATTCATTATCAATATCATAAATGACACAATAAAAAGCAAATGCTTCCCTGAAAAGACCTTTAGCAACTAAAGATAAAAAGTACTTGCCATAAATGGGTGAGTGGGATAGAGGACATCTGGCAGGAGCACATGGGGAGAGCTTCAAAAACAAGAGCTTGAAATGTTCCTTGAGAAAGTAGACTGTTCAAAGGTATGAAAAACATTTTTAAAACCCACACAAAGGGATTTTTAAAACAGGAAAATCTATTAACCCACAAGTTGTTGGATTATTTTTCTTAAGTACACACATGTTTTGAAAACTTCAGAATCTTGAAATATACTCCTGATTAGCAACACTCAAGTTTCCAGCTGGCTTTACATTTGTTCACTTTGTCAAAGCCCTAATTTCTACCAAAGCCCTTTGTCCTACTAAAACGCCAGCTCAGCTCACCTTACTGGAAAGGCTCTTCTGGTTTTGTCAGCTGTGCCCATGATAAGCAGCTGGGAAGTATGGAAAAACCATTAACTATTGACTGAAAAAGAGTGTGGACATGGAGTTTCACCATTTGTTACAGAAGAGGTTATTAAAAAAAAAAAAAAAAGTAAATAAAAAAATGAAATTAAAAGACTATTCATTGCTCCACACCTGCTCAGAAAGGCTTTACAATCACCATTCCATATAAAATAGCCACAGCTAGCTAAAGGAAGTATTTATTAATCCTTGTTTAAACAGGGAGCAGGGGAACCCTGCCAAGGCACAAAGGCAAAGGCAAAGGCAAATCACTGAGAAGCAGGAAGAGGAATGTCCACTAATACACTAGGAATAAACCAAAGGTCTCTCTGAGATCTGTGTTTCCATGATGTACAACTCTAAATAAATGGCATAACCAGGGCAAATAGACATCAATTTGAAATGCAGGCAGGAGAGTTTTTCACAACTTCAAAGCGTAAAAATGTGTTCCCAATTAATATGTAATATATAAGGCCAAATGCAAACTGGTCCTCATATATTGCCCATCTTTACCAATGTTCAATTGCCAGGCAACAGAACCACAGTTCCTATTACCTCCTATGCCTACCTATGCCCTCCAAGAAGTATTGCTATTGTGAAGGCTCTCCCTTGAGCCATATAGGAACCCACACTGTAAAGCCTCACATCCAAAACTAGTCACAAAACAAATCCAACCAGGCATAGACAGTCTAGTATATTTGCCTCTATTCAAAAGGAGTCCCTAGGTAGCTGCTCCTTAAAACTCAGGCAAATGGAAATGATCACCATGGCTACCAGGGTTATGCAACCCCTTGGCCCCTAGGGCACAGGGGTCAGGGGAGGCCCCCAAAAGAACTAAGTTTCAGGTGGGTTTTCAATGGAGGAGCCTAGCTCTGTGAGACAATGTGTGCAGTACAGAATATGTGCATTCCATCATGTAACAATGAGGGACAGAAGAGCATTAACTGACAGAATGCCTATGCAGTGGCCTAGATACTAAACATGAATTATCTCAATTACTGCAACTAAGGCCCAGGGGAGTTAAATAACTTATCCTAGATCACAAAGGGAATAAAGCCCAGAACCAGAATCCAAACCCAGGACTTTCTAACAACAAAACAAATGCCTTATCTCTCAAATCTGATGTCTTTCATTATTTTTCCTCATCATCATGATGCCCGGAAATAGTTAAGCTTCGACTGTAGACATCAATAAAGCTGGTGGTTTAAAACTCAAGAGGGATCCAGCATTCCCTGACAACCCCTATAGTACTCACTGGCTTGGGAGAATTTCTTTAAACTCTAAAATATTTCTCTTTTTTATCACTTTTGATGAAAATCTTTCTCAAAATATGTAATTGCCTTAGTGAACAGAATATAAGCTCCACTAGCTAGTAAATATGTGGTCCATGCAGTATACTGGAATCTGGGATGAGGAACTGTGCTGCACCTTAGAGATGGAAGGGGCTGCACAAACCACTTGGTTTAACCAAGACTGCAGGAAATTCTTCCTAAGATTTTTTCCAAATTGTAAGGGCAAAGTGTTAAACAGATGAAACAAAACCCATATGCATGTAGCCCTACGAATGTAAAAATTTTTTAAGCAAGTTTTGACACACAAAGTTTCCAACATTCCATCTAAATTCAAAGGTATTCCACCAGTACTGGCATATCATCTCAGCAAAAAGAAGGAATGCAGGGTGGGGATTGTGGCTCAGTGGTAGAGTGCTTGCCTGCATGTGTGAGGCACTGGGTTCAATTCTCAATTCTTTATTTTATTCATATAAATATGAATAAAATAAAGGTCTATCAACATTTAAAAAAATTTTTTTAATTAAAACATATAAAGAATACCCCTCACTGTTAATAAATTCATCACCCGTCAATCTTAACATTTTCTAAATCCTGTAACCTCATGAATTCAGATTCAACTATGCAATATTAAAGCAACTGGTCCTAAGGTTTTATGAGGGTGGTGGTATTATTTTACCACTATTTATTATATACTATTTAAAAAATGTTCTATTATTTATGAATCTACTTTCCTCCCTGCCCAGATTCAGAGGGTTATGTACACTTTTCACTACCACACTTGATCTAAACACTGATTCAATTTGGAAGACATCTTTTATCAATAAATATCAGAGATTCTCAGATATATATAAAGAAACGCACACCCATTATACATATACACAAATACGGAAAAAGTTCCTATCATTAGGTATTATCTTAAAACAAGAAAAGCTTAAACAATATGGGTATGCTAAAGTCATCAACCTTTCCAGGTCTTCATTCACTCAAAACAAGAACAAGATTTCAATTGCAACTAAGACAGCTGCTGTAGGGAAAAAGAAAACACCAGCCAGCCAGCCAGTCAGCCAGCCATTCCATCCGCCACTCCCATCACCTGCCTTTCATTATTCTCCCACCTCCAAAATGCCCAGATCTTTAACCCCATGATGAGGCTGCTTGTCAGCTGCCTAATCTCTTTGTTGTCTACACAAAGTAATTTTAAAATTATTCCTGAGACTGGAAAGGAAAAAAAAAATTCTAAATAGAAGCAAATTATGGGGTTTCTGAAAATTCAAAAAACAAAAAAACACAGAACATTTTTTTTTTTTGGGTGCTGGGAGAACATTTTTTTTTAAATAGTACGTAAACTACATTTTCGGTAACCTGCTCAATTAATAAGCACAAAATTTTCCTGTGTCCTGAATTTGTGGACTGTATTTATCTTTCAGATTGAAAACTGATACACTGCTTTGAAATGAAAGAAATTACACCTGAAAAGATATTTGAGGTTCAAAATAATTATACTGAGCATATTGTTTGAAAATGAAATCCAACATACTATTTAAAACTAAGTTTGTCTCATATTTCCTGACTTTGTGAACTCCCTGCAGGTTAATTCATTGCATTATTAGCATCCTTAAAGTTTCTTCTCTACATCCCTATGCACACCAAACACCTTTTTTTTTTTTTTTTTAACTTTTTACACATAAGGTATCACAACTTTGTTGCTGTGTGTTGTAAACCTTTGGGGAAAGTACTAAAGAAAGAAATTTTGGCACCACCAGTGTTCAAGTTAATTCTAATACTGACTGTTGTACAATTCTAGGTGAATTCCATGTCATAAACAAAAATCTTCTCTCAGTATTTAAGTGTTGATAGGAGGGCCAAGGCAAATGGCAATAAGAATGCACATGCAATTTCTTTAAGAAAATATCAAAGAAAACCTCAGATAGAAAGAACTACCCCTTTCCACCCAAAATATAAAAGTGTAAATTCTGGTTATTTTATCACCAAATGACTGACAGCTACATGTGGAAAGAAAAGAACCAGCATGAGAGAAAACACAGGACCAGCCACTACCAGTCACACTTGTCTATCAGATGAACATGATGCTACTCAGTCTTGGTTGCATTCATGTGGAAAGGACCAGCTTTGGCCTGCATTCCAGTTCTCATTTTCCTCACATACCTTTATCACCCTCTGTCTATCCTTGAACAAAGAACAAAAAATTTAACAGGTGGACCTTTACTATTATAACACGTTAGCTACAACCAACTTCATCTGTTTTATCAAGAAAGATATCTGCATTCCACTTCTACATGAAAAGCCCTAGTAAATTTTACATTTGTTTTGAATGGATTGTATTACATTTAGCCACACAGTGAACTACTACATAATGCACTGAGATGGAGGGATCTATTCACTCCACACTGCATGAATGCCTCAACTACTAAAGGGAAAAACCAGACCTTCTCATAGCATTCAAAAGGGTGACTAAACAGAGTTCCAACTGAAGACAGAAAAATATATCACGCAGGTTATCAGAGTTGATCTCCTATTTTTCCACATCAAAGAAATCACCTATTACAGACCAGAACCAAAAAACAAAACAAAACAAAACAAACAAAAAAATTATTGTCCCCCCTCATCTGCAGGGGAAACATTCCAAAATCCCCAGTCAATGCCTGACACCATAGATAGCAACAAACCATATGTGCTGTTTTTCCCCTATACATATCTATCTATGAGAAATTTTAACATGAATTACACAGAGTATTGACAACAACAAAACATAATTATAACAATATACTGTAATGAAAGATTTTCAAAATCTATGAAGTGCTTGTTCCTAGAATTCTCCATTTAATATTTTTTGGGCTGTGGATAAATGAAACCAAGAAAGGGAAACCACAGTTAAGCGGGGGCTGCTGTAGACAACTGCTTACCACTGAGGTGTGTACAAATCTTTTTTCACACTCTCAGATGAAACCATGACAGACATCATTTTAGTTACTTTGAACTCATTATCCAGGACAGATGTAAACTGCCTGAAGTAAATTCAATATAGTCATACATGAAAAAAATTTTTTTTAAATATTTAAACTTTAAAAAAGAATCTGCAATAGTATTCCTTAAAAATAAGTCCTGGAATGATTCATTCTACAAATATGTCTATTACATACTATAAGGAACAGTGTTTGCAAACACATGAATGAATTTATATTTGCAATACAATTCTTAACTAGAAGTGGGAAACTGCTGGCACAAAAACCAAAGAGAGCAAAAGTCACTACTGAAGGCACTGTAATGGTCAGTGCACAAGAGTACAATCTCCCTTAGCTCTGTCAACATTTTTCAATAAAAAAATGTTTCTTGAGTACTTGTTATGTGCCAGACAAGTCTACATGGACCATCATTTCCTGAACCTCCAGCTCCTGACTTGACACAAAGAACTGATTCAGACTGTTCATGGATATTTACCCTAGTGTAATACGCTCAAAAGACCCTAAGTTACATCAAGATTTTGAAGTACTAAAAATTGTAAATGAACATTACAATACTGCAATTTTTGAAAATTAGATTTAAATCTAGTACGAAAGTTCGTCTACAGATAGCTAATTGTTAGGAAACTTTCTGAAGCTACACTACACTAACAAGAGTACTTACTACTTACTGCCCAAAATCTGAGAATAATTCAAAGCTATACAAAAGCTAGTGTGAGGATAGAGTGACAAACAGAACAAAATAGTCCCAAGGCTATTCAAACTCAAAAATAGGCAAAGCCATTTTCTCATCTTAAATATCACAAACAGCCTTAATATTTTACTTACTATCAGAAATAAGTTAGCATTTGCATTGCTAATAGTCATTTTTTCAAAGTGTGCTTACACTTGGAGTTCCTTTTGAATAGAAGTCGCTGGATTTACTACCTATCCTGGGATGTGGACATGCTAATAACACCACGCTACAGCTAAGCATACCTTCATGTTCAGTGTACAACCAGAATAGAAAATATTTTAGAGGCAAGTGTTTGTTTTCTTGAAAAGACATTGTACAGAAAGGTTCATCCTTTGTTCTAGCTTTCACTTGGTATTCTATAAAAAGCAAAACCAAATACAATTTATTCCTCACGGAAGACAATGCTTGCAAGACAATAAACAATGGAAATAAAAAAAACCCTAAAAGAGCCATTGACTGATAGGCACTAGAAAAAAAGGGGCTTTGCTTTTAGGTATTAAATTTTTTGTCTTCACACAGTTATCAAAACTAGTCAAAAGACCCTTTGGAAAAATGAAACTGTAAAAGGCAATGGATTACTCAACCACAAGTAAATAGCTACAATTTTAAGATGACAGTGTACTTCTGTGTGGATGTTTAGACAACAAAGATTTAAACCAAAAGAGAGGCAATAAAACACATTCCACAAATCCAAAAGATCACTCCTGAGACAGAAAAAAGAATTCCCTTTACAAGATGTAGCCTTGAAACTGCAATAAAAAATAAAAACATTTCTGAATAAAGAATATAGATAATGTTAACTTTCAGACTGTTCTGATCTTTTTAACTTTATTTAATTTTTATTATGGTTTAAAACTCAAAAAGTAGTAACTCTGTCCCTTCATCTCTCTCATGGCAACTTACCAATTTCTTGTGACTCCTTCCAAAAAGCAACATATATTTTCTCTTTTCTACTCAAACTACAAACTAACACACACTACACTACACCTTCAGTTGTTTTTTAATTTAACATTTACACCATTCCATATCAGTAACTTCCTCCTTCTTTTTCATAATTGCATAGTATTCTGCCTTGGATAGGTTATATTTTAAGTAACCAGTCCTTCCACAATGAATTTTTAGATTGTTTCAAATGTTTTGCTACCAGAAATAACACTTCAATAAACCTCGAGCATATTTCATTTCAATTTAGCATACATTTCTGGATATGGATTTGTTGAATCAAATAGGTTTGTGTATATATTATCCTTCATAAAGACTTTCCCAATTTACACTCCCACCATCAACACATGAACGTTTATCTCCACACTCCTGAACTGTTGGGTCTCTTTCTCACTGATTGGCAGAAACTGCTTCTACACGAAGGAACTTTTTGCCCATTATCTCTGACTAGTTGTAAATGTTTCTTCAACTTGCTGTTTGACTTACTTGTGGTAGTTTTAGATAGGCAGAAATTTATACTTTTTATGCAGTCTACAAATCTTTTTCTTCTACTGTTTAAGAGTTTTATGTTAAAAAAAAAAAAACAATTTTAAATTATAAAAAATTTCTTTGCCGGTTTAGCTCTATTTCTCTTGTGACTCTGCTCTTTCCATTTTAAGTCTGATTCCATTCTGGTCAAAGTATGCACTACAAATCCAATGCTGCCCCAGTGATTTCAGATGCCACTTTCATCGTCACATCGCCCCCATCTCCTGTGTGGCTGGGGGGGGGGGGGGTTCTCTCTTTAATCTCACATTGTATTTCATTGGTCTCTACATCCATATATGTGCCTTCATCACAGGCTTTTAATTATTGTAACTTAATGATATATTTAATATCATGTAGAGCTGGTTCTACTTCTCATTACTTCTTTTCCATAATGTTCCTATTATTGTATATTCCTATGTTCACTTTAGCATTAGCTGATCAAGCCAAACAAAAGAAAATCTCACTGACATTTTCATTGGGGTTACTTTCAGACAGCAAATTTTAGGGAGTTACTTATTATTAAGGAGCAACCCTAATACTTGGCAATTTTGTTCCACCAGATTACAAATGGTGTAATTCATGCCTTAGCTAAAGCATTTGTATTTCATATCAGTATGTCTACAGTTCCAAAATGACAGTCTCTCACAGGTAACAGCAGTGTTTGCACTGACTTCCCTTCTGAAGCCAGGACTGTATGAAAATGTATAAATGTCAAAGAACTGCTGAGCTGTTGAAGTAGCATACTCCCTAAGTTTAGCCATAAATTAAATATAACTAGGAAACAATTCTATAATCATCATGTATTTTCTTAACATGGAAGCTAAACATGCAGGCATAAAGAATTGAAAAAAGATCTCTACAGATGATCCAGATGGGTTATAAACAATCACTTATTCTGAATATAAATTACTCCTATCATAATCATTTATTTTATGGACTGTTTCCTAAGTTTCCATCCAAAGAACATTCCAAATTGGAAAATTACATCCATTCCATGCCAATATTCCTATAGAATTATTGCCACACGTAACATCTTTTATCAACATGTAGAAGCAAAAGAAGGATGGATGGGAGCAAAAAAGTAAAGAGAAATGATATGTTTTCATTTATATTTTATGGTTTATAAACACTGACAAGAGTCATCTTATTTGATACATATGCATAAACTCAGCAGACTACATATGAAATTGAGTACATAAAGATGAAAATCTTTTTTCTTTCAGGGCTGTAAATAAAACCTAGGGCTTCACATATGCTAGGCAAGAGCTGTACAACTGAGCTACATTCCCCACCCAAAGAACAATCATTTTTGTAACCAATTATTTTATTTTAAAACCAAAGCACTCACTTCTTCTATATTCTGGAATTTTATTGCTATAAATCTTAAGATATCAAAACACAAATGTTTTCTGTTAAAGGGTGGGGGGGAAATAAGAGATTAAAGGAGCAGGCAGGACAGAAATGAAAGTTTAGTAGGCAGAAATAAAACTTTAGACTTTGGTCTTAAGAATGATAAAAAAAAATCTGTAAAGAGACTTTAAACAGGAAAATAACATAATCACAACAGCTTCTAACAGACCATTTGGATAGTGTTAGGATGGGTCAGTCATAGAGTGGCCAGGGCGATTACAGAGGAAAAGGTTACTGCAGTGAATCAGCCATAGTGCTTGGATTTAGGGTACAGGTAGTGATGATTAAGAGAGGATTCACTTAAGAGATATGCAGGAGGTAAAAATAATAAGATATTGATAATTTTCTGGCTTCAGCAGCTCAGTGGTTGGTGGTACCATTTACAGAACTAGGGACCAAACAGGGAGAGAGAGGTTTAGAAGGAAAATAGTCTGAGATTCAAGTCTGACCTGCAAGTAAAGTGCGGTAAACAATTGCACTACAGGAGTCTAGAGCTCAGGAAAAGTAAACATTTGAACTTGCTGCATAGTGTTTTGAGAAAATGTAAGAATATGGTAGTGAGAAATATCAGCCATTCTTCAATGGAATTTATTCACACTGAAAGATAATAAATCAACAAAACACCTGTTCTGCAGATATAAAATAGATCATAGACACATTTGCTTACATTTAAATCATAAGGGAACTTTTAGGATACTCACATCAAAATGGAAAATGCAATTTAAAGTTCAAATGCCCAATGTTCAATCAATAATTTGCAAATTCTGAAATATATTTTCTCAAAAACAATCAAGTGATAGTGGATAATTGCTGGATCTAAAAGGCAAACTTCCTCAGATTCATACACAGATTTAAAGGTTTTAGATACCTCCATATGAAAGAAAACTGATGACTACATGAATTATTTGGTTTACACCCCTTGAGGCTCATACACAGCACACCTAATGATCTTGTCTCAAGGCAAAAGATTTAACAGACTGCCCTCCTAATTGCTCCCTGGACACTCTGTACACAATACCACGTGGTCCTAAAGTAGATTCCTATATAAAACTCGCCTTCAGAAAAAAAAATCAAAGATAAATATCTTACCAACTACTTCTGAACAAATAAAACTGCTTACATTATCTAAAATCTAACAAATCATTATGCCAGGTACTAATAAATTCTCAACTGTTTTTGCCTAAAATAAAAGCAATTTAGATAAAAGGCATCAATAAACTATTTAAACCATATCATTACCCCCCCCCAAATTCTGAACATTTAGTAGTACTACAAACAGAATGTCAACTTTAAAATTTCAGAAGTGAGAAATTTTACTCCTGAGGAATGTCTTTTGTATCTTCATAATGAGCACAGTTGGAAAAATCATCAATTTTAAAAGCGTTTAAACTACAAAACAAAATCTAGATAGTCTAAAGAGAGAAAAGAATTTCCTATAAGAAACTACAAGAAATCAGAAAGAGTAGTAACCATCTGGAAAGATAGGGCAATTTTTCTAAATTTAGAAAAGAAATCACAATGGAAAACTGGTTTAAAATAAAAAATAAATTTTAAAATAAAAATTTTAAAATCTTCCCAATGTCCTAAAAAGATAAGTTGCTGAAATCTCAGCAAGATGACAGCACACATTCCTCACTCCCAAAGGCTAGCAGAGGTGCAGAACCAGTCGCCACCAGTCTCCAGAGCTCAAACTCTCTATCACTTTGGGTTCTACTGTCTTTATCAAAAGATTTAGAGAATAGGAATAAAATGCATGAAATAGGAAATTCAATGAATAAGCAAACATATGACAAAATATTTACCTTGCTAAGTAACCTCTGAATTTATACCTTAAAATTAAAGGTAACTAACTTGGTTTTTGCTTAAAAAAAAAAATTAAAAACCAAGAAAATGCCCAGTTTGTGGAACTCATAGGCCATATGGCAATACATATAAAATGCCATAAAGACACCCAACATGCCCTTTGGCCCTCTATTTCTTCTTCTGGAAGTCTACACTAAGAAGGGAAAATGAGCAGAGTGAAGGGGGATGCTTATTGCACATGCACAAAGATGCTCATCTGAGCATTATGCCAAAATAGAAATTTAGAAACACACAAAATGCACAAACTAAGACAAATGTGAAATAAAATGCAACGAATCCACTGGTTTGTTATACACAGTCACTGAAAATAATTATAAAGTATATATAACAAGAAAAATGCTTTCCATACAGTGTCAAACCAAAAAGAGATGAATATAAAAACTTTTAAATGAAGGTAACCCCTTGTTAATGCACAGGAAAATACAAAAAGGGAAAACATTAAAATTGACTATGGTGATACAGAATGATTTTTACCTATTGTGTTACAAAAATGTTTTACAAAATGATTTCCTTACATCTATTAGATCAATACAGCTTTTCTTAATGGGTGAAGAGGGATTTCACAAGGCATTTACAAATTTAAAATATTAAGAACAGAAATTTGAGTATTCTTTGGAGCTTTTTTCTAATAATGAAACATAATAGTACAACTGTAAGGGTGTCTCAGATAATCTGTGCTTTATGATTCAAGTTCCATTGTACAGAGGTTGAAAATATATATTATATTATATACAGATATATGACTGAGCTCACTTAGGGTCTTAGAAATTATCCTAGAAGTTAATTATGAATACAACTGGAAAGTCACGTGAGTTTTAAATTGGGATGTTCCATAATCTGATTTATGTTACACCTCCATTTTGCAATCTTCTTCTTCCAGTAAAATCTAGCACCCCAAATGCTCAAAAAAATCTTTGCTGAAAAACAAAGAACTACTTACACCATGTCATGTTTTATCTAAAAAAAAAACAAAAACTGATGTCATTAAAAATCATTTTAATAATATTTTGAATCTTAGTGTCTCCCCTATTAGACTGACAGTTCCTGAGGGAGAGCAGGAATTGCATCTCATTTAGCATGGTGGTTGGTTCTCACTCAAGCATGCAGAGCTATGCTTGAGGAGCTTTACAACAGGAAAAACTAATGTCCTGTAAGTCAGAATAATCATAAAATCACCACTCAAGTAAACAGACATACACAGGGATGTCCATGTCCAAAGACACTTTTATAAGATATTCCAAGTATTTCTGAGAAAACAGCTAAGTTACCCAAAGCAGTAAATCTCAAAGTCCATCCTAGCAACCTAGGTTACCTAAATCTGAACCCTGCAATATTCAATTCTGGCCAGCCATAACATTTTAAATGGCTTAAAGTTCAAATATATCATAACATTTTGTGAGTGTATCATTTTGATTAATATATAAAATGGTGGTTAACACGGAATGCCCACTTATTGGAACATGTCAAAAGAATGTTGAGTTTGATCCAATTTCCCAATTAGTTAATTATGCAATAGTAACCTGGCTTTCACTCACCTATGCACAAAGATAATTTTGATTGAATTTAATGTTACATGGATAAACTCCCAAAATGAGGCACTTAGCTTACTAGGATTGCCATATCTGCTTACAGTAAAGCCAGGTCTTCATCTTAGAAGAAAGGCAGGAAGATACAATCTATATCCAATACTCAATGAGGTGATGTTACATCACCAAAAGCATAAATGAATATTTGTGTGTAACTTTACAGTTCAAAAACAGCATCACATATAAATTTTGATAACTAAAATGTAGCTAGACCTTTCCTTATAGCTTTCAACACGATTCCTTCACTCTCAAATGTGCTACTTTACATCCAAACAAGCTGGTTGGTATCATTACCCAGCATAGATGTGTTAAGTGATAAATTTAAGTGATTTGACAAAGTTCACATAGCTGCTGAAGCAGAAACTAAACTGGGGGTAAAGACACCTTCATCTGCCTCTCCTCCTCATGCCAGTTCTCCAACAGCTCTGCTGGAGAGCTGGTCAACTTGAATCTTGTACAGGCAAATCTTGTGCAGGCAGCATCGTCAAAGGAAAATCATTTCATGACATCTCATCAGACCTAAGTCCTTTCTTGACAGCTAGCCAGCAGTGAGAGTTGTTTAAATCTACTGAAACATATAATTGAAAATCCATAGTTCTTTACCCAAAAGGCAAACATGATTTTTAAAGGTAAAGGCTCCTATTGAGTCAAAGTCTAGATTTTTTTTTTTTTTTTTTTTTTTTTTTTTTTTTTTTGAGAATCTATTTAAAAGTTGAGGGGCTAGTAAACTAAAGGAAAATCAAAGGCAGAGTTTTCAGGTTTTCACATCTTTTTCACTGTTTACACCGACCAAGACAACATCTCCACAACCTAGACCACCAACACCAATTACTCTATTTTAATAAATGATGACTCCTTTTAAACATTAGTGCTTTGAAAATACTTCATCTGAGGAAAAGCTTCCTAGAATTTATTCCTTTTAAATACAGAAAATTATTGATATATCTACTATAAATCATCAATTTTTATATATAGTAGCTAACATGTTGTGAGTCCTTACCATGTGTTGGATGCTAGGCTGTTTACATATAAAATCTCAATGAATCCTCACAACAATCCTGTGGTATATGTACAAACACCTTATAAATTCATTTCCACCAATGTGGAAACAGAAGCACTGAATATAAGTTAATAAACTGGAAAGTAACAGAAGTGGGATCTGAAGCTATTAAGTCCAACCATTAAACTATGAGGCCTCTATGCTCTGCCTGTTCTCTTGTCACGGTTTAGGATACTAGGATAAGCATGGGCCACCCGGATTCAAACCCCAGCTCCAGAGTTTACTATAAATCTTAGAAAGTTAGAAAAAATCTGAGTGTTTTCAACAAAAAGAATCTAAGAGCTGCATCATGGAGTTGTGAGAAAATGCAATGCCTAGAAAGCATAACTGGCTCACCCAGAAGGCTCAAGAAACTCCATCAACAATAACATGATCAATTCTCAGAAGAGAGGAGAGGGGGCTTGGGTTTTGGCCACACCCTATGGCCTCAAACTGTTCTTGATGAGTTCTTGT
Source organism: Sciurus vulgaris (assembly GCF_902686455.1). NCBI lineage: Eukaryota > Metazoa > Chordata > Mammalia > Rodentia > Sciuridae > Sciurus > Sciurus vulgaris. The sequence continues at coordinate 122,146,913 of NC_136466.1, forward strand.
TTTTTCTCTTTTCTTTTTTTAGGGTTTTACTTTCTCAAGTTATCAATCAGGCTAGCACACATAGCTAGATACACACCTGTGTGAGAGAGTGCCCCCTTTCCTCCCTTCTTCAAATATGCTGTACTAGAATACCGAACAGCCAGGCATGCATGGTAGCACATGCCTGTAATCCCAGCAGTTCAGCAGTCTGACACAGGAGGATCTCAAGTTCAAGGTTAGCCTTAGCAATTTATCAAGACCTAGTCTCAAAATAAAAAAGGGTTGGGGATGTGGCTCAGTGAGCATCCCTGGTACCCCGCTCCCACAAAAAACTGAACAGCTAGTCTCTCATTTTGAAGTTAAGAATTATCAAGGTTCTAAGGGAGGGTTCAGGGTCTCCTAACCAGTTAAAATGAAAATTTCTGTGTGGACGAACATTTTAACAACTAATTTTGACTTTTCAGAGTTCTTTTTTGCTTACTCATCTTCTTTAAGGGATTTGAAAAATGTTGAGGCTGCCATACATTTTAGACCTACAGAGAAGCCTAGTCTCGCTGGAGCATAATAATATGTGACACTGCTACCACTCTGGAAGTCTAATCAGATACACAAAGACAAAGGGAAGCAAAGTGGCTATGGGATGGTACATGGGATTTGCTCAAGTAATCCATAAAAACATAAGCAACCTTCTCCTTTAGCTCATGGAGGAGGAGGTTAGAAATGACATCTAATACAAAATAGGTTAGAGGGTGGGGTGCTATATAGAAGAGCAACTCAGATATTGGCCAGATATCCTCATTGTAGACATGATTGGCAAACTTACTGCCAAATGCAGTGGTTTAAAAGAACAATTTTTCTGCACATTATCCAACCCAATATTATTTGCACATGCTCCATACTACATCAGCAAAGGGAACTGCCTCTGCCTTTCAGTGATGAGCCCAGTAGACAAACTTAAGTACTGAAAACCACTAAGTGGTAGAAGAGAACATAATCACACTGTTTACTGTGAGACAAAGTCTTCACTGGATTAAAATAAAAGCACACAAAAGGGAAGGTGAAATGGAAGTAATCATACAAAATATATCTGGGATGCCTCAAAAATAGAAGAAAAGCTACCAAATCTGAAACAAAGCTTAGAAGGTTCCACTTTTATTACAGCAACTATATCAAGCTTTGATATTTTTTAATGTCATACCTCTGTAATTATCACTTGTAAACATTTTTCAAAATTTACCAAGCCCTTATCGAAGAGGCTGATCTGCTAACTACCTAATGGAAACAAATTTCAGGTTTTTAACTTCCAATCAGTTTTTATTATCTGTGTGATCATGATATTCTACATTGGAACTTTTTAAAATACTCAAGGTCACTGATATAATTGATAAAATGTTACATTTAAAAAGGCTATAAATCAGGGCTGGGGTTGTGGCTCAATGGTAGAGCGCTTGCCTAGCATGTGTGAGGCACTGGGTTCAATTCTCAGCACCACATATAAATTAATGAATAAAATAAAGATAATCAACAACTGAAAAAAATATTTAAAAAAAAAAAAGGCTATAAATCATATAGACCAGGGGTCAGTTAACTTTCTGTATAGGGCCGGAAAGTACTTCAGGTTATGCAGGCTATAAAATCAGTCACAAGTAATTCTATTTTTAGAATTCTATTTTTAGAAAGGCAATCAGACAATTTGTGAATTTTGGTAGTCTGAACACTTATGTGCCCCCCAAATTCCTATGTTGAAACATCATGACCACTGTGATGGTGTCAGCAGATGAGACCCTTTGTGAGGTAGGGTTCCACCCCCATGAATGGGATTAGCACCTTATAAAGGAGACACCAAAGAAACCCCTCTCCCCAGCTCCCTCCGTGTGAGGAATGGCAAGGAGCTACTATCTACGAATCAGGAAGCAAGCCCTCACTGGACTCCAACTTTGACAACATATTTTTCTTGGGACTTTCCAGCCCCCAAGACTGTGAGAAATAAACTACTGTCGTTCATAAGCCACCCAAATTCACAGAATTTCGTTATGGCAGTCTGAAAGGACTGAGACAAACTGATAAGTATGGATGTGTTCCAATAAAGCTTTAATTATGGGCTCTGAAATTTGAATTTCATGATTTTCACACATCACTAAACATTTTTCTTCTTCTCTTTCTTTTCCAACCACTTGGGGGGAAAATGTAAAACCCATTCTTACTATGCAGGCATACAAAAACAGGTGGCAGGTCAGATTTGGCCCATGGGCCATAAATTTTCTGATCCCTGACTAATATACATTACCCTAATAGTAAAAAAATGGAAATGCAAAAAAATCCACAACTTCAATTTTTTAGATTAGGTAACCTTCAAATCCTAGAAGGTACAGTATGTATTGTATTTGCTGAAAGACAAGCTATGCTATACAGACTGTTCAAAAGTCCTGGCCTCCAAAGTTAACACCAAAAAGTTAAATATGAGAGTACATGTCTTTTTAATAATATTTTAAACAAATTTTAGCTTCCCTCAGGAATGACTTAAATCTTGGCAGTAATCATATTAGCACAGTATTTTTAGGTCCATCCTTGGATAGCCAGGTTCTCTCCACACCCCCAAGTCAATTAAGCATTAAATAACTGTGCCAATTATAAATTTCTATAGCATGACAAAAGTATTATCTGAAGCTTCATTAGAATAAATGTTGTTAGGTCTAAAATAAATGTAAGACTATTATGGGATCAGACAGAAACTTTTGAGAACACGGGATTAGTCAACCTTCTTATAGCCTGGCAGAAGCATGCAAAGTAAGTATCTATAAAATCATGGATATATTCAAAACCAGCTGTATGTAAATAGATCATTGAGAGTATTCATACCAATTCTATAACAAACAATTTTGAATAACCATACAGCTACTCTGATTCCAGGGTCACTCTCTCTGGGAATTGACATAATTATTCTTTTATGGAATGCCTTTTGAGTTTTGTATGTATTGGGGACCAAACCCAGGAGTGCTCTACCACCGAGCTACATCCCCAGTCTTCGTTTTATTTCAAGACACAGTCTCATGACATTGCCCAGGATGACCTAGAACTTGTGATCCTCCTGCCTCAGCCTGCTGAGTAGTTGGGATTATAAGCATGCTCCACCACAGCACCTGGCTAGAACAGCCTTTTTAAATGGTTCTGGTAGGGGCTGAAGACATAGCTCAGTGTAAGGTGCTTGCTTAGTAAATGCAAGCCCTTGGGTTCAATTCCCAGCACTGCAAAAAATAAAATGGTGCTTGTAGCGTGTACTGAACCTTTTTTACCATCTAACAGGCCTCAATGGGCTCATATTCCTTGTGTATAGGAAGTTTCCTGGTTTGGGGAACTCTGCTCAAGCAAGTATGAGAAATCTGCTAACTACACCGCTTTTCTTCTTGAACCTCAGGGAAAAAAGAGACAAACCAAAACCAGAGTGGCTTACTCCAGGTATCTAAAAATCAGTGATCTATCCAGAACACACACAATATTGTTTTGGGATACCAAAATATCTTCAGTCAACATTTGGGAAAAACTTGGTCAAAGCACTTATTTTGGACCCAGAAATTAAGACTGGTTTCATTTTACAACCTTTAAAAATTATTAGTAATTCCATTTGTCCAGATCTTGCTCACACAGGGAAAGGCAAAAATGCAATTTCTGGATTGGTTATTTAGTTCAGTGGTTGAGAACTTGCATAATGCCCTGGGTTTGATTTCTAGAACCTCAAAAAGAAAGAAAAAAATCTTAGAAGGGTTATAGAGCTAGGAGTTAGATTTTCTGTGTCCTAGATATGAACAGATACAGTCCAAAAAAGTTGATGTCCTAATACAGGGGAAAAACAAAAGATTATTTCATTCTTTCTTTCACTTTATAATTATTTGTTGTACTTAAATATTTATGGTCTCGGTCTGGGGTTGTGGTTCAGTGATGGAGCACTTGCCTAGCATGTGTAAGGCACTGGGTTCGATTCTCAGCATCACATATAAACAAATGAAATAAAGGTCCATCGACAACTAATAAAAATGTTTTAAAACAAATTATGGTCTCCAAGTAAGTAGGCAGGCTTCCCACAACCTAAGCTCTCTCTAAAACAACTACAGTAGCTGGAGAACAGCTTTTTCAAAGTCATGATTCACTAAGAGTGCAAAAATTAATGTTGTGGCCAGGTGTGGTGGCATATGTGGAGGCAGAAGGATTGTGAGTTCAAATCCAGCCTCAGCAACTTAGTGAGGCCCTAAGCAACTCAGAGAGACCCTGTCTCTAAATAAAATATAAAAAGGGCTGGGTGGCTCAGGGGTTAAGCACCCCTGAGTTCAATCGCCAGACCAAAAAAAAAAAAAAAAAAAAATTTAATGTTATGGCTCACAGAGCATTGTTTTAATAAAAATCAAAATATTACTGAGAAAATCAGCAAGTGTATCATGTTTTAAAGGTTAAGACTAGTCTTACGAAACTTTTGTTTCTGTTATTTACACTAATGTACATGTGTACTGCATTGTGATATAAAGTTCCTTACTTCGGAGGAGTGTATCAGTCTAAAAATTGGCTTGACATATCTGCCAGACCTAAGACATAAAAGATAAGCATTGGGAAAGCAGTCAGACCTGCAAATTAAAAATGCAGAGTCATCATCACTTAGTGGCTAATGTGGTTTGGTTAAGTGTCCCCAAAAGACCCATGTGTTAAAGGTGTGATCCCCAGCGTGGTATTATACAGAGGTGGTAGGTCCTTCGGGAAGTGAGGACTAATGGGAGGTTCTTTAGTCACTGAAGGTATGACCCTGAAGAGGACTGGAGAAATCTGATCCCCTCCTGGTCTTCTTTGCTTCTTGGCTCAAGAGATGAGATGAGCAGGTTTGCTCTGCCATGTACTCCTGCCATTGACAATGTGCTGCCTTACCATGACCAAAGTCATGGGGCCAATTAATCATGCACTGCAACCTCCAAAACTATAAACTTCCTGACCATGAGGTGAGCAGTGAGCTCCACCACATGCTCCTTGCCAATGCCATCTAGTACATCCACCAGAGAGCCAAAGCAATTGGGTCTACCTGATCTTGGACTGGATCCTCCAAAACTGTGAATTAAAATAAATCTTCATTTGTTATAGGTTAGTAAGCCTCAGTATTTTATTATATCAACATAATGCTGACTAATAGTTACATAGAAAGCTCTGGGATGATTGAGATCATCTAAGAAAAGGGTATCAGGAAGGAGAAAAGAGATCAATCTCAAACCCTAGGAATACTAACATTTCAAAGACTGATAGAGGAAAAGCAACCAAAACCAAATAAAGGAACAGTAGACAGGCAAGAGGAACCCCCTGGAGCTGAGATTTCCCCAGCAAGTTTCTTCTACTCTACAGCAAGCAAAGTCAGTGACTAAAAGTTAAAAAGGAGATATATCCCTTTTAGTTTCTCATTTTTAAAAAATTAAATGTGGATAAGGAAAGGGTTGGAGAATATTTATGCAGCAAGAGAATAAGAAAAACCCTAACAAGCCTGGAAATTTACTTAGTCTGCTGATACATATCTAGGAATACTTTGATTTTTTTTATGGTGAGCACTATATGCCAAAAGATGTTGGTATCCATTTAAACCATCTTTTTGTGTGTTTGAAGACAACACCTGGGAGAATCACATCACAGTTAATCTTATTTTAGGGCTGTCGGCTTTCTAAAAGTATCAAATCACAACACAGTAAATCATGTCATTAAAATATATTTTTCACTATCTTCTTGCAAATCTCACACTAAATTTCCACAAGAAAAGGAGTATTCTCAATCATCTGAAAGCAAATGCTCTCAACAGAAAAGTATAATGGAATTACAGGGTTGCCCTTTGTTTAGACTGGAGTTGTTCCAAAGCTATTATCCTGAGCCCTGTCAATAAAAGCCACAGACCTTAACATTCTGGACAGCATCCTTACTTGAAGGTAATGGGGCTCTCTTTAAACATATAAAATATATCATCAGGACTACTTTAAATGTCTTTACCCTAGTTTATCATTTCTTATAAATAATGTGTGTGTACTCATGGTCTTATCACACAGAACATTTCCTAGGACATTTCCAAGATGGGATAACTTCGTTTTTTCAATATTTACTTAGAAAAGAAGCAACCACTGCTGAGAACAACCAGTATGTTATAGAATCAGGATGATGATACTAAGATGGGCTAGGAAAATTATCTTACCAAGTTCCCTCATTAACAGGTAAGAAAGTGAGGGCACTTCGCAGGTGGTCTGGAGGAAGGAATCTGGCTATCACAGTCAGTCAAATGAGGGCTTCAACCCTAGTTCTATTATTTGTTCATCATAGTTTGTTTCTTAGTTTTTTAAAATAAGAGTTGAAGGTTTGGGTTCCAGAAAGTTATCTGTGATGGTTCCACTCACCATGGGATTTCCCTACTCACTGTAGTCTCAATTTCTCTAATAAAAAGAGGCAAACAGAAAAATTTAAAAATAAAGTAAGGGTATCTGTCACCAATCTCACCTAGGACTATGAAAGGGAAATGGTGTACCTATAGCAGTTAGCACAGTGCTGGCACATGAAAGGTACGCAAAGTGAATCCCTCCCGTTCAGCCTCCATTCTTGTCTCCTCTTTAATCAAAGCGGAGCCCAAATTGAGACCCTACTCTGATTCCTCAGTGACTTTACCATACACACAAAGGAAAAAGGCCAAAGAATGTATACTTGATATTTTTATTGGTATTTATTTATTTAGCTACTAGGGCTCAAACCCAGGATCTTGTGCATGTCAGGCAAGCACTCTACAGCTGAGCTATATCCCCAATCCCTACTGGTCTTTATTAAATAAGAAATAAGGGGCTGGAGTTGTGGCTCAGTGGTAGAATGCTTGCCTAGCATGTGTGAAGCCCTGGGCACAAAACTCAGCACCACATATAAATGAATAAAATAAAAAGACCCATTGACAATTAAAAAACTACTTTTAAAAAATGAACATTTAAGTAAGTTCTTATAACACATCTAAATCCCAACTCAAGATAAGAAAGCATTGCTTTTTTTTTTTTTTTTTTTTTTTTTTGTATTTTGAGACAGGGTCTCACTAACATGCTCAGGACCTTGCTAAACTGCTGAGACTGGCCTTAAACTGATCAATGATTCTCTTGCCACAGCTTTCTGAGCCGCTGGGATTACAGGCATACACCTCCACATCCAGCAAGAGAGCACTACTTTAAGCAAAGGAAAGAAAAAGGAAAACCAAGAACCCTCAGCGAAAGAAGTAGAAAATAAAGCTAAGTTCAGCATCACAGAGGTCAAGACTGGAATTCCATATAAATGGTTACTGATACTAGAAGCCAGGAAAAGATAAAGGAGAAATAGAAACCAAAACACACCCATATGTTAGCTATACAATCAGTCAGTAGTGATCTTGAAAAGAGAGGTTCCAGAGGTGGGGGTGAAAAACTAAAACCAGTAACAAATCAGAAGAAAAATAAGTACTAGATAAGCAAAATCAATGAAAACAGTCTCTCCATGCAAAGTGCTCAGCAATGAGAAAAATCAAACAATAATCAGATGTGGAAGCAAGATCAAAGAGTATGCATGAAAAGCACCAACTATAAAATTAAGCCACCTACATTCACATCCCAACTCTGTCCAGCAGTAGCTATGTGACCTCAGAATTACTAACCCTTTCTGTGCCTCAGTTCCACAACTGTAAGGATAAAAATGGCACCTCCTCTCTTGCAATCAATGGTTCTCATCTCTTCTGTGCATTACAAAGGGCTGGAAGTCTATCAACTACACATTCCAAACTTCCCTGTCAACTGTCTTCCAGTTGGGTTCTGCCCATGGGAAACACTGCCAGGAGACTACAAGGTGAGAAGATGACTTTTTGTTTCCTGGTTCTAGTGGTACCTGCAAGTAGTGGCAACAGACAACTGTAGACTCCAGCAACTTACATGGTGTTTCAAAGCAGCAGAGACAGTGACTGTCTCCAGTCTGGAAGAGCATACTGTGAATGCAGCAGTTGTCTGACAGTCCTCTCCTTTCTGCTCCTTCACAAGTCACCTATGCAATACATGCAACCACACACACATTTGCACTTTCACCTGTTTGCTCCAACATCACCCAACTACGTATCCTCCAAAATCTGGTTTCTCCAGTCCTTTCAGTACCACTATAACCAAATGCCTGCATTAAGTCCTTCTCTGCTTAAGACATCTACTGTTTCTTTCATTTTCCCAACTGGACCCAAACTATTAATACCTAGGTCTTAAGAATTTAAAAGTGCTTTAGATCATGATCTGGAAGCTAGAAAGTACTTCAAAAACATTAACAACTGTTGCTCTGCTGGCATCTTAAAATTCCATGTCCAGAGTTGGGCTACTTATCCTCCACACAAACTCTAATTCTGAAAATAGTTTCATAATCCATTTCTTCACCTAGACTACAAATGTGAGTTAGCTTTGTTCACATCAATAAGCAAAATCTATGGGTTCCCTCTTCTGCAAGCCCTCCCACTTCCCTTTACCAGAGATAAGCCTTTTGTTACCTCTTATGCAGTCTGGATCAAGGTCTTTCCCTCCCTAGTGATTTCTCCTCTTGCAGGTTCCAACTCATTCACATTGCCCCAGCAGGCTTTTCTTAAAGGAGGAAGTGGGCGGTATGTGATCATGTCACTCCTCAAAAACTACCAGTGGTGCTCAACGTCATGAGCCCATTCAGCTACACAAAGGTCTTCCTGAAGTTAACCCCTGACTACTTATTAGTAATTCTCAATACACTACTCCCTATTTGTCTCCTCATATCTTACCTCCCCCAATCTATTCCCAAACTCTCCTTGCCCTTTGATCCCTCCATCTTTGTACAAGGTAAACCCTCTGAATGAAATGCCTTCTGTGTACTCCACATACACCAGTCTTTGTTAGAGACTAACAAAGTCTTCTACCTCAACCACAACCAACCTCTCCAACTCTTTCTTAGCATTTCACCAACCATCACTATTATAATTAACTACCATGTGTCACAAGTTCCAAGTATTGAGCTCCTAATAAGACTAGGATTCATTACCTCTTAAATATTCTCCACATAGCAGAGCTGTATGAAATGAAAGTTGCAAGGTATCAGTATCTCAGCTCTTGGGGCAGCCAGAACCCAAGGCCAGCTATCTCCACCACCAGTCCACTAACACCTCTTCTATAGTTAGAAATCTCCTCCTAACCCACTGTACTATACAAAACATGTTTTTAATATGCTATGAAGAGAATGGAAAACACTGCTCTACATCATCTACAGAGCTCAGCACCTCACACATGAAAGTATAGCCATGAAACTATAGCCATGGTTTCCACTACAGCTCAAAAACCAGAAAGAACTCCTCCCCCATTTCCAAGTTGTTACTGGCAACATTTCCTACTAGAAAAACTTACAAATAAAATGAAAACTGTACTGGTTCCTTGCCTACGTACAACCGTTTTCTTGTTTTTTGAAATGTGAATATAAGTTAATGAATGAAAACACAGACCTTTTAAAATATAAGAACATACATTCCAGACATATTTGAATTCATAAATACTAGATTTTACTTTGGACCATTAAACACATAATTGGATTCTAAGACAGACAATTCAAATTCAGAACACACTGCTCCCTCAAGGGGCAAAACTGTGGTTAGCTTCTTAGGCTTCCATTTCTTATAAATAGTTTTAAACAATGCTGCTATAAATAACAGCAGTTAAATACTGGTGTCAGATTTAAAAAAAAAAAAAGATTAATTTAAAGGGCTGAAGAAACGCATAAGTTTTTGCAGAGATTCTAAGGGGATGTTCATGACTCTTTCAAGGGCTTAAAAAGTTCAAGACACATTTCTAACTTTAAATACCTACAAGCTGCATTTTCTTTGTTACAGACATCTTTGAAACTACCCTTTAGTTTAATCACAACTGAAACAAAGGAGAAAGAAGAGAGAACATGGAAGAAGAATTAAAGGAGGAAAAAAGTAAATAATGGTAGCAAAGAAGATATACAACAAAATGGTAGAATTTAAGACTTAAGCAATGAACAAGAGGGAAAATGTGAAAAGAAAAAAATGTAGAACATTTCAGGCAAGTAATCAAAGAGAAACTGAGGATTTTCCCATTGTCTGCCACAAGGTGGCACTAACAACCACAGGTAGCTTGGTTATCCCTTGAATAGGAAGAGGGGAATTAAAACATCTTGGAGTATGGATGAAGAAAAAAAGTTTTTCAAAAACAGAGAGAGAGTGAAACATACAGATTTTGTTTTCAAAAACATAAAATCACAGATGCTAGACCCTGAAAAGATTTCCCTGGCTAACATTAAAATTATAAAAGGACACTTTGGTTTTCATAATGCTAAATTTATTCTATTAAACTGTAAGATTATTCTTTTTTTTTTTTTTTGGTACCAGGAATTGAACCTAGGAGTGCTTAACCACTCATCCCCATCCCTTTTTATATTTTATTTTAAGACAGGGCCTCACTAAGTTGCTTAGGGCCTCACTAAGTTGCTGAGGCTGGCTTTAACTTGCAATCCTCCTGCTCAGCCTCCTGAACCACTAAGATTACAGGAGTAAGTCACTGTTCCTGACAAGACTGTACTCTATTTCAAGATTATTTTTTGGTACCAAAATGCCTTCTGTCATGTTTAACTATATATTAAAATAATATTGTTTTAAAGTGCAATCATTAGATGTGTCAGTCGTAGGCCTGTCTGCCCACAGATCTAGTCTTTGTGAGACCTATATCTCAGGAGAGCTGAACACTTCAGACCTTTTCTCAGGCTTCTGGATCAGATGGTTCTCTGGGTTCAGCCTCTGAAAAGTACTGCTGGAAAACTGGCAGATGGAAAGAAGAGAAAGGTCATATTTCCTACTTCAGGTGTGTTCCCAGCAATGGCTACATCTCTTCCATGGCTCCAGTTCCTACCAACCGCTACCAGGAGGTGCCACAATCCTCAGTGAAACCCTGGTTCCTACACTCCCACAACCTTATCAACACCCCTAGTGGCATATTATCTTCCTGCTCTTGTTCATCTTTAGGTTGGCTCACCATTCTATGTTGCTGTCTCAGCTCCTTCAACACGTGGGTAATCAACACCTTTTACTGAATTCCTGTTTTTAAAACTTAGAGGCGTTTCTCTTTTCTTGGGTAGACTCTGACCAGTACAGTAGGCCAGTAGTTCTGCTAGTATTAGAATCACCTGTAAGGCTTATTTAAAACCCAGACACTGGGCTTTATCTCCAGAGTTTATCAGCAGTACATCTATAGTGGAGCCTAGCAATGTATATTTTTTAAAATAAATTCCCAGGTGATGATGAACCTACTGAACCAAGGACCACATCTGAAAAGTACTATGAAAGTATGTCAATCTGCTTCCCTCCTTTTTTTAATTGGACAATAAAATCTAAAAAACACTCAAGGAAAAAAACCTTTTTAAGATCACTTTCCTTACACTATTATGGATGCCAATATGTTTTGAAGGGATGAGTTTTTAAATTAAATACAATTTTAACATTCATTATATATTTTAAATACCTTAACAAACTCACCACACATTTTATGAAAGAGAATGGACATAAACTCTTGGATTACTGGGAAAAACTTGGCCAAATGAAGTCTCAAACGTACAAAATAATCAACTGACAGATGGTTCGTAGTTCTACCTTTTATATTTTAAGACTAAACAGCTTCAAATAATTTTTCAGAAGGCAATTAAACAGAATGTGCCAAGCACAGTGTTGCATGCCAGTAGTCCCAACAACTCAGGAGGCTGAGGCAGGAGGATAATAAGTTTAAGCCCAGCCTTATCAACTTAGACCCTAAGCAACTTAGCAAGACCCTGTCTTAAAAAAAAAAAAAAAAAAAAGTAAAAACAACTAGCTATGTAGTTTCGTGGTAAAGCACCCCTGGATTAAATGCCTAAGACCAGGAAAAAAGAAAAATTAAATAGAATAGTACTTTGGAACCATTGGAACCAAGTTGTATTTTAAGACTCACTATAAAGTATTTAGATTTATGCTGGCCAAAAATTAAAATTAAATACATAACCAAATCATAGCTGAACTGTGTTAATAAACAAAAAGACCTTTGTAAGAGCCGAGCTGAGTGGTGTACCCATGTTATTCCAGTCAACTAGGAGGTTCAGGTAAGAGGACTGCTTGAGCCCAGGAGTTCAAAGCCAGTCTGGGCAACAGAGTGAGACCCTTTCTCAAAAAGGAAAAAAAAAAAAAAAAATTATGAGATCAAAGGGCCTACAGACCACTACTAATTTTAAAAAAAGGTGAACCATACAAACAATTTTAAACTTTCTAATAATCGTATTTTTAAAAATACCAGATGGAATTAATTTTAACAATATGCTTAACCCAAAAATTATCATTTCAACAAGTTATTCATAATATGTTTACACTCTTTTTATTGCACTAAGTCTCTGGTGCAGATTGTACTTCCAGCAAATCTCAATTCTGACCTGTCACACTCAGTAGTGAGACGTGGCTAGTGGCTGTCACATCAAACAGAAAACTACAGATAAACAGAAATTCACTAGTCTCTTTAGAGAACATATTAATACTTAGCACAATGATAACAAATACTATGCTTTTTTCATAAATTACTTGTGAATTACAATATTAAGAATTTAAAGCTCTAAATGTTTGTTCTCAGTTCAAAACTCAAGTTACCATTTTGTCTCCTGCAACCTATCACTGTACTTTAAAAAAAAAAAAAAAAAAATCCCTCTCGAGAGAATCACATTGTAAACAGGTAAGTTACCATCACTGCTATTTCACTTGAAGTCCCCAAGCCAGGCCACATCTCAACTTGCCTTTCTCTAGCCCAAGGGAAGACTTAGCAGCCACTTCAGGCCTCCACTGGTCCCCAAGCTAAGGAATTCTCATCTCCTGGGCTTGTGAACAAAGAGCTAAGTCATAACTACCAACCTAAATCTCCAAGCTCAAGTATCTGGTCCTTTGGCAGGGGAAACTAATATTACCTGGTCCCTTTGTACTATTCAATAACGGCAAATAGAATAGTGATTAAATTTTTTTAATGTGACTGAAATATTGCTTTTATACTCAATCTATATAAAAGGGGACTAAATAATCTGTATATAAAAATTTTAAATCCAAGAATAACAACAAAATGTTTTTTATACTTTTAGTGAAAAGTCAAAGTATAGGCATTGCCTTTAATTAATATGTGACAATCAAAATTATTGAGGTATTGGTCAAGTCACCAAGTAAAGAAGCAGACTAAATGATAAGCATGTGCTTTGAGAAACTCCCTAAACTATTCTTGATGTGTGAAACCCAGAGTACCAGTTACTCCAGCATCCAGTGATGTATGGATTTAAACTACGCCCTAAAGAAATACAGGGGGACTGAAAAGGTGCCTCTAATACCCAAAAACCTCCAAGTCCCTCAAAAATAACGTGCTGTTCCTTCATTTATCAGAAAGTGAGTTTTCTTTTGCACATAAAACTCTTGCCATAAGCATAAATGCACTTGTGTATATGTGCAAGAGCAGTGAGATAATTACATACCTTTGGGGCTTAAATACATCTGGTGTCACATCACACCTTAGGCATACAGTTATTTCATTTTGAGCCATTTACTCTAGAGAGTAATTACTCATCTCATAACTTGGTCATAAAAATGAGAGCTCACTCAATGTTTCAGCAATCATATACCATAGATGGATTTTTATATGGTACTTTTGTAAATCAGATAATCACAATATATTCCTTAATAAGTTAAAGTGCTAAAATTATGACAAGTTATATGGACTTCCTAAGCTTTTAACTCATGCCCAAACTGCACAGAAAGCTGCAAATGCTACTGACCAACAGCTATGGAATAGAGCTGGAAGCATGGGCAGTTCATTAATTTGAGAAGGAGCTACGGTGAAGGCACATAAGTATCCAAAAGACCTTGGATGTTACCTAGTAAGACACATCTAATCTTTCCTGGAAACAGAGGTATTTCCTAAAAAACAAAGGGGAGAAAGGAAATATTAAGCCTTGCTCTAAGAGTTCCACAGATCATTAGGCTGTAATTTGGTAGTAAGAAAATGTCCACAGCCCTTTACAATCTGCTGAACCTCACCATCAACAAAGCTGCAAACAAAACCCACAGCACCACGAACCACCTTCTAGTAATAGAGCTGTGTGCATCTCATCTATTCCATCAATCTTCTCTGCTTTGAAGTCTATATACAGTGGCCCCATGTCTCCAACTAAAATCAAGGAGGTGATGAAAGAGAAAACAGTGATTGTTTTAAGCCTACTAATGTCACCAAATGTGACTGAAATTATTTTAAGTTCAGTAAACAAAAAAAGACATCACCAACTGAGTACAGTATCAAAGAGCAGAAATGTACTACATCATTCATGGATCATATTATGCTATGTTCACAGGTGGTGGAAACTCTTCCCTAAATGGTTTATTTCAAACGTGCAAAAAGACAAGTTGCCCCTAACAACTCTTGGAAAAGGTGGTAGAACAAAAAGATCCCAGACTGGCAAGGTGCTGGACAGGTAACTTGGCATTTCATGTCTATTTCCTCAGGAGTGGAATGAGGAGAAATCATGGTTGTAGAACTGGCACTCAAAAAGTGGTAGGTATTACTAGCTGCAACTATATAACTTGGCAAATGAATACAAATTTCAAATTAGAGCTGACCCCAATCCTCACCCCAAAGAAGATGCCAAAAAAATTTTAAATTTATTCTAAGACCACTTTGGAGGCAGGTATTGAACCCAAGGGCACTTAACCATGGTAGTCACATTCCCAGTCCACCTCCCCTCTCCTTTTATTAATGTTTTGTTTAGAGACAGGGCCTCACTAAACTGCTGGCTTTGAATTTTCAATCCTCCTGCCCTGGTCTATGGAGCTGCTGGGATGATAGGAGCGGACCACCACCTTCCAGCTCCAAGACCACTTTTAATGGGCCAGAAATAACCTTAAAAATCAAGAATTAAAATGATGAGGAAAAGACTGGAAAAGCAAACCTAAGCACAAATGAGAATGCATAGAGTAACTGACAGGAAAAAATAATGTTCCCCAAAGTCATGCTGGGGCCCACAGTAAACCTGCCCTAAGCTCTATCCAAGATTAATGCCTTGCGGATAATAATCAAACACAGTTATTCATTCCACAAAGTGATGAAAAGAGTAAAGAGAACTGACCTATACACATAGGAAAAGAAAGACTCCTGCTCTTACTACATATGCACCATCCTTCCCAGTAATACATGCCTAACTGAATTTTCCAGTCCATGTCACATAAATCCACTTCACAACACTATTGACCCTGATAAGGTTCTATTGGAAACATATAGCATAAAGCTTCTCAAACTCTTCTAAGAAAGTCCTTCTACCAACAAACATGAATGCGAATATACTTTTGGAGAATCTAGGAGTAGCCGTAAGTGACCAAAATGCAAAACAAGGCTGTATTTTTCAAATTGACATATTCTTTATGGGAATAGGTGTGGGGTAAGAGACAGCACCACTGAATAAAAGCAGTGCCTTCTCCTGGACAGTTGAGAAAATATTTCTAGAGTAAAATACCACTTCCTTCATTCATTTATTCAACAAATTTTTACTGAGATCCAATGATGTGCAAAGGTTTATCCTGGGAGCTATAGATAGAACAAATACATAGACATATATATACACAATTTCTGCCCTCCTGGAGCTTATAATCTATTAGGGGAGATCATTTAAAAAGAAAAAATACTCCCACAGAAAACTATGATTAGGGTTATAAAGGAGAGAACTGTTTACCCCATTTCTAACAATTACTGCATGAACCAGTAAAAGAGCATTCATTCTATTAGGAAAGAAGAACATGGGTCAAGGCAGGTGGTAAGGCAGCTTAGATACAGTTGAAGGGCTAGGGAGACATTATAGAGGAGGCAAATGAAAGTCAGGGTGGGGCATGCTGGGTCATATACACCCATGAATGACTTTAGTCCTGTGAGTAAAGGAAAGTCACTGTAGCTTCTACACAGGGCAGGTACAGATAACATATAATGACTGCAATATATACAGATTCTAGGAGCTACGGCCTGTGTCTAAATTTACAAAGCTGATTTAACATTCTTATCTATACAAGATGTCCACTCTTACACACTCAAGTTTGCATACAAATAGAGCAAGTGAAAAAAATTGTACAATTTTATGGTACAAATTTAGAACTGTGGAAAGGCCACTAACAGACCAGAAAAGGAAAAAAATGCATGATGTGACTGATAACTCATCCAATCTCAACTCCAATGAAGACATTAACCTTTAGGTAACTGCAAAAGAACTTGAACAGGTGGTCCTGTTCATATCACCACAGTTCTCCAAGACAAGGACTTAAGAGAACATCCAAAACTGGAATTTTTAAAAAGCACATGAGATTTCAGTTCATAGTAAGCTCTGAAAAATCACGTTTGAAACTATTTTATTTGTAAATCCTTAAATCAAGGGGGAAATGTTAAGTCTTTTTACTGACACAAGAGTTTCCAAAAGAAGGGAATACAGATCTTAAGTACAGTCATATGACTTAAGTTAAATCCCTTAAGTTTTTAAATTAAAACAGATCTGAAACTGAGAATTTGAGCAATTCTTCCATCTTCCACTTGCCCATGGTAAATACTTAAGGAAACCAGAAGCTAAACCTCCAGTGCCTGGATTAATCCACAAACTGTCCATTCTACTCATGAGTAGCAGGGAATTAATTTTAGCCACTCCCCTTTCCACCTTCAGGAGAATTCCATAGTTTCAAGTGAAGACAAAATTCATAATTAAGAGTTAAAATCAACGAAACACATTCATTCATCAGGCCACCCTGCTGAATGACATATGCTGTTTAGTTGCCCTAGAACAAACAACAATCACGGTCATAGTAATCTGTGGGTAGTGAAATTCATTGTTTTAATTATAATAGGACAAAATTTTTAAATAAAAAAGTTTCTTTTACTACAAAATCAATATTTGATGACTGCACAGTTTGGGGGAAGTACAGAAAAGACAAAGAAATAATAAATGGAATAAATTATATAAAACTGAAACATTGCGAAAACAAGAACATATTTCCCTTTTGTGTAACTTTTTAGAATTCAAAAATACTTCCATGTATTCCCAGAGGGCCTCTTAGCAGCCTCAAGATAGATGTGACTAAGGCATAATTATTCATATTTTATAAGGACTAGAAGATGTTCAGAGTGAGCAAGTGACCTACCTAAAAGCACATAAGTAGTAAGACAAGACACAGCAAAAAAAAACTCTAATCTTCTCATAGTTCAGGCATCTTTTCCAAGCTCATGGCCATGTGATACCAAATAATAACATCTGCTCACATAAATGGCTAACTAACTACAAGTACCTAAAATGAGCATTACCTGTGATTATCCTAAGATTAAAAGATGTGCAAACATAAATGTATTGTTAATACAAGCCTGCTAAAATTCAACTTCAAGTTAGACTATGAAGATTTACCTATCTTTAAACTGCAGAAAACAAAGTGGGGAGCATACATCAAATCCATGGAGAGTAAGAATCTCTTAACTGCTTCTTCTTGGCCTAAGAACCTACACAGAAACTGTGTATTTCCTATCTGAAAAAGATTGTGGGAGTCCCCTCATGAAGACCAGAGATAAATCCACGGCCCCAAACTCCTCCTCTTCCTCTCCTTTCCCTCCCCACTCCCCACAACAGAGTCCGATTTTAAACTGATTTGTTTCTTCACTACTTCTTCTGGGAAACAAGATATATGGTCAAAGCAATCACTGATTTTTTCATCCAAACTGAAATACTTGATAAAAGAGGTGACTTGTCCAGGAAAGGGGATATAAACCTACACTACAAAACTGGTAGCCTACCAGTATCTGGATAACCCATCCTTCTCAGGATGCCAAGCACTGGGAGTAATTCCCTTTTGTTAAATTATTGTTCAGAAGACTTTGTTGTATTCTACACTATGCAAAATAAAGTTTTAAGCAAATTCTATCTCAAAGGAATCATCAGCATTTTGTAGACCAGTTTATTAAACCACTCCTGTTAATTTGCCAATGTCTTTTCACAATGTATAAGATCTCACAGATATTCTGAAGTTATATGTGTTTTTTTAAGTCAAGAGGGTGGAGTGGGGTACATTTCAAAAAGAACTAAATTTAGTTCTTTCTAAATTTCTTTCTTTTTTGGGGGGGGTGGAGGGGGTGAGTACTGGGGCTTGAACCCAAGGATGCTTTACCACTGAACTACATCTCTGAACACCTTTTTTTTATTTTGAGACACGGTCTAAGTTGCTGAGGATATAACTAAGTTGCTGAGGCTGGCAATCCTCCTCCTTCAGCCTCCCAAGTCATTGGGATTACAGGGGTGTACCACCATACCCAGCACCAATTTCTTCTAAAAATTAACTTAAACAGAAGGAAAAAAGCAAAACTCTTATTTCCACAAAGGCATTTATAGTACAAAGTTATTTTACTGGACAACTCAAAAGTACTTTGCTGCATGGGAATACCCAAATTTCTTTCTGCTTAAAAGCTAGAATCACTTTATAAATAAACTGCTTTCAGAATAGCTTTTGGGTTGATGATAGAAATGTCCCCTCAAACAAAAAAGAAAGAAATGTGCTGATTGCCCACTTCTAAAAACCAACCTACCTACCTATTGGTCATACCTTCTTAAAAGACTATGTTATAGGGGCTGCAGTTGTAGCTCAGTGGTAGAGCGATTGTCTTAACACATGTGAGGTACTGGGTTTGATCCTCAACACCACATAAAAATAAAAATGTCCATCTATAACTAAAAAAAATTTTTTTAAAAGAGACTATGTTACATGAGGCTGGGGTTGTGGCTCAGCGGTAAGAGCACTTGCCTAGCACATGTGAGGCACTAGGTTCATTTCTCAGCACCAAATACAAATAAAGGTCCACTGACAACTAAAAAAAAATACATTAAAAAAAAGACTGTTCCAGCAACTAAGATTCAAACAGAAACTTGAAGTTATTCTTTTTTTCAACTAAAACAATTTCATATAGGCACCCCACAGCAGTGTCATATCATCTAATCCTATCATTCATTCAAGTGACATTTCAATGTCTGCTACGTACCACTGCACTGACACTATTAATAGTTGGCTGTCCTGGATTTAAAATTCGCCATTATTTTTTTCAAACTAGTAGATTAATGTTTCACTTCAAAACGGAACTTTGTATTTAAATGCTTTTTAACTCTACCCCAAACTAAACTAGAAATATCTACTAAACAATGAATGACCCCATAACAGTGTATGGCAGAATATTTCTATATTTATTTGTTAGCATTTTATATTGAGTCAATATGATTAGCCAACTGATGCTCCTACTATCAAGAATACTTAGAAATCTGCAATCCTACATAGAATCTGATATTCTCATTTCTCTTAAAAAGAAATTCCTCTTCATTTCCTCAAACTTTTTACAATAAAGATGAGTTCCACAGTTGTGCTCTCAAGTTTGGAAGAGACCATGAAATCAGGCCAGGCCCTTCAACAATCCCTTGCAGAATTTCAGGTCTACCTGCTTTCACTGGGTCAGGGTAATGGGACAGGACAGGACACCACTCCTGTAACTATAAGAAAATCAGATCATCTAAATGTACGTATCAGAAATTTTTAAAGAACTATTAAAATTCTAAGAAATATAATGGTTTAGGTTTATTAAAGAGGGTTTCTTAAAAGAGTCATGTTTAAGACTCAATTCTAAATTATTAAAAACCAGACAGACTGCAAAAGAAAAAAAAACTGTTCCACAACTGTGAAGGACTAAACAGGAAAACAGCAACTTAAGGAGCACTTTTTTTAAAATAACCTATTGGAAATGCAATAGCGATATATTCCTAAAACTACCATATGACAGGTTTAATCATATACTGAACTTTCACATACACATTCTTAAAAATCTACAATTTTTAGCAAGAAGTGTGAAAAGGGAAAAGCAAGAAGTAAAAAAGGTTCTACATAACAACATTCAAAAAGCAGTCCACTGAAGTATAAATTCCTGGAACAGGAAGACCCTCTGTATCTGATCATGGCTACTTGAAATTTTGGTAAGCTTAATCCACCACTACCACCACCACCACCATGAAGTCCCCAACACACACACACACACACACACACACACACACACACACAGAGTTAGAACATATAAACCATATTCTTGGGTCAAAGGTAAATTTCATAGAAAATCTCAAGAATTCAGAAGTTTTATGATTTATGAAAAATCAAAACACATACCACTAAGTTATGACCTAACACAAATTCAGAACTACACAGCACTAAATTTTATATCAATTCAGTCAATGGCTTGTATGTTATTTTCTAACACATCTAAAATTATAAACTGAAAATAAAAATTTTTAATGAAGAGCATGAAAAATCTCAAATGAAACAAATCTACTGAAACAAATTTTTTAATCCATTTTAAAATAAATGTATTTTGTACTATTAAGATAAATAGTTTTTAAAGTTTTTTTTTTTTCCCCACTGTAACATCCTTACGGCAAGCAAATAAATATGCATGCTAGCAGTCTTTGGAATTTCCTGCTATTTATGAAACATCTTAAAATGTCTTTTTAATAAGTTGCTAATCAGAGATCCACGAAAACTGAAAAGAACCACTCTAACAAGTTCCTAAAGAAACATCATTTGAACACCTTATTTATTAGGCCTTTAAACCACACTAGCTACCGGCCTCCAGTTTTAATCAAGCTTATTTTTTAAACTAGAGCTGGCATCATTTACACGACACACCTAAGTAAAATTTAAATTAAGAATCCATAAAATGTCACTTATCTACTACCATGCAGATTAGTTTTCCATGCATATTTAATTATATATTTACATGTATCTACCGAGATTATACATAGATATATTAGTTGATGATCTAAAGCTAAGTCACTTTCAAAATAATGACCATAACTTCTAACTGCAAAAGGACACCATATGGTATCATTACTACACTCTAATGTAGTTCAACATACTTGATACCCTATTCAAGATATTCTAATTATATTTCCTAATGAAATTTTTGTTTTCACCCTAAGAAATAAACTATTCTTGGATCAAAATCAGCAAAATGCCCAACTTGCTCTTATCCAAAATGTAAGCATCTCTGTTTAAAGATGTAAAAGTGTAAATAAGCTAAAGCATCTGTCTTCTGTAAGTTAAAACCAACCATTCTCTCACTAAGCCACTCAACTTAAGGTTTTATTCTCACATAAGTGAATTCAGCAGAATTCATTCAGTATCTACCTTAAAGACAAAGAAGAAATCAGTTTGATACTATTTCTAGCTATTTTAGCCAATTATTTTGTGTTCAATCCATCTACTAATGTTATCCTGACACTCAGCTCTAAGTTCATTATACCCTTCATTACTAATGAATAAGTGAATAATCATCACTAAAGGGTAGTTCATTGTGCTCCACAAACCATCCCTAACACACTTCAGTTTTTCCATGTACCATTATAGAAAGACCACAAATACCAAAGTCTTACTGTAGACCCTTCCAAAATTACAAATTCATGCTGTGACACTCTTCCCAAAATTATTCAAGAACAAATATAACCATAATTTTCAAGTAAGTTAAAAATTCACATATGCATCTGAAAGTTTAAAACTCAGTTTGCAAACACAATCTACATAATGCAGGCTAGAGAGTATGAAAATCTGTACCCATATACTGGTATTTCTACTAAAACCTAGATACTCCCCTACAAGAATAGTAAGCATTTTTAGTTAAACTTACCATTAGAGCATTAATCAAACCTAAACCTACATAAATGTGTTAGCAAAGAGAACCCTAGAGGAAAAAAGTACATGCTTTTTGGAATGTGTAATGACATCTATGATTATAGAAAGCAATTCAAACTCTCCAACTCCAACAATGGTAAGTTTAAAAAGATACCAAGGCGTTTTGAATAATCCATATAAGCCTTGCACCTCTTAGTGCCACCACAAAACCAAAATTACTGAGCCAGGTATGTGTCTGACCTGATAAGGCAAATTTTAAATCATTTTCCTATATAAAATAAATTGTTATGTATTTCAAGATTATTTATAATGGTTATTAAAAATCCATTATTTCTTTAAAAACATGTACACCGTATTTCCAACTAGTACAGGTAAATACAGTAAATACAGAGCACAGAACACATCTGAAACTTAGTTCAGTTGGATGAAAAGTTAAGTTTTTGACATTTGCCAGCAGTCCCACGAAGTGCTGGCCCTGTGCCATCATGGCCTAGTGCCAGGCTGATGTAGGGCCAGGCTAAAAATAGCAGCTCAGCAGCAGCTGGAACACATAGGTCCTTCTGACCTCAGCTTTATTTCCCTCATTCAAAGGAGGCTGGAAGGAGGGCAGACATCTGCAGGGAAAGAAGGAAATGGAATTTGCTCTTGATAGGTATTTCCTACCTCTTCTGTTTTTGTTTTTGTTTTGTTTTGCTTTACCTACCACACCCTCCTACTCCTCCACTTCACCATTCCCATCCCCAAGAATGTAAAGGAGAGGAAGAGGCAGGAAGGTACTGAGGACGGGCAAACACATACACACACACACAACACCATGACCACTAGACCTCTTCGGCACACTGCGTCAGAGCCTCCCCATCTCTTGCCCTTGAGTATTACTTGATTCCACCAACACCACCCACTGATTATTTCAATCCTCAGTTTTAATACTGACCAGAGAAAGTATAAACCACAATCTTGATAACAGCAGCCAGGTTCATTGGACTAACGATTCATCAAACAAAAATTATACCAGTGATATTTGAGGAGAGAGTAAAGGGAGAAATTAGGTAATATCAGGAAAATAAAATTCAGCCTGGCAAGATGGCACATGTCTATAGTTCCAGTGATCCGGAAGGCTGAGGAAGGAGAATCACAAGTTTGGGGCCAACCTCAGTGACCTGTGAGATCTTCAACAACTTAGCAAGAAACTGTCTCAAATTTTAAAAAATAAATAAATCAAAGGACTGGGGTTATAAGTCAGGAGTAAAGTGCCTCTAGGCTCAATCCCCAGTACCAAATAAGTAACAATAGTACAAAACTCTAAACTGAGGAAGTTTGAAAAATGCTAAAAAAAAATCCTAAAGAACACATTATAAAGTTTGTTCATATGAACAATGAAGATTACAAATTTCTGGTATTTGAGTTTTAGGATTTTATTTGACAACAAGGATTCACAAAAGTCATAACCATTTCTTTGTAAAAGTAAATTAATAGAAAGGGATATCAGAAGCACAGGCTCAACATGACCAAAGACAGTGCTGCTTCCACCAGTGCAAGCCTTCATAGAAAGACCAATTCAGGAAGACCTTTCTACTTAAATTGTAAAAAACCTGTACTTCATTCACAAAATTGTTGGTCTCTGTCAATAAGCATTTCACAAGTAAAATCAGGCACACACAAAATTCCAAATTACACTGATATAATAAATTTTAAAGCTTGATTCTGTGGACTCATTCTATATTATCTCCTTATGCATATTTTCTGTATATCTTCCAACAGTAGAAATATGACACCCTTTAACAATGAAAATTCTTTAAGTAAACAGACTTAAATAAGGCAAGACCAAGTAGCCACTCACCTGCATTTTAAGCACATGAATTCACTAAAGGAGCTTCCAAATTATCTGAACAGCTTATTGAGTTAGTCAGAGTTTAAATGTACAGACAAGTTCTACAGCATCCTTCCAATTAACATCAGGGTATGACAACTGCACAGATGACACTGTAAAACTCAAATGTCACTGGTATTATTTTTATTTTGTTGTTGTTGTTGTTGTTGATGGACAGGATGCCTTTGTTTATTTTTATGTGGTGCAAAGGATGGAACCCAGTGCCTCACATGTGCTAGGCAAGCACTCTGCCACTAAGCTACAGCTCCAGGCCCAAGAAGTAGTATTAATTTTTAATTACAGTATTTTTAAAGGACCTTATAATAATGAGATAAATATGTAATTTCTTAAATATACCTTTAGCACCATAAACAATTATACCTAACCTGCAAGTTATTTCTTTCAAAAGTCCAATTTCTCATGGAAGCTAATCAGACTTACCGACACAAACACTATCCAAAGCTAAAATTCATTCATAAAAGACATTTTTACCTGGGAGGTATAGCTCAGTAGTAGAGCACTCTACTATTTTAGAATGTGAAAGGCCCCAAGTTCAATACCCAGCAGAGTGGGGAAAGAAATTTTTGAGATAGACTATTTTTCAAGTAAAATTTTAATATGCATATTTAAAAATCATTGCTATGATCACAATTTACAATTCAAGTCACTGTGAAAGTCACTCTAGAAAGTAACAAGAGACTATAAGCTTAAAGATAACCTTCCAGTAAAGGGAAGATGACGCATCATGGGCAGAACTGCTTTGAGTGTAAGAACATCGAAAAGGCTATCCAGCTTGGTCATGCACTGGCCAGTATGGGGAAAGTTACTTGTTCTTTCTTTGTGTGCTTCAATTTCCTTACCTGTGAAATGAGAACAATAGTACCTACCTATGGCTGATGCAAATAAGATATTACTGCAGAGAGAGCAGTATCTGGCACATGGTTAACTGCTATATAAATGTTAGCTGCTGTTACTACTCTATTAGTAAATATTGTAGTACTAAAAATCTTATCATAAATCATGTTCAGTGAAGAACCACTCCAAATCATACAAAATGTCTTTAAAAGTTAGAGGTTACTAATATCTTGGGGCCCCATCAATTACATGCAATGTGTATTCGTGTACAGGCCTATCCTGAAGCATCAATCATGCACTATTTACTGGTGATGAGGGACTAAGCACATTGTCTGCAACAGTGAGATACCTACAAAAACAGATCAAATGGGGAAACTACTGTAACACACTAAATTTAGACCAAACTTCTTGCTGGGCATCACCTTCTGTTGTTCTGAATAAGCAAGCACTTTAAACTTTCAATAAGTTCTTTATTACATGGGTATATACATATATTCATAGGTACCATACAGCTGTGATCAAGTTAACAACTTTTCCTGAACTTTCTTAACATTACCACAGTTTCCAAACATCTACAAACAGCAGCACACATTTTGCATGCCAGAACCATTACTAAACTGAACACATTAGAAACTGGCCTGAAACTAAAACATTATATTGAAATACTTTTGTAACATTCAGTAAAACATCTCCAACAGTCCTGTCAACTTACATTCAAGAATATGCTTTTTCTGGTTTCTGGGACTAAGGAACATTCTCAGCAAACCCAGAAATAGTTTAAGCTGTGGAAAAAAGAGATTTGAGGTTTAGCTTTGCCACTCTGGAAATTTTATTTCAAGTGTTTGGGCCTCAGTCTTCTTATCAGAAAAACAGAAATCTCCATAATCTCCACAGCTCTATGAATAGGTAACAGTACAACCCAAAAGCATTTTAAATAAAATAAGTTTTAAAATAAAGACTTCTCATATGGAACAATGCATCTGTAAACAGAGATCACTGGAATATGCTTGGGGTAACAGTACTCAAATTGTAACTGGATTCTTCTGTCTCCTTTTCTGCTCATTTGTAAAAGTATGTGTGTGTGTGAGAGAGACAGATAAAGACAGAGGAACAGAGAAAAAGAAGGTACATATGCAAGTGCACATGGTGGCTCAGGTCAGTAATACCAGCAACTCAGGCTCAGGCAGGATGATCTAAAGTTCAAGGCTGGCCTTGGCAATTTAGAAAAACACTGTCTCAAAATAAAAATAAAAGGTCTAGGGGAATAGCCCAGTAGCAGAGGGTCCCTAGGTTCAATTCCCAGTACCACAAAAAAGTGTACATGTATGTGTATGTGTATGCCAGCTGACACAAAACTGGTTATCATTGAAAAATTCCACAAATATAGCCAGGCATGGCAGCACAGACCTATAATCCCAGCTACATGGAGGCTGAGGCTGGAGGATCACAAAGCTCAAGGCCAGCCTCAGCAACTTAGTGAGACCCTATCTTCAAATAAAAATTAAAGAGTTAAGGATGCAGTACAGTAGTAGAGCACCCCTGGGTTCAATCCCCAGTGCTAGGGGGAAAACTTTTTTTTTTTTTTTTTTTTAAACAGATGTCAAACATTTAGCATATCCTTAGCAACAGTTTACTATCAGCTGAATGGCAATGCTTCAATCAGCTGAACTTCAAAATGATAAGCAGATTTTGTACTGTATTCTCTCCAAAGATTGCTTTAGCTGTCTTTTCTAGATGAAAAAAAAAAAAGAGGAGTCCATTTTTAAAGAATTGAAAACCATGTACAAAGCATATTCTTAGCAGCACACAGGGCAATAAAAGCAAAAACTAAAAAGATACCCAGGTTTTTTAAACAAATCTAACCAATACACCTTATTTTTGAGACTATAGCTATGACCAAGAAACAAGAATCTCTTTTCATGGAAATGGACCATGCAATATTTCTCTCAAAATTATTATTTGATATTGATGTCTCAGAAGATAGTCTTCCCATGCATTTGAAGGCGGAAATAGCTCATGCTATCAAATTTAGAGGGATCCTCAAACATTTACATTGTCAAAAAATAAACCAAGAAAACTAGACTTTTTAATGGAAGAAAAGATCGTTTTTTAACTATATCATAGTAATTTGAAAGGTAATTAAAACTGGTTTGTGAGTCTCATGTAGTTTATTACACTTTAAAAAAATACTTAAAATCTGCTTCGCTTCTAAAACATTCATACTTACCTATAATCTGCGTTCCTTTTTAGAATGTTTGTCCTCTTAAATATATCAGCTGAAGTCAATAGTAGTTTGAGTTTAATGACTGCCCTTATAAAAATTTCTAACATTAATGAGTGTTTTATCACATAAATATGTAAGTATGTGGCTTAACATTACCAAACTCACTTTTGCAGATGTGAGTCTTTGATGCACTTTTACAAACATTAGGATATGTGTCCCTTAGTAAATTAAAGCAATTACTCAAACAATTAAATCTCACTGTTGTATGTCATTGCTAATTTTTAAGAGTTCATCCTGCACCTCTTTTCAAGGTGGATAATCTACAACTATCTCAATTCTGACTATGACCGGCATCTCTCCTCTGCTCAAAATTCACCTTGTTTCAGTGAGGAAAAATCATAGTCTGACACAAAAATATAAAATCTGTTAAGCATGTGGAAATAGTACAGATCCAATCACATAATTTTTTAAAAGGATGACTTTTCAAAAAGAAAACACATGGTTCCTCCTTTGCCATCCTTTTCACTGAATATATTACTAGCTGAATTCACACATTTATAACTAAACATAATATTAAGAAAAGAGATGCTGGGATATATTTTTCCATATGAAACATCTGATGGTAATTGCTTAACCTTATGGAAAAAAAGCCTTGGAATAAACATCCTGAAAATCAACAAGGACAAACTTTAAAACAGTAAGATTAAATTGTCATATTAACTGCAATAATTCTTCTACTTATTCCACATGCATTCCAATGTTTCTAAAAGGGAAAGCATCAAAGTTTCACATTTACAAAAAGAATGAAACTCAAACACAAAAGGAGAAAGAAAATAATAGGGATGGCCTTTTCGATTCAAAGGTATACTCATTAACAGGATTGTGCAGCAAGAAATTACAAGACTGAAGTAGAAATGTTTGCTTAACCCAAATCTGCAATTCCACCTTCTATTACTGTTAAAGTCTTTGGGCTACGAAAAATATTTTCTACTAAACACTTTAGATTTCCTCATTGGGCCAGTACAAGACATCACAGAATGGAGTATCAGGACAGAGGCTAAATATTCCTCACCTAAAACTGAACATTTAACTTCTCTCTGAACAATACTGAGGACATATATAGGTATCAAATATCAATCCACACACACACAAAAAAAAAAAACCCTACGTGACTGGTTTCAAAATTTCTTCTGTGTATTATACTTTTTCATTAATCGAAAGGCAGAAAAAGGGTTGGGGACATAGCTCAGTGGAAGACTACATACCTAGCACGCTTAAGGTCCTGGGTTCAATCCCCACCACTAGGGATGAGGGAGAAGAGAAAAAGTTCAGGAATCTACAGAAAATTGTTCTATATTATTTTAACTTTGAAAGTCCATTTCAATAAAATGCACTGTCTTCAATTTTAAAAACACATAATTCTGAAGGAACTTTTACATCTTCATATCACCTACATTCTACAAAGAAAATCAAAGTGCTCAAAGAAAGACCAATAAATTACCTCATTTAAATTTTTAGTCATCATTTTTCTTTGTTTTTGGTACTGGGGATTAAACTTAACCAATGAGCCACATCCCCAGCCCTTTTTGTTTTTTGAGACAGTGTCTCACTCAGTTGCTTAGGATGTTGCTAAGGTCAGCCTCAAACTTGCCATCCTTCTCCCTCAGCCTCCTGAGCCAGTGGCATTACAGGTGTGGCCCACCACACCTGGCTCTGTTCATCTTAGTTCTAATAATAATCCTCTTTTAATGACCTGCCACCCCCTAAGAAAACCATAAAACTTTAAATTAGAAATGTGGAAAGACTTTAAGAATGTGTGGGCCAAAGTGTTAGCGGACTTCCAGGTAATGTTCTTTTTCTACTAAAAGCAACTAGCCAAAATAAAAAAAAGAAGAAAAAGCCAACTCCTTTTAAAGCTACCTCCCTTTCTTCAAAAAGACATGCAAAAAGACAAGATTCTAGTTTTTCTTAAACATATTGTCCCCAAAATGGCTATTTAGTCACAAATAAGGAAACTGTGTCTCAAAACCAAAAATAGGAGGGAGGGATATATACCAGGCTTTCACCAAAGAACATGCATGCCTACATTCAAGCATATGCAAGCACACCAAAACAAAAAAAGACAAATTAAAACCTCAAGGCTAATTTTTAAAGTTTCTTTTATTTAAAAAAAATGCTTCTAGTTTTAAAGAAAAATCAATCATAAGATAGGCATAAAAAAGAAGTGAAATCTTCCCCAACCTTGCCCTTCACTTCACTGCTCTTCTCCAAAGGCACCAACTATTCAATGGTTGCTTGTATCATCTTCCAGATGTTTTAATGAATTTAAACACAAGTCTACCTTTTTTGCTGTAAAAAAAAAAAAAAAAAAAAAAAAAAATGCAGCATTCTCTATGAAGTTTTTGACATGACTTAAAATGAAATATTTTGATCTTTCCTTATTAGAATACATAACTGACTTCATTCTTCCTGGCTGCATAGTAGTCTACTAAGTACTACTTAATCAGTTCCCTTTTGATGGAAATCTAGGTTTATTTCAATTTTTCAATACTGCAGATCATATGATAATAAGCACTGCTATATACAGCATTTTATGCACTAATGTCAATATTATCTATAGGATAAATTCCTGAAAATGAGATAAAAAGACTGTGCCAACGAGCAAGTAGCCAGCATTCTCTTTCCCACCTCTCCAACTGATTTCTGGTACTATTACTATCTTCTAGTCTTCACCAGTGAGGTAGATGAAAATGGCATCTCATTTGAATTCAGTGCCTCTAGGTAAAACTAAAGATGGGTATGTTGATTAACCATTTGCATTCCTTTGTCTCTGAAATTACTCATTTTCCTACTGGGTTATTAAACTTTTTTTAAATCTTTTTAGCAATTTTTAGGAGTTTTCTATCAGCCTTTAGTCAAACACACTGTAAATAATGTTCCAGTTAGTAACTTGATTATGGTGTTTTCATCCCTCCAAAATTTTTAGATTTGTATGCAATTAAATTAATATCGTTCCCTTCATAATTTGAGTTGTAGATCACTTAAGGGAGGCTCTTTTTCAGGCAGAAATTTGGGGAAAATTGTTTGTGTAATGACTTCTAAATCATTCCTTAAATACTATCAATAATACTTACATAACAATACCTTCGGAGACAGTTCCCTTTTCATATCATTACTGAACAAAAATAAGTCAACAATAGTTTCTCTAAAAACCTTCCTATAACTAACTAATGGGCAGCTCTGCACTAATTAAATATAGCTTATAACTACTATATCAAAAGTTTTATTACTTTTAAATTTCTTCTTAAAATCGAGGAGTTTCAAAATAACTACCAAGTAGGCTTAATGTCTAGCAAGCACAACTTTCTACTGTTCAATCCTTAATCTTCAACAGCATAAATGTAAAATAAAATCCAACAACTAGATTTTCCCTACTGCAGCTGTAATTTAGTCATTCTCTACAAGTCAATGAATACTTCCTGTATAAACAAACTTGCAGATTTGCAATAGCAGAAAATGCTTATGGTGCTACCTACACAGTATTCTGTTCTTTTCCATCTCAGATTCTGAAAGAAACAAACAAAAAGCTGTACTTCAAATCACGATTCTAAGTCTCTTGAGTTAGTCTATGGAGTTCAAACTATCCCTTAAAACTAAATTAGATGCTTCATCTAGCCACCCTCTCTCAAGGGAAGAAACAAACCTGGTCATAAGTTTTCTAACTCAGAGTTTCAGCTGCGAGGCATTTTAACAACTTTCCTTCTCTTCACCGAGAGGCACAAATAATACAACTTGGAAGTTAAGGAAACTGGCAGAACTCAGAGGGAAAAAAAAATATTTTTTTTTCCACAATTTGGACAGTACATGTTTGGAACATGCATGTTTCCAGAAGGGGTGGTTTGGTCAACTCTTCAAATTACACTAGAAGCATCATAATACTTCACATCCAATGTCTGCCAATTCCATTCAGTGGCTTCCTTCCCCTTTGGGAACTATTCAAAAAGTTACTATTTTCTTTTACAACTACTCACCCAGGCCTCTTCCACTGATGAAAGCAGGCAAAGCCCACGCTGTGTATCTGTCTCCTAGAGAAGATTGCATCTTTTATTTATCGCCCCTTGGCTTTATTTTCACAGTGAATTCCTGGCTTAAATGCAATCAGCCAAGAAACCCTCCCTATGTGCTCTCCTGTCATTCCTCATTGCTTGCAAGCAGAGTCAAGCACAGAGGAAGAAGAAAAAAAGAAAGAAAAAGAAAAACCTCAAGGTTGCCAGCCAAGCCATAAAAATTCACACTCTGGTTTGTTATGTACTGAGAAACCATAGATGCGCTTCAAACCGTTTCAAACCAGCAGGAAACAAAAAAGAAAAAAGATATAACTTTAAAGAATGCTAATTAGATGTTAAACAGGAAGAGGGAGGAAAAAGGATGGATAGCCTCAAAAAAGCTAGCCCCTCTAAACAGAAGGAAAGGGTGCTGAGCATAGAAAAGGACAACACTGGGGGCTGCCTTTGGAAATAAATGACCATGCAGAAAATCACGTTTGCAGATTGCATTAGAATTCAAATTAACCAGACCGGATTAAAACAAACCTTAATTCTCTCTTGGGGCCACTATCCAGACCGCCCCCCAACACCCAAAAAGGGGGAGGCTAAGAGCTGACTACAGAGAGAAAAGACGAAGTTAGAAACCAAAGATAGAGATGCTTCCAAAATCTATCTCCATCCGTTTGGTATGGTGTTCGCCACAATTTCAACAAGACTAACATGGTAAAGATTAGAAAAAAAATGCAATTTGTAATTAGGGAAAAAAAATATGTGGAAAGAGGAGTTTCACTATAGCATTGTTCATTTTGATCCAGTTCAAACACTCCCACCGCTATAGCTGGAAAAGATATCTGGACAGAATGGGGGGGGGGGACACATTCCGGAGATGGAGGGGCAGGGAACGCTTTTAAACTCGGTATTTGAGAAAACTCTCATGGTCTGTCAGAGAAAAGAGGGCTGTGCTGCTTTAAATCTCAAGTCCTTCTCCTCTCGCCTTTGTCAAATATCTTCTACTTTACATGCCCTGAAAAGAAACAGAGAGACTCTTTTGTTTGGTTTCCCCTTCTCGGAGAACGACAGAAAATTGAAAAGGGCACAAATAAACCTACAAACGAGAACAAAGTGCCGGGTCGTGCCCGGCAGCCGCGTCAGGGGGACGCGGGAGCGGCCGCACAGCCCCTTGCCTGCGCTCCTGCAGTCCGACTTCGAGCGGCAGTCCCGAGGTGCTCCTGGCTGCTGGCCCAGGCACCGCGACCTGACCCCAGCGCGGACCACGCTCAGGCGGCGGGGCATCCGAGCCGCCCCACAGAAAAAGGAAGCGCGAGCGGCTCCCTCTGGGGCCCGCGCCCTTTAATTCGCGGGCGTCCTCTGGGAGAAAGCTTCCTCCGTAGAGGGTCCAACCTGCCGCCGCCTCCCTCCCGCGCTACTCGTGGACCGGGCAGGCGCGGGGAACGCAGGACACTCAAAGCGGGGCGGCCGGCGGAGCTCGCCTGCGCCAGACGCAGCAGCGACCCCGGAGCGTCGCGGCCGCCCTCCCGTCGGAGCCCGAGCGCAGCGGCCACCAAGCGGCGTTAAAATGCATTCCCCTCCCCTCAAATCGCGGTGGGAAGGAGGAGGGAGAGGAAGAAAGAAGAGCGAACGACAGACAGGGGGAGAGGGGGGGAGAGCGCGGAGCGGCCCGGCCCCGGCTCGGCCCGGCCGGCATTGTCTGTGCGGCCCGCGCCCCCTCCCCCGCCCCGCACGGCCCCGCCACACACCCTTGCCGGAGCCCGGTCGTCCGCCCGCGCCTTTGTCCACGTCCGCCCCGCAAGACCGGTGAGGAGCTCTCCAGGATGTGCGCCCCGAAGAGAGCAGGGAGAGCGGCACGGGCCGGGGGGGCGCCGACACCCACCCCGCCGACCCCGCGGAGGGGCGCGTCCTGCTGATTCATTTCCACTCGCGCTGGCCCGTCCGGGGAGACCAAGACGGGGGCGGGGATGGGAGGGAGGAAATGGGCGCTCCGTTCGGATGGACTGTCCGGGCCAGTGAGGACACGGGGCGGGGGTGCGGGCGCGCGCCGGGCTGGGGGGCTGCCCGCGAAGGAGGAGCGGGCGGCCTCCCGGAGGGACTGACGGACGGACAGACGGCCCGCAGCTGCCCCGTGACTCACCGACTTGCAGGACGTTGTCTACGCAGCCGCTCTCCAGCAAAGCGATACCCCGGCGGAAGGGCAGCCGCGTTTCGTCGCCGCCGTCCGCCGCCCCGGCGGCCCCCACCGACGGGGCCCCGGCCCCCGCGGCGGCGGCGGCGGCGGCGGCGGCGGCAGCGGCGGCGGCGGCCGAGGTGGCGGCCGGCGAGGACGAGGAGCCGCCGCCGCCCGCGCCGCCGCCCGCGCCGCCGGGGCCGCCGCTGTCGTCGCCGGGGCCGCCCGCGGCGCCGCCACCGGTGTTGAAGGACGAGTACATGCAGATCTCCCGCTCGCTGCGGGGGAAGGACCAGTAGACTATGCGGCGTTGCACTGGCTCCGGGATGCGCTCGAAGCGCTCTTCCACGCGCTGGAACGGCCACTTCTCCGCCACCCTGCGCGCCGCGATGTCCAGCAGCGACTCGGGGCTCTGGGTCTTGCCCGGCGGCAGCAGCGCCGCGCCGCCCCCGCACGCCGCCGCCGCCGCTCCGCCCGCCCGCGGGCCCGGCCGACAAGCAGAACTGTAGCCGCTACCCGCGCCCCCGCCGCCGCTGCTGCCCCCGCCGCCGCCGCCGCCGCCGCCGCCCGGCCGGCAGCAGAGCCGTTTCGCGGGAGGAGGCTGCTGTCCGCGCTCCGCCATGACCGCGCCGCTTCTAACCCGACAGCGGAAGTGCCGGGACCCTATAAACGGCACAAGGAAGCGCGACACGCAAACGCCGTGGCGACGCCACGCTGCCATCTAGGGCCCGCCGCTCCTTGTACGGGCACGAGAGGTGTGGTCTTCTCCGTGACGTAGAGGCTGAGGCGGAGCTCCGATAGGGAGAACCTCGGACTGGGGGCGGGGTCTATGCAAATCGCTGGACTGAAACATAAATAGAGCACTCGGCGGACACGGGGGTGGTGGGGGCGGCCGGGTTGAGTGCCGGGTGGGTTGTGAGAATGTCAGACTGCCGTGACGCGGGGGGCGGGACTCAGGCGGGGTTCCCGCGGGAGGGGGCGGATCTCTGGGTCTGGCCCAAGGTGGGTGAGTCTCTGTGCCCCCTGCCTATTCAACTTACCCCTCTCCAGTTCTTTGCCTCTCTTTGATGTCCGACAAGTGAGGACGAGCCTCGTGGGTCGCAGCAGGAAGGGAGCGGAGCCAGGGGGTGTGCAGAGAGGAGTGTTCGGAGGTGGTGGGGGCGGGGCCCGCAGTCCGATGCCCCACCCCCCCGTCAGCCTGCCCGCCGGGGGAAAAGCCTCTGGGCGGAGGAGGCGCTTTCAAAACAAAGAAATGCGGCATGGAGCCCGGGGGACTCGGGTGGAGAGGAAGGCGGAGGAGGCGCGGCCAAGGCAGCCGGGCTACCCGCTTCCCTTCCAGCCAGTCCGGGGAACTACCCCCACCCCCAGCCGAGGCTGCGGCGCCGGGGAAGGGGGAGGAGGGCTATGCTCGGCGGTTTTTTCCACTTCACTTTTGCAGACCCGGGTGGGGAAAGAGAGTGCCCGCGTAGCTGCAGCGCACCAGCCCTGAGCCCCGCGTCCGCTCTGTCCCGGCGGTGGGTCTGGGAGCCGAGTCGGCCGAGTGCCCGAAAAGGAGCAGAGCTCTCGGAACCTGCCCCGCAGCATCGTGACGCGTGTCCCGAGCCGGCCGCGGCTGCCTCGCCCTTGCACTCCCTCGGCCCCCTCAGGCCAGGAAGCCGGAGACTCGGGTGGAGCCCGGGAGCTTGAGATGCCGGTGGCCGCGCCGCCGAGATCCGCTCCAGACCCTGGGTGCTGCAGGTCGGGTGAAGCGAACACCGGGCAGTGGATTTAGCAAACACACCTTTGTGAGTACACACGCCACGGAGCGGGAGCAAACCCCACGGGCGCGCGCTCGCACGACCCAGCCGGCTGCAGACAGCGCGCTCCGGCTGCCCGGTATGGACAGCGGCAGCGAGCGTGCTCGGTGCGCACTTGGGTCTGCGGCCGGGCTCAGACGCTGGAGTCCCGGGGCTCGGGACGCGCGCCACGTTCCCTGCGACCCTGGCGGCGCCAGAAAGGCCTGTTCTCCCGGGGCAAGGCAGCGAGAGAGAGCTGGCGAGCCAGGAGCGCAGGTCGCTGATGTGAGGGCGCGGGTGGAGGCGGAGGAGCGAGTCCCAGTCTGAACCGGGAACCCTGCGGACATTGTTCTTCGCACTCCACAGAGCTTGGTCAGGTCTCGTCCAAGCCGCAGACTTAATTACCACGTTAGACACCCTTACTCTGCCCCACCTACTGTTTTTACTGTAAACAGTGTTATAGATACTGTCCTATTGTTGAAGATAAACGGTATCTCCTTTGACACTTTCTCGAATCTTTTAAGGTTATTGGCTGCTACCCACCGCTTGCCTTCTTACCTGGATGTAAAAGGTTAGAGCACGTCGCGTTTAAAAGAAAACCGCCCACTCAGGGCCCAGCCTGTGGAGACCTTGAGCTCAACGCCGGGCCTCCACGAGCCCCAGGCTGCAGGTCACTGCGGCCGGGACGCTGGTGGACTTTCCATAGCTGTTTACTTCTTAGGAAAATTTTGGTGACATGTTTTTGTATATCTGTCTGGTATTTTTCTGGGCACCTCCTCAATGCCAGGGAAAAGGCCTGGGCAGAAAACTGGAAGATTTTCAAGGGGAGATGGAAGGCGAAATCCCTTTCCTCTAGTTTCATTTCTAAATCTCTTTTAAAATAAAAATATTTTTTAACAAATTTTAAACAGATGATTGAAGAAAATAAGTTAAAAGGCAAAACAATTTGAGCTCCACTCTACCCTCAAAAACAGTAATGATCGGATTTAGGCTTGTGTAATGTGTAGATTGCCGAGCATTTTCACACGTGTATACACAGCCTTACTGAACTGGAAAGTTAAGATGACAAAACTGGTGCCCCCAGACAGGATAAGTGACTCATTTAGAGTTATATGGGGTGTTAGTGGAAGAGATTAATTCACATTGAACAAGAAAATAGACACCATAGAAGGTATCTGACCTTTAGAAATTTCAATATTGCAATGAACCAAAGAACTGAATTTAAGGCATGATCTTTCTCTGAAGGGATCTAATCTAACTGTAATTCGAAGACAAGTCAAGGGCCACCAGTTCAATCTGAACCAGCTTGCCCCCCTGCAGTCTCTTGACACTGTGACCACTAGCTCCCTCTTAAACTGCTGCCCCATCCCAGGGCTTCCCTAAGGCCCTCACTTGTCTCTGACTTCACTTCCTCAATCTCTTTTTTTAGTTTCTCTTCCTCCAAATTGTTTAATGTACACCCTGCCCAAAAGCCTAACATGGTCTTCTCTATTTTTGATGTCCCACCCCTTGGAGAGTTTCCAGCACCCACTCTAAAACTGTTCCCAAAGTCACTCGTTAATCTCTTCCCAATAAAACTGTTTCCAACGCTACTCATTTATCTCTTCCCAATGGCCAGCTTACTTTTCCATCATCTCAGGATGCCCATGGCCACCTCAAATCCAAAGGACTGCTTTTCTCCAGACACTGTATTCCTTTCTTTCCCCTGAATTTATATGGCTGCTGTCACCTGTTCTGAGGGGTCCAAGCTGTATTCCTCTTTGACTTTGCCTCTTGCCTGCAACTCCCACAGTTTACTTGCTGTGTTGTCTATCCCAGCCCTTCTCGCTGCTCACAGTCAATTATTCCTCCTCTTCACTCTGCAAGAGCCTCCTCACTGGCATGTCTGTATAGCCTTTCCTCCTCCAAATCCTCCTCCACCCAGCTGCTGTGCTTCCTAAAGTACATTTCTGATGGTGTCACCCTCCATTTCAAGTCCCTTTTAAATGACTCTCTGCTGTTTACTGGAAAAGTTTCAAACTCAGATTTGATCTTGATCAAACCCAACTTTCCAGCCTTGTCTCTCACTAAAACCCAAAAGAACTTCTCCCAGTTCCCCAACAGAAATTCAGGTGTGTCCCAACAGGATTTGTCCACTCTGCACATTGGCTCAAAACATTCCTGTGGCCTGAAATCTCTCTTCTCCCTGGCAACTTGTCAAATTCCTACCCTTCTTTCAAGGATTTGCTCAAAGCCACTTATTCTGGGAAAATCCACCTGGGTGTGTGATCTCTCACTCTCCTTAAGTCCCTCTAACACTCTGGATCTTTCTTGTGATATTCATACCATTCTGCCTAGCATCACAGTTAATGTACATACTTGTCTGAGCCATTGTCTTGTTTCCCTTTCCTGGCTAGAAATTCTGTGAGGTTTGGAATCATGCTTCCTCCATCTCTGTAGTCTGAGTGCCCAGCACTGTACTGCAAGTCTTCTGCCTCCCCAGAAGTTAGCTACACCCATGAGCAAGTGGTTGTATGTCATCTTTGGCTGATGCTTGTGCCACCCTCATTTTTAGAGATTTACAGCATTTTTTTTCTGGTGTTCATAAAAATAATTACTAAATTACTTATAATTGCCCTTTTCCAGCAGGCCTCTACCCCAGGGACCAAATCAGGGGTAGAGCCCTCTCCAGTGTTTCCCATTAGGCAATGGTAGGAAATCAAGTACAGAAAGTCTGCAGCTTCCCATATGCAATGACTCATCATATCATATCACACCATTCCACATCAGCGAGTGTGGTCAGGAGCTATGCTCCCCAAAGATTTCACAAATAGTACTCCCAGAAGTTAAACTGATAAATACAAGGAAGAGAGAACTCTCCTCCTCCATCCAGACACTATATCCAGTACCTGGCCCAGTACAGTTAGGTGCATAGTTAGATGGATGGATAGAGGAGTGGCAAAGGAATTTATTTAAGAAGGGCAGTGGAGTTCTAGCCAGAGATCTGTCATGGCTCTTCTAACTGCCTTTAACTTAAAAATGAAATTTTTGAATTAAATTCAATGATGGTTTATCAAATTCCTGAAGCAGCGGTTTTCAGAGACCCCTAGGGTGCCCAGAGCATAATGCATGCAACTTTGGAGCTGGAAACCAAAAATTAACACCTGTGGCGAAATTCTCCACATGAGTCTTTTTTACACTAAAGTTTGAAAGCTACCCTTTGATGGCCAAAACGTCACAGCCCCAGTGTTTAGAAGGAGGCTGCAGAAAGAGAACAAGGCATTGCCTCATCATTGTTGCTAGTCATCTCAGTTAATTAAGACAATAATTTGCCATTAGTAGGAAGATTCCAAGACATAAAAATTGGATTAGATCTAAGGAACTTCAAGTCATTTAAAGGGACACAAAGTTATGCTCATTTCCATGCTGTTTTTCATACTGGGATATGTTTTTGATATTATAACCAGAGCTAATTGTATTCCATGGAGTATAATTCAATTGTTTGGAGGGAATAAAAGCCTACAACAGTATAGTTAAGCTATAAACCAGGCATTAGTCTCCCATCCAGTGGTATGACAATTCTACTCTGTGTGGCTAAAAGGGATGAAGAATGAGGTATTAGAGATGACACTTCCTCCATGAAAAATGTCCAGTAATAGGGAAAGTGCCAAAAGACTTTTCCTTGCCAGTCATTTCCACCAAATATTTTCTTGGACCAAAAAAAAAAAAAAGTTTGGTAAGGAATAATCAACTCAAAACTAATCAGTTTGAAACAATTGCTCCATTTTTGAAAAGAAAAATTGATCCTACAGAATCAAGCCACTAGTATCTTTACTATTAATGTTTTCAGAAAGTGCGTACAAAGATAGTGCTA
The DNA here is from genome assembly GCF_902686455.1 of Sciurus vulgaris. Lineage (NCBI taxonomy): Eukaryota > Metazoa > Chordata > Mammalia > Rodentia > Sciuridae > Sciurus > Sciurus vulgaris. The sequence continues at coordinate 122,185,478 of NC_136466.1, forward strand.
GGTCGTTTACAAACAAGAGCTCATGTTGATGCCCCAGCCCCCTTATATAAGAAGCAAATGAAAAATTGAGACTCAGAGAAATTTGCCAAAAGTTATTTCACTCCTTAACAGGAATTCAAATTCGGTCTGTCTGATTCTAAAACCAGAATAACTCTTCATTATCCAGTCTCTCCCAAACTTGCCAGACCATAAGAATCACCTTGAGCACTTGTTAAAAATATAGATTTCTTATACTGGTTCCCTGGATGTTCTGATCAGCAGTTGTCTGGGATGGAGTTAACCCATACTCTGGATAGTTCTTCCTAAGAGGCAACTTTGGGAAACATCTATTTCACGCCACATTGTCACTCGCTAATCCATACCTTTCATTCCTTAAGATGTACTCTTTTAAATTTTGCTGTAAGCGTATTCAACTACTAATCAGCTGATCAACCAACCAATCTTTTCCATCCTACTTCTTAAAAAAAAAAGTGTATTCTGTTAAGATGGAAACCTTTAAAGTTATGACCTGAAAATTTGAAAAATAAGTTATTACCTCTCAACATGTACCAAAAAATCAGATTGGCAATTTACTTACAAATTAAACTGCTTCATATTATATAATTTGGGCAATAATTCTACCTTCTAGAGGTAATATGTACTATTTGATTTTGTTAAATATTAGGTAATCTACTCTTGTTAACTTTTAAAAAAACGTTTTGTGTAAATAGAATCTATGTACAATTTCAGTGTTGGAAAAACAGACCAGACTCTTCATTCTGTCATTCAGTTCAAAGTAAAATGGTAAAGATCTTAGGAAATGAAAACAACAGAACTGAAATGTATATCAAGTTCAAAACAAGCTTAAACTAAGTGGTAGCCAAAAGAAATGGGAAGTCATTTAATTATAGCTTTTAGTCTTTTCCATTTTTAATAACTAACTTTTTACTAAGTATTTTTTAAGATTATCACAAGATTGAAGAACATTATTTAATCAGATGCAGTGATGATTGTTACTTCAGTATTTACCTACATCAACTAGGGAAAAACCTACCATTTTTAAACTCTGAAAAAAAGTGGTATGGAAGAATCATAATTTAGAAAATTAATGATTCCTCAAAATTGCCTCATTTTACCAGTTCACTCTTTTTCATCTCTGACATGTGATGTGCTACAAGAAAAACACATTTAAAATGTTAGATACTAGCCAGGCACCGTTGGGGAACACCTGTAATCCCAGCTACTCAGAAGGCTGAGGCAAGAGAATCCAAAGTTCAAGGTCAGCCTGGGCAATTTGTCAATACTGTGTCTCAAAAATAAAAAGAGCTGGGGATGTAGTTCAATGGTACATTGCCCCTGGGTTTGTTCATTGGTACCACAAAACAAAAACCATTAAATACTACAGTAGGAACATATTCTCTAGGGAGCAGGAAGATATTCTGACATGTATAAAGGATATATTTGCAGAAAATAATGTCATTTCAAAATCATTTCACAAGCATATGGCATGAGCATTTTCCAAAGTGCTCAAACAATATTTCATTCATTCTCATTCCTGTTTGGAGAAAGTAAAGGTATAGAATTTAGACAACCAAATAACTTTAGGGGGCACCTTATTCCTAGATGGAGTATTTGCATTTAAGACACAAACATGAAAATTAAGTTAAAAATGTGAAAGTCAAACTTTAAGATGGATTTATTAAGGTCATGTTATCACCTACAATATTTTTAAATATTCAAGAACTTACTCCCTGTCAAGAATAGCATCATGACAATTCAGATGTGAAAAGTGTCACTTCCAATGATTTTGTTCAAACCCAGAATTAGATAACTTGTGAAAATGAAGAGGTTTCAGCAAAAGCTAGTGTATCAGACATTTTTTCCATGTGAAGTCTATATTAACTAACACCTCCACAGAACCAGACTACAGCAAAACCAGCACTATGCAGAACCTTTGTGAGAACCATCAGGTTCCCAAAAAGCTGATCCACTTTTTCAGCACCAAAAGTCTTCTATAAAGCTTAACCCTGTAGACTAGAAAGCTCTCTAAAACAGTACATACTTCTTGAACTTCTTAAATATATCACAAGGAGTTAGAATAAATACAGTGATACCCTTAAGATCTACCAAGGGGTGTAAGGTTGTCCATAATTAAAAGCCAGGTTGCTCCCTCCCTCTGTCCCTTTCTTTCTTTCCTCCTTTCTTCCAAAATTTTCTTTTTCTCCCCTTTTCTCTTTATTTTCTTCCTTTTCTGTTTTATCTTTTAAGTTGGGGAGGCAGGGTTTATTGGGAATTGACCCCAGGGGTGCTTTACCACTGAGCCATGTCCCCAGCCCTTTTAATTTTTTTTATTTTGCTAAATTGCTGAAGCTGGCCTCAAACTTGTGATCCTCCTATCTCAAACCCCCAATGCTGGAATTACAGACATGTGCCACCTCACCCAGCCCTTTCCTTTAAAAAAAAAAAAAAAAAAAAAAAAAATTGCTTTTATGTCCTATTTTTCTAGGTTTTTTTGAGGGGGGTCTTCTCCTTTACAATTGTGCCTTTTACTTTTAATTAGTGTCATATAGACACTGATAGTATTCCTTTTCTCTTTCTGAATTATTGCTCCCCCTCTGTTCTGGCCTCAGAATGCAAACAAACCGAGAATTACATATAAATAAAAATCAACTAAGTTCTTAAATGAGAATCATCCTTCTGGTTAAAATATGTGTCATCTTTGTCACATTTATTTTGGCTTCTTACAGACTTCCTGGATCCCAACTGGGTCTCAGATAACAAGGAGGTTATTAAGTGGCTAAACTGTGGCTTCCGAGGGTTAATACATGATGATTATTGAAATCCATGTGACTCTGGGGTGTCTACCAAATCATCATGCACAAAACAATACCTATTGAATATGATTTAGATTTAAAGTATTTCATGAAATCTAAACTTTTGGAACTTGGTGGATCGCTTCTGGAATCTCTGGCAATGTTCTGACAGATTTCAAATGAACCAGAAGCTGCCATGGCCAGGTCACTCAGGAGGACTGTCTGCCCTGCATTCCTATTACAACTTGAGCTCCCCCTGGAATGAGGGCTGGAGACCAAATCCTTCACAGCCTGCCCTACAAGAGGCAAGACGTGTATTAGGAATGACCTGGCCCTGTCTACCTCTCTAGTTGGCCTTGCCCCAAGTTCATCCCCCTCATCTGGGGCTCCGCCAAGGCAAACTGCTCAGGCCAGCTTTCAGTTCCTTGAACACTCATTTGCTCCAAAGGGACTTTGCCCAAGAGTCCCCAGGATGTTCTCTTCCCCAGGCCCTACAGCCACCGCCTGGTTTCCTCCTACTCAGCTTCCATCACACTTCCTTAGGAAAGATGGACCACCCTGCCAGGTCAGCTCTGCCTATTACACACTCATACAGTTAGTTAGCTTACTTTTCCTATGAGCTCTTGTGCAAGTTGTCATTTTTTATTTAGTTGCACATAGGACAGATTACCTGGAAAATAATGGTTGCTCAATAAATATTTGTTCACCCCATGGAGGGAGCAAGGGCACTTCAGGTAGACTGGCTTCCTCATTATGGTTAGCATCAAGGTGTGCCAGGAGAACAATTTCCAATAGCTTACCATCCCTAGACTGCTGCCAGAGCACATGGGTCTGTCCTTTCCTTTCAAGAAATGAATAAAATCTACTCTATGAACATTCAGCAGCATGGTGTGAAGCATTACTGCTATGTTCTGGAAATCATCACATTATTCCAAGCAAAGAAATAAGAAGGAAATCTTCCCAAACAAATGTCAAAAACTTTACCACACTGTCACACATGCTGCCTGTAGCATTTGTCTTTTGTTAAAAAATTTTTTTTCTGGTTTCGTCTCAAGTGTCTCTCAAAGTTTGGCAATTTCAAGTCTTCCAGTTACCATGGAAGTAGGAAACAATCATCTCAGAGATTGGGAGAGGAGAGAAATCCACTCTATCTGGGTTCTAGTGTTTTCCACCATAGATAGTAATTTGTGCATTGAGATAATGTTGATTTGGAGGCAGTGCTTCTGGGTCATCAACAAATATTTATTTTTGTGCTAATAATGTGCCAGGCATTGTTCTGCCAGGGAAGCCTCCACCTTCAAACTGCTACATTAAAGATAAGCATGCTCTCCCAGATGTGGGCTCTCCAGTTTATCCTAAAGCGAAGTTCAAGTTTTGGAGCATGAACTAGGAGCTCTAAGTGAGTTCTTTCCTTTTTCCTTCCAGGTACCAGCACAACCCTTCAGATATTTCACAGATCCCTTCCCAACACCCTGGAAACTGGGGTTACAAAGAACCATACTATATATATTGTCACTTTTATTTTGTTCTGTCCCTACATTACAGGTGAATAAAAACATCTTAACTTTCAGAGTGAGAAATAAACATTTGATGTTGCTTTTTGTTTTGTTCTATAGTATTAATGGGTGATAATTGCTTATATCCACAGACCCCTTAACCAGTAGTAATTGAAATTCTTAAAAAATCTGGAAAAGGAAAATAGCTTGTCTCCTTAGTAGGCAAATGTCCACAATTTTACATCCTCTTAGAATGACTTAATTCTGTCTGACTTTGAACCTAGAACCTCCATGCATGTATATGCCTATATAAGACTTGGGTTTTAGCTGGTTAAAATATACTGTATTATAATTGTCCACACCTTATCTCACCAGAAAGTTTCAAAGTTCCCCAAAGGACAGATATGAGAGATTCTAAAACCAACTACTCATTTGCTTCTGTGTGGAAGTTCAGCCTGCTGATCCCCCCATCACTGTCTAAGTTTGAATTGCTTTCCACAGCAATCCCTCACCCCCAGCTACTTTTATTGCCTCTAATTCCAGCCTGAAGAATACCCAGAGGAGGCCTTTACCTAAAAAGTACATTTGAGGAAGGCCAGTCTCCAAACTAAAGATATCCCCCAATTTACAATTCAACCATAAGAGTTTTGATTCTTTGGCACTTTCGTGAGTCTCCTTTGAAAAAATGTCAATGTCCCTGGGAAGGACTAAGACTGGAAGTCATTATCAGTGTATGTTCCCAACAGATTCTTCAAGAGACTGAGTGCCAACCCTCTGTGGAATATTAAAGTCAGGGCAGGCCCTGGAGGGCAGTGCTAAGGGGAAAAGGGACTCTGTGGGGTGGAATGAACACTGAACGGATTTCACTAATTCTGCCCTGTTTTCACTCTTCAATGAGTAGGCACTCCTTAAAGATCTTTATCTCCACCCGCCCCCATCCCCACACCCGCTTTGCTTCTCCTGCCTAGGTTTGACTGTGTGTGAGACTGTGTGTGTGCATTTTATCTCTGTGTGAGAACATCTGTCTCTATATCCCCAGGTCTTTCTTTGTCGTGACACTAACTTGTCTAATGGTGGTAATCATAAAAATTTAATTCAGATTACTTGTTGGATGATTTAGGTATTTTCAGCTTCATTAACAGCTAATCACTGCACAATGGATTACTCCTTCAGGGTTTGAAATATGCCTTCAAGGTGGCTAGACTCCTGGAATGATCATGTAAGGGGACTTCAAGAGGGTGTCCTAACACATAGCTATTATGTGTTTTGTGTGAACATGTGTTTGCCTATGAACTGTCTACACAAGTTTTTGGCAGGTCCCCTTTCTTATTCTCCACTCACTGCCCCACCCTACTCTCTGTCAGTTCTGCCTTCAGATCCCTCAGTCACCAAGCCTCCCAGAGAGGAAGGAGAACTCATTTAGGTCTAGCAACACCCTGAGAGGAGCACCCCAGTGTGCCCTTAGGGCAGGCAGTCTAGCCAACTGCACCCATCAGGGTTCATAGGTAAGCTGGGAGGTGAAAGGTGTGTAGCCTGAAGGCTGGGAAAGGTGCCACTGGGGACACAGCCAGGTAGAGCCAGGTATTTTGCCACCCTCGGAAAATGTTCCTCTTGCCATGCCCTAAAGAACAAGTTAGCATCAGTGACAAAAGTATGACCCCAAAGCCAAAGTCTTACGTGAACTCTCTCCCACCACTGAAAATATTCTGGTGGGTGTGGAGGTTTGATTGGCACAGGAATCAAATGAGCACACCCCGCCTTCCATGACAGCCCAGGCTAACCAAGTCAGGTTAACCAAAGTGGCAGCAGATTAGGGTAGGGCATTGGACTCAGACCTTGCGCCCACATCTAAATCCCGGTTTTGCAGGTTTTACACAAACCACTAACTCCTCCAGCCACATAGGGTGCCCTACAGGTAGGATTAACCCTGTCTGCCCTTGACAGGGGCCATTTCCAAGGGCTGGTTGGATCTGTCAGAGGTTTTCTCTTAACATTTATCAATGACCATTGTCAGGTGTTGCTAGGGTTGCAGAAGAAAGGTTTCACTTGATTGGCTAAGCAACTGTATTCCTTAACCAATCCAAACGCTGTGCCTGGGGGAGGGGGGACTTAACAAGATAGAACAATATCAAGCACAGGCAGACGCATTCCGTGTACTAATAAGGCGTCTGGAAAAATGGAATTATAGTGCGCTGGAATCCCATGCCCCTCCACAGCTCCAGCCATGGCCTGGTTGCTATTCAAAATGTTACAGCATAAGTTAAAGTCATTCCCACTGATTGGAGGATATCAAGATTTCAAAACAGAGGAGTAGCAATTGGAAGAAGGAAGTAAAACTCCTTGCTCATTGTGTTTCACAGCCTTCCTTAGTAAAACTGCTGAATTGTAATTTAAAATATTCCACCCTTTCAAATAAATTAAGCTCATTCCTTAAAAACAGGAAGTGAGAGAGGCACACATGTATTGTCAACTAGACATGCACAGACCTTGTCCCACAAAGCAAAGTTGAAAATCACAGACAGACCCATGTATTCATGTTAGAACGATGACGACCAGGGTCACCACGGGGGAGGCGTTATGCCGCTGGCAGTGCACTCTTGGGCTAAAACCTGCATGCTAATTAGGAAACAAATCAAAGACAAATATCAGCTTGAAGGGAAATTTGGATCTGGTCGTAGATATTCAGACACTCGGATAGACCTTCTGGTACTGAGGAAAATAGTGTGTCCTCAATGGTAGTGATGACTGAATCCTCCCTTCAGAAAACAACTGCCAGGAAGCCAGATGTTCCTGCTGAACTCTGGTCACAGATCAAAAACAAACACCATTATCTGGCCTGAAAAAGGAGCCAAGCTTCTGTATGGCACTGACTCCCCATTCAGTTAGCAATATAATCACCAAACTGTAGCATTTTATTGTCTGTTTTTATTCAGTCACAAGAAAAGTTTTAGTTTTTCTGGTCAAGCCTCTTACTCTGCTCTCAGACCTGTGCTTTAGAAAGATGGAGCTGCCATTTGCGAATACTAGTGGAAGGAAGGAAGGATGGAGGGACGGAGGGAAGGAAGGAAGGGAGGAAGGGAAGGACGGGGGGGGGGGGGGGGGGGAGGGATGTGCCAATATACGTTTTCTGTGCAGACCAAACACCTATTGCTCATGTCCCCCATCCAATTCAGTCCCTTCTGCTCACAAAGGACCCCACAGTTGAGCTAAGGTGACTAAGCTCACTTTTTCAAGCTCTGAAATGCAATTTCAGAGTTCTGTCTGTACTTTACTTCATATGCATTTCGAAGTAGCTCAAAATGAGAGAAAAGAATAAAAGATTTCAAGACAGGATAGTTTCACCTCCCACCTTCACTGGTATAAAGAATATCCATGGGCAGAAAATGATTTTGGACAAGGGTTGGCAACAGGACTGCCTTAAGAGTTGCACAGAAAGGGGAGCCTCACAGTCCTCCCCTCCCCCAAATTTAGGTACCCACTTAATGCTATTCACACTTCTCATCAGTAAGACCTGTCTCAACTGGACTTTGTTCTGGATCCTCAACTACCTTAAGGGAGTCACTATTAATAGCAAAAATTACTATTCCAATGGGGAAGAAACTTAGAGTATGTTTGCTTAATTCTGTGGTTGCATATGATGCCAAATGCAAATATTTATGCTATTGGCAACATCTTAGGAAGTGATTTAACCCACTTTCACAGTTAGGCATAGTTTGTCATATGGCCCTGTGACTTTAACCACATTCATTTCTCTCTTTTGATTACTTCCTTCATGTTTGTGTATTAATTTCTTGGGACCACTATTCTTTATTTCAGAGGTCCTAATGTCCAATTTGGTATTTCTAACTCAGAACCCATACTGACCTCATCTGCTCTCTTCAGGAACATATCTAGGAGGCCAGAACACTTACTACCCACCTATAACCTTCCTGTTGGAACAGTTGGACCTGAACTGGTAGGTTTGGAAACTTGTTATCATCCTAGATTCTTACCCAGCCTGGCGGGTATACCCCCAGTCGCACGCAGTATTCTCCAGGGTTAACGCTGTCCAGGGCTTTATGAATTTTTATTCATATTTCGAGATAACTTCCGATTAGAATCATCCAGTTCATTCTGGTTTATAAAAGTCTAATGGATCAATGAGGAAAAACTTGACTACAAATTTCAATCTGCAACTAAACAGCAAAGTTCATCCATTCAAATTTCACCCCCCACTTTTTTTTTTTTTTTTTTCCTGAACCACAATTTCTAATACAGGGGAAAATCTGTTAATGATTTTAAAAGTACAGAAGTGAAAAAGAAAACAGACTGGGATAACCCACAAATAAACAGTTGCAGACCATTAATGATCACTAGGAGAAGATGGAATCAGAGAGGGAGTTACTCAAGGGAGTTCACGTGAAAGTTGGAAAGATAGCAATGAGTTTGCACCCTCGCGAAAGTATCTAAGAAAAAGTAGGGCAAAACAACAATGAAGTTATGGTGAAAAGATGCGAGTTTAGTTTTCAAAAGGTCAAGTTTATTGTGAGTGTCCCTTTGGTCCAAACAAGAATGAAGGGAGAAATCAAATAACTTCATGGACAAGCAGAGTAGTTGGTAACAGGTCTAAAGTAAAATCTTGGAAAAGGTTCCAAGATACAGCCTAAGAACGAGTGGGGAGGGCCACTTATCTATCCAGCTGACCTTGGTTTTCCCAAGACCTGCCTGCTTCACAGCAGACTGTTCCCATTTTCCATCTTAACTGTGCCCTAGACATCACGGACACCTAGGTCTCCCTATGGATTTCTTTCTTTTGTTTTAGGTTTTTTTTTTTTAAAGCCTTTTCCGAGGGAGTCTTTCATTGATTTGTGCCCACATTCAAACTTTTTAAGATACCATCTCTCAGTAACATATGTTTAACCTACATAAACCTTTGATCCTGTTCATGAGCGTAAGAGCTGATTAGTTTTTGTTTGGGGCAGTGGTGGCTATTTCTAGCTACCAACATAGAAGTTTTGTTATTATAAAACAAAGTGAATGGAAGATCTAAAGTTGGCTTCATTTCTATGATTTCTTGAGCATTTTTACAGATTACCAATTTCCTCATTTGTTCCCAAATGGATGTTTCTTTAGGCAAAACCATTTATTATAGTACATTCAGTAAAGCTTTGAATTTTCTTCAGTCTACAACAGATTTTTGGGAACAGCGTTTAAGACCTGCATGCTTTGTTTTGACTTCTGAAAGAAATTGATTAATCAGACTTTAAAAAATAAAAAACCTTCATCCAAGAGACCCTTAAAAATATGAATAGGCAAGCCAGGAGAAAATCATTATAAATCAAACTTGACAGAGGACTAATGACCAGGATATGTAAAGAATTCCCACTCATTAATACCCACAAAAAATTGAATGGAAAATAAGCACAGGACAATGTGCTCAATATCCTTAGTCATCAGGAAAGGGCAAATAAAAACCACAGTGAGATGTCACTGTATACCCACCAGGATGGTTTATAATAAAAAAGACTGGTAACAATGTCAGCAAGGATGTGGAGTAACTGGAACTCTCACTCCTGGTTGGTTGGAACATTCACTTTGGAAAACAAATAGATGTTTCTTTAAAAATTAAACATATAGCAGCTGTAATCCAGCAATGACACAACTTTTTCCCAAGGGAAATGAAAACATATATCTATGAAAAGATTTGTAGAAGAATGTTCATAACAGCTTATTTGTATTAGACAATAACTGGATAGAGCCCAGGTGCCCCTCAAGAGGAGAATGGATATCCAAATTGTGGCAGAGTCATACATTATAATACTACTCAGCAGTATAGAGTAATGAACTACTGTTACAATAACATGAACAAATCCCCCAAACACTACACTGAGTGAAAGAAGTCTTACACAAAAAGTTCATACTATTTGATCATTAATATAAAATTCTAGAACAGCAAAATTTGATCTGTGGCCAAAAAAAATCAAAACGGTGGTCACATCTGCATTTGGGAAAGGGGAGAAAGACAAGGATTAACAGGAAAAGGGCTTGAGGGAACTTTCTAGGGTGATGGAAATGTTCTAGATCTTGATAGAGGTTTGGGTACACAGGCACATATTTATCAAAGCTCAGAAACCGTATACTCAATTTTTACATTTCAACATATGTAAATGTTACAACAGAAGTAAATATGGAAATGACATTTTCAGGTGGAAATTGGTTGATGCCTATAATTAATTTTTTGTGTGAGTTGGGGATTAAATCCAGTGTCTTATATGTGCTAGACAAATGCTCTACCACTGAGGCACACCCCCAGCCCTGCAATTTATTTTAAATACATGAAACCTAAGGTAGATTGATGGAGGAGAGATGTACAAATATGTGCATGTATAGGTGTATATGTATAACATGTATGAAAAAGCAAGAATTATAAAATTTTAATGGTAGAATCTACAATTAGATGGTGGGCATAGGGGTATCCTCTGTAAAACTTTTTCAACTTGGTGAATATTTGAAAACACTCATCATAAAGAGCAGAGGGAAATCAATGTGCAATCCTGACCTGAGATCCTCTTCAGTCATTTGTTATATCCCAAAACTCCATTTCTTTTTTTTTTTTTTAAGTTGTCAGTGGATCTTTATTTTTGTTTATATGTGGTGCTGAGAATCAAACCCATTGCCTCACACATGCCAGGCAAGCACTCTCCCACTGAGCCAAAACCCCAGGCCCAAAACTCCATTTTCTTAGCGTTCACATTAGCAGCTCATAGAGAAAACAAAGGCTGGGTTTGGAAGAATCTCAAATCTGACTTCTTTTTCTTTTCAAATCTAGTCTTTCATATCTTTGTATGTGAGTGGACAAAAGAAGCCAGGAAATGGTGATTATGAGAGAAAGAAAGACCTATAACCTTAAAAACAACAACAACAAAAACTCCTCATGTAAAATATTGAATATCAAGAGCAGGCACTCAGTCCAGACTTTGTAGAATGAAGAAATTAATGAAAACACCAAGGCCGCATCCTCAGAACCACTGAGGAATGATAATTACAGACAGTATTTCTGGAGCAGACACATAACCTTGAGTCCCAGGATACCCCCTAAAGCACTCTAATATTATGCTATTTGTGGAAGGTTTTTCCACCTTTAATAACAGAGAAATAATGTTAGAAGGAAAGAAATCCCTCATTTAGCCACTGGGGTGTCATTATTGAGCCCCAGCTGAAGGCCCCTTAAAAGCATCCATGTGGTGAAAGAACATGTTTCCCCATGAAATCAAAACTGAGTACATCTGAGACTTTTGAACATCTTTTTTCCTTGGATCTTAAAATGGATTTGTGCATATTTGTGAAAAAAAATTTTATGATGTGCTATCTTCCAAAGTGAATGGTTATTTATAATTCATAAAAGACCTGAGCACAGGAAAATCTGTTCCTTTTATTAGCCCTGTAAAGTTAGACCAGCTGATCTTTTAGAACATATTACAGACATCAAATTCTCCTCCGTATGGTTGAAGTTTCTCTCTTCAGACTAAATGCGAAGAGACGGTGCTACTGAATCTGTTGCTCAAGAGCTGGTGGGGTCCAAATCTCTTTTGATTAAATGTTAAATAAACAAAACACCACTTTCAGAGCCAGTCTCCAAAGACACAGAAGGGAAAATACTTGGAATGCTGAACATACTTTTTAAATCTTGCACAGCCTTTGTGAAATACGAAGGCATATTTTAAAATGGATTTTCTGTTTCCAGCATTTAACCAGTCTTCAGACACAGTTGCCACATCATTTCCTTTCCACTGCTGCTGGCTACTTGTGAGTCAGAGTTCTGATAGCATGAGCAAGAGTGACTTGGGCCAAGGAGTATGGGCACCGGGCATCTGGACCCAGTACAGGGAGCCCTGGTGCCAACGGCTCCCATCCAGCTAGCTGCACCTGCATGTCCCCCACCAATCATGATATCACGGAAAGTTATTTCCTTCAAAGAATCCAGCTTTCTTAGCTCACCCTACAAGGATCACGTCTACCTCGTTTGCTGCTGTGCTACGGACCACATAAAAGAATTAGGCAGATCTTAGTTAAATCTGAAAATAGCACATGTTCTTGCTTTCTTTGAAGTTCCCTGCCCTCTAATATTCCAGATGAGCCTTGTCGACTCTATTTTAGAACTATCTGGAGATAGACATGCTCTCTGTAGCCTGAATTTAAATACCTTAACTTAAAATATGGGTTGCTAATTGCCAAACACAAAAAGCCCATTCGCTTTTAGAACAGATTCCTTGGCCAGAAAAACTGCCTCACCCTCTATTCTATAGCATATTACTATTCCCACTGCTGCCCCAAACCAATGATTTCTATTCAGTTTCAAAGTTTCTGCTAAAATGAGCAGTTCTTCCATGGTGTAGACAGTTGGAGTGGCCAGTGAAACAGACATTGTGGAGCTGAACACAATACTGAAGTTCCTTGCTTCTGAGACGTGAGAAGTCCCATCAATATTGGTTGGGAAAGGAAGAGAGTGGAGATTCAGTTAATGGCAATTACATGATGGTGGGCAAACCTTTCCAGGAGGCTCTTTCTAGAAGGGTATGTTAGCTTTCTATCATTGTTGACAAATAATCAACTAATACAGTGAAAAGTTTTGTTCTGGCTCACAGTTTTGGAGCTTGCAGAACATGGTTGTGTGGCCCTATTGCTTTTGGACCTGTGCAGAGGCAGCATAGCATGGTGGGAGCTGATGGCAAAGCAAAGGTGCTCAAGAGAGGAAGAGGAAGGGGCTCAGGTCCCACTATCCCCTCCTAGGGGATGCACCCCTCCATGACCAGCAGATCTCCCACTAGACCCCACATCTTAAAGTTTCCACCACTTCCAATACTGCCAGGCGGGGGACTAAGCCTTTAACATATGGACTATAGGGGGACATCCCAGATCCAAACCACAGCAGAAGGAAAGGCTGATGTTTGGACCATTCAGTATGCTCCTTCCCCTCTTCCTAGCTCTCAGGCTTTCAGCTGCCAGAGGACAGTATAACTACAGAGAGAAGGAATGCAATATTCAAGTACTTTCTGAGCAAATTTTTTACTATCGTGTGCTGCCTGACTCAGAAGATCAGAATAAAGAGATCTCAACCTCTTGGCCACATGCCAGCTCCCCTGTGGGGTACCAGCAGTGGAGATGGAAAAGGCAATATTTATTCTGAGGACCCTTGCATTTTACAAGATCCAATAAGAGAGGCTCCATGAGATGTACTAGACTTTTCTTTCCCTTTCCAGCTTCTCTCTTATTCGACAGATCTAAGCACTGTTTGGAAAACAAAATAAATGATGGCAAAGTCAAATATGTGATGTGCTATCATATTAGTTTTCATTTCACCCTTCCAGAATTTATTTTCCTATCACAAAAACATGAAATCTCTCAAGTCCTTCCTCTTCATCATCTACCACTCAAAACATTCAATCATTCTCTAACACAAATCTTAAATATCTCCTGTGTGTCACATCCATCCATCTACACATCCTTACTACAGATAGATATTCTTGGTACTTAGAACATGCCAGGCCCTGTGGTGGAGATGCAGAGATGAAAATCTGTGAGCTTTGACATTCGGGACCTCACGTCACACTGAGGATGCTCTTATCTGTGTTTCGTAGGCTACTCAAAGTTAACTTGCTGCTCTCACTATACAACGGCGAGAAAGCAGGGGCGTAACTCATAACCTTGCTCTGACAACTTCTCTAGGTTTATGATTTTTCTTGGCCCGCCCCTTTTGTTTGCCACCCACCCTACTCACTGGAACCTGATACATGGACTGTGAAGAGAAAAACTGTCCACTTCAGTGGGAAAAATTTTGAGGACATGGCATGCATAAAACATAAAATAATTGTCAATGCTCACATTTTATTTCTGAAATTTAAACAGCTACTGCCAAGTCCAGTATATTTGGTTTTCTTTTCTCCTTTCTTCTACTGACCCCTCCTCCACCAATTAGACCTCTGGGGTGAAAGTTCATCTGGCTAATTCACTCAATCCAACCATCTTTCTGATCTCTAGAGACAAGCCAGGGGATCCTTTCTTTGTGCGTGTGTGTGTGTGTGGGGGGGTGTCTAAGCAGGCTTCTTTATCCAGCATTCACTAAGCTATATCCTTTGAAAGATTGCTTTATTTGGGGGGAGATTGAAGGGGAGAACTGAATTGGAAAGAAACCTGAGTGAGAAGAAGATACTGGAAAGATGCCCAAGGCTTCCCTTTAGGCTACATCAGCCAAAGCTCTGACTAACACTAGGGTTTGTTTATGGCATTTCATAAATAGGCCAGGCAAGCTCCCTTGGCCAATTCTTCTTGAAGAAGTTTCCATCTCATAGGACAAGGCCAGAGTGTCCCTGTTTGCCTGTTGCAGTTCACTAAGGTTGGTCTACTATAGATTTGCAAATACTGCAGGGTCAAGATATGGACCCTCTCAGTTTGAGGCTGCTGTCAGGGTCAGAGTTGGCTGGGACGGTGCCTGGTGAAAGGAAGGCAACTCTGCCCAGCCCTGTCTACCTTGTCTTTTTTTTTTTTTTTTTTTTTTTTTGGCACTAGGGAATCTAACCCCAGTGGTACTTTACCACTGAGCTACATCCTCAGCCCTTTTTTTATTTTTATTTTTTATTTTGAGATAGTTGCTTAGTCTGGCCTCAAACTTGTGATCCTTCTGTCTCAGCCTCCCAAGTGACTGGGATTACAGGTGTGCACCACCACACCTGGATCTAATGGTCATATTCTTAAAAATATTTTTAAAACAGGTAAAATTTGTGACTTTGCATTCAAATTTATGTATTTATTTTATGCAATTTTATTAACATAGAATTCACATCATATAATACACTCATAAAAGTGTACAATTTAAAATATTCACCAGCACAACAATCAATTTAGAACATTTTTATCACACCATAAAGAAAACCTATACCATTAACACTTACTTTCCATTTCCCTCCAAAATCCCCCAGTGCTTTGTAACCACCAATCTTCCTTCTGTCTCTGTGGATTTTTCTACTGGCCGTTTCATATAAATAGAACCATATGATGTTTGGCCTTTTGTGTCTGGCTTCTTTCACTTAGTACAATATTTTCAAAGCTCATCCATGGCATAACATCAAATTTAATAATGCATTTTATTAAACCCCATCTATCTAAAACATTATCGTTTCATGTAGTCAAAACTTAAAAAATGATTTATAATGTGCTTTACATGTTTTTACATCAAGTTTTTTTTTTGAATGTTAAAGTGTATTTTACACTTGTGGCAATCACATCTCAACCAGATCAGCCACATTTCCAGTGCTCAATAGCCACATGTGGCTCCTGGCTACAGAAGTGACCAGCATAGCCCTAGCTGGAGTTCTTTCTGTTCTTTGTTAAAAACAAGAGCATAAACTCCTTCCACTTGCCACCCCACTTCTGGGCATCTCTCATCCCTATAGTGTCTACACCATGATTCACGGGTGACTTTATTTTAAGGCAGTCACTATACTGTGGTACTTAATTCCCCCTTCGTTTCCCTTGCAGAGGTCTCTGGACTTAGGCTTCAACCTTGGCCATGGCAACTGAGATCAAAGCACTTGAGCAGGTAACTGGAGCCCTCTCTACCTGCTGGCTCTGCTTACCCAGGTGCTATGGTGAATGGCTCATCTCGGTGCCGTGAAACTGTCTGCTTCCCTTCTTGAAAACAGTCTTGAAAAATGTAACAAAAGACGCTTTTCTCTTGGTTTAAAAAAAAAAATGAGACTGTCATTTCTTAATTTTCTCCCTGCCACATTTTCCAGCCATTGTTTTGCTAATAATAGCTCTAAGCAGACAAATAAAGCTCACTGGTAGTGGTAGATTTGTGAAATTGCTACAAGCTCCCTCACAGCTTTATCCTGCTCCTGTCAGCCACTTCCCCAAGAAAATGGACATTTAATCAGTGCAAGGTGCATCTTATTAGTCTGGCTCATCAGCTATCACCTCCTTCCAGGCTCCAGAGAGAAGACAGACACCCACAGTGCTGCCACTGACTACCCAGGATGCAGGAATTTCAATATGAAGCGGCATCTTTGTGAACCAAGCACAGTATTTATCTCAGTGTGGCTCCGTCTATACGGTAATATTTAAGTTATTTCTAGACATTTGTGACTCTTAAGATTGGCACATGGAAATGTTTGTGAAATTACCTTTTATTTTTTTGGAAGAAAAATTTACAAAATAGAAGTCTACAAAATGGAAGATTGAGGGTAAGTTTAATAGGCACACACTTAATAAAGATGTAAGAACAGCAACATTAGCATCTTTCCTGTTTGTTCCAAAACAGGAAGAAAGGAAATGCACCAAAGTTGCTAAAGAAGGAACTTGGGGTTGACTTTAGAAAGAACTTTCTGATGATAACACCAAAGTGCTGAGGAACCTCACAGAAAGGGCTTTAGGGTTGTCATCAACATACATTCCACTAGCATTTACTGAGCACCTTTTAGGGATTTCCTTTTAGGGAATTTAATCAGGAAGATTTCACTCAAACATTGCTGTAGTCTGTTTTCCTAAATTGAGGTGTTCGAACTTAGCTTTTCTTTTCCTTTTTCTCTTCCTTCCTCTCTCTCTTCCTTCCTTTATTCATCCCCTCCCTTTACCCTTCTTTCCTTCCTTCCTTTCTTTTTCTTTCCATGTTGGTGATAACCAAGGGCCTCACAAATGCTAGGCAAATACTCTACCCCTGAGCTACATCCCCAACCCCTTGTCTTTTCTTCTTATTCTTGGCCGTCTATGAGGGGGTCACAAGGCCCATGGTCTTGGAGTCTGGAAAAAAAAAAAAAGCTTTTAAGATAAAGATTATTCTAACAGTGGAAAAACGTTATCCACTACACAAGTCAAGACTTTTTTGGTCTTTTGCTCAAACAGCCATTCATAAAGCCATGGCATTCTGGGAAGAGACAGCAAAGGTAGATACCTTGGGGGTTTGGAGACTTCCTGTAAGCTTATATATATTATCTGTTCCCTTTTACTCAACTAAAAAATTTCTTTTCTATAGAAAATGGTAGCAACACTGCCATTCTAGGATTTTCTATTCGGCCTCACTCAACAACTACTTGGCTGTCTATGCACAACAGTTAAAACACCCAGTGCCCCAGGGAATGTTATAAAATTTTACTGTCTTCAGTGCCACCCTATTCTATGAGTTGTGGAGAACCAAGTTTTCGTGGGAGCACCTGGCTATGAATCACTGGCTCATTGGCTGCCATTTGGAGTCTGTTTTCCCATTGTAATTAATTTTTCCTTCTGTTATGCACATTCCTATGATGGTGGTTCCTAACCTTTCCTAGGGATGCATATCTAATTCCACATAACTCTGAAATTACTTCAGTCATTTCCAAGGCAATCGTGTGTGATCCAAGTAACTCTACTATTGCTGTCATTTTAAAAGTGTTTGAAACATCTTAATAGTCCCATTGTCTTCTTCTTTTCCTTATGCTTATTTCCAAATGGAAGGAAGTCTTGTGAGGTAATAGTCTTGGTGAGGAGCGGCTAAATTTGCTTTAACTCCTGCTAGTTATTCCATGTTATGCTTCAGTGGGTTATTTGCATCTGGTCTCTATTTGTTAACATCAATAGGCTATGTTTGCATAACTAGATCGAATTATGAAAGAACTTCCATTCTGAATGTTTAGCATTGACAGAATGGTTAATGTTCACACACACACACACACACACACACACACACACACACACACACACGGAGAGATCACCACCAATGGCAACCAAGTTCCAAATACAGATAGAAGTCTTGGGAAAGCTGTGCCGGAGGAAAAAAAGAGCCCCTTAAAGTTCATCCCAAAGCCTTTCTGGTTTCAATTTCCCCTCTCCTTTTGAAATAAGATCCAGTACCCCCAGCCGTCCACCTTGAGTAAAGTAGTTGGGACTTGGCAGGAAGTGGCGTGGCAGACCACCCAAGAACAGAGATGTCTGATGTGGAAGGGAAAAGTTAAAAGAGAATCTAAAGATGATGTCAAAGAGATGGGAATGAGTCACGGATCCAGGCTCCCATTTCTCTCCAGTGAAGGTCCCCACACCGAAGCTTTCAGTTAATCATTCAGCTAGAAAAGGTTGGGCTAAGTCCCTTTCTGGCCCTAAGCTCTTCATTAAGACAATGCACAACTAACCCAATCCATAGACTTCCAACACTTCAAGTTCTTGAGAAATGTTCCTGTTCTTTGAACTCCTCAGACTGTGTTCTGTCAACATGCCTCTCCCTTTTACACACATTTCCTCATCTGATGTCTTTGGTCTCTTCCATTAAACTGTGAAATTTCTGAAGCCAAAGAACAGGCCTTGTTCCACCTTTCTGTGCCTAGCACCGCCATGCTAATACCTGGGATGGGGGAGTTAACCCACATTTAGCTTTCAGTACTTAGCTTGTTTTATTATCACTCCAGACCAAAGGATTCTCTTTTAGATTGCAAGATCTGGTAGGGCAGGACCTCAATTCATGAACAGTGCAAAGGACTCCCTGCCAAAGTTGGTGTCCCTGGTAGCAACCACTTCTGGGGTGTCATTTGGGGAGTTTGGGAACTATTCCTCCACCCCCGCATCCTGAAATTCCACTCAGGAACACATTTTCACTTAGAGGTTTGATCCTTGTTAAAAGACAAATCCCTCTGGGAGAAGTGACATGATAAGTTATCAGTGGCTTAGGATAGATAAGGACAGGTAATGAGCCTGGGGAAAGGAGATGGAGATGTTTCCAGACAGTGGAGTTTAGGTGTCGGTCAGCCCCATTCACACCAGAACCTTTTCAGGAATGCCCGTGAATGTGCAGAATTACTCTCTGTCTCAAGGCTTAGCAGACTAGACGATGAGTAAGAAGGGAGGCGTTTAGAGAGCCCTGACTATGTGCCACGCAACAACAACCTATCATCCCCTCAACTACAGAGCTACCAGCTACCTATTATCATCCCAACTCTACAGAGAGAAAACTGAGCCATGCAGGGCCCTAAAGTCATCCAGACAGAAAGTGGCAGACCCAGAGAAGCACTATTGACATGTACATAGTTCCCAAACATACTCTCCCCTCCCTTTGACGTACCTTAGATAATCCTAATGAATCCTAAATATGGGAAGCAGATCATTAAGAAGATAGCAACAATGTTCCAGCTCTACATAAGCCCTCTACAGAGAAGAGTTTTTGAAAAGTGGTAACCAATACATTGGCACAGACAATACTTTGAAAAATGTAAACTGTGATCCAAGACTTTAAAAGTAACCATGAGCTCCACTCAACTGCAATGTACCCACTGAGATGCTTCCCCCAACCCTAAGCAGGGTCATGATCACAGTAACCTTCACATCACTTGATACTCACATATGGAGTGTTGGCCTTCTGGGGTGGGGGTGGGGTGCTGTTCTGCATCTATAAATGTTAATTATAAGACAGGTATAAATAAACACACATATGACTCAGCTAACAACTTCTCTTTGAAGAGGATGAATTAAGAAAGTTCTTCTTGAGGGTTTAACGAGGGGAATAGACTCCTTTTACATCTTTACATTGGAAAAAAATTATGTAGACATTGGCTCCCTAGAAAAGAGGTGACTGTTCAATACTTAGAAGCAGACCAAGCTAAGACGACAGCAACAATGAAGACAGATAAACAGCAAAGCAAGAGGCAGGGATGGTCCATGCCTTGTTCCTGAGAGCGCTGGGTACTTGTTTGTAGGGCTTTGCTAAATGGAATGCTGTGACATTGGAAACTGGATTGCTTTGAGAACATCCACGCAGAGCAGCTCACAAGGCAAACATGATTGGAAGATGACCTGGGGCGCCCACACCCCTGCCTACCTTACACGAGGAACTCCAAGAACAACCCTGCCTGCACAGGAAGCCCAAGTGCCAGACAGGTGTGGCAAAGCTAAGCAGCCCCGTCCACAGGGGCAGAGTTCAGTTGCTCTTGGCCCACCAGGACCTCACTGCTCTGAGATTCTGCTCGGTCCTTCCTGGGAGCGGCAGAGAGAAAACAGTTGGGTTTCCACACTGTGTTCTACAACCTTCCTTGTGAGCTCAAGTTTGAGGGTATTTACATGTAGTGTGACTTTAAAACATTGGAATGATTTTCATATAATTCACATAAAAGATATAACTCTTTGAAGCAAATCACTTAAACCTTCAGAAATTGTGTTTGTAATTTAGAGACTTTGGACTGATTATTCTCCATAATGAACTAAACAGAGAGTTTACCAAATTCTCCTTTTCTTTCATCATTATCACCAGAGGCCACATTTTATGTTCTGTGTAGGTAGTGTACGTTTAATTTGTTGAGAATTTTGGAGGTTTATTATTACCAAGAAAACACTGGTAAATGTTGTGCTTTACTCTTGTACTTGTAAAATGCAAGTAGCATATTTCTTACTTTGAAGGAAATTTTTCATTTCATGATGACCTTGCCCACAACTCTCTCCCATGGTACAGAGTACTTACAGCTTCCTTAGGTTGGGCTCCTCTTCTTTCTCTCTCATCCATGATTAAAATTAGTGCTATAGTAAATTTTTGTTATTGTTGGTACTGGGGATTGAACTCTGGGGTAGTCTACTACTGAGCCTGTACCCCCAGGCCTTCAAAATTTAAAAAAAATTTTTTAGTTATTGATGGACCTTTATTTTTATTTATTTATATGTGGGGCTGAGAATCGAACCCAGTGCCTCACACATGTTAGGTGAGTGTTCTACCACTGAGCCACAACCCCAGCCCAACCTTTGTATTTTTATTTTGAGACAGGGTCTTAGTAAGTTACTCAGTTCAGCTTCAAACTTTTGATTCCTCTGCTTCAGCCTCATGAATCACTGGGGTTGTAACACCACCACAATTAGGATTCTACTCAGCCCAAAGGTATCTATAGTTAAACAAAGTTAGAGGAGTTCTCCTAAATTCTGGAAGGAAATGGATTTTTTTAGAATGATTGACCCTGTACTTGGTAATCAGTACATTATATACTATGTTCAAATATCAGCTTTCAATTTCTCCTTGAAAAACTGGCATTAACCCTCAACTGATGGAGTGAGGAACATCTGAGTGTTCACACAAGCCCTGCAGAACTTAGAACATCCCATAGATCTTATCTGTTAGCATTGCAACTTCTTTCTTCAGGGTGTTGAATTAGAGATTTTGTTTTCCCTCCCTCCCTCCCTCCCTCCCTCCCTCCCTCTCTCTCTCTCTCTCTCTCTCTCTCTCTCTCTCTCTCTCTCTCTCTCTCTTTCTTTCTTTCTTTCTTTCTTTCTCCCCCCTTCAAAGATCCAACCCAGGGCTTTGCCAAGTGCTAGGCAAGTGCTCAGTCACTGAGCTACACCACCAGCCTGAAGCATTTCTTTTGCAAAGCATTGTGTTTAGACACTGAGTCCTTATCAACTTTCTAGGGAAACTCTGTCTCTCTCTAATAAAGCTGTTGCTGGGTGATGTGCAGCACTTGGTACCTCTGACTGGACACCGTGTTTGCAACCATATTCCCTCAGGGAGAAGAGAGTTCTCTCTCAGCAGATGAGGGCAGAGGCCTTTTAAAGGCTCTATCTAATGGGAATGATTTCTTCCCATTTGGAGTTTGAATGCAAATGGTTCCTTCATTGTCAGAATTGTGGTTAAAGTCACTAACTAACCATTGTCTGTTGCCCAAGGTATTGTTGTTTGAACGCTCCGTGTCCAATATCACCTGTGTTTGCAAACACACAAGGCCTTGAGAAAAACTCTGGTGTTTCCTTAAGGCAGCACAGATGGAGTGAGTGGGCCAGCCAGTTGTTTGACCTCAAGCTCAAGGGAACTCAGATAGTTGCTACAATTCTGCAGCAAGTTTGTGCAGGAAAACAGTATGTTCACCATAATGTGAATCCTAAATAAATCCATCAAACCCTGGGTTCTCATGATATCTGCAGGGGAAAATGAGATCAGCCATAAGGGGCCTTAAATTTGTAAACCTCTTGGTCCTTCCAGAAATTTTGGGATGGCCTGCATACCTGTTGCTGCAGGCATGGTTTCCTATTACTACAGTCATAACTCCATGCTTTTGCTATATCAGCAGTTGTCAGTCAACAAACTTGTCTTGTTAGTAAAGTGGATGCAAATGCTAGAAAATGCAAAAGGAGGCATCCATCACCCATGTTGCCTGCCTATTGGCAAGAATCAGTGTGTATGGAGAAGGAGCACTGGCCAGAAAGAGGGGTTCAGCCAGATGAGAGATGGCCAAACCCTGACCATGCTCTGTATTACCTGCAGAAGAGAGCCCAGCCTTAGCTCTTAGAAGAATTGCTCTTCCCACTTGCAAGCAGAGGCAGGGCACCCAGGAGGGGCCCTGGGAGGCTGGGAGTCTGTTCAGGCAAATGTGAAACTCAAGCCCTGAAAGCTAAGCCCCAAATCCAAATATGCTGTTACGCAAAGTGCTCGCAGATTGGCTCACATTTGATTATCGTCTGAGGTTACTTGTTGGCATGTGCTGAGTAATTCTCTGGCATGCCCGTGGCTCATCAGTGGCATTCCTTCCTGAGTCACCCCTGGACCAGCAGCCTGGCTCAGGGAGGAAGGTCCAGTGCTGTCCAAGAGGCTATCATTTTTCGATGAAACTGAAAGTCCACAGCCCTGATTTGCTAATGTCATGGGGCTTGCTTTTCTTTCTGCAAAGATGAGCTAGTAGGTACTTCCAATGAGTGTTGGAGGGATCTGAGGAAACATATTTGGGGTTGCACCTAGCTGTTAAAGTGCAGAATAGTTGTCTGTCATCAGTTGGATGAGAAAAGTTAAAATCCCTGCCAGAACTCTGGAGGCAGAAGGAGATGGCATCTCTCACGGGAGCAGCATTAGGCCAATTACAATGCTCAGCATTTTCCCAGCACTCTGGGTTCAGAGCTCTTTGCAATCAGTTAGTTTCTTTAGCTGAGTTTCTTAAACACACATCACCCCTCGTGGAGCTCTCTGGGCCTCCACCCAAAAGCTAAAGGATACAAAGAGGAAGAAGAAAAGACTGAGCAGCCGACTCTACCCAAAGAGAGAAACCAAGCCAAACAGTTCAGCGTTTCATTATTCTCCAGAAGCCTGTCAATACTTACAAAGGGGGAACCAGGAACAGGCAAAATATGCAGTAATAGAAGGTTGGCTTTGTACATTATGGAAAAACAAGCAGTCATTGAAATCGTGCTGTACAATGTAGAAGTGGAAGAATATACACAATATATTGTTAAGTGAAGAAGTTTTAAGAGCATAGATAGATGATCATGTTTTATAAATTTAGATGTATAGTTCCATGTGACATACATGCATGGAAAAAACTGAAAATATACAAATTAAAATGTTAATAGCAATATTTCTAGGCTGGGACAGATTTCGGTGGGGTAGTACTGGGTATTGAAACCAGGGGCACTTTACCAATGAGATACATCCCCAGGCCTTTTTTTTTTTTTTTGGCAGGGTCTCACAAAGTTGCCCAGGCTGTCCTCAAACTTTTGATCTTCTTGCCTGAGCCTCCCAAGTAGCTGTTATTAGAGACATGCATCACTAGCCCAGTGGTTAAGGTGAATTAGAAGTGATTTTTCTTTTTGTTTTCTTCCAAATTATCGACAATGAACATGTTTTAATTGTGTTTACATCTTTATTATTATTATTATTGTAAAACAAAACATGCTCAAGAATAAGGGTTGAACAATCCAGAAATGTGCAAAATCTCAAGTAAAATTTCAGGGCTGACAGTGTGATTCACTGTGCTTAGCCTGTTTGAGGTCCTACGTTCAATTCCTAGTACTGCAAAAAAATAGGATTTTCTTTGTACCGACAAAGAGATAGTCCCCATGGATACAAAGGCATAGGGTTTCTCCATTTAAGTTTTATTTATTTATTTATTTTTATTAGAGCTTATGGTTATACGTAGGAGTTGGGTTCATCACAACAAACTCATACATTTGTGGAATTCAATTTCAGTTCATGATCTCCCCATTTTCCCTCCTGTCCTTCCTTCCCTGCCCCATTCTCCTTCCTCTACTTAGATCATCTATTAGTTTATATTTGGTTGGTTATTTCTACTTACGTATAACGATGAAGTTCCTTTGTGGTATATTTATATATGCCCATGATGTGATTTTCTAAGAATTCATTCTGCATTGCTTCCTCTCACTCCTCCCTCCACTCTGCTTCTTGATCTCCTTCTTCTACATTACTGATCTTCCTTTATGTTATTCTGTCCTCCATTTTCTTTATTTTTCTCTAGCTTCTATATATGAGAGAAAATATTCAACCTTTGAGTTTCTGAGTATGGCTTATTTCACTCATCATGATATTCTCCATTTCCATCTGTTACCAGCAAATGCCATAATTTCACTCATTTTTATGGCTGAGTAGAATGCCATTATATATATTTTTTCATATATATAGATATAAAGAAATATCACAGTTCTTAATCTATTCATCTATTAACAGACATCTGGGCTGATTCCATAAGTTAGCTATTGTGAATTGCTGGAAACACTGAGGTGGATTTATTGCTGTAGTATGCCAATTTTAGATCTTTTGGGAAAATACCAAGGAGTGGGAGCGCTGGGTCATCTGGTGATTCCATCCCCATTTTTTTTTTTTTGAGGAATCTCCACACTGCTTTCCAGAGTGGTTGTACTAATCTGCAATCCCACCAACAATGTACAAGTGTACCTTTTTCCCCACAACCTCTCCAGCCTTTATTATTGTTTGTATTCTTGATCATTGCCATTCTGACTAGAGTGAGATGAAATCTCAGTATTGTTTTGATTTGCATTTCCCCAATTGCTAGAGATGTTGAACATTTTTTCATACATTTATTGGCCATTTGTGTTTCTTATTTTGAGAAGTTTTTTAAATAAGTCCTTTGATGGGTTTTATTTATTTAAAAATTATTGAGTTCTCTATATAGTTTGAATATTAATCCCCTAGCAGAAAGGAAGCTGGCCAAGATTTTCTCCCATTCTGTGGGCTTTCACTTCACACTCTTCATTGTTTCCTTTGCTGTGCAGAAGCTTTTTAGTTTGGTAATATTCCACTTTTCTTGCACTTTGGGGGTAATGTTTAAGGAAGTTGGTGCCACACCTATATGATGGAGTATCGACCCTATGTGTTCTTCTACCAGTTGCAAAGTTTCTGATCTAATTCCATTTTGATTTAAGTTGTATACAGGGTGAAGATACGGGTCTAATTTCATTTTTCTATATAGAGCTATCCAGTTTTCCCAGCACCGTGTGTTAAAATGGCTGTCTTTTCTCCAAAATAAATATTGGGTATATTTGTCAAATATCAGACTGCTGTAGGTATATGGATTTGTCTCTATGTCTTTGATTTGTTTCATTGGTCTTCATGTCTATTTTGATGCCAATACCATGCTATTTTTGTTACTACAGCTCTGTAGTATAATTCAGATCAGGTATTGTGATGCCTCCTGTTTTACTTTTCTTGCTTAGTATTACTTTGACTATTCTGGGTCTCTTATTCTTTCCAATGAATATAAGAATTGTTTTTTCTAATTCAGTGAAGAATGTTATTGGTATTTTGGTGGGAATTGCAGTGAATCTGTACATTGCTTTTGGTAATATGGGCCATTTTGACAATATTAATTCGGTCTATCCAAGAATATAGGATGTATTTCAGTCTTCTAAGGTCTTCTTCAATTGTAGAGCTCTTTCACGTCCCTGACTACATTAACTCATAAGTATTTCATTTTTTATTTATTTTAGATTATTGTGAATGAGATGATTTTCCTGATTTTTTGCTCTGTTGAATCATTGTTAGAGTATAGGAAAGCTATTGACTTATGGGTGTTGATGTTATATTCTGCTACTCTGCTAAACTCATAAGTCCTAAAAGTCTTCTGGTGGAGTTTTTTGGGTCTTCTAGATATAGGATCATGTCATCAGCAAACCAAAATAGTTTGACTTCTTCTTTTCCTATTTGTATCCCTTTGACTTCACAAAGGTATAGTTTTAAATGTATTATGGAATTTTTATATAATAGAATTACATATAGACCTTCAACTTCCCTTTTTTTCACTAAACATACTGGGACCTCTTGCCTGGGATATGAGTACTTTCTTTTTCAAGTCAATTGCTGGATCTCAGACTAGCAGGAAATGAAAGTTACCCCCCACAAGCCCACCAGAGTGGGGGTCTCTAGGCTTACTTTTGCAGGCAGGGAGGGAAATAAATGGGGACCAGGGTCACAAAATATCAGATCTGAAAGAGACATTACATGGGACTTAATTCAACACTTCTTAAGTGATGACAAAATGAAGGTCCAGAAATTAGAATCCAAGTCTTCGATTCCCTGTCCAATATTGTTCTCACTATATCACACTACGGACAGTATAAAATAGATGTGAATCAGCACTTTTCAGAGTCTTCATCTTGCTAAAGTTTTGTTTCTGTCTTAGCATGTCTTGAGGGAATGGGGGAAGGCCATCTCCCCTGCATTACAGGTAATACTAGCTACCACCTGCCAGGCACCGTGGACCAGGTTCTAAGCTATTTGCCTGAGTTCTCACACATGCTCTCACTTGAACTCTTGAAAGTTGGTACTGTTATTGCGCCTATTTTACAGATGAAAAAAAAAAAAAATAGCTGAGTGTATTTTAGTGATGCCCTGTCTCAAAATAAAAAATAAAAAAGTTTAAGGATGTAGCTCAGACCAGGGGTTAACCACCCCTGGGTTCAATCCTCAGTGCAGAAAGAAAGAAAAATTAAAAAATAAAAACTCAGGGAAAAAAGGCTCAGAGACACTGGGTAACTTGTCCCTGATTAAGCCAAGTCTCGAACCCATATCTAGCCAGGGAGTCCTTACTTTTAAACATTGCACTCTATTTCTTACAGGCTTAGCACATCACATTTTTGCATAAAACACACTTTAATTACTTTTTCCCTTCCTCTTTGTTGCTATCCAGTTCTTCCCAAACAAAGGA
Organism: Sciurus vulgaris; assembly: GCF_902686455.1. Taxonomy (NCBI): domain Eukaryota; kingdom Metazoa; phylum Chordata; class Mammalia; order Rodentia; family Sciuridae; genus Sciurus; species Sciurus vulgaris. The sequence continues at coordinate 122,212,679 of NC_136466.1, forward strand.
AAACAGCAAGGACATTAGAAAATTCAATCCAGTGTCAGGCAGGGTTCAGGGGCCCCACTTGGTGTTCAGCACTCCATGCCAAAAACCCGGGTAAAAACAAAACAAAACACCCGGTCCAACCACAGCGAGTCTCACAGTTGGCAAAGGAGTGACCTGGCACTTTTCCTCTAGGGATTCAGCGTGTCCCATACAAGGTAGTAAACTGTTTGCTCCCCAGGTATTTTTATTTCTTATGTAACCATGCGCTCCTTTCAACTCAGCCAACACGTTAGCGCTTGTAGGTAAAGCCGATCTTTTTTTCAATCAGACACACAATGTGCATGAGTCATGTGTAAAAGGCCCATACAATGTTTTTATTGTGAACAAAAACCCCAAGGGCCTCAGCTTACAATCCTCACGTGTGTGTCACCCTCGTGGAGAGGGCCTGCCTGGTGCTGCAGTGTGTGGTCATGCGCACGCAAGAGCAGGAGTGAGCTGTCACTCAGTTCACCCAGTGCTGGAGGCTTGGGTTGGACATTTGGACTAGAACCTTATTTATCATGTATTTACCTTCCTCTCCTTTCCACTTTCAGTGTCTCCCATGCTTCAGTTAAATCTCAGCCTTACCCATTATTTGGTTTCTTTCCTCTCCTGTGTCCTAGAAATCTGAATGAACTCCATTATAATTCTGTGAAGCACAGGGCCAGTCCCCTTTCCCTTTCTTTCACACACCCTGAGCCTCTCCTCTGCTCCCTGCCCTGTCCCACACATGTCATTTCACTTCCTTTCTCTGCTTACTGGACTCTCTCTGTCAGTTTTATCCATTCTCAACAAACAGGTGGGAGGCATCACCCAAATGCAGAGACTCCATGTGTTGAACTGTTCCAACGCAGTGGCTCAGAGGCTGACCGCTTGGGTAAACGTCCCGGCACCGCTATTTACTAGTTTGGTAACTTTAGGAAAGTTCCTTACCCTTTCTAAATCTCACAGTCTCTGAAAGCCTTATGGAAATCATAGATGTCCCTGAATCTTAGAACTGTTGAGAGCCCCAATCAGGTTCTGGAGTCCTGGGCTTTGGGTTCCAGACTTATGTTTCTTGGGTGGATGATCATGAACTTTTCTGCCTGAGTGTCCTCAATTATAAAATGAGAATGATAAAAATAGGGCCTACCTTACTGGTGTATTGGAAGATTAAGGTAGTTAGCAAACAAAATCACCTGGAATAGTGCCTGGCACACAGGAGCCTTCCCCAAAAGTTGTCCATTCTGACAGTTGTTCATGTCTAGAAAGTTGCTGCCTGGAGACACTCAAGAGCTGGCAGTTCCCCATTCTCTATGAAACTTCATCCTCTTGCTGTTTCTCCTTGGAAGCCTAAGCATGACCATTGCCCCCAGGGTGTGTTTTCATAAGCGCTCTTCTCTGTTCTCTGCACCAAGTGACAGCCAAGCCATGGAGAAGTCCGGCCTACAAATGTACAACTGAAGAACTGAAACAGGAAGGAAATAACACTGTAGTTATCATGCCTAACTGCTTTTGTAGGTGAAACAACTGTCTTCCTCAATGGCTTTGGGCAACTTTTGCAAATCACATCATATTTCATTTCTCCCCTTAAATGAGATGATGTATATAAAGAGCTTAGGACAGGATGTGGGTCTCCATAAGTGGTAGCTCTCATCTGTTTATTCTCATAAAATTAATCTAAGCCAGGCAAGGTGACACATGCCTGTAATCCCAGCAGCTCAGGAGGCTGAGGCAGGAGGACCACAAGTTCAAAGCCAGCTTCAGCAATTGAGTGAGGCACTAAGCAACTTAGTGAGACCCTGTCTCAAAATAAAAAATAAAATATGCTAGCGATTTGGCTCAGTAGTTAAACACCTCTGAATTCCATCCTCAGCGCCCAAAGTCTTGAGGGGAAAATGAATCTAGCCATACTAGGGATAATTTAGAAGAGAAAGAAAAGAAAAGGGGCAGATGCTTTTCCTTGTCTGCCACCTGTGGTCATTCTGTACTCTCACATTTTAATGCACTGTAAGAACTCACATTTTAAAGAATTCTCCTGAGGATAATTTCAGAAAGTGAAGACTTGTTCTTATATTTTTAGGCTCTTCAAGACTGAGTGGGGGGAATATTCTTGGTAATGTGAGGAGCCCAGAGCCTCAGAACATCATCTCCTCCAGTTACCTCCAGGTCAGACCACCCCAGAGCCCCTGGGACATATACAGAGCCCACGTGACCCTAGTATCAATATTTCCCAGTGAGAAACTGCTAAGATTATTTTTCCATCAACAAATTCAAGACTAGAATATCACTCCTGACAGCCCAGGAACACTTCAGTTTCTTCCATGGGCATCAACAGTACACATGTGAAGGTTAAGACTCACAATCCCGTTTTTGTAAAAATAATAGTCACCTTGGTTTGCCTTCTGTAGAAACTCTGCTTTTCATACAGTGGGTTTATTTTAAGTGTATTGTATCTGATAAGTGAAACCTTAATATCTCTGTTTCACTGCCTCCTCCCCACCCACACTAAAATATTCTTTATATAAAGCCACTGAAATATTCTATTTCAGAGGAATAAAGGACATGAATATGACTAAGAAATGGGTGTCGTAGCACATGCCTGTAATCCTAGTGATTCAGGAGACAGAGGCGGGAGAATCACAAGTTCAATACTATCCTGGGCAACTTAGCAAGACCCTGTATTAAAATAAAAAGGGCTGGGAACTTATTTTCAAAAAAACCAAGAAACAAGAATGACTAATAAAATATTTCAGTTTAGAAAGTAATTTAAACCCCTTAGAGTATAATGTCCTAAAGGGCAGGAGAACTCTAAAACACCAATAAAATTGTCAGCTTTTAATAATAAGCCACATTTTTCATAGCCCTTTGTCATTGGCAAAACACTTTTTAACCGTCATTATGTATTTATCCATTCATTTACTTATTCTTTCAACATCAGGACCACATTATGACTGTCATGGGCCTAGGCACTTTGCATTCTTAAACCCTTTCTCCAATAAACAACACACACACACACCACACACAACACACACACACACACACGCGGTTTATAGATTCTTGTGAGTTTCTAAACAATTTTTTTTTTTCTGATGTGAGGAAAAATTAAAAACATTTTCTCCTATCCAAAGAGTTCATTTTGTTCTTCTAAGTTTAAGATAAATTAAACATTTTGATGAGCTCCTAAAAGTATGTGGGCCCTGGACACTGTGCTTGCCTGTGCATACTAGATAACCGCCCTACTCACCCTCCTGAACCAGGTGTGGGTGAGGGGTTAGAGACGCTAAGACGAAGAGGCTCAGGAACCTCAGGAAAACAGACCTGCAAAGAAGCAGCACTGGTGGCCTGCAGTGGGGGCTATGACTGAGGCCTGTCACTCATCCTGCAAGAGCACACAGCAGGGTCAGCTCCTAACTCCATGGACGAGGGAGGGGATGACTCATGAGGAGAGCACTTGCAAGTGACTCTTTTAGCCAGCATCTTTCAGCCCATTTGGTGTTTGTGGTTTCAAGTTTGAGACTTTTTGGCAGGGCCACTTGAGGAATTGAGAGGTAAAGCAAGTTTTCAGAGAATTGAACTTGCTGTTAATCTCAGTGTGTAGAGATGTTCAGGATTTTGTATTCTAACCAATATGTGAGATTTGTTTTTGCTACAATTGCAGGTACATATCGGAACCTTTATGTCAATCAACAGTGTCCAGCTTAGTGGGCCTTGGGCTTTGGTTGGAGGAGGACACTCTGACTGAGAATTAAGAGCCAGATGTCCTGACATCTAGGTGGGTTCAAAGGAGGACCAGTGTTCAGTGGAGCACAAAAAACCTTTTCCTCCTGATTATATAAAAGACCACGATCAAGAAAAAAATATAATTTTTATCAGTGCCAAAGAACCACCAAATTAACAAGGTAATGATCATGTTGAGTCCCATCAATGGGGAAGAACACATGATCAAAATCTGACAACACAGTCCATTGCAAGGTGTTCAAACACACAGCAACCTGCAGAGCAATAGTAGTCAAAATCTACTATCCTCAGGATTATTAACAGCAAACACTTAGGATGTCCCAAGGACCATTCTGAGAGCTTTTAATATACTTTCAATCCTCATCATGATTCAACTATGTGAGTGGTTTTTATTGTTTCATTTTTAAAACGAGGAAACGTAGACCTGGAAACTTTTGATAACCTGCTTTAGTAAGTGGCAGGCCTAGGAATTCAAACTTCCTCCAGGTCCAGATCTATGCTCTCAATCCCTACTCTTGGCCACCTGTGTGGATGCTTCTTAGCCCCTTTTGCTGCCTGGTATCTGCCTCTGAACAGCCTCAAACAGGATAACGCTTCATCCAGGTCTGCAGGACAGAATGGGAACCACTGGCCCCGCCAAGGAGCAAACAGAAAGGCTTCAAAAGTGAATGTTCTAGAATGAATGGATCAATCCCAAGACAGCTTCCATTATAACTCTCCCACAGCCCTGCCAGATCCAACCCATTACTAGCAGCAGTGGCAATACTGCCAGATAAAATACAGGATACCCACCGTTAACTTTGAACTTCAGAGGAAACACTTTTAAACATAAGTACGGAGCTGGGGAGATAGCTCAGTTGGTAGAATGCTTGCCTCACATGCACAAGGCCCTGGGTTCTAATCCCCAGCACCACACACAAAGAAAAAAAAAATTAAAAAAAAAAATATATATGTATGTCCCAAATAGTACATATTTAAAGTAAAAAAAAAAAAAAAAAAAAAAAAAAAAAAAAAATTCTCCTTTACATGAAATTCAAAGTCAGCAGAGAGTTTTACATTTGCTAAATATGAGAAAGTGAAGCAGTTAACTTATCCATACATCCTGCTAGGGACTTTCCTTGCTTCCCTGCTCAACTCCCTCATCTCTCATCCAGGTCCTTGACATTGCATGTACAATAAAGAACTTGTATGTAAACCTTTGCCTAGTCCCACCTGTCTTGAAACTCAGACTGCAAACCAACTGAGCAGGAACTTTGTCAGCCCGACAAGGAGGTCATGTACCTATGGCCTTCCTATGGATAAGCACTGTTATCCTTGCCATGGAACCCAAATCACAAATAAGGAAATCAAGATTCAAAGAGGTCAACCCATTTGCCAGGACTCACATTCAGCTGCTCAAACTTCCCCAGTCTATTCCCATGAAAGAGCTTTCTAAGCTATTCTTGAGAGACATTTAAGCATTATTAGAATGGGCCATAATTGGTTTAGACCATCACTGACTCATTTAAAAATTACCTCTATTTATTCAAAGAAACTCAGTCTTATAGTCAAAAGGATAGTGTGACACACAGACTGAGATAATCAGTCTCAAAATAGCCACAACATCAAGATGTCCAGTATCTTCTGTTTTATGCTAGTTGGATCTGGTCAAAATTAAACATGAAGTTTTCAATATCAGCTCTTTACAATAAAACCAATGGTTCGCTATTACTTTTATATTTAACTAAATATATGTTCATTCCACAAGGAATAACTAATTGTAAGAGATGCATTTAGAAAGCCTTAAAAGTTGCCTTTGACCTGCATCAGAAACTCGGTTACCTTCCCCTGCATCTCCCTGTAGGCCAGCCTCCTAAAAGCCAAAATAATACATACCACCAGTTGGGACAATTTGAAAAGAACAGCAAATATTAGAGAAAATGTGCCAAAGTTCTTAGACCCAGTGGATGTATGCAGGAATGAAACTTCCCAAACCAAAGCAAACCTTGCTGCACATAAGCCTGAATGAGAAACTCTGCTTCTGAAAAATGAAGACTGCATATATTTTAAAAGAATTATGCTCTATGTAATCTCCGAAATGGAACCTCTTTTTGTTCCCTTTGTCTGCTGGAATCTTCATTGTGAAGGAAGGAAGCTACAGGAATGAATCACCTTGAGGTAAGTAAAACCTTCTGCAGGGTGTCCTGGACATACTTCTGAAGGCCACCTCTGTGGCTCCCCTCCAGCGAGGCCTTACTCACAGCAGTCCAGGGAAGCGGGACAGATTAGAGGGTGAGCTCAGTTACCTATGGCTGCCTGCCCAGTCCCCTGGGTATTTCAAGGGCCCCACCTTCCACCTGGTCCATGACCTCTGACCCCAGCCCTGTGGCCAACATGGTTGGTGGCAGGGGCTAGGTATCAGGCTGCCAGGACCTGGGCCACAAATGAAAGAGCTAGTTGTTTCCATTCCTCAAGCTCTCTCGTGAGGTCCTGGGAGCTGCAGAACTGGTATTTCTCCAAATTCTGGCTGTCACACGGCCGTGTAGACAAGCTGTACCTGACAGTTGTGCATGTGTATGTGTGTTGCACAGGAGTAGCAGTCTAGCTTCCAGTCCTGGCTCTGCCGCTGCCTCACTCTGGGACTTCAATGAGCCTCTTTGTTTCCCTGGAGCCTCAGTTTTCCTTATCTGTGAAATGGAATGGTTAGATCCTGTGGGCACCTGGGGAAGGCTGGGTGGAGTGAGGGTAGATGCTGGGTAGGCAGGTCTCACCATCTCTTCAATCCTCTTCACCACCCAAAAGTCAAGGGAAATGACTTGATTTTTTTATCTGTTTTGTCTTTTGTTTTTTCATACAAGATTTTCTTTGAAGGTTTCCGTTGGCTTCTAAAAACCAGCAGACTAGCCTGTCTCAAAATGACCATCCAAGTGTATTATTCTGTGATTCCAAAACAAAACTTCAGATTTGGCCTTCTTAAAGGATCATGTGTGATTATTACCCTGTATGCATACATTGAACTATCACACTATACCCCATGTTTATACAATTAAATAATATATTTTAAATGGATTGTGTGTTATTTGAGAGGGTGAGAAAATTTGATATATTTCTGATACTGATGATTCTCTTAGGCAGTGCCCCCCCCCGACATATAAAGTTTCCAGAGCTCAAGCCCCCCCACCTCCTTCATTACACCTGATAAAGGCTCACATGTTAATATTTAGTCACTGATGCTAACTGGAACATAGTCATATGAAGAAACTGCCTGAAAACATTTCGCATGTACATAAGGCTTTTTCAATTTAAACATATTTTTTCTTCTTTCATATCAGCAGTTACTTTGCAGATCTGGGCTTAGCAACAAAGGGCACTAGATTGGTGAATTATTCATGTAATCTACATTTCCTGGTTGCTGTGGATAATTGACAGGTGTCATGTCACCTTTTACAAACATCCCACAATTATGGACCATATATCAGGGTTTGACTTCGAAGTAATGTTTCTTTTCTAAGCCAGTTTCATATATTATTTACAGCGTGGTGGCGTTTTTGACTTGGCTGCCTATTTCTCTCACTTTTGATTCCAAGGCTTTTGCCTCCACTTAATATAACCAGGAATATTTAAATAATAAGGCTTCCTCTCGGTTTGCTAAAGGCAGTCATTCATTGCTGCCGTGTTTTATTCATTCAGCCATTATGTTAGTCAATTTCTTGACTTAAGAAACTTAGGATGAAATGCAACTGTAAGGAAACCATAATATAAATCTGTTTTTATGACTTGTTTTGTTCGCAGGGAGAAAACTAAAAGCAATCTTCCTGGGGTCTGACACAAGTTGTAAACTGTGGGAAAGTTGGCTAGTTAAAGAATTTATGACTTAATAGGAGCAATGGAATATTTCGAACCTCCACCGGAGTTGGAAGGTTTTAAGCATTAGAAACAAAGCCAAGGTGAGTTCTAGTTGACCTAGTGAGGAAATAACCCTGAAGACTAATGAGGGAATGTATTCAGACGTCAAGCTCTCAGAGTGAAATGGGAACTTCAAAATCCTCAAGCCTACATTCCTGCTTTCCCCTTACTGGAAACTGAGGTCAAAGGTATGCAAGGGCTTGTCCACCATCCCAACCTGGTTAGTGGGAAAGTTCGCAGCAGGGCATCTGATTCCTGCTCCATGCCAGGGCCCATTACCTTCCCCGTGCTCATTTGCCTCTTCCACTGCCAGCAGTCACTTGCTGTACCCTGAGGCATTCACCCCTTCCTCATCCTCCATGTGCGACGCAGGTGGGATTAGCACACACCCACTCCCAGGTGAGCATGATTGACTAAATTCATTGTCCAATGCATTTTCCCAAATGGAATGGTGTACAACGTAAATTTGTCCTGAGCAAGACAGTGACTCCCAGCACTTGTACAGGAGCTGTGAAGTTTGTCTGTCCCACTAGGTTGGCTGGTGTGAGGGCGTGAGCTCTGGTGCTACGGGAGCAGTGGGTGGGGAAAGTATCACATGATACCCGAGGGGAAGCTGCCAACACGAAACCTGAGCAGAGGAGAAGCAAACCTGCGGTCAAGTAAACATATCATTCACCTTCTAAACTAGGACCGTTTTGAGAATGAAACAGGGCAGGACAAATGCTAAACCAGACAGGATTCTGGCCGAGTATGCATAAACAGGGCCATTCTGGGAAAACAGGGACACTCATGCATCCTGCTGCCCAGTGGTATCATCTGAACTGCCAGATTAAGCCCTGACCCTGGGTTGAGCTACTTGAATGAAGTCATCTCTCTCTCTCTAGCCCTTTTAGTTCAGGTGACAATGAACTGATATCACTATTGAAGCCTTTAAGAGTCTGGAGTTTTGTCACCTGCACATGAGAGTTTTAACTTACACAAATATGGTGCGTCCTAAGCATTGTGTGTTTGAAATCTTTTCCCTATGTCACATCTTAAACTTGCAATTAAAGGTGATGATTATATGTTTAAACTTTGATATTTAAACTTTATATTTAACATTTTACGTGAATATGAACTGTTCAAGAACCTTTCTGATTTATAGAGAATCTGCAGCTTATCTTATTTTCGCCAATAACCCCGTGAAGTGGTATTGTCTAAGATTTGGAGAAGTTAAAAAAATGTACCTGAGTTCACAGGACTGAGGTGGCCCATATGCAGTGCTATCTTCCCAGAGGCAAAAAACAAAACAAACACCCATGACTCTGATTTTCACTGTTACCAATTTCTGTGGTGTAACTATTACAACAATGAACAATTTCAAGTTATCAACTGACAGCACTGAATGAAAATAGGAAGAGATGCTTGGCTCTCACAAGCCAGCTGTAGTCCCCCACTGCATGGAATATGGATCTAAGACTTCTCACTCTGTTTCTTCAGCTCTCCCCATTCGTAAGCTCAGGTGCTAGGTAGCAGGCCGGCAGTTCTGAACCGTGCTCTAATTGCAGATGTGCGCCAGGGTCAGTGGTGCTAGGGACTTTCCAAAGAGCTGGACAGCAATGGCCAAGCCAATTCGATTCTGCATTTCTCCACCTGCCTGATGCCCACCCTCAGGAAGACAGCATCTGCAACTTTAGCACTAGCTGTGCCCCTACCTGGGTGTGGTTTCTTCCCTGGCTCCATTACTCCAACTCTGCTCTGTTTATCCCACAGGTGGTTTAGGTGAGTTACCCAGGCCTCTGCTCTGTCTCCAGTATTGCTATATGAAATAGGAATAGGGACAGTGATACATCCAGAGGAGAAATCAAGGACTGGGAATAATTCTTCTCTGTGTCCTTTAGGCTGACTCAGGATTCTGACCGTCTTTGTATTCTGAGATCACTGCCAACAGAGTTGGGCCCCCTGCAGAGAGTGGGATACTAACCAAACCCATTCGCATTCATTATCTCATTTGAAGATATTGACTGGATTGTGTGCTAAATGTTTTGCCTCAGCAGAGAGAGCTTGGAGAACCGTTGAGTCATGTGAAAACCCTAGTGACAACAACCTAATTTGCAGTCCTGGGGCTTAGGGGAAATTAACCAGTCTTAATAGGGCTTGCCTTACAAGCCTAAACCTACTTGGTTGTGAGTAAATGCCACAGAAACCTTAATTGTCAAAAATCATGGAGTTCTCGAATAGCAATGATAAAAGTAATTTTGCATCTTGACATCCAGATTATGCAAACATGGAAAATAAGACTCTTCTGGTGACATTACAACTCTGTCTTTACAGAGCACTTTTTAATTGTGACTGCTCTTTGCTCCTGCGAGTTGGGAAGGAGGGAAGCAATGCTGATGCCACCGCATTAGTAACAGCTAATTCTACTATGGTCAGTGCTCGGTCATCCACTTTAAGAAGGATAATGAGACAAATCATTCAGGCCTCTCATTTTGGCATTGGCTTTTATACCTCTGTTTCGAATGTGTGGATATGTCAGAGCATCTGAGCATTTTCATTAGAACAAACTTAAGGAAGCAAGTTCATGAAGAACAGGGAAGCTGCCCTCCCGCAGTGCAATTCCTAAGGGAAGAAAGGGCTCTTTCCCAGAATGATTGAAAGGTTTGTGCCCTCTCTAGTTTTTCCTACAAAAGAAGTGATGGTGACTGTGACTCATTTTGCTTTTCCACATGCAGAGAAAATAGAAGTGAAGTGAATCAACCCAATTTTTTTTTTTTGTCTCGAGATGAATGTGCTCATGCAAGATGTGTAAAGCATAAAGTCATGGTGAAGGCCAGAGTTCCACTTCCATTTCAAAGCCTGTGATTTGGCTGAGGGGCTGACCTGCTGAACAGCAGGAAGTAATCCATGGCGGCTTATAATGAAGAGGTGAGCTGATGTGGATGGCTAAGGCTGTAAAAATCCAAAAGAACTAGAGATCCAGGAGGACTCTAAAAGTCAGAGAAGAACTCAGAAAGGAGGCAACACTTCAGCTGGGCCTTGAAAGATGCACAGCAAAAACACATCCCAGCTATCAGAATGAAAGCATCTTGGGACACACATAGCCGAGAATGATCAGGGCATTTCTCTGCACCATACAATTAATCTGCTTGGGTCTCCAGCTCCTCAGAATATGTGTTAACTACTCATAAATTAAGAATAAGTTGACCCTGCCATGAAAGATAAGGTGGCAAAACCAGCCACTATTAACTGGGAATTAACCAGAGTGCATGTGTATCAAAATAATGACTCAGAATTATATTTCTTGGCACATCAGCATCCACATATATTCAAGGGGAAAAGTTCTTCCGATACTTTCAGCTGGTGACCAAATTTGATTGGGCACAACTGATTTGGTTTGCTGTAAAGTCAATTTTGTCATTAAAATGACCACAAAAGAAACTAGACATTGATAAATTCAAGAATTATTTAAAGTCTTGGACTCAATGTAGCAGATATTGTAGACCCAAAGGACACAAGGTCCCAGATATTTTTAGGGGTTTAAATACATTTTTTTAGGGGTTTAAATGTCTGCATATTTCTAAGTGTGGAAGCATCTCTGATAAATGAAGGACAGTGGCTTCACATGGTGACCCAAGACACATCACAGAAGCAGAACCCTGGGGGGCCTACGTTTCCATCAAGCTGATCACCAGTTTCCCCTGCAGGAGGTGGGATGACCAAAAGTTCTATATCTTTCTAGCACAATGTGTCACTTTGACCACAGCAAAGTTTTAAGTGGTTCAACCTCTTCCCGTATATAAGCAGCATATTTATTTCCATTCCCATCTCCCCGAGACAAACAGGCCTCTTGTCTATGACACTGAGCCCTGGAGAAGGAAGTCTCTTGCCCAAGAATTGCGCTGAGCGGAGCCAAGAGTTGCATCTTATGGAAGAGTCAAAAGCCACATATTCTCCCCCAAACAAGTTAAAAAAGAGGGGAAAATTCAGTATGTGTAAATAACAGACAGGGGGCCTCATCAGAGGTGAGTTCTATTTTTGAGAAAATTAAGCAAGTTTCGAAGGAAGTTAGGAACTCTCCTATAAATATATAGGGATTTAACTTTTTAAAAAATGTTTTGTTTTGTGGTACTGGGTATCGAACCCAGGGATTCATACATGCTAAGCAAGTGCCCTGCCACCAAACTACATCCCCAGCCGCAGGGGTTTTTAATACAGTATTTACTTAGAGACAGTAGATGGCAATAATTATCCCTCTCTATGTGATTTCTACTAAACTTCTGCTCCCAAATTTCTTTCTATGAGACGATTTTTAGAATTTTACTGGGAAAATGGAAAAGCCCAAAAAGATCAAGTAAAAACTTTACAATTGAATGAAAGCAGGAAGAAAAGACTTTTGACACATATTGAGAAGCTTGGCTACAAACAGCAAAGACTGTCAAATCACCTTGGGAAAGTGGACACCTGCCAGGAGGATTTGGGGGGACTGGGAGCAGACTGGAAACAGTGGCAGCTCTGAGCACACTATTCTGCCATCTTGCTCTGGTGGGCCACACGTACTCACCCTCTTCTCTCTCCTGACTGGTTTCTTGGCTTCCTCTTGGTTTCTGCTCCCTACCATCAGCTTGCACATGGCTCTGGCCTCTTGGGCCCCTCTCCAATCAAGACTCTGGTTTCAGCTCCCAGGAATTCACTAGCATGGTGCTGCACTGTAAATTCTCAGTGTGAATCTAATGGTCTCAGATCACATATTAGGACCAAGTCACATTATAGACCCTTGTCCAACCAATGCAATGGCTGTCCATAAGTCAGCTGCCCACCCCTGGTCCAGTCATCAAAACCCTTGAGGATTGGGAAGCAAAACGGTGTGACCCAGGCATTTCTCATCAGAAAGAGCTGAGGTATGGACAGGCTCTCATTGCTGTCTCTATTAAATTGCATTCCTACCAGAAGAAGAGCTTTTAAATGCAGCTTGAGGGCATGTTCTATTATTTTATTCATGCAATCATTTATTCATTCTGGCCTATCTTCTATTACAGAAGATTTGAGATGACTTACAAATCTGTATATCAAATAGTTGAGAAAATATAGGCAAACAGGAAAGAAAAAAGAGGGTGGGGGAAGAATGAGAAAACTAAAAGCCAGGGGCAAAATGAACACCACATTAACATTCAACACTGGAAAAATTGCTAAAGGGGAGTGTCATGGCCTGCATATTTGCACCCCTCCCAAAAAAGTTCATATGTTGAATTCTCATCCCCAGCACAACTATTAAGAAGTAGGACCTTTAGGAAGTGATTAAGTCATCAGGGCCGAGCCCTCAGAAATGGAATTACTGCTGTTCTATGAGTCCTGAGGGAACTGGTTTGCTCCTTCTACCTTGTAAGGACATAGCAAGAAGGTGCTATCTTGAAAGAAGAGGGGAAAGCCCTCCCCAGACCCTGAATCTGCTAGCATCCTTCCTGGACTTCCCAACCTCAAGAATTTTGAGCAATTAATTCTATCGTTTACAAAGTACCCAGTGTACGGTATAAAGTATTTTGTTATAGCAGCAAGAATGGACTAAGACAGTGAACCTTGAATCTGTTTCTGAATCTGAGACCTGCCAAACTTAATATCAAGTGACTACAGACAAGTGAAAAGTCCTGACAGAAAAGTCATTTGTAGTAGAACAGGTTACTTGCCAAACCTGTGGAAGCCTGTCTCTCTAAAGAGACGGACTATCTTCTCTCTGTGTTGACTTGTGGTCTGCCTTGATAGAGAAGACTGAGGCTAGATTGTCTCAAGGCTTTCTCTGGTCCTGAGTTCGTAAGGATGGCTGAGGTTTCCTTGACTGCACCAGAAACAAATCATTCAAAAGGTAAGATTTTATGTAGCAAAAACCAACCTCCAACACAACTTCAGTCCATTGATACCTCAGTCCCCAGCCCCCTCCCAATTTGGAGACATAGTTTGAAAGCTGAAAAGGCAAATCATAAATTTCTCATTTCTTTTTTATGGTGCATAGTAAGGCAAGAAGTACACAGGAAGGCTGGCTCAGGGATTTTTCTGCTCTCCAGATTTTTTGCCTGTAGCATTTCTGATATCCTCAGATCTTCTGAGGCTCTTTATTTACATTTTTTTCTGCCTTTTGATGATAGAGTAGCATAAAGTCCTCGAAAGCTTGGTCCTGGTGCATGACAATGGGAGAGGTCTACCCAAGAGTAGCAGGCACACCATGGAAAGCAAAATGGAATGTTCCCTCTCAAACTGGAACTGGGAATCATTCTATTAAAAGGACAGCTGTCGTTTAATATTCATTGAGCAGCCACCATGTTCGAAGTGCCATATGAAGCATATACGTGATGTGACTCTTGGAAAGAGGATGCTAGTTTGTACAGGAACCAGTTACTTCTGGTATTTGATTTGACGGCTCTGTGGAAGCTGTAGAAAGGCTCCACTTTAGCTAACTGAGAAGAATGCTGTATGGATTGCCAAGATGGTGATCCTGAAAAACCATTTACAATATTCAATTAACAATAATTAAGGCACTCAGTGGGAAGCTCCTCACTGACTTGCTAAATAGCAAAAATTGGTACTTGGCATTCCCAGTGGATGAGAGGAAAGATAATAAGTACCCCAAATGTAAAGACAATCGAAATGAAACCAATTATGATCAAATTATATTACACAAATAGAAGCACAAGTTGAATCAGAAATATTTAAGGTTTTGACAAGAAATATTAAAAAGACATTTTAGCCATTAATTGATCATCTAATCTGGGAAAGGAGCTGGTTTATAAACGTTTAAGTCTTACATATGCTGATAAGGGACCACAGTCTATTAAAACGATCTTCTATTTTTAGGAGCTAGTAAAGCCTAATTCTCTGTTAATATAGTTAATAATGAACCATAATTGATTCTATTACCAATAATCTTATTAAAAAGACAGTTATCTAGTCATTTAGTCCATCTTTTCCCAATCACATACTCAAAAAATATTAATGCTAATTTGATTTACTATAGTCAACTTTAGTAATTTTAAAGTATCCTCCATCAACAAATTTAACTAATTTTCCATAGCATTTAAAATTGTTTCTAACTTTTCTTTTTAGTACCAGGAACTGAACCCAGGGGGTCTTAACCACTGAGCCACATCCCCAGCCCTTTTTATTTTTTTATCTTGAGACAGTGTCTCACTAAATGTCTTAAGACCTCGCTGAGTTGCTGAGGCTGGTCTGGAACTGGTGATCTTCCTGCCTCAACCTCCCAATTTGCTGGAATTACAGGTGTGTGCCACTGCACCCACCAGTTTTTACTACTTTATAGCTTTTTTATCACCTATCCTCTGTCTATTACTTTTCCATCAATTTCCCTCCTCCATATATTTGAAATTATACAATCAACTCTAAACTTATAATGATCCCCCAATATTCAGTTAAGGCATAAGTCAATGGTCACCTGTATATGCTTCTAATGCAGCAAATCCAAAGCATAGAAGACTTGTTAGATTTCACCTGACTCAACCTCTCCATCATTATGTGAATATATGTATTTAAATTTAAATATTTAAATTCACCATTATTTTAAGTCAGTTTGATCTCTGGCAAGGAAAAAACAATCAATACATTCATCATTTGACATGCAAACTTCAATAAGCGTTCTCTTTCCAATCAAATGGTTTATTCTTCTGTATGTTCAAATCTGTCAGCTCCATTAAAATTTTTAAAATTTTTATGTTTGAACAAAATCTTCACTTTTATCATCAGAAAGCTAAGCCCAAGCAATTCTTTCATATGAAAACAACTCTGGAAAGGCATTAAATCAGATGTAAACATATATATGTGTATATATATATATATGTATATATGTATATATGTGTATATATGTACACATGTGTGTACATATATAGATATATATTTTCTCAAAAAAATCATATGTTAACTAATAACTACATAATAGTATGGATATAGTTTATTTCATTTGATTAACCCTCTATTGTTCAAGATTTGGACTGTATCCAGTTTGCATGTATATACATATTTACATACCAATTGTTCCTTTGGGATGAGTTTCTGCAAGTTGTATGTTTGAGTTTGTGCACACACACACACACAATCTTCCTACACACACACACACAATTTGCCTTAAAAAAAAAAGATATCATTTTGCATTTCCATGGGCAGTGTATGAAAATATCAAATAACTCCCCAAGACAACTCTGGTTTTTCTTGTCTGACAGATGAAAAGAGATATTTGGCTGCCATTTGTATTTTTGGATTATTGGTAAGGTGGGAAATGCTTTCATATGTTAAATAGCCATTCCTTCCTTTGTGAACTCGCAGATCATTTTCTTTGTCTACTTTAATTATAGTAAGAATATTGACCCTTTGTTTGTGGCATATACAGTATTCTAATGGTTTGTCCCTTTCTGTATTCATCTTTTCGTTTTGTTCACAATATTTTTTCCAGCTAATTTTGATGCCTTTTTTTATAAAATAAACATTAGAACCAATTTTGACAAATTTCCAAAAATAACCATTTGGGAGACTGAGAGGTGTTTTGTCAACTTTTGTAACAGTTTTTAAATGACTATAATTTTCAGCATGGACTCTGGAATGTACAAGGTTTCTCTGAAGTTCTTTCATTCACTGAAAGGTACTAAGCTAGTGATTATGGGGAAACTGTCTTCAGACCTATGAAAAACAAACAAAACAACAACTGTGTAAGGCTGAACAGGAGTAAACATCAGAGGATAAGAAAGTCATAAATTTGGAGTTCAGAGTTCCAGAAAAATGACTGAATGGGACTTGTGGGCAGATGTATGTTTGTTGGTGAGCCAGGGATTTGCTTCAGTGGCATGACTGGTTTAACCTGGGGACTAGATGAATGTGCCACCTTCAGTTACCTCTTGTCTCCTTTAGGGTAATATCTATTCAGATCCGGCCATGAACTCTGGTAGGGAGCACAGTCCTGACTTAGTCTAGTATCTTGGCCATCGAGATATTTTCTTCATTCAAATAAAAGCAATGGCCTGAGTTAACATACTTTACTAGGAAGAACGTCTGCCGACCTCTAAGATTTCCATCAAAATCATAGTTTGCCAAGGTGTAAGCTGACCGCATCCTTTATAGGCTTGTGGACCAGCCAGCTGGCAAGCCCTGCCACCACTCTCCCCAGGCAATCAGCCAACAACCCAGCACTCTGAGCAAGATTCATTCCCACTGCAACATTTACTTTATTTTTCGAGGTGTTAGCCACATTCTGTTAATTGGGACCTTCTGCAAAGACTTGTGGGTCTTTTGAAGCACCCTTTCTCCCGTCAGTTTCCAGGGAAAATGCATAGTCCTGTCATATGGGTTTTCAGGAAAAAAAAATCTGTAAAAAGACTGAAGTTGATTTTTTTTTTTTTTAACCTAAGTCAATGTAGCAGAAATGAGGCAGGGGAACTGTCAGTCATTTCTAAGGATAACAATTTTCACTGCTTGACAATCCGAAATATGAAATTCCAGCTATTTGATGATATGTCTCTGCACGGCCCATCCCCCAGATATGATGATATGTGTTGAACAGCAGAGTTTAGGGCCCTTTGCTTAGGCATGATAATTTAAGGAAATAGTTAGCTCATCAAAATTGGCTGGGAGCCCTGTTTTCATATTATCCAGACAGAAGTCACTGAACCACAACTTTGCTGCTTAGAAACAGGGGCTTAAAGGGAGGAGGGTGGAGAGGTATGAATAGTTAGCCGTATTCAGGCATGAAGTGTACTTTACACTCAAGGATAAACTGATACACGCTAAATTATGCCCAAAGAAACGTCTAGAACAGCACTCAGGAGATCTGTTGACTGAACTCTGCTCTTCTTCAGCCAGGTGACCCTAAACAAGACCCTAAACTTCTTCACATGTAGAAGAGTCTGCACAGGCGACTTCTAGGCTGTAAATCTCCATGTTTTGAGGACTTGATTGAAGAGCCACATTAATTGTTGCTATGTTGAGGTCCACCCTACTTTTTAAAAAATCCTTCAAGACTACTAACTTAGGTTGATTAAGCACTTGTTATCTGTTAGGCAACATACTTGGTTCAGCAGAGTATAGCCTCTGCCTCTTCTGAAGAAGTTCACATTCTCCAAACGGGTCAATAGTCAAATACCCACTGGGTAAGGTTATCTTGATCCAGAGTAATGGGAGGTTTGGAAACCTGCAGGTAGCTCTTTACAGCTCCTTAAGACTGTGACTCTGTGATTTCTGGCTGGACACAGCAAGCTGGGTTTCATGGAGAAATTGGCATTTGATGAGAACCTGGAATGAATGGCAGATTTCCAAAGACAAAGATGAAATGGATAAAATTCTAGGCAGGGAGAGGGGAATAGACACAGATGTTGATGCAGAAAATCCAGACACTTAAAGAATTCCTGAATTGAAACACCTAGAGGCAAAAAACCTAATTTGGTTGCAATTTCAGTTAGGGGATTCATTAATCTGTTCCCCAAATATTCACTAGAACACCTACTCTGTATAACAGCCCATGCTTGATAAGGGACATCCAAAGATGACTCCAGAGTTCTCATACAGGTTTAAACCTGTTCTCATACAGGTTTAATCAAGGCATTTCAAATAATAAATGAAATATGCACATTTTACATGAAATATGGAAGTCATAGAAGATAACAAAGAATTAAAAATCACCTACCTTGTTTCAATTTATAGGCTTTGAAAGCAATGTCTCATCCAGCACATAGAATAAAATATAAATTTGGATGGGTACAGAAGCAATCACTGATTAGCTCAAAGCAACATTTAAATTGATCTTTCCAGTGAAAAGGCATTAGAAAAAGCAATCTAAAGAACACCTGTTTAGATGCAGTAGAATCAACAATTCGGTTCTTCAGGGAATGAGGAGTTTTTAGCAGCCTTCACTCCAATAAGAGGCAATAGAGCTTAGCATTTTTATTACTGTAATCAAGAACATTTAAGGGGGCCAGAGGAAAATATTCACCCCCACCTCTTAACTTGAAGAAGAGGCAGCTCCCTTAAGTCACTCACTTAATTAGCAGGGTCTGGGACTGCAGGATTCTCTACTTGACACTTCCTCTTTAAGAAATCAGGACTCTTTCAACAACAAAAAAAAAGATTCAGTCTATACCATGTGACCCAAGAAGGAGCAGGTGGTGAATTTGATTGGTGCAGAGGTGGAAGCCCTGAACTTGGTGCCCCCATGTGGTCTTTAGTCTAGAGCGGCTGGTGCTACCCACACTGGCTCAGTCTGAAGCCACTGAATCTGGCACTGCACAACTCCGGAGCATTATTCACAGAGACAAGCTGGGAATGCAAAGTGAGAGAACTTGGCTTCACTCTTTGCTGCCCACTTGCTGGGCAGCTAACTTTTAGTGAATACTTACTACATGCCAGTTACCATGCATTTTATGTACAAGATCCCATCGGTTCCTTGCAACCACTTCATGATCTTGGTAATAGTAATACCCACATTTTATAGACAGTTGAGTGTCCTTACAATTAATTTATCATCTCAATTGGGGCACTTAGGAGAGAAATGAGGTATTATTACAAAAAAAAAAAAAAAAAAAAAAAAAAAAGAGCTGGGATGAGAGGTGTAAACCAGGTCTGACCCTGACGAACCAGAGCATGTGGTCACTCTACCGATAAGGGCATTCAGGTGCAGAGTGCCAGCTTGCACAAGACCCAGGAAGTGGCTGAGCCAGGGTACTCTGCAGTATCAGCCATAGTGTGTTCCTGTTGAACAGCTTTTCATTTTTGTGCCATGTTTTGTTTTGGTACCAGCGATTGAACCCAGGGGTGTTTAACAACTCAGTCACTTCCCCAATCCCCTTTTTTGGTTTTTATTTTGAGACAGGGTTTTGTTAAGTTGCTTGAAGCCTCACTAAGTTACTGAGGCTGGCTTTGACCTTGCAGTCCTCCTGCTTCAGCCTTCAGTCGCTAGGGTTACAGGTGTGCGCCACCACGCCTGGCAGCATCTATGTTTCTGTCTGTAAAATGAAGATAATGGAATCTACGTTATGCAGTTATGTAAGGATGAAATCAGAGCAAAGTAACTAAACTATGGGGAGGAGTGCAGAGGGGTGGTCACTTGATATACCCCAGTTCCTTTCCCCAGGTCCCCTCTGTGTGACCTGGGCAAACCCTTTCTCTTCTCTGGCCCTCAGGAGCTGCATTCATGCAAAAATGGAGCTGGATTAAGTGGGAAACATCCCTTCAACCTCAGCCTTCTTTTTCCTCTGTCCTCCAGAGTTCCTCTCTGTTCACTCATATGTATCACAAGGAATGCCTCCTCCTCTGCCTATTAAATTTTTTTTCATTTGTTGTAATCTAGAATGCATTTACACATTTTAATAAATCATACATAAATGAAGTGAGTGTATCTCTCATTTTTCTGATGATACACATCGTAGGATCACATGGGTCACGCAGTCACACATGTACACGAAGTAATAATGTCTGTTTCACTCTACTGTCCTTCCTACCCCCATACCCTTCCCCTCCTTTCACTCCCCTCTAGAATGAAATGATGGCATTTGCTGGTAAATGGATGGAGTTGGAGAATATCATGCTAAGCGAAATGAGCCAAACACAAAAAACCAAAGGCTGAACGTTTTCTCTGATATGCAGATGCTAATTCACATGGGGCAGCTAGAGAAGAATAAAGTTACCTCCTCTGCTTTTGATTCAGAGACATGGGTTCACCTGTTTATGCCTGTTTTCATTTTTAGTGCTTTCTCCCGGGTTGAAGACTGGAGCTGTGAGGTTTTGGCTCCCCCACCCCCACCCTTCCCCTCTTCCCTTCTTCCTATGCTGGCGCTCCTTAGGTGGCTCTCTCCTGGATTTAGGGCAGACATGCCAGGGAGCCAGCTGGTCTTTTGGGAAAGGAATCACTTTTGGATTTGACTGGGTGGAAGTTTTTTCCTCTGCAACTTCACACCTATCATCTTGTCCTCTCTAGGGATCACAAAATATCTGTACAAGAAAACAAAACAAAACAAACAAGAAAACAGCCATAAACTGCATTCAAAGGTTACTATATAATGCCACCATAAGGACAATTTTTCCTAAGAACCTAAGAATGAACATCAGACCTGAACCTGGAATGAAATGCCTTAATGAATTTAAGGCAGGAGGAAGTGAAAAAAGCATACAGCACTTAATGGTATGAGATGGTTGCTTGTGCCTGATACAGATTGTTTCACCAGTGTGGCCTCCAGAGCAGCAAGGACACCGGACATGCATGCTTCCTTCTCTCCCCTCCTTACTTCAAAGATATTAATTGAGCTCCTACCACCTTCTCTGTCAGGAACTGTGCTAGGCTCTGAGGATTGGGAGAAGCCCAAAATAACAAGGTCCCTGCCTTTATGAGCTTTCACAGTAGTGGTGAGAGAGATATCAGACTAATAACATACAAACGTGTGTCGGAGGGTGACACTGAGGGTCACCATAAGAGCTTGGTGCCATAGAAAGGTTTAGCCTGGGTAGGGCCGCATGGCAGACTGTCCATGAGGAAGCTATGAGGCCCAGGCCCCTACGGGAAGGATGAGTCGGGTGTTCCGGGCAGAGGAAGCAACTTGTGTAAAAGCCCTGAGGTGGGGGGAAGCTCCCAGAGTTTGAAGAACTGAAAGAAGGTCAGAGAGTCTGGAGCCCCAAGAGCAAGGGGAAAGGATACCGGATGGGGCCAGCGAGGGAGGTGGGGCCAGACTCAGCCTGACCTTGGAGGCCTTTTTCAAGGACTTAGGCTTCCCTAAAACCCACAGGCAGCTTTTACAAGTGCTTCCAGCAGCAAGCTGGAAGTCAAGTTACGACTAGAGTTGACATTAAAATGATCACTCTGGAAAGAAAGGAATGAAGAAGGAATGAAGAAGGTGTGGGGTTTGGCATTCCAGAGGCCCCGGGTTCCCTCCCCGACATTGCAGGAAGAAAAAAGGAGAGAGAAGAAAGACGAAGAGGAGGAGGAAAAGGAGAATGAGGAGTGATAGTAGCTACAGCTCGTGGAGTCGTTGTCATAAACCAAGTATTTCTTTCTTTCTTTCTTTTTTATTTTTTTTTTATTTTTGCAGTCCTGGGGATTGAACTCTAGGCCTCATGCTAGGCAAGTGAGCCTCCACAGAAGAGGAGACGGAGACACAGGACAATGGGGCAAACTTGTTCGCTCTTAAGAGCTGGAACCAGGCTGGGACACTGGCAGTCATCTCTCAGTGGACTGCTCTGTGCACGTGGGCCAACCCGGAGACCTTGGGCTTACATGGGGCAGGGCCCTGGATGCTCTTGGAAACCGTTGAATGGGAAGAACTGACAAGACGGAGCCCAGCAGTGGGGGGTGAGGGGTAGCCCTGGTTTCTACCAGCCGGAGTGGCGATGAGGCCCCCACAGCTCTGGAGCTGAGGATGAGGAAGCAGCATGGGCTCTCCAGTCTGGGGGCCCACTTCTCCTATCTGCTTTCTTTTCTTTTTTCCACCCTCCCTGCACTGAGGATGGAACTCAGGGCCTCACATGTGCTAGGCAAATGCTTGACCACTGAGCTACACTCCCTGTGCCCCTTTTGCTTTCTTTACTGGGAATTCTATAAAATCTACTAAACACTGCTTACTGCAATTCTCTTCCTTTAAAAAATCAGACCTATGCCATTTCTATCCCTGCTTTACTTGTTTACTGCACTTGATTCTTTTAGTTTCTAAAAATTTTTACTTCTACTCTGACTGCATTCCTAAAATTCTGGCTGAAGACTACTTAGATTCACATGCTCATTGATTCTCCCCTGCTTTCAAAATTAATCTGAGCAAATAGCCAAACACTTCCTCTTCTGCCAACTGACCTTCTTAATTCTGACCCTGGTTAGACTTGACCCTTGGAAAGTATCACTTTATTTCAACAATCCACTTTAGGTAACTACATATTAATATTTCTTAAATACAGAGTCAGGCATGGCAACACACACCTGTAATTCCAGAGAATTGGGAGGCTGAGAACAGGAGGATTGCAGGTTAGAGGCCAGCCTCAGAAATTTAGTGAGACCTAACAACTCAAAATTTTAAAAAATAAATAAATAGGGCTGAGGATGTGGCTCAATGGTAAAGCACCCCTGGGTTCAATTCCCAGTACAAGACAAAAACAAAATACAGAATGTACTTGCTCATAGCTGCCACAAACATACATTTTTAAAATACCCAGTTATGCTATATTCTTGTCTCAAGATAATTTTTTTTGAAAACTTACTAAAGAATAATCTTCTCAGACAGGCCCAAGAGGGCAAGCTGTAATCTCAGCTACTAAGGGGCTGAGGCTAGAGGATCACAAGTTTGAGGCCAGACGGGCAATTTGGTAAAACTGTCTCAAAATAAAAAGAAAAAAAAAAGGGCTGGGGATGTAGGTCAGTGGTGGTAGAGGGCTCCCCAGTTCAATCCCCAGTAACACACACACACACACACACACACACACACACACACACACACACATCAACTTATGCATGTCCTCCTGATCGTGGATAATGTAATTTATAAGCGAATATTTTTATTTTAGCCAATCTGATAAGTGAAAAAATGGGATCTTGCTTTACTTTGGATTTTTCAAATTGTGGGGAAGGGAACCATTTCACTATTTAAAAGCCAACTTGGTTTCCTTTTGGTAAACTGCCTTTTCATGTCCTCTCCCACCTTTCTGTTTGGGTGCTGGAGTTTCCCTACTGATTTGGGAGAGCTGAGAAGGTCTGAAGTCAACTTGGTGGAGAAGAGGGGAGTGTGGCACGGCCGAGCCTCCAGCATGGCCACAGGCTCCTCTGCGTCTGCAGAAGACCAGAGGCAGGGCTCTGGAGGTGCTCCCCAAGGAGGACAGATCTGACTTGGATTGTGCTGCAGCCCTGGCCTGTGATTTCTTTCCCCAGGGGCTTTACAATTCCCTGAGATTCTTGCCAACAGGTCTGCAGGTCAGCCCGGCAGAGGAAGGAAGGAAACCCCCATTCTCTGAGTTCCCATTGTCACCCGATGAGTGGGCGGGGAGTAGCCCTAGGGGGAGCAGGTGGCTCAGCAAACACAGTCCCTGGCAGTGGGTGAAGCCCCCTGCGTCCCTGAGTCTGCCTTGGATGCCCGGCTGCCTGGGGAAAGGATTTCCGGGCCTTCTTGCTGGGCTGTGGTGTTATTCACGGACACCAGTTTCCCTCCTGGATCTAAATGGAGTGGCCTTCCTGAGTGAATCAACCCCTCCCTGGTCTGCTGCTTACAGTGGTTCCAGATGCAACTCTTAATGCTGCTCTGTCATCGGGCAACTTCACACACAGATTGTCACTCTGTTACTGGCCCCGACAGCCACCCTCCTTCCACACAGTCCTGGGCCTCAGAAGCATAGGAGGGTGAGGGGGCACAGGATGCAGGGTGGGCTGGAGTCCTTGTCCTCACTAGGGAGCTGGCTCCCAGCACCATGGCTTCTATCACCCCACAGAGGAGGTACAGGGCCCCAGGATGCCTTAAACTCCTCAAAGGGAAGCAAGAAGGCACCTTTTCCCAGGGCAGAACTTAGATCTTCCTGTTACCCATGAAACTACAAAGAGATGTGAGTAGTTTTGTGAACTATCTCATCACAACATACAAATCATACTGCTAGAAATGACCTAATAAGTAAAGGAATAGAAACATATTTTGAAAATTTATTAGCACACATGACATGCCAAGTGCTAAACTAAAAGGCTTTACGCACATTTGGCCCTTACAATAACCCTTTAAGGTAATGAACATTATTCTCTGTTTTATTCCCACTAATATTCCCTGTGAGATGACTAAAGGGAGGCTTAGTGCAGTAAAGCTAATTTCCCTAAATGCAGGGCTGAGGTGTGGTAAGGCAGGCATTTGGACTTAGTGCTGTCTGATGCTGAAACTTGGAAATACAGCCTTCCGTACCCCTGTCATTCCCACCCCATCAATGGAACAGTGGACAGACAGGCTCTTACAGACTTGCAAATTCCTCATGTTTCTCAATGTTTTGCAGATTCCTCTTTTCCTGAAAAATCGACCTGCCTAGGGATTTTGCCGCAGGATATTTACACCCATCATAGGTTATCAAAAACAGCCTTGCCTTTCTTTATTGAACAGGACTTTCCCAAGTCCAGTTGAGGCTTTCTTTTTGTCTAGTAATTAGATGAAGATCTTTCAGTGGGTAGATGATTGCTTAAATTACTGAAACAATTATTAAAAGGAGCATGCCCACTGCAAAACTGATACTCAAAAGCATTCAAATTTTAATGCATTCGGTATTCAAATCTTCATATTCTAGCATGTTCATAACCAAATGTTCATAACCAATGCTTTTATTCATTCGTTCATTCATTCATTCATGGTGCTGGGGATTGAACCTGGAGCCTCAGCTCACGCACACGAGGCAAGCACTTCACTGCTGAGCTACCTCCAACCAGTGCTTTCGGACCCCACTTTTTGAAAGTATCTCTTGCCCTCCTGTCATACCCAGCTCCTTCATTTCTGAGTGGAGGTCCAAGCTTTGGACCTGGCGTCCGTGGAAGCCTGACTCCCTCAGATGTAGCAGTGCAGACACATAATTAAAATTCGGAGGGACAGGTTTTTGGTTTTGGTTTTGGTTTTCCAACCTTCTTGATGACTGAAAATGCTAAATACGTCCTTATGTGACAGCTGAAAAGGAAATTAAACACAAAGAAAAAAAAAAGAACCTCAGCCACTAATTCACTACGTAGAAGGACAAACATTTGAAGAACATTGACTGTAGAAATCTTTATTTTAAACTTGTACTTCATAAAGGCTAATAATGAGAGGCTCTTGACATTTGAAAAAAAGTTTTAACTTTCATTGTTAAAGTACTATCTTTCTTCACAATATACACTATCACCTGGGACATCTATAGAGAGTGAACCACATAGAAATGAGAACATATTTCTACTGGTAAAAATTACTATAGTTTGTTAAGTCCCCACAAAGATTAGTAATTTTTCAAAACTGTTTCAATATCTGTTTTCCCTTTGTCTATAGACCCTATATTTTAGAGAAGTCTTACACCTTCTTATGCTCCAAGTAGTACATGGCTTCCCAAGTGCCTGAGCTGCCAAAATCATGATCCTCAATGGTTCCTCCAAGTGCCTAAGTCCCTCTGTCACGATTTTGGGAGGTGGAGGAAGAATGAAGCTTTTCTTTCATAGACAATGGAGGAAACCCCCATCATAATTTTTAGTTCTAATTTTTTTAAAAAAGTGCAGCTAATTGAAATGGTCCCAAATTCATTACTATCGAAACCAGCATATATTATGTGTATAGTTGGAATTTTAAAAGGTGGCACTGGGCTGGGGCTGTAGCTCAGTGGTAGAGTGCTTGCCTTGCATGTGTGAGGCACTGGATTTGATCCTCAGCCCCACATAAAAATAAATAAATAAAAGAAAGGTACTGTGTATACCTACAACTAAAAATATTTAAATGAAAAAAGGGTGGTACTAATTTATGAATGGCGAGACGTAGAGAAGGCTCAGGTAGACCTCATCTTCCAGACTGGCATCGAGCGGTACAACTCAGGCACCCCTACCCTCCCCAGTAAGTTTCTCTGTGGGCAAGATGACAACAGTGACTGTTCCTGTGGGGTTCCTAAGTTTGAGAAATATAGTCTCTAAAATCCTCTGTGTGTGTGTGTGTGTGTGTGTGTGTGTGTGTGTGTGCGCGCGCGCGCACGTGTGCATAAGTGTGAACGCGCATAAGTGTGAACGCGCATGCGTGTACACTTTTGATTTTTCCTTAAAGGGCAGGCGGAGGAGGCAGGTGTGTTGGGGCAACCGGAGAGGGAAGCGCAAAAAAGGAAAATACATTTCCACATTAGAGGATATTTGTGACATAATATCTCAATGAATGTAAATTAAACTTTATGGGTAATTGTGCCCACAGTCACTAAAAAGCGGACTCTAAGAGGAAAATTTCGATTTCCAGAAGGCCTGGATTAAAGGTCCATGTCAACACCTTGGAAGTTCCAAGAGTTGCTCCCAGAGTTTTCTTCCCTCCTTCACCTTTCCCCACCCCTATTTACTGAGGTAGTATTGCTATAGGATTTTCAGGAAGACATGTCTTTAAGAAAGGAAGACATTAGCCAGGCATGGTGGTGCACACCTGTAATGCCAGCAGCTTGGGAGGCTGAAGCGGGAGGATCACAAGTTTGAGGCCCACCTCGGCAACTTAGTGAGGGCCCAAGCAACTTAATGAAACCCTGTCTTTAAATAAAATATAAAAAAGGGAGGCATTACATTACCTGGCAACAGGCCTAAGTATGCATCCTGGCTCTCCCGCGCACAGTGTGGTACACAGTCCACAGTTTCAGAATACTATTACCCCTGCCCACTGTCTTCCAACGGAATGACCTCATGGAAGTATCTACTTTAATGTGCTTTACATATGTTCCCTCATTTTAAAAAATAATAATACTTCATTTAGTCTTCTAAGGATTAAAGGAAGCCGGCCTCAGTGGCATAATCCCAGCTACTCAGGAGGCTGAAGTAGGAGGTTTACAGATTTGAGGCCAGCCTCAGCAACACAGCAATACCCTGTCTCAAAATAGAAAGAACTGGGTAGGTAGCTTAGAGGTAGAACAACCCTGGGTTCAATCCCCAGTGCCAATAAAATAATAAAGGAGCTAGTTCGTGCCCCCCTTGCAAGTAATGGGCACATAGTATGCTTAACAAATGCTATTATTATTAAATAATGTGTAAAGTGCCTAGAATCTAAGAAGGCATGTCCTATTATAAATGGCTACATTCACTAGTTCGGAAGTTAGGGACAAATCTTTATTCAAACTAAATACATGGATTCATTGAGTTATAATTTAAAAATATTTAATGAAGTATAACATATACAGCAAAGTGCAGACATTTTAAGTATAAAATTAATTATATTTAACTCTGTTTTTAGGTAATATAAAAAGCTAGACACTTTCTCTAATGAATCTGTCAAAAGAAAAGATATTGATTTATCTAATTAAAAGGTAGTTTTATTCACACAGAGCAAAAATACATGTGACATTAAATATATGCAACTTTTGGTCAACAAACAGCATGCGTTTTATTCATGTAATTACCTACCATCTTCGCTCACCGTGTTCTAAAGATCCCTTGTAGTCACCAGACATTGGCAGTTGCTGCAAAGCAGAGGTGACACTTTGCTAAGTGTCTGTGAGTTTGATCTCTTCAGGCTCCTCTTTTGAAATCTTGAATTTTTGGTCCTTAACTGATTACCTCTTACAGGAAGTTCAACAGGTTTTTTTTTTTTTTTTTTTTTTTGAAGGAGCTTGATAGACAGATGTTTTACATCTGAGTGAAACACAAACACCAACATCTCCTGACTTCCAAAATCCTTTATTCTGGAAACTTCAGCTGAATCCACACATTGCAGCAAATGACAATTCCTCTTAGCAACTCCTCCGCCTAGCAATTGACATGTTTATTTTGACAATGATTGTAAAGCTCATCCTGATTGCCAAAACAATTCAAATGTGAACAGCAAGTGTCTTAGGCTGGAGGAAATGTAATTTTAGTTCTTTTTAACATGCATTTCACCAAAAAACAAAATAGGATTTCTATGTGCAAAAAACCTGGGTGCTATAATCCTAACTATTTGGCTTCCTATTCTAGGAGCTAAACTGTAACAGGGATCAGAGATGTGAAGTGAGAAGTCTTGATATTTCTCCAATCCCAATATTGCTTCAAGACAACTTATCTTCTACTTGATAATCATCATTTTAGAAATGACCACTCTGTGCCAGGCACTGTGCTAGGCATGTTATCTCTTTTAGTCTTTATAAAAATCCTATAAAATTGATTGTGTTATCTACTTTTATTGATAAAGAAACAAACTAAGAGATCATTGTTCCATCTAAATCGTCTTTGTGGAAGATTAAGAATTTGAATCCAAGCCTGTCAGACTCCAACACGGAGACCCATTGAACTACGCACCATAACTACTGATTGTGCCATCTCCAGTATATTTGGTGTCCCCAGAACACAAAGAATGACTCCAAGGATCTGGGGCAGGAGGGGTGTCTCTCTCACACACCACACCAGTTCATAAGGGAATTTCCTTTCACTGAAGTTGTGTAAAGCATAAACCCTTCACTGGTGTAGAGTACTGAAGGAAAGGTCATATTGAATTAGTGGAAAGTATGAATTGCAAACTCTTTTTCTATAAAATAGATTTTTCTAATACCTTATTATGGGTTTCAAAATGGACTCCCACCCACTCTCATTTCACGCTCATAACTACCCATCTGACTAGGCAGAGCTGGTAATATCAATCTAATTGTACAGGTGAAAAGAATAAGGGCTGAAAAGTTAAGTGCTTGCCTATGGTCACAGAGCTTTTTAGTGACAAACCCACACTTCCCTACACTGCAGGGTGACCTAACAAATTCCTTCTGAATTACCAGATAATTATTGGATAAGAATAATATGTATTCTTATATTAATTATTCATATATAAGGGATTGCCTGAAGTGCTCCAAGATGTATTTCAAGCATTCCCCTTATAATCTCATTTACATTATTCTTCTGTGCCACTTAGCCAGACAGGGTTTGCTAAATGAAGGAAAATTTCTGCCCAGATCCCAATCAAGTTATTATAAATTCCAAATTAATAGGGTCTAAATAAATAAGAGCTTATTACAGAGCTAAAAGCTGATAATGTTATTGGTTTCTGATATCTTTTTTCATTTGCTTCAGCTCCAGTTAGAGCATTTTATCTGCTGTTTTTTTTTTTTTTTTTTTTTTTCCTGTTTCTCATTACAGAAACAGGGTAAGAGAGACAAACAAGGAAAGAAATATTTGTATGTGAACAAAATTAATAACCAGAAATTATAGAAAGGGGTAGAGGGGCATCTTTTTGGTAATTTATCATAATGTTTAGTAGCAGCAATTTACAGTAATAAAATAACTAATCTCTACTTCTGGGTAAGTGTGGTATTTATTGGGTTATGCTTTACTTACATTTTTTTATTACTCCATTTGTTAAATTATTTAAACTTACAAGGCAACCTCTAACTTATTAATGGTAAGGCAGGCTTCTCAAATGGGAGTCATGAGAATAATTATTTCATTTTTTAATCTGTATTTTTAAGGGACTAAGATCTCTCAAATGAGATATCCCTGGGGTTTTAGGGACCAGAAAGCGTGGGCTCATCCACCCTCTGGGACCGAGCTTGAACTCTAAGGACAGTGAGGCCTCTAAAATAAACTTTATGTAAAAGTCATCTTGGTGAAACGTGCGTTTCCTGGCGGTGGGTTTCCTCGTGCTTTTCAAAGCGTCCTAGGGGATGGAGACGAGGGAGAGGCAGGCCGACAGCATGAAAGACCCCGCGCTCTTGGAGAGAGTTCTTCAGGATTAGAAATCCTGCATTTTGGCTTGCCAGGTGCGAGGCATAAGCACTCCTGCAGTCCCTGTTCCGCCGTCCTCCCTCTCCTCACGAGGCACCACAAAGGGCGCTCTGTCCCCGTCCCTCGCCGCGTCTCCTCCGGGCGTCCTTCCGTGTGGGCTCGTCTCCTGCTTCCACTCGGCGCTGGCTCTCCTGCGGCGCCTCCCAGGTGTGCGGGCGTCCAGGTCTCGGCATTTTCCGCCTTTCCTTCTGCAGGACAGCCCGCGGCCTCTCCCCTCGCGCGCGGCCGCCCGTCGCTCAGGTGCCCGGTGTTCTGCGCCATCGTTTCTATTTATTTCCCGCTCCTCGCTCTTCCTTCCTTATCTCGGGCCCCCGTTTCCTCTCCTCCAGTCCCCGTCCCCCTCTCGCTGCCCTTTGACCGCACATCCTCTCCCACCGCTGCTTCGCCGACGGAAGAAACCCGCCCCGAGCCGCGAACGGAGAGAATGGGACGGAAGGCGGCCGCCGAGCGGGCGGGAAGGGCGTTTCGTCACGCTCGCGGCTTCCCGGTCCTGCGCGGCCCGCCGGCGGCCCGGCCCGCCAGCCCAGGAGGCCGCACAAAGGGAGGAGGCGACGAGGCGAGGGCCCCGCGACGGGGCCTCGGAGGCTGCTCCTTCAGTGCCACCCCGCCAGCGCTCGTCTGGCCTTTAAAGAAGGGAAGTGGAATCGAGTCTCCACTCGCCCTGAAATCACTCTGCGAGTCCCTGCGGAGGCCGCCGACGTGGTCCTCCTCGGCACCCCGCCGCCCCGGGCGTTTTTCACGTTTAAAACGTTCCCAGATACGTTTCTAAGTGGATCACGCTTCTTGGGAGCACCTCGCCGCCCCTGCATTGTAGCGCGGCGGCGAAGTCTGGCCGTTAACTCCGTGGACCTCGGCTTCTCATGCCGCAGCGGCAGTGAAAGCCCAGTCACAGGTCGTTAAGAGCCCGATGGACAAGGGGCTCTGGCAGAACGACCTTTTTCCAGCCCGGTCCTACTTAGAGGACCGAATGTGCAAACAAAGGTCCGACCTTTCTGCCCTCCGCGCCCCACACCTGGGGCCGCATGGCTCAGGCAGTTTCTGAAGCATCTCCAAGTCTGTTTGGGGGCAAGGAGTGGTTTCCTGTCACTTGAAGCGCTGCCGAGGAAGAATGATGGCATAGCTGACTCCATTTTTCCTTTTTCAAGCAGGTGTGGGTTTGTTGATTTTGAAACTGAGTTGCAGGGAACACACCTAGCGTTTCTAACTCTTCACAACAACACACCCGTGCTGCTCCGTGTGTTTCATTTTGACAAAGGAGAGTTGGTTTTTGGAGGGTGAGGTCAACAAGAGAAATGACCCCGAGTTTGCAACTCTGCTTTCTAGGCTCCTGGGTGACATCAATGCCCTCCCCTCCACCCTGGCCTGTTCTAGACAAAAGGGAGCAGAGCTGGGTCTCAGGACCTGCTCAGTGAAGGACAACAAAGGCTCAGGCCTGGGGCCTTTGTCTCGCTGGCACAGGCTGAGGTTGGGACTGAGCAGGGTGCACCCAGGAAGCCCTTCCTAGCAGGGCAGCTTCTGGGTCCTTGGTCTGCCCTCTCAGGGCTGCCATCACGTTCTCAGGGTGTCAAGACACGTGGGACTTCTTGGTCCAGGGGCCTCACTTTTCCAACATCTGCAGGGTTTTTTGTTTTTATTTCTTGGCTTCATAAAGATAAAAGGGTGAGCTAAGTACTGATTTCCTATCATGGCGCGCGCGCGCACACACACACGTGTGCATGCGCACACGCACAGGAATGAATTATGTTCTCACAAACATACACACAAAAATTATGCACTGGGATTGTAGTTAATGCTAATTTTTTCCCCCTAAGGAGTTTTAAGATAAAATTTATGAAGGAAACAAGAAACAAAACTTAAAAAATAAAAATAAAACAACAAAACCCCAGGACCAGAAGCAGTCCATATATGAGTGGTCTTGAGTTTTTAGGTTCTGTTTGTTTGGAGGCCTCTTGCCTCTGGTTCCTGTCCCCACCTGGTCTCTGCACTCGGAACTTTTATCTGCTTTGAGGAGCCTCAGCACCATCTTTGCCTCTGTTTGGTAGCATTTTGGAGTTGAGCAAATACATATAGGTGTTAGATTCTGCACAGAGCCCAGCAATGGTCCAGTTTAGGACAGTGACCTCCCCACCTCCCTCAGCAGATTTCTGGGGCTCTCCTCTCTGCTATGCTGCAGAGAGAGAGGTTCCACAGGAAGGGAACTATCCACAGGGTGAGTATTCTCAGAAAACAGTGGAGAAGCTGTGAACTCCTGTTACTTATTCTGTCACAAAAGCGTTCACTGGAATAAGCTGAGGTTTCACTCTTACTCCATTTTCTGACCATCATTACGGACTGTGACTTTCATATTATTAATACTGAAGATGTATTCATGTCCTAGGGTTGCCACGAGGTATCACAAACTGGATGCATGTCTGTTTAATAAAAAGAAATTTGTTGTTTCACAAGTCTGGAAGTCGAAGACCCTATTTCCAAATAAGGTCACATCCAAGGTATGGGAGTTAGGACATCACAGTATCATTTTGGGGGGACAAAATTCAGCTAATAATAGTAGGCTACCTTGTCATTTAAATATTTCCCCAACTTACAAGAAAGACTGTTCTCTCTTGTTTTGTAGGTCAGCACATGGAATGTCCTGTAACTAGAGTAATAATGAGATTCAAACAAATGGCAAAGCAGAACTGTTTGATGGGATAAATAGTGGCCTAGACTTTAGAAATGTCTGCTTGGCCACTTCCCCCTTGGTCTTGGCTCCCTAAATCTCTTCTTCCGGCTTCCCTGAACAAAGTGGGAATCTGATTTGTACTTTAAACTGAGGTTTCTCTCAAGCTCTCCTCTAGCACTGGGACAAATAGAGCTGCCTTTTCTTATGGAAACAGTGTCTCTCACCCAGATTAATAAACTTACCACCCACCCTGGCTTTTGTGTGCTGAGGATCAAACCCAGGACCTCGCATATGATAGGCAAGTACTCTACCACTGAACTGCACCCCATACCCTCATTATTGATGGGGGGTGGGCGGGGAGTAGATGCTGGAAAATATGTCAACATAGATAATACTGGTTGCCCAAGAGCAAGTCACACCCATTATTATACAGTCATGATGTAAGACTTGCAGTGATTTTCAAGTGTTTTTGACATCCTGAGAAGTAACTGAAAAAAGTACTAGTTGGAATTGGGTTGTCATAGCATTTTCTAAATAATATCAGATCGTATTAGGGTTAATGAACATCTTGGCTTCTCCCAAGTTTCTTCATAACAAATCACAGCACAAGCCTACTCTCCAGGGCTTATGCATGGGTTAATCACCTTTCATTCCACAGCACGCCTGCCCCCACCAGATTCTCAAAGCAGCCTCCTAGTTAGGGGAAAGAGATATGAGGAACAGATGAGAAAAACAAGGAGGATCAAAGAGTAGAGGGACCCCACAGGTGGTCTTGGGCCCCACAGGGCCTGAGTCTCCAACCTATGCCCATTTTTGTTCAGCTGGCTGCCAGGTCTTGGTACAAATCCATGGAGAACTAAAACATGTTGATTTCATTTACAGGTTAAGCTAGTTTTCAGCGTCTTGTTTGAACATTCTGTTTTGGGATTTTTGTTTCCAGTTTTTCTTGTTGGGTAAGACTTGATAAGTTGGACCGGAGGTGAGATTTCTCACCTACCCCACTCTGACTACAAAGGCTTCCTGCAGGTGGGATTTAAAAGGGAAATAGGTGAGAGTAAGCTTAGAAGAGCCAGGTAAGAGATGGAGCCAAATTCTTGTTTTTGCATAGAGCAGACAGGAGACTCCATACAAAGGGCAGTTGGGAGGGCTGGGTAATCTTGCTTTTTACACTTTTTCCTCCAGTTAGAAAAAATTACTTTTCTTTCTAATAATCTACTAACTCTGTCAAAATTAAACAATACAGAGAAAGTGACATTTTCTGCCATCTCAGCCCTTCACCTCTGTCTAGGGAATGGCCAAACGGACAGTTCAAGTCTATCTTTCCAGGCTTTTAAATAAAAACACTCTGTTTGTCCACATCTCTATCTATATATGAATGGAGCCATTAGCATAATGGAATGTCATAACATTGTGATCCTCCTGTACCAGCTCTTTCTCTTACATTGCAGACATTTTTTCATGTCAAACCATGAAGAAGTAATGTAATCTTAAAAAAAAAAAATCATGTTTTACAACATAGCAATTCTTGCTCATAATGAAACCATACAGAAAGATATACAGTGAACAGCAAAAGGCTTCCTTCCACCCCTGAGTTCTAATCCTTTTCCCAAAGGGAACAAATATAGCCACTGCAACAGTTCCATTGCATCCTTCCAGAAAGCACGCTACTAATGTCTCCATATAAACACGTGGATAACTTTTATTCTGCTCTGCATCTTGTTCTAAGTAATCCATCTTGAGAGTTGTTTTTTGTTGTTGTTGTTTTGGCTTTTGGTACTAGAGATTGAACTCAGAGGTGCTTTACCACTGAGCTACATCCCCATCCCTTTTTATTTTTTATTTTGAGACAGGGTCTCACTAAGTTGCCTAGGGCCTCACTAAATTATTGAGGCTGGTCTCAAACTTGCAATTCTCCTGTCTTAGCCTCCTGAGTCACTGTGATTACAGGCATGTGCCACCGATCCCAGCTGAGAAGCTGTACTGTAGGTTGACTGGCTAGCTGTGAAATTATGGAGCTGAATCATAATTATCCTGAGACAATAACTACCTTCCCCTTGCAACCAATTTTATATTAAAGTGGTTCCTTTAAGTGAAAAGGTAAAAGTTCTCAATTTAATAAGGAAAGAAAAACATCATATGCTATGGTTGCTAAAATATATAGTGAATTATTGTTGTTAATTTCTTATTGTGCCTTATTTATAAATTAAACATTATCATAGACATGTATATTTAGGAAAAAATAGTATATATAGGGTTTGGTATTATTTGCAACTTTCAGTATCCACTGGGAGTCTTGGTATCCTCCATGGATAAGGGGAGACTACTGTAAATCATGTAAATTTAAAAAAAAAATAAAGAGTAGGGAAAAAAAAAAAAAACAGCTTGTTTTCCAGTGTCCCTTGCTGTCTTTAGGGAAGACAGTGACTGTATTAAGGAAATTGTTCTTTTCTATTTAACACCCAATGCTCATATGAACTCTTTTATATCCTAAGTACATATAAGTAATAAAAATCTATATATTTTAAGTGACAGACTATCACTCATTCTGATGGATTCCTCCTCAGCCCAAATTACTGCACTTTTCTTACAATACTTAAAAACAAACCCATTACAGAGCCAGTGACATCATGACAATCAGAACCACATTCCTTTTCTCCCTCAGACATTTTCCTACTGGATGACTGGCTGCTTTGTTTAAATATGGAATTCACTGATCATAAAGTGGATTTCATCCAGATGCGAGATATGAAAAAATGAACTCATGGGAAATGACCCTTGAAATTCATACCACCCCTAAGGCTTGGAAGGATTTTCGATTTCATCAACTGTAGATGAGCCATAACAGTAGAACCATAATAATACCATACAAAGATTCAAAATCAGACGAAGCATACCTCACAGTTCCTCTCAAGTCTTGTTTTCTTAATGTAACTTATCTCAGAATTCAAAGCCAGGAGTCACTCCTCTTCTCTTGAGCCAAGACTGCCCTCTGTGCTTGCAGGACACTCTGTGTCCTCCTCGTATCTCCTGCTATGCAATTTTGACATTATATTGAATGTGCCTTCTCCCCAACTTGACGGAGAGCTCTGCAAGTCAAGGACCACATCTTGTTCACCTTTGTGTACCTGCTGGCTCTCACAATACCTGGCACTTAACAGGCTCTCAGTAATTATCTGTTTTGTTGTGTTATTGTTTGTTGAGTTAATATTTTGAACTACATGGAGGCTTATTTGGTTCCCGTATTTGCTCACATGTGGCAAACACAGCCTATTGACTGCCTAAGAGACATCATTGGCCTTAATCCTTTACCCTGGTTGACTTTATTTGAAGGCCATGTGCTCAGGAAGTGACTCCCTTGACATGCTGGGATGGCAACATGAAAGGTGATTGGTCCAGGCAGTCTTCCCTGGCTCTAGTCAATGAGGTCTGAGGATCAGTCATCTGGGGAGCTTTGGCAAAAGGCTTTTCTTATAGTAGAGAGAGAGAGAAGCTCAGGAGAGTCCTCTTTTCACTAAACACTACTGTATTGCACGCGACATCTGGAACTACTGCACGCATCTCACAGTGGGGGGACATCCCCGACCTGTTAAAGACTGCAGGGAGAGCCCTTAATGGTCCAGTTCATCTGGAGCCACTTTGCCTGCAGACCCTCAGTTGGCAGAGAGTTCACCCCTATTTGCATCACCACACTTAATAAAGATGGGGAGGAATCAGAGGAGAATCAAGAGTCCTCTATTAAAAAGTTAGAAGGAATCAGAGGTTTTATATTACCATAGAGAAAAATCTATGGATGAACTTGGTTGCTACATTCAAGTTCATGGAGGGTTTTGCAGATGGAATGTCGAAGAGTGGTTATGACTTCTGAAGACCTGAGTGAAAAAGAAAATGAAATTGAAGCAGGAAATACTGTGGTTGGATTTAAAGGAAACTTGCCTGTAGGAGTGAGAGAATGCAATATGCGCTACTGAGGGTAAGACTTTACCCCTTCAGAAAAGGACAAGAATGGGCAACATGAGTCTTTAAGAGTTTATTACTCATTTACCTAAAAGTAAGGGGAATAAACAGATGATGACCTGAAGTTTAAGATTTTATGCTAATCTGGAAGAGAAGTTACTGGAATGTAAATAGATGGAGAATCAACCACAGACCTCCAAATGTGTCATTAGGCTAGAAGTTTGATTTGACAAAACTGAAATGCCTGTTTCCGCACTGAGGCCAAAGTGTCAGCCTGACATCCAATTCATAATTTACATTGAACACATACTACTTTATCAGAGCTTTGTGATTAGCCACATGCCTCAAACAAGGACATTGCATGAGAAATGTGGCCTCAGGGATGGTGGCTGATTATTTCCCGGTTGCTTATTAGTAAAGCTGATGCTAATCTGAATCCACTTCTCCACAGAAGACTGTAAAAATGAGTACCGGAGTTGGTCAGTCCCTCTGACCATGTCAAAACTTTAAAATACACACAGTCTGCAGTCACCAGGCAGTGAGGTGTGGAATACCTCTGCTCGAGGCCACCAGTTCCTGGGTCTAAGACCTGGACCAAAGAAGCTATTCAAACAAATGGTATTGCAGGTTGATTTACTAGCTGTGAAATTATGGAACTGGACCATAATTAACCTGAGACAATAACCACTTCTCCTCTTACAACCAATTTTACATGAAAGCTATTATTAGCTAGTCTTTTGCATTATCCCAGAAGTTAATGTAAATACAACAAAGTCAAGATAAACTCTTTTGAAATGTCCATTCTGGTTGATTTGATTATGCACACACCACTTCATTTACTGAGGTTACCACTGGGGCATTCCTTTTTCTTCTAAAATGTGTAGGGCAGATCTTAAAATAAAGGTGCTGCGTGTTGAAACCCAGCATTCTTTCACAAATCAACGATCGGATCATATCAGGCTTTTACTAAAACAGTCTGAAGTGATAGAGGCTGGCGGCAGGGGTGTCCTCGCCGCCCCCCTCTTCATGGATTCTCCAACTCCCCTCCTCCTTTCAACTCCATGGTTTTGAGAATGTCTTGGTGCAGCACGGGACCACGGACTCCCTACCCTGACCGCACAGGGAGCGGCAGAATGCGTCTGGGTTTCCGCAGACCTTCTTGACATCGGAGGAGCTGCCAGGCCTCCGGAAGTGCACAGCTTTGGCCTCCGCTCCCCCGCCACAGGAGGATGAGGGTATTTGCAGCGTGGAACTCTGAAAATGGAGTCGGTGCCCACTAGGCTGGGCTGCTTGAGTCTTCCCTCATTTCTTTCAGCCAATAGGGTCAAAGCAAGGAACAATCCGTTAACTAGATGCTTGCAACTCACGCCTTGGTTGCAAGACAACCAGATCCCTAGCAAACTACTCTGCCAGTGAGTCTATGGGCAAGATATTTCGCCTGGAAGTCCCTCGGTTTCTTATAAAACGAGAGTAAAAATACCTACTTCTAACATTGTAGAGAAGAGTAAGTGAACAATCTTAAAAGGCATTTATATATTAGTGTCAAATGAGAAGCAAATATCCCCACTCCCTTCCTTATTGGGAATTGACCCCAGAGGCCTTTACCATTGAGCTCTATCCCAGTTCTTTTTATTTTCTGAGACAGGGTCTTGAGACAGGCTGACCTTAAATTTGTGGTCCTCCTCTCTCAGTCTCTAGAATAGCAATAATTACAGGGCAATCACACCCAGGGAAAATATCCCTTTTGATAGCAACACCTCCATCATTTCTTTTCAGGACCTAGAAAATAGCTGCAGAACTCAAGGTCCTCATCCTGGGATTCAGGGGAAGACCAACTGCCCTTTCCTACAGCAACCTTGCAAGTAGCACGAGGCCCCCGCCCCCCCAGGCCCAGGAAGGCGAATGAGCTAACGTCTGGACGGAGAGTGCTGTGTGCACACTATCCCCAGGTTGCAATTGCCCTGACCCTGGAGCAAGTGCTCCTTTGTCCAGCTTGTTGGAACTTTGCTGCTCTGAAAGAGAAGGTACAGCAGGTGAGGTATAAAAGAGCAAGCCGATCACACCCTATCCCCAGGCACACCTTGCTTTTCAGCGATGTTGAGAGCCACAAACAGAAAAGGACAACCAGTAACCTCAACAGTACTGCAGCTCAACTGGCTAAGTTTCTGAACTTCCAACACGATTCTGCCACGTTTCTACTGTTTCCTCAAGGCCACTAACTAGAGGAGACATGGGTGTGACCTGGGGCAAAATCTGCCACCTCCCTGAGCCTCCCTTTCCCTGCCTGGAAAATGTAGATTTTTATCCCACCTATTTCTTTCAGTTCTGGGATTACAAAGCGAAAGTGCTTTGAAAATTGTAAAGTGATGTATATTAATAAGAGCTATGAGATGATGCTTTACATTCTCTATCTGACCATAATTGATGTTAAAAAATAAAAGTCTCTGGCTCTAGTTCCCTGATACCAGTGATGGCACATGGGAAAGTTGAGTTGAATTTCCACAAGGCTGACTTATGGATTAGGAGCACTGAGAAAAGATGGTGCGATTGGTTCTATTTTTAAGGACCAGCTTATCCACAGCTCAGTGCTTACAGTGTGCAGATCCACTAAGTCATGTTATTGTATAGAAATAGTATTAACTTCTATTTGTGTAGTGCTTGGAATTTTTCAAAACACTTCCATATGTATTATCCCATGGTGCCATTTAATGTCTATATATAGGTCTCTGTCTCTCCCAGATCAACGTTTTAGGATAGCTGCTTTCTTCTTGCTGTTTTCCTATATTTTGCTCCTGGAAGATACAGAAAGCCTTGGGCTTCCAGGAACCAGGTGTGACCTTGGGAGATCTGCTGGACATGGCCTTGGGGGTAACAGTCATGGAGGAAATGAAGAGAGCCCTGAGCTGCCCCGTGGATTCATGGAGCAGACACAGATGGCCCTGTTCACAGGGAGGCAAGCATCTCGCCACCACCCCAGGCCACTATGCAGCTTCAGGAAAGACTCTCACTTTCCCAGAGCCTCGGCTATGGCTCTCTAACAAACCAGTCCCTCAATAATCTTATTGTATGCTTTCAAAATAATTCTCAGTAATGCCCCAAGAATGTCTGAACTGCTGTGTGAACTCACTGGTTTGCATGTTTTTCAGCTTATTAGCGGGGACTCAGATGGACAAGGCCATTCAAAGGCCTCTGGGCCAGGCACAAGGGCAGTCTCTCTGGCTGGTGAACTCACAGTGGCCTCCTGTCTTGTTCTGATTCTCCCCCACACAGTCCAGCCTCTTTCATAGCCACGCGCCCTCTTCATAGCCAACGTCAAGTAAGAAGTAGCTTTTCTTCAGTTAGGCTGCGCAGTAGAGAATGCTACCAATTTTGATTCTGAATTTTCATGAAGTAAGATTTAGGAAAAAGAAAGCAGGAGTGGGGTTGGTGCTGCCTTCGATGACCTGTTTGCCTGACCCTGAAGCCTCTGGGAAGGGAGCACTCAGCCTCCGATTTCAGGATGACTGCTCACGACCCCCTTCTCATACCGCTTGTCATTCAGAAATCCCTGATACATCACAGGCACTGCCAGATGGGATGTGGCCTGGCCTAATCCTTCTATGGAGATGCAAGGGAGGGTGGAAGCTAAGCCTTCTTTAAAAATGAGATCTGATACTGGAAAATTAAGGTTTCCAAAATGCTCTGAATGGCTTATTTAAGAGTATTTTCAAGGGGGTGGATACGTAGATTCAGGAGGCCCCGTTATCTTATTTTGCTGTGTGCAGCTAATTCTACAGAGTCATAAAGATGAATATCAGACTTCATCGGGATCAGACAAGGGGCTTCCCAAGTCCTCCACCCAGGCTTTGGCTACATGTAGCCTCATATATTTTGATCACATTCCTCCCTGTGAATTGCCAGGCACGTATGAAATGACATCAGAGTTGGGGTCCCACAACAAAGGACAAGCGACCACACTGGTATATAAATTAAAAAAAAAAATCATTCTTGATTTTTTGCTTATGTCATCCAGTCATATGTATTTATTCTCTTTTTGTTTGTTTGGTACCAGGAATTGAACCCAGAGGCACTTTACCACTGAGCCACAACCCCAGCCTCCTTTTTAAAAAATCTTTATTCAGGGTCTCTCTAAGGTATACTTAGGGCCTCACTAAGTTGCTGAGGCTGTCCTTGAACTTGTGATTCTCCTGCTTCCCAAATTACTAGGATTACAGGCGTGCTCCATTGTGCTCAGCTTATTTATTCATTTTTTTTTTTTTTAAATGAAAGCTTTCCTGAAATTAAAGAGAGACCAGTAAAGTAGGAGGGGGGAAAGGAGGAGTTACCGAGAAATAAAAATGACCAAATTCTGTTTGATGTATGTGCAAACCTCACAACAAATTCCTGTATTATGTATAACTTTAATGCAACAATAAAATTAATTTATATTAAAAAAGAGATTCTGGGGACTGGGGTTGTGGCTCAGTGGTAGAGCGCTTGCCTAGTATGCATGATGGGTTCAATCCTCAGCACCACATAAAAATAAAATAAAGGCATTGTGTCCACCTACAAATAAAACAAAATATTTAAAAAAATAATAAATGGTGGTTGTTTCAAGATTAAAAAAAAAAAAAAAAAAAAGAAAGAAAGAAAGAAAGAAAAGAAACCTTTCCTGATTGCTCCTGAAGTTGAGTTCTTTCTCTGAACCCCTCTTAGGTTTACATCAGAACTTACAACTGCAAGTATCCTGCCTTTCCTTTGGGATCTTTCATCTCTTTTCTCTGTTCTACCTTACAAATAATTTCTTCCAGTTTTTTTTTTTTTTTTGACTGTGCTTAATTTGTTTAATCAATCATTTAAAGGTACTTATTTCAATTATAACTTTTTTGTTTTTAGATATTCTATTTGTTTTGCAAATTGCAAGATCATTACTCTTAGTCCTTTTCTCTTAAATAATTTCAATATCCTCTATTAATACTTCTTTTTTTGCATTTTAAACACTCTTATTTTTGTGTGTGACTGATAACGATACTAAGGTTATTTTGGTTTGATTCTTCTCGGTTTCTTGGATAGCCCCCCATGGTGTCTGGGCTGTTTGTGTGTGTTGAGAGTTTTGATGGTCAGACCATATTCTCTGTTGCTACCATGGAAATTTTTTGAGGCATGATTTGAAGGTGGTTTCCTTCAGTAAAGATCATGTTTGCTGAAGTGACTGAAATGTAACCAACTCAATTTTTTTTTTCAGTTTGAAATTTTTTTGTCATCACAGACATAAAACTCCCATGCAGGTTTGTCTGTGGGTATGAATTTTAGAATTTTCCCCCTTCCACCCAGCATAGTGGTCAAGGGGAACACTTCCTTACTGCCTTTATCTGTGGGGTGGGCTTATGTCTAGTTCACTTTTCCTCTGAAGGTGTTGCCCCTTGGGGTCCCGGCTTCACAGGGGACTCTCCTGAGAGACTTCACGTTGGGTGGGCTCTGGTCTTGGTTTCCTGTTTTCACCTCGTGGCACTATCAAAAGCGAAGAAGGCTACATTCAGAGATTCTTCCCTTTCAGAATTTGAGCATTCACATTGTTTACCTCTGA
The DNA here is from genome assembly GCF_902686455.1 of Sciurus vulgaris. Classification (NCBI taxonomy): domain Eukaryota; kingdom Metazoa; phylum Chordata; class Mammalia; order Rodentia; family Sciuridae; genus Sciurus; species Sciurus vulgaris. The sequence continues at coordinate 122,254,877 of NC_136466.1, forward strand.
TACACTCTCCTATCAACTCAGTGATGCATTTAAAAATAATTTTTAATTCTGATATTTTATTTAGCATTTTTAGTTGTATGTAGTAGAGGGATGTTCAGCATATTTAATTGGTCATATTGAAGCAAACAGGAGTCCCACTATATTATTTATTGTTTTCATATGCTTTAAGAATTTCATATTTAAAAGAATGGCAATTTTAAGAAAAACTCCTAGAAGGAAATAGATACCTCCTCCTGACCAAACAGTGTTAAGTTAGGATGATGAGATTATTGGTAAGTATTCCTTACCCCTATTTTTCTGTAGTATACGTAGAAAAATTTTAAAGTTAGTAACCAAATGAGTCTTTAGGATCATTCTTTTTTCTTTTTTTTTTTTTAATTTTGTGGTACTGGGGGTTGAACTGAGAGGTACTCTACCACTGGGCCACATCCCTAACCCATTTTTTAAAAAATATTTTATTTTGACATACATCCTCACTAAATTACCCAGGCTAGTCTTGAACTTGAATCCTCTTACCTCAGCCTCTGGGATCATATCTTAAATAATTGCCAGATAATTCTAATTTAATTCAACAAATTTAGAGAGGCAGTGTACCCTCACCATGAAAAAGACCCAAGAAGAATTAGTACCAAATATCACTAAATGCAGGAAAATTACTACATGACTTAAAATATATTAAGTGAGCTTATTGAGAATTTTTCCCGGAAGAGCTGAATATTTATTTTTTCCCTTGAAGAACAGTGAGCAGGTGGCTGTGGTCATAGCTCAGTGGCAGAGCACTTGCCCAGCAGGTGTGAAGCTCTGGGTTTGATCCTTAGCACCATGAACACAAACCAACAAACCCAACAACACCAAACGACAACAACAAAACAGTAAGTGATGTTCCTAGGAAAGACATCTGAGGAAAGTTAAACTTCGTGATTAATTCATTAAATAATAGAACTCTTTAAACTATCTTTTTGAATCTCCTACTTTATTTATTTTTTGATGGTGCTGGGTATTGAACCCAGGGCCTTGTGCATGCTAGGCAAGCATGCTACCAACTGAGCTATCTCCCCAGCCTGAATCCCTTAAATGTATAAAAATGACTTTAGAGTGTTTTGTGAATAAATAATTAAAGTTCATATCTTACTAAGTATAGAATCTCAGTCTCCTGAATATTTGGGGAAACTTGATGGTACTCAAGTTTTCTCAAATTACTAAGGGGGTGGCCTTCTTATTCACTGGGAAAGCTGATGGTACCCAAGCCTATCAACAACTCCTAGTAAAACCGCAGGGTAAGTGCTTTATGGCCCTTCTTCATGCTACTCCTGCCCTCATTATTCCACGTTCTCCAATAAGAAACTATCAGACTTTCAAATTGCTGCCTATGTGACAGGGAAAAAAGTTTCTCACCATGGGTCTTTACTTCTTACTTTGCCCTTTTTAACAGTAGCATAATATTTCATTGCATGATAGTCAGATAATCTGTTTCTACTTAAATGACTCCTCTATTCATGGTTTATTATGTCCCTTCCAAATTTTTTGTTATTCTAAACAATGCTGCAATTAACTTTTTCAACACACATCTTTACACAATTAAATTCAACATTTATCTACATGTGGCTAAACTGCCTTAGAAAAATGCTACCCCCATGTACTTGACCTTTGGTGTTACACAGTCTAACTTTGGGATAGTTCAAAATTCTTTTGGAGAAAAATAATTTTCAAAAAATTCTAAATTGTTAGATTAAATTTTGAAAACTATTTAGCTTGTATTTACAATTTTATTAGTTATAAAGTCTTAACTGATCATGTCTATAGATGTAACTTGCTTTTAGAAAGAAAACATAAACACAAAAGCCCAAACGTGTAAGTTAGGGAGTAACTATTTGTATTACAAAATTATTATTGCCTTACAAAATGATAGCGATTTAAATAGAAAGAAACTTAACAGTATTTGAAATAAAGCCAGAATTTGCAAAAATTCAACTGACATGACTTTTCCAGAATACATCAAGCACACATAGTGTGTGTTCAGTTGGACATGATTTTGAGTTCAAGGAGGTTAATCTGTTGCTGTTTTTTGGGGGGAGGGGTCGGATTTTGTACAGTGTAAGAAATGGATGAAAGTTTAATACAACTGTAATGATTATATAATTTTTTTTCTCTAAAACTCATTTTATTATTACTATTAAAGCCTATGCTTCCAAAGGAGAAAGAATATCCATTTCTCTTCCCTTGCTGTTCCACTGTAAGCCAGCCAACAGAGTGGCATATGGCACATAACATGCATAGTCAACCTCCCACCAGCATCTTTGCAGAACCAACAGTACATATTGAACCAAACCACGCCTCATGTAAGACTTGCAATCATCCTTTACTCTTTGGTGCAGGAAAATGGTAGAAGGTGGGGGGTGGAGGAGGGAGACTCCATTGTTGGCAAGGGAGCTGAAGGGAATGGAAATACGGCATGGGGGGTGGCCTTCTTATTCATTGGCTCTAATTCCCTTGCCAGACAAATGAAATGACAATGCTGTAGGGCTTAGAAAAATTGGGGCAACTCTGGGGCAGTGGGCGGCAGAGAATGTATTAATGACAGCCTGCCGAGGTCCTTGAGTGGCAGATAAAGGACGCGGATACACACTCCCCACATTTGACCAGCCCCAGTCTTGTCTAACAGAATTTTTATCTTTTGTCCAGATTACTCATCTTTTTTGAGCCCAATTCTGAAATATACAATATGCCATTTTAAAGTATTTCAGGGTTTCGGGGTAAGAAGGGTCCACCGTAGAAGCTTGAGGGGAAGTTGGCATTTTCCCAGCACATTCCGGAGTACCTGCCTGCACTCTGACCACAATTAGCACGTTGCCTTCAGAATGCAGCCTCGGAGAAGGCTGGGCTAGGTGGGGCCCTTTCCCCTCAGCTCTCCTGCAGGGGCAGCAGGCGGCTCCAGGTGCCCCCAGGATGCCCCAGAACCGAAAGAGGTGTTGCACAGGGGCCTCTGGCACTTTCTGAGTTTATGGCCTCTGGACTAGAAAAGGATCAACCCATTTGATTTTATGAGGAGTGGGAAATTAAAGTAATTAAGTGGAAGAAGGACTGGACCAGGCATCAGGAGACCTGGGTTCACTTTCAGCTGGGCCACTATTTAGCCTTGTGACCTTGGGTAGGAAACTTAATCTCTCTAGGTCGTAGTTTTCTCAGCACAACAGCGAGGCTTGAATAAAGTGATTTAGGGAGTAAAACTGGGCTAAGCGAGAGATTCTGAGTGTGTGTATGTGGAGGGCAGCTGAACCTGTGCAGCTGTGTGTGGTATAAACCCAAAGAAAAATGGGTAAAAGCAAACACAGCCTGAAGGCCCCCAAATGAAAGTAAGCAGCTGGAAAAATCAGAAGGTCAAAGGAGAGGAAGTGCTGTCCTGTTGGCACTAGATTACCCCGCCCCCCCCCCCCAAAGAGTGGTACAAACCAAAAACTAATTTGTGGATTTTGTTTTTTAAGTTTTTGTGACCTGTGTGCAGCAGTGCACTCCTGTGATCCCATCTCCTTGGGCGGCTGAGGCAGCAGGATCACAAGCTGGAGTTCAGTCTGGGCAATTTAGCAAGCAAGACTTCGTCTCAAAATACAATTAAAAAGGGCTGGGGAGGTAGCTCAGTGGTAGATTCTACGTGCCCCCCCCCCCCCCCCAACTGGCTTCAATTGCTAGTAATGCAGCAACAAAAAGTTGTGTGTGCCATGAACTCAGTAAGGGCTTGGCTGAAGCACCGTCCAGGGGTTTCCATGAGGCTGTAGGCAGATGCAGGTGGAGATGCAACCATCCGAAGCGCACTGGGCTGCAAGTCCACGATGGCCTTTCCACGGGCTGTGTACGGATGTGGCTCTTGCTGGAAGCTCAGTGGATCTTCTCAACCTGGCTCTTCCAGGGAAGTCAGGCATCTTGCGCTGACCAGCCTCCCCCAGAGCAAGCATCCCAAGAGAAAAGAGCAGAAGCAGTACCGCTTTTTCTGACCCAATCTCAAGGTCACACTTCTACCATTCTTGATCTCCATCTCTCCTGACAGGAGTCAGGAGGTAGGGCCCCTTCTCCTGAGGGGAGGGTGTGAGACAATGGTGGGGCCATGTTTTAAAATTGCCATGGGCAACTTCCCAGAGCACTCTGATTTTCTCAGTATCTTTGAAATAAATGTCTTGATAATATATATAATTTAATCAGCTTTCTGAGACAAGAGGCTTCCTGAGTAATCTGGTTTGCTGAGTCCTTGGGAGTTAAGTGTACTAAAAGAGTCATTGCACTTTTCAAGTAAATTATATGGCTCCAAACGGGGGATAACTTTAACCTCCACAGCTGTTTGTTGGGAATAAAGTTAGCTACATGACCCCTCAGTGCAGGGAAAAGGTAAAGAGCTTTAAAAAAAATAAAGAAATAAAATTCAAATAGCCAGACTATGATTTCTAGGCTGATTTGAATGCTCCAGAAATAGGCCTTTGTTCCCAGGGATCTGACAGCTCCTGTGAACTTGGGGCAATCAGCCATACGGTGTGGGGGATAGAGACCCAGACTCACCAGGAGGGCCTCGGGGCAAGTGAGAGCCTTCCAGAACTCCCCCCGGCACCACACAGGCTGCCCAGACCCAAAGGCTTCTGATGCTGGTGGCTGGTCCCGAGCACTTCCTGAGCTCTTTGCTGGTTCTAATTTCAGAGATGATCTCTTCCCATCTTGTGCAGCAGTCATAGACAGGTTCCATTTGCTGGAGTAAGCCGTTTCTGCAGATTGTTATCACTTCCCTTCAGTAAAGCTTGTCTTCAAACACCTTCCTGGATCATTAGCATGGCCCAGTGATTGGGGAATCTCCACAGTGATTTTAAATTCTCTCTCTCTCTCTCTCTCTCACACACACACACACACAAGTGTCTCTTTGTGTTTGTTTTGTTTCTGCATTTTCAAAGCCCAGCGGTTCGTGAGAGACAGTAGAAGGACAAAATAAGAAGACATATGGTAGTGCTTAAATTATTCCCCAAAAGGGAAAGTGTCCAATATTAAATTATTCAGTCTTTCTACTATTCTGGGGTGGAGAAGAGGCATTTCAACCAAGAAAATCATAGTGTACCCACAATGCCCAGAGGAGACTGAATTATATTATCAACTTCCAAATACAGTCAGCAATATTTCACCAGAAAAGCTGCTTTGCAAAAATTAAACCTCTAATGTTTACACTGGGAAATACCTCTAGTCCTTCTCTTCCCTAACCTCCTGTAGTGCGTGTACACACACACACATACACACACACACACCCCTCTTTAGTCTTTCCAGGATCTTCTTTGTTTGGTTCACCTGTTTTCCTAACAGGCACACAGGTGATTCTGCAGCGAGGTGCCCACAATGACTCCAGAAGGAAAACCAATGCAAAGTAGAATTTTTCAAAATGTTCCAAGAACCTATAGATCCACCTGATATAAACCATGGAAAATGGCAGCAGGAAGGAAATCAATTAGACAATTTCTGGAAATCTCTTTCATCTAAATTGATAACTACAGGAGGCAGATGGGGGTTGGGTCTCAGCTTCCTGTTGTTTTTACTCAGTTTCTGCAGCTCTGCTTTATTCATTCTACCTCAGTCTAGGCTTGTTATGTAAAGGTTTCGTGGAAAGAAATATGTATATTTTTTATTTTACTTTGAAAGACAAAGTGTTCACATGGTACAATATAAAAACAATATAAAAATGTATATGTCAAGAAATCTGTCCCCATCTACCATTTCCCCACCTGCCTTATAGGTCAAAGCATTGTTAGTTTCTTGCAAATCCTTCCAGGTGTGTCCTCTCAGGTTTGTGCTGATACAGCAAACACAAACAATTCCACATCTTCCTCCCTTCCCCGTGTGTGTGTGTGTGTGTGTGTGTGTGTGTGTGTGTGCGCGCGCGCGCGGTAGTACCAGGGATTGAACCTAGGGACACTCTACCACTGAGCTACACCCCCAGACTGTTTTATTTTTGAAACAGGATCTCTCTGAATTGCTCATGCTGGCCTTGAACTTGTGATCCTTCTTCCCCAGCCTCCCGGGTACCTGGGATTACAGCCTTGTGCCACTGCACCTGGTTCTTTCCCACTATTTTTGAGAAAGAATTTAAGAGAGAAGGAACTGGCCTCATTTGTCCTGGTGGTAGGAATACACGAGCAGAGAAAGCATCGTGGTGGATCAGCATCTTGGAAGTATGGAAATGATGTCTCAGTTACTTAGATCCCAGACTCATTTTCTTTGACATTGGTTCCTTGGTTAAACTTATTTTTTGAGACTCTTCGTTTCTTAAACTTCCAAAATATGCACAAACAAGGTTTCAAATAATTTGGGTAGCTCCTCATTTTTGCCCCCAAACAAAAACCTATGCATGACAGCTATAAGAAAGGAGCAAAAACCAAAACAGAGTTGTGGTACGGGTCCCTTCCAGACCTCCCTTCATCCCAGGTCTGACTGTTAGCGTGTTGGTTCTTCCAGCTGGGGTGCTGCCCGTGGCCCGAGGGAAGAACATTTATTCCCTTTAGCTTTTCTCGCCTTGTACCTGCAAAAACAGAAAGGAAAAAAAAAAAAAAAAAAGCCTTAGAAATATAGTTGTGCGTCACTGAACTAGGGATTCTCTGAGTAATGCAGCATCGGGTGACTTTGTCCTCGAGCAAACATCACAAGCCTTTCCTTACACAAGTCTAGATCTAGCCTCCCACACACCCAGGTTATGTGGTATGTATGTGTACAGTACAGCCTATTGCTCTAGGGCCATGAGGAACAAAACCACCTGGGATTAATGTAAGCACAAGAGAAAACAAGGCAATCAAGACACATGGTAAACACGAGATGGAGGAGGCAGCTGCCATGTAACAAGACATCCTGTTTGACAGCGAATGTATTTTTTATAAGGAGTTCATTCTAAAATAACAATTATGGTGTAGGAAATACATAAACCAGTAACTGTTTGTTATCACCAAGTATTATATGTGGTACCTAATTGTATGTGCTATGTGGAAGTCTAACCCACTGTGCAGTAGGTGTGTGTGCACCCCATCACCACGAAGGTGACATTGTGATGTGCTGCACAGTGAGTAATGCCACCGCTGACCACAGGAATCTTTCAGCTCCAATTAGTCCTATGGGACCACTGTGCCTGTGCAGGTCTTGGTCCACTGTAGACCAAAACGTCTTTGTGCGGTGCATGACTGTATCTTACCCTTCTAATCACTGGGAGCTCAGATAGGAAGACGGTGTAGATTTCAGACACTGTCAGAATGTGACGTAGGCATGCAACTGTCCCAGGGCACTGTGTGGGGCCATGCCAGACCCCAAAGATAAATAAGATCATTTTAAACTTGTATTCTGGAAATGTATAGACAACTTGTCTTTCAAATAAGTTGGAACACAATAACAGTGCAATTTGTTCTCATTTTTGTGTGGTGCTTTATGCCAGATGCATAAAAGGTGAACTAAATTGTGAATAAACTATTGCATGAACACATATTTTAACAATTGCTTTACATGGTAGACACTCTCCTCAAGTGTTATATGATAGGGGAGCTTGTGAAAATCAAATAGAATTTGATTAGTTATTTAAAGAAATCCTTGAGGTGACCCATTTATTTTAATATTATATTCTAACTAGTTTTTTTTTTTTTATTTTAAAAAAGAAATATGTGAAAATTATAAGATTTTTTTAATGGTAAAAAGAAATACAGTAAAAATAATCCTCCTTCCATACCATCTCAGATGGTCAGGCCTATTCCTCAGAGACTACTACCATATCACAGAAATTTCTTATGTTTTCTACAGAAATATTTTGCATATTATAATATGTCAGTATCTCTGTTTTGAAAGCACAAAAGGGAGTGTGTAGCAAACCCTCCTTGCTTGGTCTTAGTCCACTGCAGCATCTGTATTCTTCCCTCAGCTTTCCCAAGGCTGCCCAACAGCCCATTGAAAGCAAGCCCATTTATTTAGTTGGGTCCTCTCTGTGTGACAACTCTAGGAAGCGAATACAAGTCCTTTGCAGAGTAAAATACCTTCAGTACTCTCTCTTTATCAATTGATTTTGTCATATCCTGAGTGTTGTCCAGCTCTCCTTTCTGGCACCCGTCTGGTGACATTTAGCCATCTTGGCCTCCCTGGAGACCCGGCTCTATCCCTGGACTCAGAGAGACCACTAAGCTCCACCAGGGGTCCCCTTCCCTGCCTTACAGCCTGGAAACTCTCCAGGCAACCGGCTGGGGCCACTCTAAGTTGACCTCTCTTGTTTCCCCTTCAGTGGTCTCTGTCCTGTGCTGCCTGAGTCCACAGTCTGAAAGCCATTCTTTTGCACACTGTGCCCAAGTGTTTCAGTTGCTTCAGGCAGGAGGATAAACCTACTCCATGTTACTCCTTCTCAGCCAGAAGGAGAAGTGTCATATTTTTTAAACACCAAAGTGTTTCCTAAACTTGGATGTATACAATAATCTGAGAAACTCATTGAAAATAAAGATACCTGGGCTTCCACCCAGAAATTCTGATTTGCCAGGGCTGCCTGGGAATCTGTATTTTTAACTGGAGCCTTAAGCAATATCAATGCAGCCCTGCCACGGACTGACCTGTTATTTGGGAACCACTGGCTTAAAGGATGATTATGTTTATTTCTGAACTATCCTCAAATGATACCACCATATGGACACTTTGTTTTCCAGATGAACAAAATAAAAATAAATGGTGTGATCAGTTCCTTGCCAGACTTGAGTTACTGGGTTTGGGGAAACACTTGCACCTCTGATGGGAGTGTAAAGAGAGAGACCAGAGCTCCATTCTAAAGGGGCAGCTCTGCTCAGCACGTGATACCGCAGATGCCATGAGTGAAGGCGGGTTGGGGAGCAAGTTAGAAGGGGCAGGTTTACTTGTCTGTACAGAGAGGGCACCAATCCCAGCAGCTTCAGCTTAGTTAAACTCATTTTGGGAAATATTTTTGGCTCATGTGGTTTCATGTTTTAGAGTTCCATTTTTAAGCACTGGGTCTGTCCAAACCCACTGAAGCTGAGCTGAAGCATCCAGGGAAGATGCTGAGTTTCACACAGATCTCTGCTGAGTCTGTAAAAATTTCGCAGATTTGTCCAAACTGCTTTGTTGAGAAACCAAAACAAAAATCACTAATCCCAGTGGGAGTTTGTAGGGTCTTGTGGTTTTGATCCAAAACGATGGCAAAAAGAGTGGTCAATCATGTGACTTACGAGCCTAAAGTTTTCATTATGAAACCTGAAAGAAATCCACAAGCTTAGTCTTAAAATATACTCTCAAGAGACAAACCAGGAAAAAAAAAATCATCTTAGTTTTGGCCCTGGAAACACAGACTAAGGAAACAGGTCCAAACCAAATGTTGTCAGGGCTCACTACGTTTTAAATCCAAAGCTGAATTTTATTCCATTGGTGTGACACTGTTTATTAACACTGTGGCAATCAGATTGTCTAGAAAAGTTCAGAGTGCTAGAAGCCCTCTCTTGTTTGTGCTATGAACAGAACCAGACTGCTGTCCAATAAGATGAGTATCAACAACATAAATTATGAGATTTTGTTTTACTGTATCTTCCTTTCCCAAGGATATGTAGATAATACAGTGTGAAATAAATTATATTTTCTATACCTTAATATAAAATTTTGCTCATTAAATGTCAGATCCTGTTACAATAACAAATCTTACACTGTAGGACATATAAGCATAATCTGGAGAATTTGTGTTATCTGCATAATCTTTTTTGTCACTATGTAACAAATATAAGGACTTAAAACAACAGCTCTTTTATTGTATTTCCTGATTTTGTGTGGTCAAGAATTCTGGCAGGGCTCAGCTAAATGATTCTTCTGCCTCATGTGATTGACTAGGGTCACCCACTGGTATTCAGCAGGTGACTAATCCCATCTGGAGGATACACAACAACTTCACCCACATGCTTGGCACTTTGGAAGGGCAGCTGTAAAGTTAACTCAGCAGAGCTTTCTCTGTCTCCATGAAGTCTTAGGGTCTCTGGTGGCCCAGGATTCCCAGATACCCAAGGGTAGGCCTGGAATGGGCATAACATCACTCCAGTTTTAATGGCCAGAGGAACAGACCCTGCCTCTTAATGGAAGAAGTGTCAAAGGATCTGTGGTCATCTTTCATCCCCCATAATGCAAATGCCTGAGTTCTGCTCCCCAAAATTCTGATTTACTAGTGTGTGGTGAAGTACAAGGTCTGCATTTTAGAAAACACCCAATAGGATTCTAGTGCAAGGGATCCACACAGTACACTTATAAAATGTGTTTACAATTAATCTATCCATCAGTCAATTAAACATTGACTGATCATGTGACATGTACCCAGAGTCGTGTTAGGTGCCAAGGAGAACAGGAAGGCAGGGTGAAGAAAAGACCGCTGTCCTGATGGTGCCTGGGGGTGGAACTGAATGCCAGGAGCACCTTCAGGAGAGCAGAGGGGCAGGGAAAGGGCTGAGCGCAGCCGGGGTGACTGAGGCAAACCTGAGGCTGAGTTTTGGAAACCAGATTGAAGGGTGTGTTGGAGCAAGTGGGTGATCAGAAGAATTAAAGGGGGAAAGGAAGCTGGTTTTTTCTAAAGTTCCAGCCAAAGTGGTGCTGGAGATGAAGGAGCAGGAGACATTGAGTGACCAGAACACATTTTTCAAAGTGTACTCTTTCCTCAGGCTTTTGTCAGCATCCTCTCCCCGGTGTCTTAGCCTGGGCTGCCATAACAAAATAGCTCATGGCCTTTCCTTGGTGCATGCTCGCAGAGACAGAGGGAGGTAGACTCTTCTTCTTCTTTTAAGGCCCCTGATCCCATTCCAAGGGCCCTACCCTCATGACCTCATCTAACCCTAATCACCTCCCACCGGTCCCCGCTCCAAACACCATCACATTGAGGGTTGGGGTTTCAACATGTGACTTTTGTGGGAAGGACACAAATGTTTAGTCCAAACACCTTGTCTCTTATTCCTTCTCAACCCTGGTTTTCTGTCCAGGACTGAGTTTCTCATGTCTGACACATCAGGCCACTCAGATCCAGCAGGAGGACAGCCAGTCATTCCAGCAACAATATGAAGTTTCAGCACAGAACGTGTTCCCCTGCTCTCAAATCTGCTCCTGACTCCTGCTCTAGTCCGTCAACAGAACCGAATAGTCTCTGGATCCCAATCCCAAAGCAGGCTGTGGATTGAGGGGAGGTGGAAGGGGGTCCCGGGACGTTACTGTGAGCAAACTACCAAAGACAAGGCTGAGACCAACCACCCAGAAAGATGAATGGGATGTGATGCAAGACAACAGTGAGAGGAACTCCATGCCTGCTGAGCGGAAGACCAGGCGGGGGGTGAGTGCTGGGACCCAGAGGGTCCAATTGGCCACCTGTAAAAAGGGTAGGTATAACATGCCCAGAAGGTCAAGTCTAGCTGCTCAGGAATGTCTTATTGAGCTGGGCAGAGGCCCTCCACCCAGGGACGACCATCCCTTCTGTCCAGATCTTAGGCTGCTATCTGCACTAAGCCTTCAAGTTTTGAATCCCAGAATCAAGATTGAGTGCCAGGTCTGGCAGCCTTCAGGGATAGCGTCAGCATCCAGGCAGGAGCCTAGGCACAAACAAAAGGAAGTTCAGGGCTAAGTTGTGAGCCAGGAAACTGCCAGGCGAGGAGCCAGGGGGCAGGCAGGGAGCAGGATGAGCAGACACAGTCCCTACTGAGCAGAGTGATTAAGGGGTCAGAGGATGCTCTGCAGACAGTAGCCAGGAAGATGCAGATATTCATGAACAAGGCTGGGAAGACAGGTCAGGAAGATAGGCCAAGATCCCAGCCCTTCTGGAGGAAGGGAAATGGGAAGCTGGTGGAGAACAGGATCAAGGAGGACAAGTAACTCCAGTGGTCTCATTGCCAGTAAGAAAGCCTCTGGCGTACTTCCTGTTGGGGCAAGAACATTCTCAAATCAACCCGAGGTTTCTGGTTTCATCCTAGGGACCGGATGAGAAGGGAATACTGGGCCTCTGCTAGTTAGACAAAGGGGCCCCTCTGAGCAGACACAGTCCTGGCTTGGCAAGCAGTAGGTGCCTCTATGAGAAGAAAAGGGCTCCCTCCACCCTGCAGAAGCAGGATGCAGCCCGTCCCAGGTTTAGCAACAGAGCAGAGTGCAATCTGAATTCAGCCCCCAGTGCCCTCAGCTAGAGCCTTTGTATAATGCAGAGTTTGTAACTGCATGTGGTCACTCTGAACTGAAGGCAGGAATGAGGTTCCATTTGGGTCCTGAAGTACTTGGGACCAAATCTTAGCATTTTGACCATAAATCAGGAAAATTTTGGGTTTCTCCAAGTTCCCCATTCTTCCTCAGATGCAAGTGCTGTAAATTAGTCATCACCAGGGAGTGTGAACGTTAACACTGGGCTAATCACTTATACCAGGTACGTGGGTGAGCCCTATGGGCCTGGTGCATGAGCACCAAGGTGTCACCCTAGCCGTCCAGTAAGTGGCTGGCTTGAGCAGGGGACAAACTGGAAAATGCTACTGAAAGGCACTGCTGCCAAAAATCCTGTTCCAGTTGGATGGCAAGTCATGCTCCACGCCCTGGAGACTGGAGAACAAAAACTTCTACTGTGCTTTTAAGATCAGGCAAACACCGCCTTACTATGGAGTCACCTCTGAAGATTCCAGGACCCTTTCATCAGGAGGCAACAGTGTCCATTGGTCCTGCCACCTCAGCTCCCTTCCCCAGGGGAGGCTCTTGTACCTGACCCGCTACTTCACCATTCCAAGTAGCCCCTCCACTACTTCTACTTCCTATTTGTCCTCACTCATGTCCTTCAGCGTCTACACAAGCCTTCCCCGTGAGGATGTTGGTTCTAGCAAGAGGCTCCTGACCTGATTTCAGTTTCAGTTGGTCTGTTTCTGAAGGTCTAACCAGTTGTGTTTTTCTTTATTTCTTTTCAGAATTATTTTAGCTGTAATTTTTTTAGTTGTAAATGGACACAATATCTTTTTATGTGTTTATTTTTATGTGGTGCTGAGGATCGAACCCAGTGCCTCACTCATGTGAGGCAAGTGCTCTACCACTGAGCTATAGCCCCAGCCCAGTTGGGTCTTTCTTACGCTAATCTTTTGTTCAATACTTCTGGAATGTTTAAGATGTGCCAGGCATAGTGTTGGGGAGGGGGATGCAAATGATCATGAGCTGGTCCCTCCCTCAAAGAGTTTGCAGTATGCTAGGAGACACAGAAACACAAAGTAGCAGTAGCGGACAGTGGCTGCATACCCAGCATCTATTCCCTCCTTCCTCTTCCTAACAGAATCCTAACAGTGTTCTGGAATCCTCCTTTCTTCTCTCCTACAGCCTGCATTGGGACTATTTGGTCAATGGAGCCAGAGGCAAGATGAGTCAGAAGCCGAGTTAAAGAGGAAGGGAGATGGTGCTGTGCTGTAAGTCCACATTGTGACCGTGCTGACTGGCTGTCCAAGGCTGGCACTGTGTGGCATGGCGCTGTGGACATGAGCAACATAGGCCAGTAGGACTAAGCAGAAAGCCCACATATAGTCATGGTTCATTCATTTCCACTAATATAAAATCTATTGTATGAATTCAGTACATCCAATTTTTATGCTAACAATAAACATTTTTTATTCATACAAATAAATCTATTCATTTTGTCAATGGACATCTAAGTCCTTTCTAGCTCTTTAAAATTGTGTTTCTTTAAGGGTGATGGTTTGATTTTTGTTATTCTAAACAATGCACAACACACATTCCTGAACAGGTCTTCTGATACACATGCCAATATTCACCTTTAGATGTTAATACCAAATTGTCTTCCCCATGATGGCCTAAGTGACATTTCCACCAGCAGATTGTGAGTGTTCCATTTGTTCCACATCTGTGCTCACACTTGTTTTATGATATTAATGAAATGAAACATCTAGTGATTTACATTGCAAATTCGAATTTTTGAAATTTTCTGATTACTAATGAAATTAAGCATATCATTTTGCATGCTGGTCATTTGTGTTTCTGCTTCTGTGAAAGCTTTTTCAAGCCCTTTGCCCATTTTAATTTTGGGATATTCACACTTTTTTATTGACTTTAGGGGTTTATTATACATTCTCATAGTAATCATTTGCCAGTTATGTTTGTTTTACATATCTTCTTCTATTTTCTTATTTATATTTTCACTTTATTTCTAATATCTCTCAATGAACAAATGTTTCTCAATTTCATGTAAACAGATTTATAAGTATTTTTTTCACGGTTAGCACTTTTGGGGGGTATTTTTGAGTAAGGTTTCTCATCTTAAAGTCATAAAAATATGATCTTCCATTTTCTGCTTCAAATGTTAAAAAGTTTTGATATTTAATTCACCTAGAATTAATTGTATGTATGGTGTGAGATAGGAATCCAATTTCACTTTTTTTCTCCATGTGAATAATCAATTATCCCAGCAAGTTTATTGAATACGCTTTCTGGTATCTCTGATTGCAATGTTACCTCTGTCTTATAATAGTTTTCCATATTTGGAGGTCAGTTTTCAGGTTTTCCATTTTGTTCTATGGTCGATCTGCCTAGCCCTGAAACAGTACTACATGGTGTGTTTTACCATAACTTTATGAAAATTTTTTCTCTCTTTTTTTGGGGAGCAGGAGGTATTAGGTATTAAATTCAGGGGTGTTCTACCAATGAGCTACATTCCTAGGTCTTTTTATTTTTGACATAGGATATTGCTCAGTTGCCCATGCTGGCCTCATGTTTGTGATCCTCCTGCCTCAGTCTCCCAAATTGCTGAGATTATAAGCATGCACCACCATACCTAGTTTTTGAGTTTTTTTGATCTGTAGAAGGTCAGATCTCCCCAACTTATTCTTTATGAGTGCATAGCTGTCCTTAGGCTGTGCTCATCAATATATGTTAAGATTCAATTTATCAAGTTCTTTGGAAAAACTCCTGGGATTTTCAATGAAATTGTGAATCTGTAGATCAACTTGAGGACAACTGATATCTTTATAATACTGAGTTTTCCTACCCATTAAAACACTGTGACTCCATTTATTTAGGTCTTCTTTTATGTTTTCATTGTTTCAAAATTCAATAGCTCTGTACCAGACATGATTCCAAGGGGCAAAAACCTCTGCCCTGATGGAGAACATGCATTCTGGTAGGAAGAAGACAATAAAACAAATAAAAGATTAAATAAGTGAAAAATAAAGGAGTGAAGGATCTGAAGGCCGTGAGGAAGAGCCACTGGACAGAGGGACACCAGAGTCATGCAGGTTTATTCAGGCCTGTTTGAAGAACTGTGAGGAGTCCCGGATGGCTAGAGAGGGGACAGCAAAGGCAGGAATTATGGTTGAGACCTGGAGGAGACAGGGCCCCACTCAGCAGAGGAGCCTTCTGCTCAGCTCAAGAGTGATGGGTTCTAACTGTATGTAGCAGGACAGCCTTGGTCACTGTGCTAAGAACCAAGGAAGGCGGGCCTGGGAGGTAGCAGGCAGGACTTTGTGAGGCTCCTATAGTAATCCTGATGAGACCCATGGAGTAGTAGCAAAGTAGAAGCAATGGAATGGTGAGCAGTGGCTATTGGAAAGCAGCACCCCAGGACTTGCTGACAAATTCGTTGTGAAGTGTGAGAGAAGGCTGCTTTAGACCAGGAGACACACCTAAGCAGCAGGAAGGACTTCACTGCCATTGACTGAGATGGGAAAGATGGGAGACAAACAGGTGGCAGGGAGAGTGCCAGGAGGTTGGCACGAGACACGCGTGTTTGAGACTTGGGTTAGATATCTCAGGGTGATTTTCTGTAGCCTGCTGGTTAGAGAAGCCTGGAGTTCAGCAGGGAGACTCCAAAGGAAGCTAGACAATCGGAAGTCATCTGCAGTGTATCATTCAGGATCCCAACACAGGACAATGGAATACTCAAATTAGGAACATTTAAGGAGGAGTATTTACAAAGGGCCTGTTTTTAGAGGTGGAGGTGGAGGGAAACACAAGGTGTTCTACTTTAAATACCAAAGCCCATGGCAGACAGGGCTTCCAGGAACTTAGAAGCAGAGAGTGGGTAAAGAAGGCCTTGGAGGAATCATCATTGATTAAGGGTCTTCACACAGAGGGAGCCAAGGAAATAAAACCCCAGTGTCACTCTTCTTTTTTACCTTACTAACTTGCCCCCACTCACCATTGGCCACACCAGTTAGAAGGCGGAAGGCATGGAGGCCTGTTGATGAAGAACATACAACCCAATTCTTGGGTAGAGACCAGCGTGGGAAAAGGCAGAGAACAGATCTGAAGGGAAGGAGACGATACAGGAACAAGAAGGTAAGATGACATTTAAAATCATTACTGGCTGAAAAGCTTAGTGAGACCCTGCCTCAAAATAAAAAATATAAAGGGCTGTGGATGTGGCTCAGTGGTTAAGTGACCCTAGGTTCAATCCCTGTTACTAAGAAAGAAAGAAACAAACAAAACAACCATTACTGGGTGAGATGACAAGGAAAGGCATGCAGACAAAAATTTTGAAAAGAACAGGAAATGAAGTCTGGGACAGAGAATAAGCATCCAGAAGAGAACTTTAGGACGGCATGGTGTCTGAGAAGCCAAGTGGAGGGACTGTTCCCTGGAGAGACTGTTAAATGTGCCACACACTATTAAAAAGTCTAGAAGGTTGAGGTGTGCCTGCTGACCACTGGATATGGCAAAGAAGAGGTCACTGTTGGTCTCCAAGAGAGTCAGGAAGTGGGTCTGAGAGAGGAATGAAAGAATTGCAGATAGACAACTCTTTCAAGGAATTTTGCCATAAATTATAAAATTAAACAAAAAGGGATGGATGGAGAGAAATGGGTGGCAGAAGTTGATCAAAACAGATGGCTATTGTTTTGTTTTTGTTTGCTGTACTGGGGATGGAACCCAAGGCCTCTTGCATGCTAGGCAAGCACTCTACCACTGAACCACACCTCTAGCTCTATGGTCATTGTTTTTTAAATGAAAGAAAATGGCAGAACATTTGTATACTGATAGGGATGATCCACTAAAAAGGGTAAAAAAATGGATGAAGCAGGAGAGACGATTACTGGGCAATCCCCTGGAACAGGTGAGAAGGAAGGATGCCTGGGACCCAAGGAGGGGTCTTGGGCTTAGTTGACAGCTTAGAGAGTTTACCTCTAGGAACTAGAGGGCTGGTGGAGGGAGCAGGTACAGATGCTATTAGGCCAGCAGATGTGGCAGGTGGTTTGTGGGGCTTTTCTCTTGATTGCTTTAATTTTCTCAGTGTAAAAGAAAGCAAGGTCATGTGCTGATAGAAAGTGGGAGAAGTGAGGTTATGAGAAGAGAAGGAAAAAATATAGAAAGCACTCAACTAGCTCAGCAATCATCAAACTAAAAAGTTTGCATGTCTTCTAAAGTAATTTTGAAAAATGATATTTCTGATATATTTTAAGGTGACTCTAAAATGTTTGCATCATAAATTTAAATCATTGTGAAGGTTGTAATTTTGTTTATAGTACAATATGGGAAAAGGAGTTTTGCTAAAGCAGTTACAGATTTTTGAAGCTCTTTTGAGTTTATTTATTAAAGATCATGAAATTATCGAAAACCTTTTAGAACAATTATTTTATATCTATTATCAAAATTATTTTCAATGACCTATTAGTTAGCAATTGTCCTTGTTCAGTATAATTAAAAATCAAAGAATTAGAGATTGAGCTGCAATAGTGTTTATTACCCAATAATGAATCATTCATTTTTTTTTTTTACACATACACCAATACATACACACATATACCACATATCCATTCAGCTGATTTTTTTTTTTTTTTGTCCCAGGGATTTAACCCAGGAATGCTTTATCACTGAGTCACATCCCCAGTCCTTTTTATGTTTTGTTTTGAAACAGGGTCTCGCTAAGTAGCTTAGGGGCTCATCAAGTTGCTGAGACTGGCCTTGAATTTACCATCCTCCTGCCTTGGCCTCCCAAGCTCTAGGATTACAGATCTGCACCACTACACCTGGCTATCCATTCATCTGTTCATGGACATTGGGGTTGTTCCCACTTTTTGGTGATTGTAAATAATGCTACTAGGACCTGGGAACACAAATATATATTCAAATCCCTTCTTTCAATTTTTTATATCCAGAAGTGGAATTGCTGGATCATATCATGATTCTGTGTTCATGGATCCATTCTGAAGACACAAGTCTAAGAGAATGGGAATAAGAATGGAACAGAGAAACAGAAAAAATGCAGGGCATTAGTAGGGCTTAGTGGAAATTAGCAAACTTGAATTTAAAGTGAAACCATTCAGCATGTTTGTGTTATTTTTTTTCCAGCCACAATCATACAGGTGTAGGTAAGGTTACAGAAGATGTTGGATATAATCATGATTTGATTTAGTCAGACCAGGGTGTTAAAGGAGTTGAGGATATACATGTAATTCTGAGTGATTATAATTTTTCTTCTCCTTTTTTTTTTTTTGGTAGTTCTGGGGATTGAACCACCCAGGGACACTCTACCACTGACCTACATCTCCAGCTCTTCTTTTAAAATTTTATTCTGAGACAGGGTCTCTCTGTGTTGCTAGGCTGTCCTTGCCTCAGCCTCCCAAGTGGCTGGGATTCCAAGTATGCGCCACTGTGTTCAACTGTAGGATCCTAGTTATTGATCTTGGAATATAAATTGGGTAAGGACTTGAAACACATCAAATTTTCCATAGTATCCTGGTAAAAGCTTTATTGAATTAATTTCTAGTTTCTTTCTTCTTCTTTTATGAATTGAGGATTAAACTTAGGGGTGCTTAATCACTGATTCACATCCCCAGCCCTTCTTGTATTTTATTTAGAGAAAGGGTCTTGCCAAGTTGATTACATTCTCACTAAGTTGCTGAGGTTGAACTTGCCATCCTATTGCATCAGCTTCCTGAGCAACTAGGATTACAGGTGTGTACCACCACTCCTGGCTAGTTCTCATTTTTTACAAATGAAAGTCTTTAAAATATGTTTTCTAACTATTTGTTGCTGGAGTATTAAAAATAAAATTGATTTTGTGAAACAATCATATTTCAAAACAATCTGAAAACCTGTCTTAGAAATCTCAATAATTTGCATATGGGTTGCTTTGGGTCCTCTTTCAGGTGGCCATACCCTCCAGAAGTGTTTCAGGTGGCCACACCCCACTCCATCATGTTTCTTATTTTTAAATTCTGGGGTTTTTATTTCTTTATATGCCCTGCCTTGTCAGCTAGTAATTTCAGAGATAATTTTTATCATCTTAAATGGATGCCATCATTAATAAAGATGTTAACTCTAGGTTTTTTGTAGGCACTTTATTAAGTAAAGGAAGGTCATAAGAGTTGGTTGAGAATTTTCAGGATGATTAAATATTGATGTTTTTCAAATACCTATTCTACATCTGCTGAGATAACTATATAGTTTTTCTCTAATTATTGGTTACTAATTAGATTAAATTTATTAATTTTTAAAATATTAAATGACTCATTAATTCCTAGATAATCCCAACTTGGTCATGATGTATATTTTTATATAACTAGAATCTTTAAATATTCACAATATCAGGAAATAGGGTTTATTATATTCAATTTTCAGACAGGAAACTAAAATTGAGAAACAAGGAATATATACCTGCTGGGTGTAAAACTCATGTATTTCATCCTTAATTTTCCACCTTGTGGGCAAAAATAAAAGGACAAGGATTTGCACTCTGGCCTGTTTAATTGTAAACTTATGTTCCTTCCATCAGTTTTTCTCCTTGAGGGCAAAGAGCCAGGCTTTCTTATATGTCCCAAATGTCCAGGGCAGTGTACACACTTCATAGTGTCCATTCGAGAATTTGTATTAAATGAATAATGAATGTATGCTGAATGTGTGTTTCAAGACCCTGTATTCTTTAAAAATTTCTTAGTTGGAAAAACCAAAACCAAAACGCCACTTTCCCACCAAATTAATTCCTCTTTGGTACTGGTTAAATGTAAACAGGAGAAGGTCTAGGAACATAGCTCAGTGATAGAGCACTTGCCTAGCATGTGTGGGGTCCTGGGTTCAACTCCCAGCACCACAAAAATAATGACTGCTCTTCCCCATGCCACCATTTAACAGCTATCCTGTTAAAACAAAACCAAAAACTAAACAGAAGAAAAGGTGGACCTAACTGCTAAGTGATTCCTTATTATTGAATTCTTGAACTTTTCCACACATTGGAATGGATAAAAATGAGGTCAGGACAAGAGAAAAAAATAATGAAATGAAGAAAAAGTCTTTTGAAACGTACAGCGTTTTCCCTGGTCCATGTTTTCACTAGTGTGTTCATAGTGAAGACTACAGAGAATTCAAACCATCCAGGCTCAAGCCTTCCTCGGAGCTTCTTCATTTCTTCAGTAAAAGAAGTGGTATTTCTGGAGTAGACACATGATGGAGAGGTTCAGAATAAGTCTCCCTGCTCAGAGAAAGAAGCGTGAATGCGTAAGACACATCTGAGCGCAGGGACAGGCCCCAATGCTCCAGGGCAAAGGAATGACCTCCATCCCACTGGACCCTGGGATGTATCCCTGGGTATAAACAAGGGCAGGAGACTCTCTGTATCAAACTTTTGCCAAAATAGGAAGAAGGCATCAACAGTTGTAGCCAAAATAATATTTCATTGCAAGTGAAAACAGGCAGAAAAAAACTACCCTGTCACCTCTTCTGGGAAAAGCAAAAATAAAGTTGTATTTCATCCTTAATTTTCCACCTTGTGGGCAAAAATAAAAGGAAAGTTACTTCTGGGCAATCCTGCACGTATCATAGAATAATGAGCCATTTTAGGCAGTTAAACAAGAAGCTGGACAACAAATGTTCTCTGCAGAGTGTAGTCGTGTTGTTTCCAGAAGTGAATCCTACCAAGAAACTAAAAGGGAGATGTGACATACACCAGCACTGGCAATCACATTTATCATGAGCAGGCAGAGGGAGACTTGGGTGTAAACTGGAAGCGCAGCACTTGGAGGCTGATCTGACTCACACGTGGCCCCCTCACTGCCACGTGGCTCTCTACCTGCAGCACCAGGGCCACCCGTTTCACACCACTTCCCTCCCCTCCGCCTTGTAACTTGATTCAGTGGACAACCCACAAATTATGACAAAAAGTCAGCTATTAAGATGGTTCCAAACACCACTAAACCAATCAGCTTTCATGGCGAGCTTCTAACTGCACAGATGTGGCCCCTCTGTGTCTCTGTGTTAGCAGAATTCTAAGGTGACCCTCAAGATCCCTTCCTCTGGCATGTACGCCCTGTATAATTCTCCTTGAATGTGAGAGGAATCTGTGACTACGACGGGGTACCGCTCTCACAATTATGCTGTCATATGGAAGAAGGAATTTATAGCTGCAATCAAGATGTCTAATGAGTTGAATTCTACTTTCTTGAAAGACAAGTTATCCTGAATGGGCCTGACCTAATCAGCAAAGCCCTTACAAGAGGTGAGAGAAATGAAAAGTGAGAGAGATTTATCCTTTGGTGTTGTGGAAGCAAACAAACACGTTGTAAGCTTCTTTTGGAGCAGGGAATGTGGCAAGAACCTGACAGCAGCTCTGGAAACTAAGAGTAGTCCCCAACTAATAGCCAACCAGAAGTAGGTAGGGGGAGTTCAACAACCACAAGGAAATTAATTCTCTCAACAGCCAGTAAGATTCAAAGAGGAACCTCAATCTCACGTAGGACAACCGATTTCAGCCTGGTGAGACCCTGAGCAGAAGACTCAGCTTACCCATATCCAGATTTTTGATCCATGGGAAATGTGTGATAATAAGTGTATGCTGTTATTAAACCACTAAGCTTGGGGTACTTCTTAATGCAGCAATATGAAAGTAATAAATCTATCCTCAAGCCTTGAATTTTGATTAAAATATCCTAGTCTGAGCTCTGAGTCGTAGAGAGGACTTATTAGGTAGTGTGGCAGAAGCAGTTAATGAACTTCTCCATAAGTTGGAAAAAGGTGTCTCTGCTGTTTCAGCTGAGGGCATGTGGTGGTCATTCATGCTGTTCATCAAGTATTTTCAGTTCTTATGGATAAAGAAAATGTGGCATATATACACAATGGCATTACTACTCAGTCATAAAGAATGAAATTATGGCATTTGCTGGTAAAAAGATGGAACTTGAGACTATCATGCTAAGTGAAATAAGATAACCCCATAAACCAAAATCTAACTAACTGTTCTCTCTGATATGTGGATGCCAACACACAATAAGGGGGCAGGGGAGGAAAGAATAGAAGTACTTTGGATTCGACAAAGGGGAATGAAAGGAAGGGAGGGGGAATGGGAATAGGAAAGACAGTAGAATGAATCCAACATAACTTTCCTTCCTATGTTCATATATGAATACATGACTAGTATAACTCCACATCATGTACAACCACAAGGATGAAAAGTTATACTCTGTGTGTGTAAAATATGTCAAAGTACACTCTACTGTCATGTATAACTAAAAAAAAATTTAAAAAATTAAATTAAAAAAAGTATTTTCAGTTCTTCTCCATTCTGGAAAATGACAGTGCTTTATTGTCTGTCACTCATGGTTGGGTGGACCATGAGCATCATATTGGTTAATGCAATTGGGAGTTCCGAGCCAGGGCATTTGATCAGTACTTGACTCTTCAGAGCTCTCTCTCTCCTTCTGCTAGTGTATAGCAGTGATGACCTGGTTATTAAAGTCAGGCATGTGGGGCAGATTGCATCCTCTCACTAATGATGGATCTCTAACAGGAGCAAAAAAAAAATTTTTTTTTTTTTTTGCCCTACAATTTTACAGTTGGTTGCAACTGCAGCAAAAGTTAGGCCATGCTAAATTAAATGGGGGATTACTGAACAATGAAGCCCAAAAGGACAGCCAGAGACAGAAATGAGAAGATCAAGAGAATAAGAGGACATACAACATCTTTCACATTTTCATATGCTGAAGTTATTCCCACTCATTATAAAAAACAAAGTAAGTGAAAGCAGAAGAGGAAAACAAGAACGTCACCCACTACTCATCACAGGTCATGTCTGAGAACAGCAGAACCAGCAGAGTGGTTAAGTCTTTGCTCTGCAGGGGAGGAGAAGGGGAAGCTGCTCTTGGACAACTCTTCTCAGGACAAATGGCATTCTGTCTTTGGAGTTTCCACACTCCCTTAATTGCAAGAGCCTGGAAGTCAGGGTCTCCACAGCCTGCTGAGATCGC
This sequence comes from Sciurus vulgaris, assembly GCF_902686455.1. NCBI lineage: Eukaryota > Metazoa > Chordata > Mammalia > Rodentia > Sciuridae > Sciurus > Sciurus vulgaris. The sequence goes on from NC_136466.1 coordinate 122,278,072, forward strand.
CAAAGGTAATTTAGAGGGAGTGTGTCCACCTAGCAGAGACAGACAACACAAACAAAAATTCTGATGGAAAATAAAGTACTATCACAGGAGAGAAGAGATGTGCTGTAAAACCCTGATATTCAAAGGGACAGAAGCAGCTCTGGGTGAATAGGAAGACTGAGTTAAGTGATCAGCTGGATCGGTTTTAAGACCCTTGGAAGACAGTTGAATGGGTTCTGTGGCAAACACTCAACTTAGATCTTAGAGATGGAGGTTCTGGTGAAACATTCTGTGGGAAATTAACAGAAATTCCATTCTAGCAGGTTTGGATTTTGAAGATAAAAATACCACTAGCTCTGCAAATGATGGGAGACTTACAGCAGACATGTATAAATTAAGCTAACCCTATGTATATCTTCTCAAAGTGTTATTCTGTTCAGACATATCAATAATGCATAGCCAAGGAGACAGACTGAACAGTGAAACAGGCTTCCTGACTCCAGCATCTGGTAATTCTTGACCAATTATACTAGAACTGAATGGATTCTATTCTCGGGGATCAAATTTGATTTAAAAAAAAATAAAGATACAGAACCAAGACCTAGAAATGGACATGATAATACTTGTAGAACATTTTTCAATTTGAATACATTGGCTGTGTCTATGTAGTAAAAGGAAATGGAATACTGAAGCCTTGACTGAGTCATTCAGCCCATAAGTTTATATTTACAATGAAAACATAAAGTAATTATGACAAAATGGTTTATTAAATTGAATCACCTGTGGTAATTGCTTCAATTCCCTCACCCACCTTTTTCAATAAATATATAGTCATAGCCTTTGGGAATGATGAGGATATTGTGGATGCCTGAATATTGTCCCAAGGGACACACTTTTAGTGATAGTCCAAAAGCTATGCTAGCTGCAAAATACTTGCCTAGTAGTCACATGCTCTTCTTATTCCAGTGCTAGGTGATGTGACCGGCATATGGCTACACTAGGCAAGCTGGTTACTGTATTTTTCAAGTTCTATCTTGATTTCTCTAGACCTTAAGTTATCTGGAAGATAAGAACAGAATATAGCATTCTCTAAAGGAATGTCATTTTGCTCTCACAGTCAGTATTCATAACAGAGAGAGACAACAATTTAGGGAGCATTTAAATGTAAACTAACTGAATCAAACCTAACAAATTAATTAGCAAAGAGATCCTTAAACAGGCAAGTGATGATTTCATGCTCCACCCAAAATTATAAGAGGGGCACAAACAAGATAATTTGGGTCTTTTGAAAGAGTGATTTCCTTTCAAGAACCTGTGATCCCCCCCTGGCTTCTCAGCTTTTCTTCTAAATAGCATTGCTGACGCTTTATTAGTTAATCAATAAGACATGATACAGAGTATGGTTATCATAAAATAATCATACCCTGGAGCATTTTGAGGCATGAGCCACTTGTCTCTAATCAGATTGGGTTGAGATTACCTTTGGATAACCACACTCCTGGGAACTGTATCATTTCTATTATGAGTACATTTTATAATAGGGAAAAATGTACATTTCTGCAGGGGAAAATGAAGTTGGCAGTGTATACCTAGCAATCATTTCAGTTGAGCTGAGAAACATTTCTCTTTTTGAACCATGTCAAACTCGGCTTCGTCTATTCAAGTAACGTCAGAGAAAAGAGGCACTGCACACACAGTGTGGGGAATCTAATACAATGGAGGCTGTATTTTACTTTGGCATTGCAAGCTTCAAATTATATGCAAACATTCAAAAAGGGCATCTGAAACTTGGCATGCATGTTTATAAATGGCACACTTTGAATCTGGAGTGGGCTTAGGTGTCTAGGTTACAGTACCAGATGATCTCCCATGTAAAAATGGAACAAAGCCTTTCTCTAACTTCCCACAGAGCAAGATGATCATTTCTGCTTCAATTATAATCCTAGGCACACTGGAGATTCCGTTAAGAGCAATTTCCATCTCCTCCTCTTTATCCTAACCAGCCAAAATTTTTAATCAAACTACATATATTAGAAAGTTAAAGACAGAAAAGCCTGGTGAGCCATGAAATACACTTTACAACAGTGTGCATAGCACTTACAACTATTGCTTTCAAATGTTGGAAAAATCCATTTAAAATGTTAGATGAACACACTGCGGGCTGCAGAAATGATTAGAAACTCTAAGAGCTCAAGGTTTTAATCTTGTTGTTGTTGCTGTTTTTTTAACACATAGATTTATATCCAGGAACTCACAAGGGATAAATGATGAAAGAAAAAAAAAAAGATGGTGAAATTACATATGCTAATTGCTCTGTGATGGAAGTTAATATTTGTAACAAATAACAAAATTGAGAGACAAGAAAACCCATTGGTTTTATTACTATATTGATAGAATCAGATACCTAATACTCTTTGTGCTGTTCTTGTTAGTTATATAACTCTCATAATAAAAATGATTTCAGGTTGGTTTTTTGAATGAAAGGAGAGAAGATAAGGTAAAGAGAAACCATCTCATTTTATGGATTTATTACATTAGAATTAAATTTAGCCTCTATATGGCAATACTGCATTTGATTAATGATACCTCGTTGCAATGCCAGTTATTTCAAGAGTCTCAGAATGCCTGTCTTGGGTCCAACAATTGCTTAATCCTTCCTACTATTTCATTTCCTCAGAATTCTACTTGATCTTTGCAAAACAGCGAGGGCAGCTGGGCTCCTGGCTTGAAAGAAATGAAGCCCGGCCAGAAAGAAACCAAGCGAAGATTTGTATTAGTCATTTAAAAATTCAACTCACACAACCAGATAGAAGCATCCATTTTTAATTATTCAGAGGGCAGAAAGGCTCCCTACCTTAGATTCCCCCAAGTTGGGAATTACTTGTGTTTCATGATTAAAGTCTCATTTTGCCTCGCACAGAATAGCCCAAAGGCAGCCAGTGCCAAGGTGAACTGTCCTGCCACCTTGCGCCTCCCAGGATGAAAGCCCTGTGCAGGTGGAGCTGGAGCAAAAAGGCCTGGGAAGCTCTTTCTCCTTGAGAGGCAGTGAGAGCCTGGCTGGCCGTGCCCTTGACTGACTGGAGCGCCCACTATTTTAACACCCCTGCCTCAGTCATTCCCTACAGCCTCGACTCTGACACCACCGTTGGGCCAGACAACTTTCTGGAAGGTCCCTGCACAGTCAAAGAGGAGGCTCCACCCACATCCTCCCTGATGGTTTCTGCCATCGACTCTTGTCAATCTACACTGCTCTTAAAATTCCTTCTTATTTACAGGACAGTTCATTATCAGTTTCTGTCTTACATTCTGCTGATCTTTTTCTACTTCTGTAGGTCCTCTTTCTTCCTTAAATATTAAACATCTTCCCCAAACCATGAGTGTCCTTTGCCCTTTGTTTTCCTCTCGGTATAATGTACCTTCTCTCATACCAACTCTCAGACTTTGACTTTTCATCTTCCACTAACACTCAAAACCCACAAAAACTAAGCTGACTTACTGTGGTATGCAGAGCCCTAAGATGGCATGAATGCTCCCTCTGATGTCCACAAACTCCTCAAACTGTGAGAAGAACATGTGGCTTGCCTCAAACCAATGAAGTATGGCAAAGGAGAAGGAATTTAGCAGATAAAAGTAAGGTTCATAATCAGTGTTGACTTTGAGTTGCGTGGGTCTGACCCATTTAGATGAGCCCTTTAACACTGGGTAGGGGCCTTCCCTAAAATAAGAGATTTGAAGCAAGAAAGTCACTCTTCTGTTGAATTTTTTTGGGGGAGGGTACTGAGGATTTAATTCAGGGTTGCTTTACCACTGAGTTACATCCCAAGCCCTTTGTTGTTGTTGTTTTTATACATGACAGACAAGAGTGTATTTTGACATAGTTATACAAATAGGGAGTATATATAGTATTCTAATTAGGATCCCAGTCTTATGGTTGTACATGATGTGGAGATTCACTGCAGTGTATTCATATATGTACTTAGGAAAGTTAAGTGATTAATTCCACTGTAATTCCTATTCCTATCCCCTCTCCCTTCCCTTCATTCCCCTTCGTCTATTCTACTGACCCCAACTTCTGTGTTAGCATCCACATATCAGAGAGAACATTCGACCTTTGTTTTTTTGGGATCAGTTTATTTTGCTTAGCATAATAGTTTCCATATTCATCCATTTATTAGCAAAGTCATAAAGTCATTCTTTTTTATGACTGAATAATACTCCATTGTGTATTTATACCACATTTTCTTTATCCATTCATTGGTTGATTGGTACCTAGGTTGGTTCCACAGCTTAGCTATTGTGAATTGAACTGCTATATTTATGATGTGACAGCATCACTGTAGAATGCTGATTTTAAGTCCTTTGTGTATATACAGAGGAGTGAGATAAAATCATCCCCAGAACTTTTTCTTCTTAAATTTGAGATGTCTTGCTAATTGCCCTTATACTTGCAATCCTGCCTCAGCTTCTCAAGTCACTGGGATTATAGGCAGGTGCCTATGTTGATTTTAAAGGAGCAAATGGCCATATTGCAAACTGGCCATGGAGAAGACAATCTCTAGGTGCTAAGAGCCTTTAACTGCAGGATCCTGAGTTCTGCCAACTGTAAGGGATTCCATGGAAACCATGCCGGACACATGAAATCACATAAGGGAGTTTATTAAGCAACCAAATGTCTCCCTGCAGGGTAAGAGAGAAAATGAGAGGAAAAGAAAGAGAATGAGAAAGGGCACGCGCTAGAGAGAGTGTGAAAGACAGGAGGATAGAGAAAGTGAGGAGGAGAGACAGAAGGATGAGAAAAGGTGGTGGGGTAGCTACAGTAAAGGAATTGAATTCTGCCAGGTTAACATGGGACCAATATTGGAGAAGGATACTTGCAAGCCGACTGATGAACCAACAGCTAGCTAGGATGTTCACAGACTGACAAGTGGTTGGGAGACGGGGAAAATGGCTGCACCGGAAAGGTCAGGGGGAGCAGCTTTGTACATTACACCAACAATCCAGGTGAGCTTACAAGAAGACCCCAGGTTCCAGATGAGATCATCAGCCTTGGCTGACATCTCTCAGCCTGTGGAATCCTGAGTAAAGGACCCAGCTTAGCTGTGCCTGACCTCATGACCCACAGAAATCCTGTGTTATTTCAACAGGTGGTGGTAATTTGGTTTGCAGCTTTAGAAACTTACCCTTCCAAATGCTTTATTATTTTCCTCTTGTGTTCAAAGTGCGAAAGTTACCTAATTCCCTTTATTAGATACCAAAATCTGTCTCTTATTCTTGACCAATATCTACTGAATTATTTGAACTCTATTTTATTCAAATCATTAATTCAGCAAAGATTTGCTGGACATGGTGTCCAGGTCTGGGTGTGCAATGATGAGGCCAGAACGATTCTTGCTCTTGTGCAAAGTAAAGTGGCCAAAATGAACATTGAACATACAATGGCAAGGGGCGCTGAAGTTCCCTAAGGGACTTGGACCTCATTTGGTTGGAGGGGGAGGTCTCGCCACCTCAGGGCTGAGTGGTGCCAGCCTCCTAGTTTGTCTCTTCCTCTTTCCTCCAGGCACAGAGTTACTGGGTTAGTCTTTCCCAAAGATACATTTTAGTTTAAGGACATCTGCTTTGTTTGAGGACTTTCAACAGCTCCCTAGTACCTCACAGATAGAGTAAGCAAAATAGTAATATGGTTGTGGGCAATGTCACTTGTGCCTTACGTACTAAGAACAAGGTCAGTTTGAAGGCTTAAGTGAGGGGTAGGGAGATAGCTCAGTTGGTGGAGTGTTTGCCTATCAAAAACAAGGCCCTAGGTTCAATCCCCAGCACTGCAACAAAAAAACCAAAAAACTTCAATGAAGTCACAGAAGTGGTGAGTTCCCTGTGATCCTACTCTGAATTGTCTTTTCACACTTTTGCTACCTCCTTGATATTTTAAGGAGTTTGTAAAAATTAGTTTTCTATTATGAGTATGGAACTTACAAATGTCATAGATAAATTGTATAGTCCCTAAAAGAAAACCATTAAACCCATTTTGGCCCTTACCTCAGGAACGTTTTGACTAGTCTACATGCTTAAAGCTAATCTAAGATCAATATTTGGTTTATGTCTGCCCCACAAGCCTGTGACTGTAAAATGAGTCACATGTACGTTTGTATCTAAATGACAATAACCCAAACCCCCATCTGCCCAAGAAAAATAAAGCAGTGGTAGATCCCTTTTGGGGCTCCACCCAGCTCCTTTTTCTGGGACATACACTCACTACTATGTTTTGCAATTTAACAAGGCACAGATTCCCTTTTCTCCAAAGAATTTGCCCTCAGGAGCCTCTCTTTAGGAAAGCTATTCCCACCCCCAAACCTTGAGGGAGAAATGTCTGTCAAGACTGACTGAAACTTGGAGTACAAAGACCAACCCATCTGCCTCAAGGTGGGACCAACTCTGTGATGCAGTCCACCCTCTAGAACTGTTGTGTGGGACCCACAGAAGCTGACCCCCAGCAGAGACCTTGTTGGTGGGTAGCTTTCTTCCCCTCCCCAACTTGCTCCCCTCATCCCCTTCCCTTGGGAACAGCCCTCAAATCAATCACTTGAACAGGAATTTCCATCCTGGGATCTGCTCCTAAGGAATCTACCCCTGAACAAAATTCAAAAAATCCCTCATTTGATTCTATGAGTTACCAAAAGAGTCTCTCATATGTGCCTACCACCAATCTGTGGACTCCTGTGGCACGTGCCACCTTTTCCTTTTTGAGTCAGATGTCCTTGCCACCACCCAGGAACCTAGCTGAATGAACCCCATGTGGTTTCTGCAGAACGTTCACACTCTGAGAACAATCATGGCCATGCCAGGGATGCTATTTTTTGGATGTTCCTCAGGTTGCCAGTCTTCAAGATGTCACTGTTGGCTCAACTTCCATGAAGAATCGGAAGAATGGCCTCCCCCTTCACTTTCTGGGCACTTGGCAACAGCCCTGCTAGTGCCCAGTTTTCTAAGGGTGTGCTTTCTGGCCTTTATTTCCCTACTGCTGAGAGATCAAGCCCACTTCTTGGGACACATGGCCAAGTCTATGTCATTCTTTTAAAATCTTTTTGTAGTCCATGCCCTCAACTAAATACCTCCCTCCTGTGCCAGCTGGAAGCAGAAGTCCCATGGAGTGCAAGGGTGTGTGGGAAGGAAGCGCGGTCTGTGCTAGTCTTCTGGTACCTAGCTCAGTCAGCCAGATTTTTTTTTATTTGGCTTTTATTTTAAGCCTGTATCAAGGAAACCTCCTTCCTGAAACTATTTTGGATAGAGAACTTCCGTAAAGAAGAACAGATACAACCTGTTTTTGAGACACTCTCATTTTGTTAAAGTTAATGCACTTAGATACACATGAAGAAACTTTCAAAATATAATTATTCTATATCTTACAAAGTTTGTTTGGTTTTATATATGGAACTTCTAGAATAAAATCCAAGGCAATTTTAATTCTCTTTCATAAAGACTTAAATTTACAATGGTATTTTCTCTAGTATTTTATTATAACCATTTTTGAGCATACAGCAAAGTTGAATTTTATAGTTAACAACTTTATAGCCATTATCAAGATTCTAGCATTAACATTTTACTACACTTGCTTTATCAAGTATTTATATATCTATATGTCTATCCATCTATCCATCAATGACAGCATTGTAATTATTTTTAAAAAGATATTCTATACTTTGATTTAGAACAAAAATATCCCATATATTGGAGTCCAAATGCAAATAAATTCTACTGGATGTGATCTCTTCAATAGCAAAAATATTGGAGGCATAATATGGTCTTAAGAAGTGATACTTGACAGAGTGGCCTGACAAGGAGATCCTAAATTATTTTTTAAAAACCTCTAGTTTGGGGTGAATATTGTTTTAACACAGTAGGTAAAGCAATGATGAATTAAATCACATGGAAAATTGAGTTGACTACCAGGCAAAGGTTTAAGTAATAATTCTCAAAAGACCTGATCTGTTCAGTCATCAATATGGGAATCTATTTTTATTTAATTAGTAGATAAATGTGTCTATTCATTAACACTTGAGTATAAAGTCAGAAACTGAAGTTCACTTACAATATTAAGAACTAAATAGAACAACGTACTTCAGCACAATGATTTACAAAGCTCCCAATCACTTCTCTAACATTTACACTGATGTGAATGATCACCTTAGAAAAGTGTTGAGTTAGAAGGAATTACTCCATTCTGTGATGCCATTTTCACCCTGGGTACAGCGGATTGAACTCAGGGATACTCTACTACTGAGCTACAATGTCTAGCTCTTTTTAATTTGAAACAGGGCTCACTAAGTTGCCCAGGCTGCCCTTGAATCTGTGATCTTCCTGCCTTAGTCTTCTCAGTAGCTGGGATTACAAGAAGTATGCACCACAGCACCCTAATGGATAATAGAGATTCTTGAAGAAGAAAGAAACAAACAAGGCAACAACACAAATATTGAAAACCATAATGTTATGGTTTGGATGTGAGGTGTCCCCCAAAAGCACACATGTGAGACAATGCAAGAAGGTTCAGAGGAGAAGTGATTGTGTTGTGAGAGTCTTAACCCAATCAGTGATTTAATCCCCTGATAAGGATTAACCTAGTGGTAACTGAAATAGTAGGATGTGACTGGAGGAGGTGGCTTTGCATATATACTTGTGTCTGGCAAGTGGAGAGAGAGGTCCACTGTACTTGTGCTGGTAGGGACTTTTAGTCACAGCAGCAAAAAAGCTGACTGAAACATATAATTTAGAAAATTTTTTTCTAAAATAAACAAATAATTGAAGTGACATTTAACTTTTGTTTGTTTGTTTGTTTGGTTTTTTTTGGCGGTACTGGGGATCAAACTCAGGGCCTTCTGCTTGCAAGGCAAGCACTCTACCAGCTGAGCTATCTCCCCAGCTGAAATGACATTTAAAATCCAGTCTTTAAATAGAAAGAAAAAAACTGTGAGCATTGACCCAAGATGCAAAAAAATTAGACGACAGGCCATTTTGACATCAATGATTTATGGCAGGAGAAAATGGAAGTAACATATTTAATACACTCAAGAAAAGAAAAAGACAAAGTATTGCACCTAGTAAGACATGTCTTATACATATAGAGACAAATTATTATTAATATGTGAGAACTCAAAGAATGTCATTCCTGTGTTTCCTCAAGGAATCTACTAGAGAGTATGCTTTGGACAACAAAAATAACTCATATCTATAGAAGGACTGGTAGTGAGCATTAAATATATAATTACTTGTAAAACTAAGACTAAAGATTAAAAGGTAATTATATGCTCTGACAATGTAGATATAGTACAGCACAAAATATGAAGGGAAAACATACGCAAAAAACAGAAAATAATTTGAACTGCTTTTAGTAAAAATAATTGCTGGTGATATTAGATTTGTTATTCTGAGATTATTGCACATACAGTTGGTATAAAACAAAGGAATTATTATGTGGTATTCTGATTCTTTCATCCTTTGTGTCTATGAGAACCAAGGTTCATGGTGTGGAAGAAGGGAGACCTAGAGGAAGCTGAGTAAAAACATGAATTTAAATTGAACATTGTAGCATGCATTCAAGGAGTATTTTATCTTTATCTGCTTCCATGAAAAGCCTAGAAACAATGACCAATCCCCCAAATGGTGGTCTCAAAATGTAATTGTCTACTGAAGGAAACCAGAGCTTACGGGAGAAATGACTGAGGCAAGAAGTATTTAAGATAAACATGTCATACCAGAGAGTAAATACACTAACAAGTTACTAAAATAGTATCTAAAGAACTGGGAGACAACCTAAAGAGGCTCCGACTGGACAAAAATGAGCTTCAATAAGGACAGGAACTGCAATGGGTTGAAACCTATCAGATGCGTATAAAGTCATCTGTTTATTATGGTATTTTAAAAAATTGTCTACTTCAGAGGATGACAAAAAATAAATTTATCATCTGGAAAACTGATAAAGAAAAATTAAGGACTTATTTAGTCTTTCCTACGTGGATTATACTACTGAATTACAAAATTATAGATGAAAAGGAGCATTTCTTTTAAAAACTATTCTAGTAAATAAATGAAAATGAAACAACTGAAGTATTTCAGTATTTTACCATTTTTTCAATCCCATGAGTTAATACCTCTGGAAAATGATGACATTACAAAAGACAGACAAGACAACCACCTACCATCTTACTGAAGGGATCTAACCTGAGTTTGATCAAGTGTCTGGACACAATCTGCAAGAAATGCAGGAGATGGGCCATGTTGAACTGTGCCTTGAACAAATTCTTAGACTGTTGGAAATACTGGAAAAACACCCAGGTTCTTTAACAAACTAATTTTAGAGGAAATTAAAAGACATGTCAAAAAATTGGACAAGACTACACTATGAAGTCTAAGGATGCACACTTGAGGTATAACATCATAAAGAAACAAAAAGAAGAGAGGCAGAGAGCAGCTAATTGTGGGGGCAGAATTTTTTGACCCAGGTGATAATCACAAGGGTGTTCATCTCATGATAATTCCTTAAACTATGAGATGAGACAGAATGAGATGAGATGAGGTGAGAAAAAAATGAGATGCGATGGGATGAGTGAGTTTGAGATTGTGATTGGGATGATGTTGAAATAAAGATAAATTGAGGATGAGGAAGAAGTGACTTGAAGAGGAAAGTAGTTGACTGACAAAGTTGAAGAGTTACAATTTTTTGGTAAATGGAGAGAGTGAGCAGATGATTATAATGGCATTGACAACAATGATTAGCATACCCTGAGCATTTACTGTATGTCAGGCACTGTGCTCAGCAATTTAGCTGCATTATCTCCTATAATCCTCACAAAGCCCTCTGGGATGAACTCCATTAGATACATGCTTCTTTATCCGCTAGACAGATAGTTCTACAGTGCATTTAAAAAAGACGCTTCAGAGGCTCATGAACCCTGTAGCAGAGGCCAATTCCCTAATAGTACCTTGGACTAACTTTCTCTCCTCTGCGATTGCTTGCTTTAGCTCCCTGGAATTTTTCCCTAAATAAACCATCAGCATGCAAGTCTTTGTCTCCGCTCTTGGGGGAAGAGCATCAATTGGGTTGCATGCTGCCAAGAGGAATCCTGACAAGCAGTTTCAGTGAAGTAATGGGGGTTATAAACTCAACAGAGGAGGTTGTAGAGCACAGAAGATAAGGAAATGGAGATAGCCGGCTGCAGATGCTCTTTCAGGGATCCAAATTCTGTGGATCGTTGACTTCTCGGTTTCTCTCTTTTTAAAATAAGTCATGTTTGCCAGTGACTGGGCTGGAAGAGAAATGAGCCCCTAGCTAGGAGTGGTATGCAGGGCCAAGGACAGGTTTTTAAGGACAAGAGACAGCAGATGATGGGAATTATGAGAGTGTCTAGTAGAGGAGATACTCACACAAGATGGGGAGAGGAGAGTGCTAATGTAAGATCCTGTTGGGTTGGCTTCCAGCCAGAATAGGAACCCCTCATTTATAGAATTGGAAGAAAGGCAGAGTACAAACAGGTATGAATGTGGGTAGGTTTGATGATTTAGATGATGGAAAAAGAAGGAATTCACATTAGTTACTTCTATTTTCTCAATTAGATGTTGTCAGATCAAAAGCTGAGGGAGGGCAGTAGGGATGAAGAAAGTTTGAGCAAAAAAGGGGAGTAAAATAATTTTGGAAACTGAGAAGACAAATATATTGAGCAAGTGATTGCTAAACTGTACTGAGCACCCATTTATTTTACTGGAAAGATTGCTAACTAATTTGGGTCCCATTTTGGGGGCAGGTAGCTTTTATATCTAGGTGCTTTTTATTAAAACAAAACAAAACAAACAAACAAACAAAAAACAAACCCCCCCAAACCCCTCATTGTTACCACCTGATGAACTGGAAAGATTTACAATGAAGAAGAGTAAAATGGAGCTCTAGCCTCAGATCAAAAGCAAGTTGGTAGTAAGGGCCAACTGAAGGATGACTGCTGAAAAGAGTGTGGCCCAAGGGGGAACATCTAATTTGGGTCATGAATTGGCTAAATGTTGTTAGTGTACATCAAAAAACTGCTTGGGGCTGGGGGTTTATCTCAGTGGTATAGCACATACTTTATATGAACACGACCCTGGGTTCAATCCCTAGCACCAAAAATGAATAAATAAATATATAAATAAAAATTAAAAACTAAGAAACTTCTGCTGCAAATGATTAGGTGATTTTTCACAAGCAGTACACTTTAGAATATGTATGTTTCTTCAAACAATGCATTAAATAGAATGATACTATTCTTCCTATCTGCAGCTCAGTTGACTTCCCAAACTGTGAGCCTGAGCAGAGGTCTCTAAGTACCACGCTGAGTAGTGACATCACTCTTTCCCTAGTTACCCAATGTGGAGGCAGAAATGAATCAGCTAGATATAAATGCAATATCTAATGGGGTGGGAGTGCTATAACTTTTTATGGGCATGGGATCTGTCATTCCTGTAACTTAAAATGTGGTCACTCAAAACATGTAACAAAAAATGTTATGGGGCCTGTCAACGCCTTGCTTAGGGTGCTGGCAAAATATGTTCTATATTCATTAATTTTGGTTGGAGCTGTATCCAGCCAGTTCATTGGCTATACCTAAACTCTTAAATTAGGGTTTTGTGGATATGTCAACAAAAAAGTAGGCACATATTTTGTATTTTACAAGGAGCTGGTTGATAACAAGTATCTAGTAAATATCACAAGATTTTAAAATATGTATGTGCTTATTTACATAATATACTTGGTTCATTCCCTTTAGCTAAATTATACCCGCTCATGCAGACACACTGAGAAGCTGAAACAATCCTGTTCCTGCCTTGATATGAAATTCAACTTCACTTTTTCCTTTGTGCTTATCATCACATGTAACCAACAAGTAGTCTGGGTTTTTTTGTTTTAAGTGACTGTCTTTGACAATTATCATTATTACTCTTTGGAGCAACCATAATAAAAAAGCCAGAATGATTATTCCCATTTTACAGCTGGCAAAACTGTTCTATGCAAATTCATCTTTTACTGTTGTAAATACTTTTGTTTCAGACTGGATGTAAAATTAGAGGCCTGTGACTGCTGTCTTATACTCACATCTAGGGTGTGGGGGATTGTATATGAGTGCTAAGATTGGTGTATAGTAACTAGAAGGGAATACACATGGCTAATGGCTAATGGACACAGTACCAAGGTAATTACTCATCATGCCTGAACAAAAGAATATTTTCTACCAGAAATGTAGAACTGTTCCTGAGCTGATATGTTAGAGTGTTGGGCCTGCATTTTCCTCTAGTATGTTTGGGGTTTCTGGTCTAATTTCTAGGTCTTTGAACCAATTTGAATTTTGTGCAGGGTGAGAGACAGGAGTTAAATTTCATTCTACTACATATGGATTTCTAGTTTTCCCATAAGAATGGGGTCCTAATTAGAACAAGATAATATTCCATGCTTACATGATTATATCAAACCAGGTTCTACTGTCATGTGTAACTAAAGAGAACCAATAAAAAATTAAAAATAAATTCAAGAGAACTAAAAAATATGTAGAACTGAACTTTCAGCAATTCTGCAAAAACCCTCACTTTTTCAGTGTTTAACAATGTTACCTCTTTGGAAATAATTTTTCTAGTCTTTGCTTTACCTAGTAATAAGTTTTCAATTGTTTTTATGGAGCTTTTCTTTTTAATTAGAATAATATCTTGGCTATTTTTTTAGTTCATGATTCCTAAATAAAAGTTTAAACTCTTTTTGGAATTTTAGGATAATGTACTATGGCTATTGATCTAATAAAAGTCCATGTAGATGTGCAACACATACTTTTTTCATTTTTTAAAAAATTATAAGATGAGGGGCTGGGGTTGTGGCTTAGTGGTAGAGCACTTGCCTAGCATATGTGAGGCACTGGGTTCAATCCTCAGCACTACATGAAAATGAATAAACATTGTGTCCATTTACAACTAAAAAGTATTTTAAAAAATTATAAGATGGCAAAGGAATTGGTTGAGAACCATTTGGTTGAAATAATAGATCAACTAATAGAATCAGTTTTAGATGAAATAGCTTCAAGCATGAGTTTCCATTAAATTTTTACTATATGTCTCTTATTTTCAGTTATTTCTGATTATACCTTTAAGATAATTTATCATTTTTATTTTTGCTAAATTTGCATATTTTCTAACAGTTTAGAGGTTCAAGCAGTTTTAACATCCTTGTTGTAAACATCATCTTTCATTTTCACTCCCAACTCTACCATCCTTGGCACCATTTTGAACTCTGGTTGCAGATGCATGTTTATCTTCTTAGATCTAAATAATATGATTATTTTATGACTTTTAACTTTTCCATTTCTGGTATTAACTGTTGATTCCCCAATAAAGAGAAGGATTTAGTTATCATTTACTTCCTCCACACAAATTCACATTTTTAATCTCCAAATTTGGCTCTATAACAATTTTGGTTCGATCACTATTCAGTGCCTACATGACTTAGGTGCTAAGCCCCCTTTGTGCCAAATAATATACTATGATTATTTTCCTTCCCTACGTAATGCTTTTTTTATTGAACCCAAGGCACATAGATTTAGATTAATTATAATAATTATTCATGACACCTACTTATCATTGGTCTATGCATGATTTTCTTTTATTTCCTTAGTGAACGAGCTGTTTTAAATAATGTTATTAGCACACTTGAACTGACACCTGAAATGAAAGCAGTACTTGAAAATAATCTTCATCTAACCATCTTCTCCCGACTGACAACCTATCCATCCTTCTACCTCTCTTCACCTAAATAAACCATGGTCCTCAAGCTTGTTTTTGTCATATCCTTACCTTCCTCTTTATATAACCTTATAGAGATGAACTAAGCAAACAGATTATAAATATGTTTGGGAGGTCACTTTAATGGCAATCTTTGTAACTGTAATTATTTCACTGAGAATAAGTTGAAGTGGTAGAAAAAGTTTTTTGTTTTTTTTTTTTTCCTAACTGAAATTATCAGAGATAACAAAACAGCGAAGAATTATAGGATTGTGATCAGGAGGAAGAAAGAAACTCAGAGAAGAAAGTAGGCACTTAGAGTTGTATTTTCATTAGCCAGCTGCAGATTTGGAAGAGGTGACTAAATAGCTGAGCAAAGCTTTTGAAAGACTCATAAGACCAACAGGACAAAATTGGAGTTCAGGGCCCCAGGGAGGAAGGGTGTGGGATATCTGCTAGGTTTTAGACTGAGGTCATTAATAACTAAATCCTAGGAGTAAAGAGTGAACTAGAAGTAGACTAGTCCTCATAAATATTGAAGCCTACCTGAAAATTTCTCAGTCCTCTAGAAAATTAAGATGAGTCAATTTTGCTAATGCTTTTAGCAATCAAACTTGCATGTTCAATGGAATAAGATGACCTCCTCTTGGACTGTAAGGAATCTCTATAAGATTTCATGTGATATGCTTGGCATTCAATCAGAGACAACCAAAAATAAGAAAACATGATGAAAAACCAAGAAAACAAAAGATAACAGAGGTTCAAGATAATGGAGTTATCAGGCGTGTACTTTAAAATAATTATGGTTACTATGCTCAAATAAGAAACACGATGGAAAATTTTGGTAAAGAACTGGGAGCTATAAAAAAGAACAGAAAAACACGTTTAAATCTAAAACAAGACCCCCAAGGATATGTCTAACAAAAGATTAAACATAGTTGGAAGGAGGATTAATTAACTGAAACTTATTTGGATAAAAACATCCTAAATGAAGCAAGGAAGAGAAAAGAAAAGAACGTAATATTTTCTGTTATGTTTGATAGTTTTTTTGTTTTTAAAGAACATAGGAGGGAAGAAAGACAATTGAACAGAAGTAATATTTGAATTTTCCTACAAATGATTAAGTACGTAAAGCCAGAGATTCAAGATCCAAGTCAGTTCTCTAGGAAAAAAGAATAAACACACCCCACATAACCCCTCTAGACACATTATACTATGACTACTAAACTCTAAGGACAAAGAAAAAGAGAAGAAGTCAGAAAAAAGGCAGATTGACTTCATAGGAAATCCAGTAAAACAGCATAAGTGGAAGCTGGACGACAATGGAACAATATTTTAAAGTGCAAAAGGAAAATAAGTCCCTGTTAGGCACAGTGGTGCACACCTGTAATCCCAGTCACTTGGGAGGCTGAGGTGGGAGGATTGCAAGTTCAAGGCCAGCCTTAGTAATTTAGGGAGACTCTGTCTCAAAATAAAATATAAAAAAGGGGTTGAGTTTGTAGGAGCTGAGTGGTAAAGTGTCCCCTAGGTTCAATCCTCAGTACTGAGAGGAAAAAAAAAAAAATTCCCAGCACAGAATTCTAACTTCACCAAAAATAATGCTAACTAAAGCAATGCTTTAAAAATGTGGGACATATATTTTCAAACAAAAACTGAGAATTAAAGGATATTCAATAAACAGAATGAAAATAATTCCAGGTAGAAATCCACAAATAAAAAAAGGAATGCAGGGCTGGGCTTGTGGTTCAGTGGTAGAATGTGCCTGGCATGTGTGAATCACTGGGTTTAATTCTCAGCACTGCATATAAATAAACTAATAAAATAAGGGTCCATCAACGATGAAAAATACGTTAAAAAATTTAAAAAAGAAAGCAATGCAGAGCAAAAAATGGGCAAATATGTGAGGAAAAGAAGTCAATAAAAATAATATATAGAAAACAATAGAAATAATGTTTTCTGGCATTAAAACAGAGAAAATTAGAATACATGGGGATGATAAAAGAAATTTAGGTATTTTAAAGTCTTTGAATTGTTCCAGAAAAGACAGAAAATATTAACTCAAAGCTGGGTGCAGTGGCATTTGCCTGTATCCACAGCTACTTGAGAATTTGAGGCAGAAGAATCTATTGAGTTCAGAAATTCACGATCCCTGTACTGGGGATTAAACCCAGGAGGTCTTAACCACTAAGCCACATTCCAAGCCTTTTTTATTTTTTATTTTGAGACAGGGGCTTGCTAAGTTGTTTATGGCCTTGCAAAGTTGCTAAGGCTGACTTTGAACTTGGGATCCTCCTGCCTCAGCCTCCAGAGCTGCTGGGATTACAAGCATGCACCACTGTGCCTGGCTACTTATTGACACATGATATAATAGCTAAGATGTTTCTGTATATTTATTTGTTTTGACTGCTGCAAACTATTGAAGTTTATTTATCCACTCTCCACTGATGGAAAGCTTTTTGGTTCTTGCTGAATGGTATTTAAGACTCTTCTTATGCATGTCTCATTGTTCATATTTAAAACTTTCTCTGTCCACACAGAATGAGATTGCTAGGTTATAGAGTAGGTTTTTCTGCTACTTTGGAAGATTAATGATAAAATATTAAAAATTCTAAAAATCCTACCAGTAATGTGTAAAATATTTTATCAATCTACTTGTCCAATATTTGGCATTATTGGTCTTTTAAAAATTTATCAACAAAACTGACTATATTATTGTGCTCTTAATTTTCATTTTTCTGATAACCAGTAATGTTGAACATCTTCTCTACAGCTTGGATATGGTTTGAGTGTTTTCAACAAAGGTCCATGTGCCAGAAGCGTGGTCCCCAGTAGTGGTAATGATGAGAAGTGATGGAACGTTTAAGAGATGGGGCTTAGGGTAAGGCCATCAGGTCATTGGTCCCTTGGAAAAAATTAATGTAGTTCTCATGGGAACCTTGTTAGTTTCCATGAAAATGTTATAAAAAGAGTACAACTGGGGTTGGAAGTGTGGCTTAATGATAGAGCATTTGCCTAGTATGTGTGAAACTCTGGGTTCAATCTCCAGAGCTAAAAAATAAAATAAAATAAGTGAGCCTGCCCCCATAATCTCTCTGGCTTCCTGTCTCACCATGTGAACTCTTTCCCACATTCTTTGGCATTGTGATGCCATCCAACCCTGAGGACTTCACCAGAAACTGAATAGACGGGGTTGCCCGACCTTGGACATTTATTTAGCCTCTCCAACTGAGCTAAATAAATCTGTTTTTATAAAGTATCCAGCCTCAAGTATTTTGATTTATTAATAGATTATTAATACAATCTTTTGTTTATTGGCTAGGTGTAATTTCCTTTTCTATGAATAAAATATAAATACATTTATTACTTGGTGCTGGGGATCAAACCCAGGGCCTTGCTCATGCCAAGCACATGCCACCACTGAGCGATATCTCTAGCCCTGCAAAACACTTCTTCATGTCTCTTGCCTATATTTTACTGAGTTATTTGTGGTCTTCTTACTGATTTCTAAAAACTCATCATATAATCTTGATATTTGTCATTTATGTGTATTTTGAACCTCTCTTTCAAGATCCTACTTTGTCTTTTCACTTGCTTTAAGATGTCTTTTAATGAGTAAAAATTCTTAATTTTAATACATTATGTTATACTGTTTAGTTTCCTGTTAATAATGGTCTAAGTCATAGAGAAGATGTTCAATGTTATTGGTTACCAGGAAAATGAAAATCAAGACCACAATGATATAGTCATTTTCACTGATAAAATTTTAAAAGACCAATAATGCCAAATATTGGACAAGTAGATTAATAACATCTTTTGCATATTTGTAGATTTGCTAACTTTTGTAGGATTTGTTAGTAATTTAACCCAAGTCCTTCCCAAAGTGTGCACATTTCCTATTAAGATAATCAAATCAGGCATTTGATCAATTTCATCTTCCTGACAAAATCCTTCCTGGAACTCAGTAACCCATTTCCTCCTAGATGTATCTCTAGGCCCTGATATTACGAGAAGGCCTCTCTCCTACTTGGGTCCCAGGTCTTCCTCTTTTTGGCATTACTTCCTTGTTAGTAGCTTCCTGAGAAAGGATGCAAAGGGAGATAGATTTTAACATTTTGTCATCACAGCTTGAATGGGCACATGATTGAAATTGAAAATAATTTTTCTTCAGAAATTTGAAGGCATTGTTTTATTATCTTATAGTTTCTACCATTATATTTTGAGGAAAATGGTGTCATTCTGGTTTTTAGTTTTTTGGTAGTGGGAAATGAAATCAGGGGCACATTGCTACATCTTTAGGCCTTTTAAATTTGTTTTACTCAGAGACCTGATCTTGCTAAATTGTTAAGGCTTGCCACAAACTTGTGATCCTCCTACCTCAGCTTCCTGAGTAGCTGGGATTACAGGCATGCACCACCATACCCGGCTGCCATTCTGATTCTTGATCCTGTTGTGAAACTCATTTCCCAATCTCTCTGAACGGCATAGGATTATCTCTTTGTCTCTAGTGGTTTGAAAACCATGATGATATGATATATTATGTGGGTCTATTTTAGACTACTGTGCTGGCTGGCCTGCCTTTTACTTCTGAGATATTTTCTAGAATTATGTGTAGTTTCTCTTCCTTTATTTTCTGCTTCCTTTTTCTGGAATTCCTATAACTTAGTTTTCAAATCTTCTGGAGAGGTCTACTTTTATTTTCTCTCCTATCATATATATGTATACATACACACACATTTGTACATTTCTATATATATTTATTTAAGTTTTCTTAGTTATTTCTTAAATCTACCTTCTCTCTCTTTCAGTTTATCTAAACTGCTTTTGTATTTGCTATCATAGAATACTAATGATGGTTGACATTTCTAGGAGGGCTCTCTGTTTCTTCAAGTGTGTTTGGGTCTCATTCATATGAGAGGTTTTCTGTACCTTTCTGGTATTCCCAGCTCTTTCGCTTAAACCAAAAGTTGTCCACAGAAAAGCTGATTAGAAACTCCACACATGCGCATGCAATCTTCACTGTAGGGTAATCTAGCTGGGTTCATCCCTTGGGGATTCCCAATGTCAAGATCTTAGTTCAGTCTCTTGGGAAGTTCTTGATGTCAGGATCTTACTTCTTTCTATTTTTCTGCTAGGAGCCTGTTGGTTTGACGGCTTGTAGTCTGGGAGCTGAGAGGGTCAGGGGCAGTGGCTGTGCAAAGTGGGAAAGGGATAAAAGAATAATTGCTTCATTAACACACTGTCAGAGAAGCCTTAACCTCATCTTCACCCTCACTTTCCAGAGGTACCTGGGTCTTGGGGGGATTTTGTAATGTAAATTGAGTTTCCATTCAGCTTTCCTGGCTGTTCTCTGCAGTCTGCTGTCAGTATCTATGTGCTTCCCAGTCTCTACAATTTTGAAGTGTTATCCTCTTTCCTAGTCTCCATGAAGCTTTTTAAAGGATTGCCATATCAATTCAACAAGCATATATTGAGCACCTATTATGTGCCAGGTTCACCAAATCATTACAACTTAATGTATTTATGGGATTTTGCTGGTTTCAAATGCTGCACTGGAATGATAGATGTTTTCAAGCCTGTTCTCTCAATGTAATCATTGGGCTACTTTCTTCAGCTCCAATGTCCTTTGTTTATTCTTTTTTTCCAGGGAACCATTAATTCTTTTCTCATCTTTTATCAACTGGAAATATCTTTTCTCATCTTTTTCTTTTAGACTTAAGCACATAATCTATTTCTGAATTGTGCCTTCTTTCTACATAAAAATGCCTCCTTCACCAATCTGCAATAAATAGGGAGGACTTTAAACTCCAGCTAGTAAGAAAAATTACTGCCAATTTGTATTCAAGCTAAAAATGGATCATCCTCCCCAGTCTGATTGGGCAGTGCCATGATTCTTCCTGTGTCACAGACCTGGCAAGAGTGATTCAGAGCCATAACAATTAATCACCTCACATATTAAAATGATTATTATTTACTAGAGTCCACTACATAGCAGGCACAGGAATTTTCACACGTTAGGTAGTACTGCCTTCTGGAGACACAGTATCTGAATTCCAACCCCACTAGAGATCAGCCATATGATCCTGGGTGAAATATTTCTTTGTGCTGTTTCCTCATCTATAAAACAAGGAAAATAACATGGACCTCAAATGACAGCTTTTTTATCTGTAAGATGACGATAATAGTGGTAAGTCCCTCAAAAGACCATTTTGAAGCTCATATGGCTTATTTCAGGTTCTCAGATAGCCCCTGGGGCACAATGGGTATCATATGTTTTCAATCTTCATGATTATATTATTATTATTTTATCATCATCCCATTCAACAGATGAGGACATAAAAGTTCAAAGAAATTAACTGAATAGGTCTATGACTAGAGAGCAAGTGAACAGCACAATTAGAAGGCAAACTCAGGCAATTCTGATACAACCTTTTTCAGAGTGTTAGCATAGAACATGTCCTTTTGAAAACACAAGTTTTTTTAATCCTATTGATTAAATACTTATTATTTACCAATTATTCATGGATAACATGGAATTTAAGTTGAATAAAACACACTCAGTTAGCAATAAGAGTTTCACAAATGGATGAGAAGAGGCAGTGAGAAGGCTGCCTATGCATGGGGCAGTCTGGCATGGGGTATCAGCCTGGGTGGGTTGAGGAGGAGGTGGGAGCAGCTGCAACAAGGTGGGGTGAGGGGAGGAGGGAGCAGCTGCAACAAGGCCCAAGAAGGATGAAGAGGACATTTGTGCAGGGAAGTGGACAGTAATAGTAAAAAATATTTGTTACGTACAGGGACATTCATCGATTAAGGAAATACATGAAAGATAATGGGAGACGAGTTTCTTATTGTCAGAGTAGCAAATTACAAATACAGAAAGAATGAAAATGAAAATCAACTTTGTGATATTGGATTGGAATTGAGGGTATTGGTTAAAGAAATGAACATAGGAGTTTACAAACTTCCCACAAAGAATACTCCAAGCTCAGATGGCTTTAGGGTAAACTTTTCCAAAAATCTAATGAAGAAATAACAACAATTCTATTCAATGCTGCCAAGAAAGAGAGGAGGAAATCCTTCTCAACTAATTGTCTGAGGTCAATATTACTATGGTACCAAAAATCAAAGATATTAAAACAGAAGAGAACTAAAAACCAATATTCTCCATGAACATTTACGCAAAATTCTAAACAAAGTACTTTATCAAATCATCATGACCAAGTGGGTCTTATCCCAGGAAGGCAGAGTCAGCTTAACATTAGAAAATTAACCAATGGAATTCATCATGCTAACAAAGTGAAAGACAAAAAGACTTCAACTCATCTCAATAGATGTAGAAAAGGCATTTGACAAAACCCAGCAGAGATTCTGCTCCACCCCATTAAGGATAACCTCCATTGAGAATTACATTTCAGAGGGAAGAACAGGGACAACTCTTTTCTATTCTATTCTATTCTATTCTATTCTATTCTATTCTATTCTATTCTATTCTATTCTATTCTATTCTATTCTATTCTATTCTATTCTTTCTATTCTATTCTTGAAGATATTCAAAATCAGGTCTACACAGCCATTCTTGCTACCTGCTGCTCAAGCCTATATTCTAACTCAATGACCTCTTACCCAAGTACTTTAACTACCTTTTAACTCATTGTCCCCCAAATTCTGTTCCTTGGAACACTAGCATTTCTTGAAACAAAAGCCCTACTTGGAATCTCAAGATGCACAAAACCTGATGAGTTCTAACTCCAGGGAGGAAACCATACCCTCGGCCTTTTTCCTTCATAGGAATTTCAACCATTGCTGCCATTGCCGTTCCGTCAAGGCATACTATTCTATCCTTGCTGATAAAAGCATTTTATTTTGATTCACCTGTCCATTCTTGCTTATAGGTTATAAAATAAGCATGGGAGCTTAAAAATAGCATGGTGAGAACAGTCTGGACAAACACTGTGGAAGGGTGGATGTCCCTGGATCTAGCCTGCTGCCAGTGTAATCTTTTTTTTTTTTTTTTAAAGCTACATTCTTTATTATTTTTTTTTTTTAGTTGTTGACAGACCTTTATTTTTCATTCATTTCTTTGTACATGTGCATGTGAGGCAAGTGTTCTACCACTGAGCCACAACCCCAGCTCCTGCCAGTGTAATCTTTAGACATCACTTGTATATGACACTCCTCTGCCCAAGAAACTTCCTACCCCCACCATGGAAACTGGCAACTTTTCCTAGATGTATTCCCAATTCTTTGATTTCAATATCTTCTATATTCATAACAGAATCTAAAACATTTACCCCAGAAATATTGTCAAGAAAATATTTTAAAACCACAGAAGACATCAATCAAAAAGATACTTTAGGTGGTGCTGTAGAAACACTTTAAGTGTCTTCTCTCTGTATCCAACCAAGAGAAAGTCATGTGTTGAAAAGGAAATTTCTTCTGGTATTTGCTAACACAGTGTTTCTTTCTATAAGTATGGAAAACATATTAAAGAGAACCATGTCCTGTGAGAGGTGAGTCTATAAAGAAGTTGGCACAGGGTCATAAAACTACCATAAAAAAAAAAAAAAGGGATATCTAGCAGAGCATGCTCCTTTTGTATCTTCAGGGCATAAGGGACTTGTGCTTTGTGCAAAGCACTGCACATGTGGGAAGCAAATAGTTTAAATAAGGTAGTAATATATTTAAGAGCACCTTTTGAAAAGTTGCAATCCCCAAGGAAGGTAAACTATAAGAATCTTCTCACTGCAAAAAAGAATTCAAACACATTTGTTATAACAAAGGCACAAAATGAATCGTGGTGTGGATAATTTGCTGAATTCACAAAAAGTAGTCTTCCCTTCCAGTCTGATTCTGCCTAAGAAAATTTTCAATTAAAGTACTTTTTCCTCAACATTTGAAACAGTTGTTGGATGACTTGTAAAGTACTTGTGTTAACTGCATTAGGTCAATGGTTGTTTGGTGTAAGCAGGAACAAGACTTCAGTTAACTCAGAATAGTGTGACAAATGTTGATTATTCCTGTGAAACTTTAGAACAAAGCCCATAATACAAGAAGATACTGAAATTAACTTACATGGTCTGGCCTTACCTGGCAAAACAGGTCATGCTTTGAAGCACATACAAGTCCATCAGAAATGATCAATTCACAGTTCAGCATATTATCTCTTTTGTCTTCCAAGTTCAAAGGGAATCAAATAGCCCACATTATAATTTAAACAGACCTCACAAATACACTAATATTCCCCATTCTTAGGACATGTAGAGAGGAGTAAGGCAGTAAGAAAAACTGAGGGGAAAACAGAGCATTATATTGTTTCATTGAAATTATTTTCTCTTTCTGAAAAGCAGCTTTCAAAACAGAACAAGTGTTAAGTTAAACTAAATCATCTCTGCCACCTGTTCAAGATTAAGGAACAGTTGAAGTTCTGGCTATCTGAGAAATTATACCTATCTGTACAAATATTTTACTCCAAAGTATCAAAGCAATGCATATTTAGTTGGGACTTAGCATCTGGCTAGCATCACCATGACACCTGGGAAGTATATAAAATAAATGGAAGATACGGTTTCTGCCCTCGATGGACTTTTCAGGCTGTTTTCAGGCAAACACACACGCAAAATCTAATAGGTTTAGAGAAGAAAAAAAGAACAGTGATTCTATATAAGACTTCTCTTATTCTCTTCTATTGAGTGCATATTCAGTGTTCAAATGTACTTAAAAATTAAAGAGAGTTTCAAAGTGCATCAAAAGTACTCTACTGTGTCATAAATATTATTTGATAATTTCAAAGATATGTGACGTTTTGGCTGGTGGTGGAATTGTATGTATGTATCTTTATCCCTGGCCTCTCTCCCTCTCTCATTTTTTTTTTTTTTTTTTTTTTTTTTTTTGTCTATTGATACAACTTGCTAATGTAACTATGCAGAAGCAGTACTGGAGACAAATGGGCATCTTCCTGTCCTTAGAGCTGCGACAGAACAGCAGCTCTAGTTTGATCTTATACCTAATGGCCTGTCCTTAAGTTTCCTGCTTCCACTAGCATTGCTGATTCTAATTTTAGAAAAAGTTTGCTTCTCTGAAATAAAAATAAACAAACCTGAACTAACCCAGCCACATCCACCTATAATTTATTTGACTTAAGACTTAATCAACCTACTTTTCCTCCATGTCCCTGAATTAGTTGGGTACTAGGTTATTGTGTCATCAAATTATCTCCCTTCCATCTGCCCTGGATGTAAACCTATAACAACTTTTAATTACTGAAAATACAATATCCTAAAAGTCTCTTTTGGCCATGATCCTAATACAAATCTTGATCAACAGACAATATTAAACTATTACATATAATACCAGCAAGAAACTGGATTGACCAGTGCCTACCTCTTTTCTCCAGAATGGATTTTCTAAAGGAGCACAGAAAATCTGCACAGCAACTTTATTCTCTCTTCTGTGATCACTGCTATTCTATAGCTCCTGAGTAGGTTTCGTCAAAATCAACTTAACATTTAAGGATACCTGGATCTGATCTTAAAAAGTTGTGTTCTTAAAAAAGTTAAGTTTTATTTTTTAAAATCAATACTACCAGGTAATGTTCCGATGCAAACAATATATAGAGCGAAATCGATCATCCAAATGTTTATCCACAGCACAGATTACCTCAAGCAAACCTTAATTCAAAGTTTGGCAAAATAACCAACAATGTTACTTAAGTCACATTAGTCAACAGTCTACTTAATCTGACATCCAGTCAAGGCCATAAGACAAATTATTTGCCTCTTTTTAACCTTGGCACAAACACTGAATGAAAATGGGCATCTCTTTGCAGGCTGATGCTTTATTTCGTATGGGTTATTTGTTCCCTTGTTATTGTGTTTTCATAAGGCAAAGAAGAATGAATTCTTCAAGAAGGAAAGGATATTAGATACAGAACAAACTTATTATAAAGTTACATTATTTCCCCTAAGTCATATCTGCATTATTTCATTATATGGCTCAAAAATACTACGGGTCAAGGGTGTTTCTCCAAATATAACTGTATAGTGTATAAATATGATACGACAGTAAATACAAACCATAAGTGGTAACCCTATTGCCTAACATCACTGTCATAAATGGGAGTGCCACTGAATTACATCTTCCAAAAATATTACTCACAGATACAAATTCCAAACTCATTTAAAACTCACATTACGTCAGGATTAGTTACTATTTGGCTTATGTATACCATGGTTGCCCTCACTTATAGAGAAATTAAGAACTGACATATAACTTTTTCTATGAAGTAGAAACAAATGTGTTTTAATATAAAATATAAGTTTCCTATATTGAAAAAGCATGTTAACAAAGGAGAGGGAAAAATAATACTACCTTATATACAAGCAACTGGAATTCAAACCCAAGCCCTCTGATTCTATGTCAAGTGTGCTTTCAAAACACCACAGTTGTCCCTAGTTTGCTAAATGATTTACCCAAAACCATCATAAGAAAAAAGAGATTTTAGTAACATCTCAAATTTTATTTTTAATAAGACAGATGTGCATAAGAGTAGATATTTAATAAGAGTACATGTTTCTACTCTGCTGGGTTTGAACATGGGTTGTGTTCCCCTAAAGGTTTATATATTGGAGCTTTGGTCACCAGGGAGGCACAATGGGGTGGGTAGGGTCTTGTGGGAGGTCCTTAGGGCATGCCTTTGGAAAGATGTTCTAAGGACTCTTGAGTTCTTTTGAGTTTGTTACAAGAACAGCAAACTTGGCCCCTCCTGTTCTCTGCTCCTGGTTCAAAATGCAAAGGCTTGATCCCTTATGTGCTTCTGCCATTACTGTCTGTCTATTGCCACAAGGTGATGCAGCTGAACGGGAGGCCTGTGGCACAGAGCCCGTGCCATGTGGACTTTCGGCCTCCAAAAATGTGGGCTAAATAATCCTCTTTCTTCATAAGTGTCCTGTGTCAGATGTTTCTTTATATTGATGGAAAGCTGACTGATACATACTGCCCCCAAACAATGAATTATAGAATAAAATCTGAGTCAAAAAACCATGCATTTTCCAACCAAACTTTTTTTTTTCCTGAAGGTTTTCTGAAGGATATTATGAGATCCTAGATTATAGCTGTTTGCCTTCTTTTTTTAAAAATTTTCTTTTATTACTCAGCGATCACTATGATCAGAGAGAGAAGACCAAAGTAAGAACAGGACCTAGAGCTTGCATATTTGTGTATTTTTTGTTTTGTTTTGGTACTAGTTATTGAACTCAGGGTGGTTTTACCTTATAGACCTTTTTATTATATTTTGAGATAGGGTCTTGCTAAGTTGCCCAGGCTGGTCTTGAACTTGGAATCCTCCTGCCTCAGCCTCCAGAGTTGCTGGGATTACAGGTGTGCACCACATCTCGCCAGTATACATGGTTTTAATTGAATACTGGACTAGAAATTAAGTATAAGTGGTTTCTAAGTCAAATATGTTTTAAAATTAGTGAAATACTTATGGTAAGAGGCTTATTTATTAATTCATTAAAGTCAAGATCATACCTATTCAGATAATTGCAACCATCCAGTAACTTTAATTGTAATTTTATTTCCTTTAGGTTATCTATCTCAAGATAGAGAGAGCAAAGTCATTATTTTATTGAGTTACACTATTATTTTTAAATTTTTATAAGCCAGCATATAGTTATTTGTATAATGCTGAGTTCTAGGTTCTGATAAAGGGTATCAACCATGTAAATTCACCACCTATGAGTAAACAGATTGTTGCTATACTTAAAATCACACTTCCCTCCATTCCCTCAGTTCTGGACAGCCAGTGGTTGCTTACATAAATAAGTAATAAGTCGTGTACACACAGAAAATAACATTTATATGTCAAACAGTGTTCCTTAGACAAGGCAAGTGGACAGTTGTCACTCAAGGCACATAACGTCCCCTCTGTAGATGTGAATGCTGTATTTGATTAACTCAAAGAAGGAATTCTAAAATAATTGCTCAAAGCATAAAAAAAGTCATCCAGGTAGACTACAGTTTCACAAAACTAACTGCTTAAGAAGCTCTCAGTATCTGAAATTGGAATAGAAGTCTTCGATATAAAACTTTTGCTGTCAGGAAAAAGTATTAACACATAACAATAACAAAAACATTGCAGTCATCTCTTTTATATCTGTGGTCCTCAATGTGTTAACTGTTGCCTTTTGGTAATGGAAATCTCTCTTTTTTTTTGTGGCCCTGCTCAGGCTCATACTTCAAGATGTCTCTACCCATCAAGTGAATGAAGAGGATGAAGAACGGCAAACTTGAACATCCCATCAAGGGTAGGATCAAGTTGCAAAGGAGAAAAAGTCACAGCTGTGCTCTCCTGCAATCATGAATTGACAGCCTTGTCCAAATCAGTAGTTTTCATATCATGTCATTGCACAGGGAACACCTGGGGAGCTAAGCAACTCTTAATACCCATGTCCTAGCTCCAGGAATAGTGATTTAATTGGCCTGGTGTATGATCTGGGATTTGGAATTTTAGAGATAGCCAGATGATTACAATGTGTAGAAAAGTTTGGGAACAATTGGCTTACATTCTTTCATATTTTCTGACAAATTAGATTCATATGAACTTTAGCATGTTTCCAAATCAGTCTCATGCCATTTTGAGAAGTCTAAAGAAGGACTATTTGTTCTGGAATATTCCCATAGCTGAAAATCCATGGAGGTAAACCAAGATTCTAAGCAAAACTACAACATAATTGAATTATTCATCATTGTCAAAAGGAGAATGAAAGTAGGAAGGATAAAGGCATGAATAAACTGAGTTTTATTATGTATCTTCAAGACAAGAATCAGTATGGATTCTTTTCAAAGCCATGCCACCCTAAAACCAGGCTGAAGAATTAGAGAGGAACATAGCCTACACTATCTGGGCTTGAGTAATGATCTGGATTTGTATGACCTAGTCCAGCTTTTGACTTCACCAGATGGAGTAGGGGTAGCTGTTGGAGGGAGGAATAAGAAATTGGGTGCTACACATAAATAAACCTATGTAGATCATTAATGTTCTTGTTGGCAGGAATCAAAATGACTTAGAGGCAGCCAAGTTGAATTTCAGGTTTGATGTACTTAAGAGACATGAGCCATGTGGACATCAGCATTATTTTACACCAGCCTCAAGGCTCAACACGGAGGCCTGGTAATCCTTCTTTTTACAGTAAGATCCAGTTGTGTTGCCCTGTGCTTCTTCCTCCTCTTGCAAAGGATATAAGCTTTCCAGATTGAAGGAACAAAAAAATAGTTTTAAAAGTTCAAAAGTGTCAGTTTATCCAAAGCAAATAATAGGAACACTAGATATCTTCACCCCTTAAAAAAGAAGGAAAGAAAAAATATGCTCTACCCACAACAGGGGAGCAGATTGAAAGAGTCCACAATAAGAACATGTAACTTCACTCTGATACACAGGATTAGCATGTCTTAAGTAGATGGCCATACAGTGCTCGATGTAATGTTCATTTGAAATTACAATGATCTGATCATAATGAAGATATATGAATGTCAACAGCCAAGCCTTTTCCACCTCATGACAATGCAATCTGATGTCAGCTGAAAACTACCAACTGTTGGACAAACTTAGGCTTTTCTTTCCTACATGGGGCAAAAGTCCTAAGCAGAGTGTGGTGTGAGTGAACTGTAGCCAGGGGACTAAAAGAAATAGTGGAAAGCAGCACTTCTGCTTCGCTTTCAAAGGTTTCTTTGGTTTAATGAAATAGAATGGGTTCTGTACATCAGTACAACTAATTCTCAAAATCTTCCTACTCCTACTGAAAGCTGATAGCAAATCACCAAACACACAGACATAACAGTAGCTATGTTCTTGAATATTTTTGAATATACCAACTCATCCAGAAAGATGTGCCCTTTTGGCAGGTGACATGGCCATTTGGTTTTCATTTCAAGTCCCAACATCAACCAGTTGTTTATTCTGAGGTTCTAAACTTAACAGGTCTGAAACTGACCTGTATATTTCCCTGTCTTTTGCTTTTGTGTCTCCCCACTGTTTGCCAGGTGACAGGCTTCCACCTGTACCTGCACTGAGCCAGAATCTGGGAGTAAGTGCCAGCTCCTTCCTTTGTGTCCTATCCTTGTGCATCTGGAACAGCAAATCAATCCGCCTCTCCACTTTCCCTTTGCCAGGACCATAGGTCTGTCTCATCATGATGTCTAGACTGTTGCAGTTATTGTCTAGTTGGTCTCTGTCAACACTCCCCCTATTCCTGTGGAGTTTTTTCCTGCCCTATTACTCAAAAACATATCATCTTCCTGTGTATTCTCTAACAATTGTGGGCCTTAATTCCTTGGGTCAGAATGTTTACTCCCCCATGTTCCTGCTGACTAGTTTTTATATTTAGCTTAAACATTTTCTCTGTCAAATCTTTCTGACTTTATCAGGCTGAGTTAGGGGGTTTCCTCATCTGAGTTTCTTATATCACCTTGTAACTCTATTGGAGCATTTGCTACAATGTTGTAATTTTTTTTGTTTTTTAAGCATGCTGATCTTCTCCCCTTATCTATGAAGGAAGGGTGGGCTCCATATCCTGCTGAGCCTCATAGCTCCTACAGCCTATACTCAGTGCTTAATTAATTGATCTGTACTAAATCTGTGATTCTTCTACCCACCTGAATTTACAGGAGGACTAAAAAATATTGAGGTCCAGACCCTAGACCAATTCAAACTGAACTTCTGGGGTGACATCCAAGTACTTCCCAGGTGATTCTAATGTGCAGTCAGGGTTGTAAGTTACTGTGTAAGTCATTTATCTGAAATTGCTAAAGCTGTGTCAAGACAAAGGGAAGCTTGAAGGTCTTTTTTTGATTTTTTAAAAAAGGATATTGTATTGGTTATCTATGGGTAACAAACTTCCCCACAATTGATCAGTGTAAAGCATCTAACACTTACCTCACAGCCTCTTGATCAAGAATCTGGACACAGCTTGGCCAAATTCCCTGGTCAGGATTGCATTAAGTCTGCATGCAGTGTTGGCTGGGGGCTGAGGTGATCTCTAGGCTTGGCAGCAGAGGAGAGTGGGCATTCAGGCTCACTCATATGGCTATTGGCAGGATTCAGTTTCTCACTGGCTGTTGGCCTGGTCTCATTAGTACCCATGCCTTTTACCAGGGCAGCTTGTAGTATGGCAACTGACTTCCAGTAAAGTGAGCATTTCACAGAATAAGAGGGTAAGCAAGGGTGAAGAGGAGTTTTTTGCTTTTGGTACTGGCGATTGAACGCAGGGTGTTTTACCACTGAGCTATAGCCCCAGCCCCTTTGTTTTTTTATTCTGAGACAGGATCTCACTGAGTTGCTGAGGCTGACCTCGAACCTGTGATCCTCCTGCCTCAGTCTCTGGTGTTGCTAGGATTACAGGCATGGATCACAGTGTCCAATAAGCAAAGTTTTTTGCAAACTAATCCTGGAAGTGAGACCCCATACACTTTTGCCATGGTCTGTTCATCAAGAGTGTGTTGTTATGTCTAGTTCAAACTCAATGTGAGGGGATAATACAAAGGTACAAATACCAGGAAGTGGGTGTCATTGGTAGCCATTTTAGAAGCTTCCTACCACAGGCATTTAATAATAACTTGATTTCAAAACTAACTACCTTAACAGAATCCCAACTGGATGGTCTTAACCTTGGAGTATGCACATTAGTGTTTACCTTGTAAAACCAATGCAATATGCTTGATAGAGATGTATTTCCTAATAATACATTTATATTGTTTAATTAGCTAACTATAGGTGCATTAATTTAAGAGTGTTTAGACAAGATAACAGCAAGGCAGGTCAGTTTGTGTAATAGTAGCCTTCACAGGGCCTTATGAATTAGGTCAATGTGCTTTTCAAAGATTAAAAGTTCTCTTTATTTTCCTACTATTTTCTTGGTTATAATAAGTTCATAGGAAATAGGTCAAGTACTTTAAGGACTCAAAACAAAACTTGTTTGCAGTAAAGAGCAGGTAAAAGTAAATCTAAAAGTAAAATACCAAGTAAAATAGGCAAGTTAATGTACTGATATTAAATTTCACCACTGAGCTACATCCCTAGACCTTTTTTATTTGAGACAAGGTTTTGCTAAGTTGCCAAAGCTGGCCTCAAATCTGTGATCCTCCTGTCTCATCCTTCCAAGTTGCTGGGATTATAGGCATGTATCACCATGCCTGGCCATCATGCCTGGCCAATGTACTGATAAAAATAATCAATTATAAGTTTACCTCTCATATTAGAGGGAAAAGCCAGTGTATTGGACAATGCTGAATATTGACGTCAACTATGATTTAAACCTTCCTCAAAGATCCTATCACCACCAAAGGATCCATCTTTGGACTGCTTACCATTTATTGCTAAGATGGCAAGTTAAAGTTGCTTAAAGAACTTAGACCAAAAATACAAAGAACCCAATCAAGAAATGGGCCAAGGAACTGGAAAATTTATAGAAGATATACAGGTGATTAATAAATATATGAAAAAGTGTTCAACATCTCTAGTAATTAGAGAAATGCAAGTTAAAACACCTCTAGGATTTCATCTTACTCCAATTGGAATGGCTATTATCAAGAACACAAACAATAAAAATTTTGGTGTGGATGTGGGGAAAAAGGCACACATATATTGCTGGTGGAGTTGCAAATTGGTGCAGCCACTCTGGAAAGCAGTGTGGAGATTCCTCAGAAAACTTAGAATGGACCCACCTTTTGACCCAGTTACCCCACTACTTGGTTTACACCCAAAGGACTTAAAATTACCATACTACAGTAAAGCAGCCACATCAGTGTCTACAGCAGCTCAATTCACAATAGCTAGATTGTGGAACCAACCTAGCTAGATTCATCAATAGATGAATGGATAAAGAAACTGGTATATATACACAATGAAATATTATTTAGCCATAAAGAAGAGTAATATTATGGCATTTGCAGATAAATGAATGGAACTGGAGGATATCATGCTAAGTGAAATAAGCCAATCCCAAAAAACCGAAGGTCAAATGTTTTCCCTGATAAGTGGATGATGATATATAATGGGGGGTGGGAGTAGGGGGTGAGAGAATGGAGGAACTTAAGATTACATAGAGGGAAATGAGAGGGAGGAGGGGGCAGGGGTATGAAAAATGGTGGAATGAGACAGACATCATTACCCTATGTACATGTATGATAACATGAATGGTAAGAATCTACATTGTGCACAACCATAGAAACGAAAAGTTGTGCCCCATTTGTGTACAATGAATCAAAATGCAGCCTGTAAAAATTAAAAAAAATTAAAAAAAAGAATTAAAAAACAGTACACAAAATACTAAAAGCAAAAAGAAACCATTATGAAGACACAAATGACAAATTCTGGAATCCTGATGTTGATAGCACATTTACACAAAATCTTAAATTCTGAATATCTCTACTTCAACTGAAAAATGCCATCTCCTAAACATCAATTCAGTTTTGGTACAGAGAGCACTGCCTTGATAGCACTTTTTCTCTTGAATCATTTAATTATTTGTCAAAAATACTTGTAGTTTATAAAAGCTGGTATGATTTTAAAGGGAATGTGGTTGCAATGCGAGGTTATAAAAAGAAGTAACCAAGAATTGTGCTTTAAGTACTTTATGCATGGGTGGAAATGACTTATGAACAATCTATTATAGTTTGCCTTTTAAAAGATTAAACAGCACCATTGGGGGAAATCTGCCCTTTCCTTCAGCTGAGGTGGCAGTTCTTAGTGACATGATTATGATCGCTAAGACCTGAAAGATAGAGCCACGATCAGCTACTGTTACCCAACATAAACAATTCTGTGTCAGGCAGTGTTCGTTACAGTAGACATGAAGATTAATACTAGTAACCTAAGGATTGCTCAATCTCTACAGCCCTTTAAGGAGCCCCTGAGCTATCCAGTGCTCATGGCCTATGCATGATTGTTTTGAGGCTTAAGTTGGAATTTATTACTTAGCAGATGGCATTTCACCAACTGAAGACAATTGAAAACAGAGGGTCACCTGAAAATGTAGTAAGCTTTCTTTTCACAGGATGAGTTAGCATTCTAAATTTCCTTTGTATTCTAGTCTTGAGCAAATGATTATATATTGAAACATACTGAGGTTAATGGCAGGTTTCTGTTGAGAGAGTTACCAATATGGCAAAGGGGAAGACTAGAATTAGTGTTGAGGTAGAATTGATGGTATCAGTCAAAAACTGGCTTTTAATAGACTGAAACAAATATAGATATTTATGTATCTGTCTGAAGGAGTACAAGCAGTGATACACCAGCAGCAACAAGCAAACCTAGCACTCAAATCTTGGTTCCTGGATATCATTTCTCCATGGAAAGGAACTGGCTCCTTGAAGAAAAAGTTGATTTTAGGATTGGGGGAGAGGAAGTACATGATGAGCTTGGAACATCTTGTTTACCAAGGATTAAGAAAGGATTCACACAATGATTAGGACACAAGGACACAGGCATCCTGGGGTTTCCACTGGTCAAATCTGGGACAATTACAACCTTAAAATAATAATTAAAATTAATCTGTTGACTAAGAATCCATGAGTTCATTTTGTAATGACCATGTGACAAAATGGGGAAGAAAGGGTAACACTTTCTTTTGGAAGAACGTCAACTAGTAAATATTGCTGAAATGAAGGAGTTAAGAAAATCATTACTCACAAAAGGACTGGGAGGAGGTAGGTTTACTTGTCATATAGTCAAGAATTCAGTCTCTATAGGGCCCAGTGACAGGCCAATAGCTTGGTCAATGGGAGAAGATGGCATTCCCTGCTGCAGATTCCCAGGAGCCTGTGTTGATTCTTCCACTGGACTTCCCATGAATTCCACAATGCATCTTTCCCTACCACTGACGACCTGGAGTCTGCTGGGTCATATGATCCAAATGTCAGGGCCACTTGCACTGAAGCCTGGAACTGCTAACAGAGCTCTTTCACACTCTGGGCCCCATTCAGAGCTGGCAACTTTCTATGTCACTTGGTATGTAAGCTGCAGCATCAATCCCTAGTAGAATGCATAGCCTCCAGAACCAAAAGGGGCCTACAACTGCTATCCTTCCTTACTGGTGGTAGTGGCTCCAACATTCAGCAATTGGTCTTTTACTTTGGAGAAGATATCTTTACCCGCCCCCTACCCTTAGCACTGAACCTCAAAAAAGTTTACTTAAATGGGATGATCTCTGAATCTTCAGTGTTTATCTCCCTTCCACTGGGGTACCTGTCTTATGAAAGCTTTCAGCATGATAGCCATCTTGTGCTTATCCTGTCCAATCAGTATTATGCTGTCAATAAAATGGATCAATGTGGAGCTCTAAGGTGAGATGATTCAGATTTCTTCACATTCTATTATGTTTGAGGGTGGGAAAGTTAACATAGCCCTGACACAAAACTGAGTCTGAACGAATATTGTTTTTTCAAAATGAACTATTTTCTGATCCTCTTTTCAAATTGGAATGCAATAAAACGCATTTGCCAAATCAGTGATGACATATTTTATATGTGAGGCTTTACTAATCTGCTCTACCAATAAAGTTCAGCACAGGCTGGGATCAGGGTTATTTGCTTAAGTCAGCAGTACTCTATATAGTCATCCTCCAGGATCCATCTAGTATCTTTAGGGACCAGCTTGGCAAATTAATAAGATAGGATTGGGACTAACAACCCTCTGTCCTTCAGGCCTTAAATAGTGGCACTAATCTCTATTGTCCTCCAAGAAATAATTTTGCATCTGATCTTTTATCTTGGCAGAAGCAAGAGGCAGTTTCAGTGTTTCATCTGGCCTTCCCCACTATGGTAGCTTTTAATCCACAGGTCCAAGCACCCCTAAAATTCAATCCCAGGACTACTCCCCTAGTTCCTCCCAGTATCCATCAGCATGTCTCAATTGGTTATGCTGGGATTTAATCCTAATTATTGTCTTGGCAGTCAGGAAAGTAAAGGTTGAGAAAACTATTGCCTTGTGGCACGAGGCTTCTTCATCTTCTAGCACAGACAAGTTGCTAGTTAAGAGGGTTCAGAAAAGTCACAGGGGTACCCATTGAGATGGCAACCCTCCAATGTTTGGGATCCTAGTTTTCCCCACCCTCATATTAACAGACCTGTCTGAACTAAATATTCAATAATCAAACATCTTTGGAGTTCTGTATCTCTCAACAATTAGTTCTTTTTTTAGTTGTAGATGGACACAATATTTTATTGTATGGACCTTTATTTTATTTATTGTTATGTGGTACTGAGGATTGAACCCAGTGCCTCAACACAATGCTAGGCAAGAGCTCTACCAGGGAGCTACAACCCCAGTCCAACAATTAGTTCTTTAGTTGCAGTTTATCAGGTTCTGTTCTTCCACTAAGTTGGTAAAGGTCTTTTTATAAGTTACTACAAAGCCTCTCACACTTAGCTATTAACTGCTTAACAGCTGTTTCTCATTTTCCTTCAGTAGCAGTAACCAGTTAACTGTCCTTATAAGCATTATTCCCCCATATTTTTTTCAGATATCTGTATCTTCACACCTACTACAATATTTCCCTCCATTGGAACATTGTCCCAGGTAAACACTAGTTAAATTAAGCTACAACCTTATGCTAGGGACTATAAATGCCCCACCTACCAACAGGATGGCACCTTTTCATTCTGCCACGTAATGGATGGGCCTGTCCCAATTTTACCACCCCAAAAGTAGGTGCCAACATGGGTACAGGACTTATGAGAGGATGGGACAGTAGCTGGGAAAGACTCGTAGACATCACATTATACTGCAAGCCTGACCGCAAATGTAAGACAGAGGGAAGGAAGGTTGGGTGGAAATGTCTGTGACATGTACAGTAAGGAAGATTTGAAAAAGCAAATGGGAAGTCCTTGAGCCTAATTTGGCTAGCAAAGGAACTTGTGTCTTCTACAAACAGACCTGAATGGGATCTCTGTCATGTTAAGTCACTGAGTTGTGAGATAACTGTCTTGACACAAACACAGGGACAGATTTCAGAGCATAGTAGCTGGGGCCCTTGGTCAATAAAGCTTTCAGTAGTTGGGGATCCCTGAGGTGTATTCTCATAGCACCATATCATTCTAGTAAGCTGCAAGGCTGAGATTCAAACTACATAGTTTGGTTCCAGAAATTTAGAACCACTGCAGTAGAAAACATCTAGAGTTGCAGAGATGTGAAATAAATAATCTCAATCATGCTGAAGATTTATAAAGAAGTTTGGCCAGACTGCTAAAAATCATTAGGTTCCTCTAAGGAGTTTGTACTTCACTTTATAGACAGTAAGGGAGGGACACATCACAGATTAGCGTATATGAATATATTCCATATACATTATATATACACAAATGAATAATTTATAGACTCACATGTAGACTTAGTTTCCTGTGGTATAAAAGGGCTGAGCAGATTTGAAAACAGATGCAACGAAAAGAGATTCCTGGACTGCATATATGGTAAGATGGTCAAAAAATGTAGACAAAGCATTCATACCTTCTAGGGTATGAAGATTTGAAAGAAAAAAATACCCAAATTCATTTTCCAACATGTTCTTTATAAACTTCTATTTGGTATAAAGCAATTCAAACTTCATTTAATTTTTATTATTTTCTTACCAGTATTGAAAATATATTATTTTTATGCAGAGGGACCCTTTCCACTTAGGCTGTGTGCTAAATATGCATTTACAGATTGAATGAGGAACTTAACCACTACTTGTAACATTAATTCCCTAAGAATCCGTATAAGCTTCCAACAATCAACTTACAAATGAGTTCTACAAAATATCACTTTTGTAAAAAAAGAAGGCTACATGTTTATTCATTAATTGGTTAGAGTTACAAGAAATAGACATTAACACCATTTTATGGATATGAGAACTCAGGCACAGAAAGATTTCCTTGATTCCCATAATGAGATGAAATATGAACCTACAATGAGAGATTAAATCAGATTTTTATATTATGTTCAGTAACTGTACATATTAGGCTAGGGATATAGCT
Source organism: Sciurus vulgaris (assembly GCF_902686455.1). NCBI lineage: Eukaryota > Metazoa > Chordata > Mammalia > Rodentia > Sciuridae > Sciurus > Sciurus vulgaris. Next base: position 122,315,830 of record NC_136466.1, read on the forward strand.
CAGTGGTAGAGTGTGTGAGGCACTGAGTTGAGACCCCAATATTGAAAAACCAAAACAAAACCATAGCCCACCACAAACTGAATCAAAACAAAAAAAAGTACAACTCCACAACTGCAATGTTAGTGCTACAAAAGAGTATCAAAATCCAGAGATAAAAAAGAATCTCAAGAGAACATCTTTCAGTCCATCTTTCTGTTGGAGGCAGGTATTATCTACTCATCACACAGTGGAAAATTAGTTGATCATGGTAAAACCTAAAAATTTAGGAAAATACCAAATTCAAAGCCTCCAGAAATTCATCATACCACTATTACTTATTCTTCAAGAAGACCTATGTGAACTGGAGTGAGTTTTTGAATTTCAGACTGTTTCACTTCCTAAGTCAGGAAGCCTAAAAACAAACTGTGAACTCAGCAAAAGCAAGAATTTAGGACCAGGATATGTCTGTAAGTAATGGTTTAGGGAACTATATTTATATTCTGGCACCAGTAAATTTTTGCTCACTTTTTAAACTAAATTCCAAATATATACATTATATCCTGAGGGCTACTAAGGTCACAGACCAGCTCTTAGGGATGCAGTTCCAAATGATGTTCCCTAGTTCTGATTGAGAACTAATGGTTCTAAATGGTTACACGATTTAAAGATAAACAAAAATTAGGGCCAGTGGAAAAAAATTTACTGGCCAATGTACTTGTTACATACATATCAGAGGTCTGTACAGAGTTCTGAGTTTCAGATATTTAACCTATAACCCACCTTATTTCACAAAGGACTTAAGGTGTCTTACTACATGAGCAAATATGATGATACAGGATAAATGTCCTGGGAAAAATATATTTAAAAAAGAATGCAGGAGCTGAGGTGTAGCTCAATGGTAGAGTGTGTACTTAGCATACGTAAGGCTCTGGATCCATCACCAGTTTATAAAAGAAAGGAAGAAAAAGCACATGCATTGGTTCTAAAGTATACAGAAATAGCCTTGGGCAACACAGAATCAACAAGAGGCAGCTATCACACTTCTCCTGTAATCTGCACTGAGAATAAAGCTGTATTGAGAATAATATCTAGAAAGGTACTTAGTTTGCATATACATTTTCATCCCATTTTCAAAGATCTCTATCAAAATCTCTATTCCAGCCTGTTCTTACTATAACTCTTAGAACCTACAGTCTAGGACTAATTCCTTTTATCTTATCAATGAGGATAATAAACCACTACTTTCTTGAATCACTCACTTTACTGTAAATATTTTTACATGCTTGGAAACCATTAAGTAACTAAACTGCTTTCATTAACACGATAACCACATTATTTTAAACTTTCCCCAACATCTTATTCATCTTTAGATCTCCTTTCCAGGGATCTCTTATCACTTTGAAAATAACTTTCAACAGTTGGTACTTTCATATGAGCTTCACAAATATCCAGTACTGATTTATTAAGGCACTAAAGTTTTATTGGTGAGGAACAATAGTATTTGGAAAGACATTTGAGAAAAGAATAAAAACCAGGTCAAGGACCTTCTCAAAAAACAACATTCTAGATCTCATTGCTTACGTTCTAGTGGGAAAACATAATAAACAAGTATATAAGTATCAGATTGAAGTCAAGTGATATGGGAAGAAAAAAAAAGTCAAAGAGGTGGGGAGGCCTCTTGTGAGAAGGTTGTATTTGATTTGAAATATCTAGCAAGGCAGTGGCCCTGCAAAGACATGAAAAGAATGTTCTAAGTAATTTTTTGGCTAAAGAAGGTTTAACTCATTATTCTGCTATGTATTTATATGCATTCTTTGTGAATTATATAATCTTGCACTGCTCCTAAATCTTCCTTTTCTTATTTTGAAGACTAATTCTACCTTTTAAAAGTGTTTCATTACCTCTTTCATTGGTATATACATAAGTTTAAGAAGGATGCATGCCTTCTAACTCAAACAAATATTTCCTAGAAATATTAGTCAATATTTAGCTTAGGTGTTTCTGCCAAATAACATTTAATAATGATTTAAAAATAATTGAAAAAATCTGTCTTACTGGGTAGGCTAAATGAGTCTTCTAAAAAACAATTTGGTAGATACTTAAAAGGTAAAACAGGTTGAAAGGAAACTGGTAGAGTATGACTCAAGCAGAAGATGAAGCTAAAGACAGGATGAACAATTGATGGACTGGTAGAATACCTTAGGAGTCAAAGGATCCAGCAGAGAAGTTGATAGGTCATGAATGTGGGATGAAGAAGAAAACAACTAGCAAGGCTGGGAAACTCTTCCCTAGAACACTAGCTCTTTGAGGCATGCTGCCACCACCTGGGCAACAGGCAATTTTGAATTTCAGTATTAACAGTTTTAGCTATCAGTTAACAATTATAAAATGAAAAACATACTTTGATTTTTATGAAATAAGCATTTTTGTCAAGTCTTTGAACATGAAGAACAAGGAGGGATTTTGGTGAGATGTGGTTAGAATCCTGCTCTATTATTTAAGTCCCTGGTTCCTTATCTGTAAAATATGTGCAATACACTACTGAGGGGATTTTATTGTCTCAGAAATAGTGATAATAAATCAAAAGCATCTAGCTCAGTACCAGTACATAGTATGTACCTAATAAATTGCTTTAAAAACATTTTTCTTCAGTATAATCTTGCAAATATCGCTAAAACCCAATTACTTCTTTAAGTCACATAAACATACCTATAAAGAAATGTTTCAATGGAAGGAAAAAAAAAATCTCATAAAATAAAATTTAGAGAAGAAGCCAATTTCATTAAAATTAAGTCTAATAAGTGAAGAGTTATTGCAGGGAAAAAACGTGTAGAAGAGAGTTCTCAAAGTTTTAAAATCGAGTAAATTAAATTATTATTAAAATATAATCTAATTGAGGTTTTCCTTGTTCATAATTTCCACACCAGTTAGAGTGAAATATAACTTTGTATCTACCAAGGCAAAAAGGCTTTTAAAGCAAACATGGCAAAAATGGTATTTGGAAAGACATTTGAGAAAAGAATAAAAACCAGGTCAAGGATCTTCTCAAAAAAATAATAAGACTTCAATATGCAGTGATGTTTCTACTAAATGCCTTTATTATGCAGCTGTTTATGAAGCTTAAGTCAGAAAAATGATCAAATATGATCCGATTTACACATTTTTTGGTAGTGGCGGGGATTGAACCCAGGGCCTTCTCACACATGCAAGGCAAGCACTCTACCACTGAGCCACATCCCTAGCCTCCAATCTGCAGATCTTGAAGATGAAAGCGTACCAGAGCTCACCTAGGATCCTTTCCACAAATGGAAGAGGCTCAGAGTGATTTATAAGAGTATTGTATATCAGTACTGTGACTCATAAATGAAGACTACTCACTATTGAAAGCAGTTCGCTGTATCTGAACAAATTTTACCATCACCATTTGTTAAAGCAAGTCAGAATGCAGTAAGGAGCTCCAATGGGGAAATCTTTATGCTCCTAGGCTTTCAGTCTGCCCTGTAAACTGAAGCTAGATCAGTAAAATTAGATTGTGAAGGCATTGTCAGGTTTATAGTCAAAGAGCTTAAGAGGCTTCCTCCTTGTGGGCCTTTTGTTTCTGCTCAAGATTCCTGTGCCTTTAACCTGAGATGCAGCAGAGCAAATACTGGGAGACAGTACTTGAGGAAACTAAGTCCAAGATTAAAATAAAACACCCACACATTGGCCTCTGGAGCTAAGGACAATGAAGTAATAAATTCTGACCCCATTCTGGATTTAGTACTTGGGCAAGTTATAAGAAATCATGATTTAACACTAGGTAGTAAAAGTTTTCTGAGACACAATTTCAGTTACTGAATCTGCTTTTTCTGGCCACTAGAGGTACAGGCTAGGTCTAAACCACTATCCAGGTTTTCTAACAAGAATGATTAAGAAAACAACTGCTGGTAATACAACATACAAACATTAACATATGTCCAACGAACACTACTTTAGATTGTTAGATTATCTACCAAAAGCCTGTTCCTTGGTAAATAATAGTTACTGTTGTTGTACCTAAACTAGTTATACATGTCGCAGCTTGCTCCTCAAAGAGAACATTCTATCATCTTTCAAGAATAAAAACCTGCTTTATTTGGCACACAACAGTGAAGAGGTCTTGCAACATTTGCCAGAGGTAGTCAAACAGTTCAGTGTAAGCAATCACAAAATTTGAGCGCCAACCAAACCAGAGCTAATCTTTCAGTTCCTGTAGATTAGAAGACAATATTAACTCACCCTTTCTGCTTGTTGACTTTTGCATCTCTTTATTTGTGTGCTGAAAGAACAAGTACCTCTGTGGGAACTCTATGTTCTGACAACTTAATTATTTATCAAGTTTACTTTGGGCAAGTATCGATCATTCTTTTGTGAAATGAGGCTCTTAAATCAAAAACAAACAAACAAAAAAACCCTTCTCCCACAGAATGGCAGCATTTCCCCTTAGTAACAAGGTTCAGTGGATTCATCCTGCCCCAGCTGCTGCTTTCCCTCCCTGAAGACTTAAAATATTGTGCAATCATGAGAGGGGGAACAGGGTGAAGTGTGAACAAGGCTGAACTCGCCAGAATCTTTCAAGGATCTTCGAGGGGCACTCGCCGTGACTTCGGGGCGGTTTGTGGGAACCACCTCCTTTCTTGCCGTCGCTTCCCCACGACAAAGCCCATCACCCACCAGGAACTCCACCAACAGTGCAGCTTAAGCAGGGGAGGGAGCTGTTTCTCGACTGACGTCCGGGCCAAAGGCAGGTGACCCTACCAGTTTCAGGCCCGCTCCCGAGGCAGCCCCACGCCTTCCTGCCCATCTCTCCATCTCCGTCATGAGGCCCGGGTCTCTGGCCCTGGGGAAAGCACAGACCCACCGCCCGCCCCGCGCGGCCTCACCTGCCGCTCCCCGGAAATCTCCACGCCGCCCTGCCCCCGCCCCCTACGTCCTCTGAGTTGAAGTCCCAGGACCCACAGCAATGGCGCAGCCGGAAACTAGCCCCTCGACTTCCTCACGCCCCACTCGGAGCCTGGGCCAACCTGTGGGCGGGACGCGAGGGCCTCCACTTCCGCCTTCCTCCTTCCGGTGTGGCGGTGAGTTGCAAGTGGGAGTCCGCGTCTCTGGGGCGATGCAGAGCGGCTGGTGGCGGTCGCTGCGGTGGTGTCCGGGTGTCCGGCAGAGACGGCCGCAGCGCAAGGTGTGGCGGGGCCGACTCGGACTCCGGGAGGCCCTCTACTGTGCGAGCTCTGCCCGGCCGCGGCGGGACAAGGGCCTGCGCTCACCGGGGCCGAGGGGCTCGGGTGAACGTGGCTCCCACGGGCGGGTTGGGGGAAGGAAGGAAGAAGGATGAGCAAAGAGAACCATGAGGAAGGAGGGAAAGGAGTAAGTGTGGTTGGCGGTCTAGAACCACCAGCTGCAGCTTAAGGTGCCGGGCGGGGCTGGTCGGGAGATGAGAGCCTTGTTGACCTATCGGGCGGAAGAAGAGTAGTATCTGTTCCTTACAGTGTGAGGCCTGCCTGGGCGTCTGGTGTGATATTGAGGTGCCCTAGAGCTGTGCGGTCTGTAGACGATAACTCATTTATGTTCACAGCAAAACTGCCATAAACCAGGTCCTTCACTGTCTTGACTTCTTTAATAAGTTCTTTGCTTATTCTCTGAAATTGAATTAGCGCATTACTGGGCTGGAGAAGGATCGATTTAAGTAGAACCCGGTTCCAGTTGTGGGTGGGGACATTTGAAGTCGGAGGCTAGTGTATTTAATGTCATGTGTCTTCAGTTGAAAATAGAGGCATGATTTTTGTTGAAAATGAGAATGAAACTGGAAAGGTGGACTTGAAACCACAGTTTTTTTTTTTTTTATGTGTGTGATGGAATTGTGGGTGATTTTTAATTTGCTTTGGGGATCTCATCTGATTTTCCTAAAAAAGAATGCGAATTGTAATAATAGTTAAAAAATACCTTTGAAGTTTTTGAAGGGTAAGACTAGATGTTTGATTTTTTTTGTAATGATGTACTTAATCCAGTGAATGTCAACTTTTTTAGTATAAAAAGTTCAAGCTCTAGGAAGATATGGTGATGTGAGCCAGCTTGTCTTATAAGTCAGTGATTATCAAAGAATTTAATTGAAATAAATAATTCAGTAAAGTACTTGACTTCCAGTAATTAGGATTTCCTTACAAGGCATTGCAATTGTGTAAACTCAGATTAGGAAACAATAGATATAAAAGCCTGTAATTGATAATTTTACATGTTACAGAATTTAGAAATTTTCCATTTAAAAACTTAACTACAATTATGCTGAAAGTTGTGACTTAAATGTTTTATCTGTTCTTTTCTACTCATCCACTGTATAGAATTTAACCCTCTCAGAAGTATACTGTGGAACCAAAGAAGGCAAACCACCAAGGGTCATCTGAAATTGTGCTTGGCTTACTGATAATCCCGGACCAAATTAGAGATCACTACTTGAGCATAAGGTAGATGATTTTTTTTTTTTTTAATCCTAGCAGAAAAATTTTAAGTGTATTTACACCCATACCCTACCCAAGTATTTTACTTCTCCAGTTTGAATAAAGGTACATAAACATGAAAGGTACAAAAGCCTGTGGGGCAAAATAGAATATGTCATTCAAGCTCACACTATCATTTGCCAGATGGCTTTCCCTTATCAACTCGAAAAGGAACAAAATGGATGGCACTTTTTATGACTATTTTTCTTATTTATTAAATTGTTTATTTTATTAAGTAGGTATCTCCAAGCTGAAAGGCATAAAATAGCACACAGTTTTTAGCTTATACCTTTTGGCATATGAATGTGGGTATCATCCTGGCTCCCTTACCCTTCACTTTTCCATTTCAGGAAATAGCTATCTATCACTTTCCTTTCTCTGGGAGTGTTCTTTCATGCTCTGAGTCTTGTTTTTTTTAAACATGAAAATTTGATTTGTACTTTTGTTAATTACCTGGTAGTACTGAGGATTCTAAATGACAAACAGGATTCAACTCTTTCCTGAAATGAGCGTGTGAAACTCAAGATTCTTGTAAAAGTGTGCTATTAAAGTTTGTCTTGAATTTAGGAAGCATGTGAAAACTCAGAAGTCCTTATGACTGAGTTCAAATAGTTTGTACTTTTGTCTCCTGTAAATTTACATCTTTTAATTATTACTGTTCTGACTGCATGGAGTGGTGCACGCCTATAATACTAGCAACTTGGGAGGCTGGGGCAGGAGGATCACAAATAAAACCGGCTGGGATGTAGCTAAGTGGTAAAACACCCCTGGGTTCAATCCCTAGTCTCCCCTTCCCCCCATAAAGTTGCTATTCTGGTTGGTCTATTTGAATTTTTTTTTCCTAACGAGATATTAGTCCTTACTAAAAATAGTGCTGATTTGTACTTTGAAAAATTGATAATGGAATTGAGTTAACTATAACTTTTTTCAGAATTTGATTAACCATATAGTCTTTCTCCTGTTGTCCACCCCCAGCCTACCCCCCAGTTTTCCTAAGACTGCTACAAAGATGTTTGACATAAAGGCTTGGGCTGAGTATATTGTGGAATGGGCTGCAAAAGACCCATATGGCTTCCTTACAACAGTTATTTTGGCCCTTACTCCACTGTTCCTAGCAAGTGCTGTACTGTCCTGGAAATTGGCCAAGATGATTGAAGCCAGGGAGAAGGAGCAAAAGAAGAAACAAAAACGTCAAGAAAATATTGCAAAAGCTAAACGACTGAAAAAGGACTGAAGGAATGAATAGGCTCTGCAACCAGAGAAAAATCATTTGGAAATTATTCAGCTTTGGAAGGACTCACTAAGGTTTCATTGAATTTCATGATAGTATTATTTAGTAAATGAAATCTGACCATATAGAAGAATCATGTTAGTTTTGACCTCAGTACTGTAGTTTAGGCTTGGGTATAGAAGTTTGTTGGTATTTACTGGCAATTATTATAAATAAGCATTTATTACACAGGTTGAGTATCCCTAATCAGAAAATCCCAAACCCCAGATGCTCCAAAGTCCAAAATGTTTTGTGCACAAACATGATCCACAAGTGGAAAATTCCACACCTGACTTCTTCAAGGGTTTCAGTCAAAACACAAGTACACTAAAAAATACCATATAAAAATATCATATAAAATTACCTTCAAGCTATACAAAACAGATGAATTTTTGTGTTTAGACTTAGGGTCTATCCTCAAGATATCTCATGTATATGCAAATATTCCAAAATCTGAAAAAAACCAAACACTTCTAGTCCTAAGCATTTCAGATACGGGATACCCAACCTGCAAATTCTTAAAAATATAAGTGACTTAAGTCATTTGCCATTGTAGCTTTTGTACTGAAATGAAAACATCCTATGGAGAAAAATGAGTTTAGATTATGAACTTTATTCAAATAGTGGCTTAAAATGGGATCCTGTTCTGGACAAAGGATGTTAAGAATATAAAAGAATTATCCTCTCTAGGTGAACAGTTTGCTTTGGCTTAAAGGAGATACTGTATCTTAATCACATCTTTTATCATTATTGCTTATTCCTTGGAATGTAATTGTTTTTGAATTTCTCAAAGTAAAGTAGTATTAATCAGTGAGTACATAGGTCTATTTTCTTCATTTTTTTCTGATTTTAGCCTTTAAGACAACTGGCAATTATCAAGACATTCTCATTTTTAAAACCTAATTTTATAAAGAATTCTCTTGTGAATACTACCTTCTGGTTTTAACAGTTTTTGTACTTATGAACACTGCCATTTTCTTAAGAGATGAGTTGTTGTTAACACTGATTTAAAGCTTGCAGTAAAAATGCCAAATGCTGTAATATCTTGGAACCTGTTTATTTTTGTGTTAATTAGAACACTGAAGTAGATAAAAAGTTTTGTCAGATAATTCGTTGATTATATAGATGGCACTTTTGGTTTTATTCCATTCTTTAATAACTCATAGGGAGTGATGTCCTGTACTTCTTGATCCAAGTTTGAGGTGCAAACTAAAATTTGATATTTCTTTTACAAAGTTAGTTTATAACAGCTGTCATAAGTTCTTAAATAGTAAAGAAAGGCTTAAAATTCGGGAAGATTTTGTTGGGCATAATAATAATTGCACAAATAGGATAAATCATATTCAAAATGAGAGTGATATAGTTGGAAGTACAGAGTTAAAGGATCTTTCAGTTAAGTAGTATAATTGGAACTTGTGACTTTTAAACATGGCTTTTCTAAGTGCATGGTCCAGTAATCTTATTCACTGTATTTAATAGCTTATTAATGTTTCTGCACCTCTGAGAATGAATTTTAGGTTATATAATTGTCCAACAGCTCTAATTTAAAAATGAAACCAGATACTGAAATAAATTTGATACTTTTATAAGAGGTCCTGGATTTTTGTCTTTTTTGGGAGAGAGTAATAAGATATATAAGTTAGACTTTCAAAGGGTTATGAATTTCAGCTGTAGCTAAATGTATTTGTAGAAGTTTAGGACAGTGTTTCTCAAATTTGAGAACCTAAGATTTCTGAGAACGTTTATACACCAGTATGAATGACACTTAATGCTATTTTTAGGTTACCTATACCTACTTGATGTCAGTATATTGGATACATTATAACTCTAGGCACTGAAATAATTCAATGTTTAGTTATGAGCGATTTTTTCAGGTGACCTAGGATGTGCTTTTTGTATTGTAAAATGAAAACCTGTTTATATAGAACTACTGGTCTTCATGGGTCTGCAGAGCCCATTTTAAGAAAAACTAGGTTAAGATAAATCCAAAATATGTTTGGGTGTCTTTAGTCAAGCTGTTCATGGAAAGAATTTATATACATGTTTTGTTTGTGGAACATTTTAGAGTAATACAAGTATTGAAGCAAAGAATATAGTCCTTATAATTCTCAGTTCTCTTAGTAAAGCTGTGGTTTCATTGGTTCTGTTGTAACAATTTAAAAGTATTTTTCTATGATTTATTAACGTCAACATTAATTTCATAATTTTTTGACAATCTTTTATTCAGCTTTTTTCAACATTTATAGAGCTTTTTATGATGAGTTCAAAAGGTCTTATAATATTTATGTCTGGGGTTAGGAGGCATAAAGCAGAGACTATTGTGAGGTTTGGGATTTTAAAGAAAATTCCATCTTCTCTCACCTTAGTAAACAGTATTATTTTTTAAAAATCCCATTTATCTAGAATACAACTTAAAAAAAAGCCTACTTATTTAATTATGTTGTTTTTGAAGTTCTGAGAACTAGATAGTCAACTTTTTAAAGGGTGTTTTTGGGGAAAATGAAACTATCCCCAGATTGCCTATAATATTTTACCAGAAATAAATAAATAGAGATTTGTGTCAGAATTTGAGCCGTGATAACCACTACTGCTATATCAGATGTGTAAGTGCATTTTTAAAACTTACATTTCTTTAGAATGGGCAAACTGAAAATGAGCTTAGGAAGCTGTGAGCAGAAACTCAGGGCTGAAATAATAATAGTGCCTTACTTTGTCATTACACATAAAGTGGCAGGGGACCTGTACATCTTAACTGGCTATAAATGAGAGGAAATTTGATCCTGTTTAGGAATTATTGTTTTTAATGTTTGCATGTGGTTATAGGAAATCACTGATTTACTTCATTTCTAGAATATATGTAAGGACAAACTGCATTTCTCAAACATAGGAAAAGAAATTGGATGGTCAGATACTCAAAGTTTGGGAAACACAAGTAGAACCTGGATAAGTTTCTGCATGATTTGTTAGCATCTTTTTTTAACCTAATATAACCGCCATAGATTCTCCTTTATGCCTCTTTTTCCCCCAAAGAGCATAACACAGTTTGAAAAAGTCTAATCTAAATACATTCAGGTTATGTTTTTTTAAAGTGTTAATGAGACAGCATTAAAAAAAATCAGCGTAGTGGTTTTGATTCAGGATTAATTAAATTAAATAAATGATAGCCAGAAATCTGTTAGAAGAATGGAGAAGAATTATTTCCTCCATTTTTTTGTTTTTATATTTTTTGTATTTTTTTGTACCAGGGATTGAACTCAGGGTACTTTATCCACTGAGCCACATCCCCAGCCCTTTTAATTTTTTATTTTGAGACAGGGTCTCACTAAGTTGCTTCGGGTCCCCTGCTAAGTTGCTGAGGCTGGCCTCAAGACTTGTGGTCCTCTTATCTCAGCTTCCCAAGTTGCTGGTATTACAGGTATGTACCACCACGTCTGGCATTTTGTTGGTTTTTAACTTCAAATACATAAGGCATAGCTAATTGGCTAGATTTAAACTCCAGAGACAAAAAAATATATTTTTTTAGTTGTTGATGGACATTTATTTATTTATTTTTATGTGGTTCTGAGGATTGAACCCAGTGCCTCACACATGCCAGGCAAGTGCTCAACCACTGAGCCACAACCCCAGCCCCCAAAATATTTTTTGCACTTTAAAGTTTGTGTAATAGTAATTAAGCCTATTATTGTAAAAACTAAAATATATGTGTATAGTATGTATAATAGGCATATAAAGCCAGGAAGGACTTAAGTGTCTTTGCTAAGAAAGTACCTAAGGTATATATGATGATTATGTTAACATGAACGATTTTTAATCTTGAGACTGAAGTTTTTAAAATAGTTTTGAAAAACCATAAAAAACTTGTAAATGACCAAAATATAGTTACTTTAAAAATGAAATATGGTGGACAAGCTAATATTTAATATTTTAATTCTGTTTTGCGAGTGTCTGGTCTTAAAGCTAGGTATTTTTTAAAAGTTGTTTAGAAAGGCAAATCCTAATCAGGACAAGATTATAGTTAATTTTTAAGTGTAGGACATCCCCTAACAACATCCTCTAATGATGCAATCTGTCTACACACTTTGGAGGAAAAGAGTATGGGTGGGTTATTGTGACCCTCATTCCCACCTATCAAAATTGCCTTGACACTGCATGCTCTACTGGCAGTGGTGGGCCAGTATCATCATTTTACTTGAACATAACATATTTTCCCACAAAGATTCTTGGCCATGATTTTCTTATGTTGCTTATGTCAAACAGGTCTTTTAAAATGAAAACTAAAAATTAAAATTAATGTAAATTATACTGTATGCTAATATTTTAAAACACTACATGGAAAACATTTGCAAAAGGTGTATATGGGATGCAATTAATAATAGGAATTTGGCAGTAGAGACATTCTAGCATGCTAAAAGTATTTACAATTTTCCTTTCAATCCAGAATTTAAGAACATGTTAATCTCAAGTCACAATCCAATTGTTACTACAAATTATAACTTCTTTTATATTACCTAATGGCTCTTCTTTTATATTATCTAATGGCTAGTTCCTTTTTTTGCCTCTGTGGTAAAATATAATATCACTTGGTAGTGATCTGACAAGACATAATGTTTAACCTGATATTAACAGGGCTGTTGGAACACTTGAATTAACATCTAGGGCTTTTTTGTCATTCAATAAGTATGTTATAGTGATTTTGTCATTCAGTTACTTTTTTTTAGTGTAAATGCTTTATAAAATAGTTGTATTTTTACATAGCTATTTCTTAGAATTTTCATGTGTATATTTTTAGGAGTACATTATTAACATTAAACCAAGGATTTCCTTGAATTATTCAGAGCTTAAAAGTTTGGGTCTTCATTTCCTGAGTATTTATTAAATACCTGTTCTATGCCAAACACCGTGAGATAAACTCTACGTTAAAATAACAACAAAAATTTTGTTGTGCATTCTAGAAAATGATCCTTTGAGAGTACTTTTGTTGTTATCAGTGTCATCTGTCTACATTTTTCAATATGCAAACCACTGATTCCCAGCTATCAGTGGGAAATGCATTCTGTTTGAGAACTCATTCCTGTTTTATTTTTCAAAATAATTTTCACTCTCATGGAACTTATTATCCCATTTCTCTCTTTGCTGTTCTTTAAGACTTTCATGATGGATTATCTCCTCTTGGTCCTAATTCCTCTCTTCAGACTCCAGCCACAGTTTAGCCACAGTTTAACCATAGGCTAGTTTTGGTCCCATCTTCTCATCAATGTGTGTGTGTGTGTGTGTGTGTGTGTGTGTGTGTGTGTGTGTGTGTGTGTGTGTGTGTGTTGTTGTTTTTTTAGCTAAATTTCTTTGCATTTACACATTTTATCCAAGTTCATGTTTTTTATTAGTCCTTTGAAATCTTTAGGGTACATCTCCAAAAATAAAAATACCATTTTTTTCCTTTTATATTTTATTATTTGGGAGAGCTCACTACCCTTATTGTATCAAGATGTATCTGTGGGGGTTCCTACCTAAGGATCCTATATGCACTGAGCATTCACAACTACCTGACACTCCTCAAAGTAGTAATCTAAGAAGGGAAAGGAAATTTTAAGCAAATTCATAAACAAGATGAGGACTAAATCAAGTGTCAGATTCAAGACTGAAGAATTTAGGCTTCGATCTTCACAATCCCATTTTTCTTATGGGTACTAAAAAGGAATTCTTAAGCTGAATAGAATACAGAGCTATTGTACACTCAGAAAATAGAAAGTAACCAACTTTTTATTTGTTTAAATAGTCATGTCTGTGTAAATTAAATGATTTCACCAGAGTGTAATTCATTGATTTTGGCTCTTGTCATCTTGTGGTATCCAAGATCCTGGCTGAAAGGTTTTACCAGTGCTGGTGGGAGCCACTGAGGGTTCTTCCTTTCCGAAGTATGGAGCAGAGGCATGCCCTTTAATTTGAGTTTGAATAGGTGGAGGCAAGTGTTCTTTGATGGTCTCTTTACTAAGGAGTTTTTCTTTTTCATAAAAATCTTGACTTTTTATTTTTATTTCTTCTCTATATTTTTCATTCTTTAGTATTTCCTGCACATATGTAAATAGAAAAAAATATTAAATCAATAGCTTAAAGAACCCAAAAAGGCTTTATGAAAACAAAAATCAATAAAAATAAAATATTTACATGATACTTGCTTTTTCACTTAAATGCGTAGATATATACAGGATCATTTTTAAAAATCTATTTGATTATATACCACTGTTAAAATGTTCCTCATTTTATGCTAGAAATAAACATGAAGGACCACAGAATAGAAATAATTTCTTATCCCAAAATGGAAATAAGCTACTTAACATGAAATATTACACAGGAGCATAAGTCACTTGAAAGATTTTCCAAGCTTATCAACTATTTTCTGCCTTAAAATTCATCATCAGTGACTACTTTTCCACCAAAGAGGAAGAGTCAAACAAAGGTACTGCCATTTTTTTTTCCCGTGGGAACTAAAGTGTTAATGCTAAGGCCATCTTACAGTTCCAAATCCAAGCCCATCTATCTCCTTTTCTTTAGAGTGATAATGGCAGAGGATAGGAATAGAATGTGAGTTCAGCATGCCCTGAACGCTAGTTCCAAAGACACTTTGCTATTGGAAATGCTTCCTCAAATCAGTACAGACAATTTGCAGTGCAGTTCTGTTTCTCAGATTTGCTGTTAGATCTAGAAGGATTTACACCCAAAATAATGATATGTTAACTATTTTACTAAATATTAAGTCCATCACGTTTAAGAAGCAGCATTAAATGTACCACTAAAAAAGGCAGTTAAACTTCTGTACACTCATCCTTGATTTCAATGATGCCAACTTCTAAAAAGATGTATCTTAAAGACAGATGAAATGTTTTTTCTTCTATCTTGATCATTTTTAAATAGATGAAAAAAAATTAATACCTTTATTTTTATATGGTGCTGTGGATCAAACCTAGTGCCTCACATGTGCTAGGCAAGTGCTTTACCCCTGAGCTACAACCTCAGCCCATGGATGAAAAATTTTAACGTTTTTGCTTATCTGTGTTTTCTGTTTTTTCTTTAGGAATAAATGTCATTTATAATATGAAAAAATTAGAATGTTAATGTAACACAACATTGACAAAAAGAAGTTCTCAAGTTATTTTTTAAATTTCAACACTTCAAAAATGACACTTAAAAAGGCAATATCAGGGCATCTAAAATGTATGATGTGATCTTTCTAAAGTGAATTTCAAGTAGTATAGTCCTTTAAAAAGGTAAGCACCAATATTTAAAATAATGAGTTGAAGTTAAGAGATGGTGGTGCATGTCTCTAATCCCAGCTATTTGAAAGGCTCAGTAGGTGAATCTCAAAGTTCAAGACCAGCATGGGCAACTTAGTGAGACTTCTTCTCTAAAAGGTTGTAGATGTAGCTTAGTGGTAGAGAGCCCCTGGATTCAATCTTCAATATCCTCCCTGATGTGAACAAAATAAAAATTTAAAAAATTGCGATAGTGTTATAGACTTTTATATGTGGGGAATGGCCCATCTAATGAAATTTCTTCCTCAAATATATGAGGAAAAGAACAATGTTTATAAATGTTCTTGTTTTCACAATAGAGCAAATCCCCATGCATGGTTTAATAACCACAGGAATTGTAAGTTTAAGGGCAGCTGCTAACAAGTGAGGGTGAGAATAGAGAAATCAGACTTTGCTTTTCTTATACCATATAGAACTCTTATGTAAAGTGATTTTATACAAAGGAAATCTTTTACTATGATACCGGAAATAATGAAAGTAGACAAAAGTACTTTTATCGTATTGCTATGTTCAAGTTCCTGTGTCGTCATGTGAAAGCTCACTCTGGGGAGCAGAATGGGAGGTTCAGGGCCAGGTTAAACTTACCCTAATAACTGATCTCAAGCAGTAGGAGGCTACTCAGGCTGACATGGAGCTTGCTTGATCTTGGCAAAATAACATCAGTTACATCTCCTAAAACTACCCATGCCTCCATTGCTGCAGTTGGACAGTTGGTACACGAATGTGCCTTCTGAATAAGAGGGAACAGGGGCTAGGATATAGCTTGGTGGTAGAGCACTTGACTAGTTTGTATGAAGGCCTTGGTTCAATTGCTAGCATCTCCCAAAAACAAAACAAAACAAAACAAAAAAAGCATCTTTCATTTCTCTTTCTTTCAAACAATTTCTCTTTATATAACATTACTCTTCCAACTCAGTTTCTTTCTTAAAACAACTATTTAAGTAAATGAAAAGCCAACTTGATTATGGTGATAATTTTGATGTGTAGATGCATTAAAGACTGCATAGTTGAAAAACAGGGAATCTATACTTTTTCCTAGAAAAATTATTTATTCTTTTTGGTATCAGGAATTGAACCCAGGGATACTTAACCTCTGAGCCACATCCCCAGCCCTTTCTAATTTTGAGATGGGTCTCACTAAGTTTCATAATGCTAAGTAACTTGCTGAGGCTGGTCTTGAACTTTAGATCCCCCTGCCTCAGTCTCCTGAGCTGTTAGGATTATAGGCATAAGCCACTGCAACTGGCAAATAATTATTTTTTTAAACTAATTGCTACCCTGCAGAACCCTGCTAAGTGTTCAAGGGAAATTAAATAGAACATAAATCATTTATAAAAGGAAATCTAGTTTTGTAAATATTTGGAATCAACCAAATGAAAGTAGGAATTATATTAAGAAAGTATTTTAGCATGGAAACTATCATAAAGCAAAGATTATTTTCCTTAGAATTCCTTGGAACAGTATCACCTTGTCTCCATGTGTCCATCAATTAACAGTATGTTCCAGTGTTTGTGTAGGGACAAATCAAAAGCAAGGGGAACTTTCTTCACAGTTTGTATTTTAAAAACACTTATTTTACATATTGCTTCTCTTCCTGTCAATATTTTTTCTTAAACTTTTTTAAAAAAGGTGGCTGTTGGCATTTTATCACTTTAAATTGTGCCATGATTTATTTAATAGCTACCCTGGTTATTTTTCCCCAATATTTCACTTCATTTAAAAAATAATGTGTGATGATCATCCATGTTAATAATTCTTTGAATCAGGGCTTCAACCCCAAATTTACCTTTTATTAGATGTGTGACACCAAGAAAATCACTTAACTTTCTCAGTCTGTTTCTTTTTTGAAAATGGGGATAAAGTTAATTCATAAGAGTATAATGTTTCCTGAGATTGTTGATGATACACTACAAGGTAATTAATTATGTTTTTATAAAACTATGATACCAAATGAAAGTACCTTTTTTCTTTCTGTTCCCTTTAAGTACTCTATAGAGTTCCCTTAAAGGTTGACAGGTCTATCCAGACTACAGATTCTTCCATATTCTAATGTAAGCCAAACATTACTATTTGTTTAAAATTATCTTTTAAAAGTGCGATTATGTATGTATAGGTATTTACATTTAAAATTAATATAGTCTTTCCATTGCTAGATCCTCTGAAAGTTTCTCAGTAGTGGTTAAGAACATGGGGTCTAAAGTCATTCTACCTAAATACATATCCCAGTTTTTCCATTTTACTAGCTCTGTGACCCAAGGATTGTTACTTAACCTCTTTGTACTCAGTTTCCTTATGTGTACAAAGGAGATAACAATACTGTATTCCTCAGTGAGCTGTTGTAAAGACTGGGAAACAACTGATTGCTGGGCAGTGATAGTACAAGTAAGGAACAGGTGGATGTTTATTCCATTCACTAAAAAAAAGTTTTAAAAAATTCAATTTGCTTGCATTAGCCACATTTCAAGTATTTAATAGCTATCTTGGCTATAGTCCTGTAAAGTACAGATACAAAATATTTCCATCATTGCAGAAACTATTATTGGATTGCACTAATTTAGACCTATCCTAAGAAAATTTAAAAATAATTCTCCAAAAGTTTGGGCTGACACACATGCTAATTAATGGTCCTCCAGAACAAAATTAACATTTTCTAATGGAAGACAACAAAGCCCATGCATTAAACAAAATAATAACAATGTTCATCATGCAGCCAAGAAGCAAAAAGGAGGAAAGTGTGATTGAAAATTAGTCAATAGAAACAGACTCAGAAATAACAAATGACTGAATTAATAGATTTTATCAAAGGTATTATACTATAAAAATGTTCAAAGATTTAAAGGAAAAATGTCCATAAAGAGGAAAGAAATGGAAACTATTAAAAAGAATTGGGACTTATAGAAGTGAAAAATAAAAATACATACAATGAAATATTTAATGGAGTGCTTAACAGCAGATTAGACACTGTAGAAGAACAATCTGAAAATAAGGCAATAGAAGATACACAAGTGGAGAAAGGAGTTTTTGTTGTTTTGTTTTTTCTTTTTTTTTTTTAAGCTTAAAAACGGAACTATGGGAGCTATGGGATAATGTCTGGTGGCCTAACATATATGTAACTGGAGTCACAGAAAGAAGAGGAAAGAATGACTAAAAATATCTGAACAGATAAAAATATGTCTGTATATTCAAGAAGCTCAACAAACCCCAAGCACATCAAAATCAAATTGATAAGAAATAGCACTGAGTTCTCATTATAAGCAATGCAAACAATAAGACAGTAGAATGCCTTTAAAGTGCTTAAAGAAAAACTGCCAATTGAGAATCCCAAATCCAGTGAAAATAGCCTTCAAAATGAAGAAATAAAAATGTTTTCAGACAAAATGTGAATTTGTCACAAGCAAACCTCTTATCTACTACAAGAAACATTACAGGAACTTCAGCTAAAGGAAAAAGATACAAGATTGAAACCTGAAACTACACAATAAACTGCTGGAAATAGTAAGAACTTCATTTCAGAGAAAAACCAGATTGTGTACACTTTGCTAGGTGAGGGATGCCCTAGAACCTGTAAGTCCTTGAGAATATGATCATCACACTGCCCAGTGAAACCACTATGAATCTTGAAGCTTACCAAAAAGAGTTCTCAAACCCAGTTTAGAAATGCAGCCTGAATGGACAGAGTGGCACATACCTGTAATCCCAGCAGCTTGGGAGGCTGAGGCAGGAGGATGGCAAGTTCAAAGCCAACCTTAGCAACTTAACAAGACCCTGTCTTTTAAAATAAACTAAAAAGGGCCGAGGATGTGGTTCTGGTTAAGTACCCCTGGATTCAATCCCCAATACCAAAAAAAAAAAAAAAAAAAAAAAAATCTACATCTATCTACACAATGTACACACACACACAGAGCCTGAAAGGCAAGAGGACTATTGTTTCTATGTGCAGTCCTCAATTTAACAGCCCTCGGCCTGCCTCATTGCCTCTCTGCTCCCAACCAATAAGGAGCCTCTGTTCACCAAGCATTCCATGTCTTATACCATTGTCCTGGCTCCCCTGATTTAGGATTTGGAACAATATGTCAACAATGCTTCTTGTCTGACCGAAGTATTCGAAAGTCATGCATGAGGTCAGTACCATTCTAGGAGAGTCACATAAAGAATCTTCTGAAGTACTGAAAGAAATTATTCTCTACCAGTCTCAGGGAAGAAGAGGGAGAAACCATACTGACGATGGAGAAAGCAAAAGCTGTATCAAAATCTGTATGTCAGAATATTCCTTAAAAAAACCCAGGCTCATCAATATTATGTATATATTTTCTAGATCAAAATTATAACTGTCATCCTGAAGGATTAGATTGAAAAGGAGATTTAAACAAGGAAAAGGAAAAGCTATGAATGCCTTCAGCAAACATCAGTTTTGTAACAGACATATTAATGTGCTACTGTGACCATTAATTCAGTGATGTGAACTTAAGTCCCCCTCCCCTAAAGCTGTAGTTCAAATCCTTTCCAATACCATTATTGTGCTAAGAGCACTTAATGATAGCTATACTACTATTGTACTCAGTGTTGCAAATTCCTTTGTATGGTAATACCAAAGCTTTTGAAGTTTTTTTTTTAAAACAGCTTAAATATTCCACCTACTGATATGCTGATGTATTTAGTTCACTTATAGACATTAGAAATTATAAAATCATTAGTTATTTCATTCCTTTCATACAATCCCATATGTGAAATCCTAGTACATATGAGTTTTCCAAATGGTGAAGAATTCAGCTCTAATATGCTATTTCAACTCTTGAGAGTTATTAGATAACAGAAATGATATTTATACTAGAAAAAGGAGGTGAAACAAATGGCAAAATAGAACTAGAGATCTCTTCAGTAATATACTGGGAGAGATAAAGGAAATCAAGGCAATGCAAACCTGGGTCTGGCTCTTGGAACTGTAAAAATTTTGAGAGAAGGGAGTGAGCAGAAAAGTGCTCTCTGATGAAGTTATCACGATTGGATTGAAGTTTAGATTGCCTGATGAGTTCTAGGGAAAAGGAAGAGCTGAGAAATATCCAGGTGAGTTAAAAAGGCTAACTTCTTAAGAGTTTTCTGTCAAGTGTCCAACTTGTTTTTGTGTCTTTAGAGCCAAAGGTGTAAGAATTAACAATTCCGAGTCTATACTATTAAATGGAATAGAATATTTAGATGCAGGTCGAAGTAGACATATAAAAGCATTCAGACAACCAGAAGAATGAGAAGTTATACTCAATTCATGAATGATGTGTCAAAGTGCATTATACTGTCAGGTATAACTAATTAGAACAAGAAAAAGCATTTCAGAAATATTTATTACACATACCCACTAAACCAGGGAAAATAAATAAAAATTATGCTAATTATAAATCAACCATTTTTACTAACCTAAGATATGTAAAATGTCACTAGTATATTTTTATTTGCTTGTGTACGATATGTGTATAGGTAAAAATGAATAACTGCCTTTGTGATGTCATTCAAGATCCCAATCTGCTAGCCTAATTTGTCCTTTTAAAAGATGCAACCTAGCCAAATGAGAATTATTCTATCAGGGGGTGTTTAATGCTTTATACACACATATAATGCTGATAGTGTGATACTCAGGTTAAATATAACATTCCATGGTAATACAGTTCAACCTATGCAGGTTGAATACAAAAATACATATCATACCCCGGTTCTTTGTTGATGTTCTGGCAGTATGCCCCTCTGAAGTTTAGTATTTATAAATGGTCTCCATTTAACTTCAAGTACTTGAGAATTCCGAGTGTATTATATATAACTGTGTTCAAATTTAATTTCACAATACATGTCAAGACAAAATCTGAATACAGGTTAAATTCAGCAGTGTTCCATTGTTTACTATATTAAAGAGCAAGTAGAAACTCAGGAGTAAGTCTTAGGCCCATTCACTGGGTTCTCTTTTAGTGTTTTATGGGAACAAAACTGACCCATTTTATAAAATTCCAATTATGTACAAAATGAGAACCTGAATTTATAAAAAGTTATGGTTCAAATTATATTTAATATCTACTGGAGATAGATATATGCCTTCAAAGTGAAGGTAAGATAAAGACACAATGAAACTTTGGGTCTTTGAGAAACACATCAACTTTCTAAAATTATTAACTTACTAAATACATTTCCCAAATCCATGTTTTTACTTCTTACCAGAGATATGTTACATACAGGATAAATTTGACTGACAGCTCCATTAATTTCTTTCCATAATTTAAAGTATACATGTTAATGAATAATTTTTATTTTAATGAATATTCAACATTTTAAAGTATGAGTACATTGTCTTTGAGTCAAAACAAATTTTGAAAAATACAAAAAGGAGCTGGATGTGATGGTGGATGCCTGTAATCCCAGCAACTCAGGAGACTGAGGCAGGAGGATTGAGAGTTCAAAGCCAGCTTCAGCAAAAGCGAGGCACTAAGCAACTTGGTGAGACCCTGTCTGTAAATAAAATACAAACTAGGGCTGGGGATGTGGCTCAGTGGCCGAGTGCCCCTGAGCTCAATCCCAGTACTAAAAAAAGGAGGAAAAAAAAAAAAAAGGGGGTTTAATAAAGAGAAAATAAATAGATAAAATTTGGCACGAAGTATGTTTCTGAACCTCCACATCACAGATACCCAGAAAAGGTGTTACTACCTTATAATACTAGAATATACCAGTCTCCAACCTTCAAAATAATTGTAATGGGAATTTGATGTTTTAAAATGTTCTAAGCTGATTTTTGTGTGTGTGCTAGAAATTGAACCCAAAACCTCATTCATACTAGTCACACATTCTAGCACTGAGATATACACCCACCTCTCCCAATCCCCGGATAATCTTTTTTACAGTGTATTTTGTAATATACTAAGAAGAAATTCAGGCCTAGCAAATGCTATAGTGATGTCTAAGCTTGAAAATATTGCCTAATTGTTTAAGCTATATTTTCTAGTTCTACAAGTTGAACTGCCAGGATGAAATAAGTCATTAGTTCATTGTTTTCCAGTCTAGGAAGGAAAGAAGAGAAAAAATTGGGGTGGTACAGAGGTCTTTAAAAGGTATTCTGTGTTCACACTTAAGGCAGACCTGCTAGATAGTAATGAAAAATGAATTTAATCTTGTCCATATGGGAGTAGGAACCAAAAGGGTAAATAAATGACAGCACTTAGGTTAGTGTGCTAGCACTGGGTTGCTAAGAAATCTATTAGAATCAAACAGCCGCCAAGCAAGTTATGCTTTAGCAGACGATGAGCCTGCTACGTGTTCTTGCCAATCACTAGTATGCCTGTGCCAAATCAATGTCACATTTAATTTATTCACATTCAAATCTATTGCAAACATCCTTTGATCAATTACAATAATGAAAATGTACACTGAGTTTGTTGTTTTGACATGCTTTCTTGAACTTTCCTCCTCATTTTTCCTAAAACATTTCTAATTGCAAGAAGTTGATCTCAATGGCTCTTGTTATTTGAGGGGACAATTGTAAGGTTTGTTTATATTCTTTGCTGACTAGGAATTTCTGGCACTGAGTTTTCTTTCTCTGAACTTGAGCCAGAATAATTATTAAATCTCAAAATGTCACTAAAATGAACTAATCACAGAGCTCAAGTCATTAATAGTTTTTCAGGTGCTGTTTCCTTTAATAAAACAAATGAACTTGCACATATATGGGAAAAAAAGGACCTTTGAGCATAAAGACACAATTATTTAATTGAAAAATAAATTTAGCAGTTAAACATTAATAAAAAATAGTCATTTAACTTTAGTCCTCATTAACTGAACTACCCTGGTGGGAGGCAAAGAAAACCTTGCTCCCTTGTGTGAAAAGTGGAAAGACCAACATCCCCGGGAGAAAAGGTAATATGTTGTCATCACCTTCTGGGTTTGGCCTCTGTGACAGGTGAAGAAATGGAAGGGAGGCAAGAGCCTCAGAGAATAAGGCTTCATCAGTGTATGATTGCTAACACTGAGCTGTTACATGCCAGCTACGGTAGGGAGAAAACAGTTCTCTCCTATATAAAGAGAAGAAAGAAGAGGAGTTGGAGTTGGGAAAGAAGAGGTGAGATAAGAGTTAGAGAAGCTGAAACTCAGTCTTTACAGAGCCTACCTAGAGAATAAAAACTGTTTGTGGCCAGAGGGTGCACTCCTGAGATCTGATGTAGAGACAACAGGGGCTGTGGTTCTAAAGGGCATGTTCGTTCATTCAATAAATACATACTGAACACCTACATTTCAAGTGTTCTATTCTTATGAGCTTCCTTGGGGGTCAAAAAGGAGGTAGGCTTGCTGTAATGCCAGAAGTCAAAATAGAGAAAAGCTGGATAAGCACCAATGAGCACTATTTTGGTAATGCTTAGGGGTCCTTTCCTATTTTCTCACTCATTCATTGGTTCATTCATACAGTAACCAAGAGCCCACTATGTGCCAAAGATGGACAGCATTTACCCTGGGCTCACAATCTAGGGAAGAAAGGTAAAAAGTAACAAATTATAAGGTTTGTGATAATATTAAGCAAAGAATATTATGAAAACACAGAAGAAAAGCCAGTGTACTGATAATCATCCAGAGTGGCAACTAGGGGCTTAGAAATGAGTTCTTAGAGAAAGTGATACTCAAGTCTTAAATTTAGGGGAAGTAACCAGAGAACTGAGAGGAGGGAGCATTCTAGGAATAAGCATGTGTTCAGAGGGATGGAGTAGTAGAGCAACACAACAAATTCAGGACACAATGTTTCCTACAGTATGCAGGGATCAGAACATGCTGACTTTTGCAATGAAATGTTAGGATTTTTAGATTTTATCTTGAAAACAATGGAAAACCATTTAGGACTCTGAATCAAGAGCAGGATCTCCAGAGAAAGTATAGGATGTTCAGCTATATTTTTGAATTTCAGATAAACAAGTGTTTGGTATGTCATAAATATTGCATGGGACATATGCTTAAAATTAGTGATTATCTGAAATTAAAATTTAATGGAGTGTACTATGTTTCTATTTGCTTAATCTGGCAATCACAGGATATTTATATGTTTATATCTTATTTTTAAAAAGATGACTGGCAGCTGTAGAAACTGGATCAGAAGGAGGCAAGAATAGAATAGAAAGATCAGATAGAATGTTACTCCAGAAATGCAAGAGAGCAATTATTAGGGCAGGAATTAGGGCAAAGTGAGATGGAGAGGAAAAGTTGGAATGTTAAAACACTCAAAAGGGGAAAAAAGTCTTGGTCATCAAGTATGTAGAGGTGAAGATCAGGATGATCCCTGTTTCTAAGGAGTAATGATGGATAATGCCATTCGCCAAGGTAGGAAATATAGAAGTTCCATTTTAAATATGCCAAATTTGAGATGTCTATAAAATATTCAAGTATCTTGTAGCAAAACCATTAGCTCTTTATTCGCAGCCAAATTTCTAAACCAGAACTCAAGAAGTTTGAGTACTTAATTCTTGGCCCTGTTATTTTTGTTTACTCTCTCCCTGAGTAAATTGTTTCTATTTCTACAAGTTTAAATACTGCCTGCATAAGCTAAAGAATTTCAAGTTTATACCTTCAGGCCTAATTCCTAAACTCCAGAGCCATAAATCCAATTATTGAACTGATTAGATTTGGATGTCTAATAGACATTTTCATTTTAACATGTCCAAAAAACACCAAAGCTCAGAGGCCTAGCTTAACATTGTATAGTTAGCCTGTACTTGAAATCTGTTTCCATAGCATTCTCTACCATTCATTTCTGTCTTGTACAGTTCTCAGCAAGATAGCATACAACAGGACCCAATAATAAATACTGAATGACTCCAATGTGCCCTGATCCCTAGCATCTTTGTCCTGTTTCAACTGGGCCCCTCTTCCCTTTCCTCATATGCTAAGTCGTAGACAAATTCCAAGATAACACCCCCTTTCACAAACACAGATGAGGGCCTTCCAGCTAACTGGCAGCTCTAAAAGTTAATGATCATACTCTCAAAGTAGTCTCTGTGACATTATCAGATGCACATGGGCAGGGGTAAGGAAGAAGGAGGAGGAGTTGTTTTATAACAAGATACCCTGCAGTTGTCAACCATTTTAGCATGTGCCCTAGCTGCAGAGAGAGTGGTCTTGCTAGTGGTTTCTCAGGGCAGCCCACATCCAGTGACCAAGTGAGACAAACAGGAGCATAAAGGTCTCTCTGTTTTAACCAGAGGTAAGAAGACTATGATGGATAGTACTTGCTCCAGAGTTCCCCACTGAGTTGGCTGGAGCTTTGCTGGGGCTGCATCACTATCTGACTTTGTCCTCTGTTCCTACTTCCTTCCTCTTCCCTTTTACCAGGATACCTAAAAAATATCTTCTACCCCAACTCTGACTCATGTCTGCTTCTGAAGAACCCAACCTTGATAAAGATCCAGGTGACCTAATTGCTGCCTACCTCTCCAATCTCATTCCATTTCACTTTCCCTTTGCTCACTGCACTCCAGTCTCACTGGCTGCTTGTGTTCTTTAACCATACTACCGCACTTCATTTGGCCCTTTTTGCTTTCTGCCTGAAAGGCTTCTCCTCCAGTTCTTCACATGGCTAGAGGAACCTAAGGGTATATAACAACTTAAAGAGAGCTTCCCTGGCTGTATAAACATTGATATTGCTCCAAAGTCAAAACTATGCTGCGAGGTATAAACAAGTTTACAGCTTCCATCCTTGCTTTTCTTCCCTGTTCCCTCCCCACCTCCTATCATCTTAATTTCCTGTTTATTTTTTCATATTTCTTTTATAAAATAATACATGTCTGTCCCCTTCCCCCCCTACATAAAAGGTACTATCAACTGTTTTTCAAGTTACTTTTTTCACTTGATAATATGACATGAAGATCATTTCATAGCAGGATAGCCTTTTGGGACTTCACTGTGTGGCTATACCTTGGCTTATTAACCAAATTGTGTATTTTTGCCAGATAATTTTGAGAAAATTTCTAGAAGTTGAATTGCTAAGGCAGAGGGTAAATGCATATATATTTTGCTGGCAAAAAGGAAATGAGTTTCTACATGTCCTTTTTACTTCTCTTCCCTGTTCCCTCTTCCCTTCCCTATATTATACATTTCATATGTAATATATATTATATATAGTTGAATGAATGAATTTGGTTCTGTATGTGCACTTCATTCACTGCTGAATGAGCAGATTAACTTTGTATGCTGCAGTTGTATCATGAATTCAAACCTAAATTTAAGTAACTAGTAATCAGGAATAAATTATATTCCATCATTAATAAAGCAAATTCTGATTCTAAATGACTTAAAGGACTTCTCTTCATAATTGAAAATGCCTTAAGATTCTGAAAATTGAGAAAAGATAAGTACATATTTATTTATACTCTTGGAAATTTATACTAGCTCTTTTTTTTAAAAATGATGACTCAGTTTAATAAAACCGACTCAGTTTAAAACTTCTGAAAAAAATTCTCCTCTTTTTCTTTTGTATGCTTTACCTGTTGTTCAGAAAGTATCTGTATTAGAATATATCACCACCCAAATATACAGTTCTTAACTCAGTTAAGAGTAGGGACATTTAATAATATTTTGGGACCTAAAACACTTTTTTCCAAAGTTATAGTGATGATTCTATTCTCTGCGTAGTATACATTAAGTGATTTACCTACAGTGTAGCACATCTGCAATAAGTAATATAGATGTGATAGATCACAATAGAGCAACCAAAGCAGGTATGACTGATGAAACTTTTTATTTTTTTTGGCACTGGGGACCAAGTCCAGGGATACTCTACCTCTTAACTTCAGCCCCAGTCCTTTTTAATTTCTATATTGAGACAGGATCTCACTAAGCTGCTGAGGGTCTTGCTAAATTGCTGTGGTTGGCCTGGAACTTCCAATCCTTCTGCTTCAGTCTCCCAAGTAGCTGGGATTACAGGTGTGTAACACAAAGCCTGGCTGAAACTTGTAAGCAGGTTGCTGACGTTTCAGAGGGAATACTGATGTTTCCCAAAAGAAGCAGGGGTACTGTGGAAAGGTAGATGGGTAAATCCTCAGTCACTTAAAATGGAACTCAGGACTCTATTGTAAAGGCCAGGCATTTCCCTTCCTATTATGAAACAGGAGAAGGTAGGAGTAAGAAGATAGGCTAGAGTATAGGGTAGGACAGTGGTAAGGAGTGGGAGAAGGTGATTCTATGGCTAACTAGAATTAGAGTAGTCAGATAAACAATTACTATAACACCAATAACAATAACATTCACTTTAGGCAATGCCAATAGCACTGACAGGCAGTTGGAGCTACTTGTAGCAACTATACTGGGAAGGGAATGTAATTCCCTGAAGAATAGTGGCTGATGAAACCCAACCGAAATGATATTGTGGAAAGGAAGAAAGGTAAAAGGAAAGAAGCACAGTAACATGTCCTAAAAGAAACTGAAAAGGTTGGAATATTAATTAGGATTGTAGAGTGAGTTCTAAAGGTCAGGAAACCAAGTGTAAGCTCAAGTGGGTATCAATGGTAGCCAGGTTTTCTTTACGATTGCTGTCAGGAGAAAAAGAGGCTCAGGGATGTCCCTGATGTCCCAATGATGAAGACCAGAAGACGAAGAAACAAGGCTGGGTGAGAATTCATGGGAGTTGCAGAAGGGCATCAAAATGGTCACTAGGGAATGAGAATAAAGGAAAAGCAGAGACCAAGGTAAAGAAAATTCTCCAAGAGACCAATTCTTCAATGTCCCTGAGCACCAACTCAGAACCAGGCACTGTTTTAGATCCTACAGATGCAGCAGGAACCAAATCATAGTCTCTGCTCTCATAGGGCTTAAATTCTAGTAGGAAGAGACAAACTATCAACAGGCAGAGAAATAAGGGAGCTAATGAATCTAAGTAATCAGGTGATGGCCCGTTGTTGTCTTATCTTTCTCATTTAATCAGCCTGCCCTTTTTGGTTAGCCCAGAAACAGGAAAACGAAATAGCTTTTTTTTTTTCTCCCTCGGTGGCACTGGGGATTGAACCCAAGACCTTGTGCATGCTAGGTAAGCATTCTACCAACTGAGCTATATCCCCAGCCCTTTGAATTTTTTTTTTTTTTAGCTCCTTCAGAATGTTTTTTTCTTTCTCACAATGGAGATTTCTTTTTTTCTACAAAATTTATACATCTTAAAACAGATGCAGAAACTTAAGCAACCACAAATCATTGAAGTAGAAAACAAATTTCTCATACTATTATATCTACCACTAAAAAGTCTGGACTATATTATTAAAGATTTTCCCCTATACATACAAATTTATAACAAAGGATATAATGCATCTCATTTACAAATACATTTGTATATATAATTTAGAGATATACTATATATACTGTTTAATAAACTGCTTTTTACTACTTTTTTTTTTTTTGTGGTACTGGGGATCAAACTCAGGGCCTTGTGCTTGCAAGGCAAGCACTCTACCAGCTGAGCTATCTCCCCAGCCCTACTTACTACTTTTAAGACATCATTTTATGTCAATAAATGTACAGTATCCTTAATGGCTGCATAATAGCCAATAATATTCCATTTTACAGATAAATGTACTTTATTTATTCAGTCTCCTATAGGTGGATGTTTAGAGTGCTTCACATTTTATAAGACAACATTTTGTATAAGATTTTTACACATTTGACATTCCTTTCTTAGGATACCTTCTCAGAACCGGAATCACTACTACATCATAAGGTTCTCAAAGATTTGGAAAACTGCTACCTAAAGAGTTTTAACATCGGGGTGGGGTTGTGGCTCAGTGGTAGAGTGCTTGCCTAGCACATGTGAGGCACTGGCTTAAATCCTTAGCACCACATAAAAATAAATACATAAAGATATTTTAAAAGTCTAAATAAAAAGTTTTAATATCAACTTACACCTGTACTTGTATTTGTATGAACGCAAATACGTCAATGCAAAAAAAAAAAAAAAAAAAAAAAAGGGAAATATCCTTTTCAATCCTACATTTTAAAATTATTCCCACTCCCATTTTTGGTTTACCTTTTAGTAACATTTCATACAAAAAAGGTAAGCAAGGATGCTCTCCAGGTCATCTGTGTATGTTGCCTTATGTAGCAACATCTAGTATGGAATAGGCACTTAAAAGTTATTTGTTGAACAAATTTAAGTTTCTTCTTTCCTGGGCCCTACTATTAGTTTTCTCTTGATCAGTTTTCCTTCTAAGAGATAACTGAATAATAAAGGCGGTTTCAAAATAACCCTCCTCTCCAGAAGTTGTATAGAGAGAGGAGTTAAATCTCACTACTCCAAAAAAAAAAAAACAAAAAAAAAAAAAAAAAAAACAATCATCATGTTAGGCACCACTGGATTTAGAATAGTCAGAAAATCTTGGGCTGGGCTTCATTAAACACTGCAATATGGTAACCGAGTCAGGCAAGCTATATGTGGTCTTGAGGAAATTCTTCTGGCATGAACTAATGTGGCTTTGATGTTATCCACAAATGCACCTAAGTTCTGTATCTCAAGAATTTTAATAGTTTCACAATCTATTGTTAGTTCACTTTTGAAAATGAATACATAAATGCCATACAACAAATTAAGTATAAAAGGAGAAGTGTTGTAAAACCAGAGCAACCCAAAAGTTTGGAACTTGTAACTTAGTTTCTATTGATATCCTCTGTGATGGCAATTGATAACTTATTTCAAGGACAGGAACATTAGATTCTAAACATAAGTTCCTACAACAGCAATAGCCACTTCCTTGGATATTATCGATTAATAAGGATATAAACCAAAGGTTATGATAGCATGTTTTGTCATTTGCTAGGTAAATGAGTTAATTTCAAAGACATAAGGGTTGACTACTTTTTCATTCTTCAATACATCTTGGGTAAGATGGCTATTTTACAGAGTAAGTCTTAAGAATGTCTTTCCTTTCATACTAAGCCATCTTTAAAATGGCAAAGTGGCAAAATGTGGTTCTTATCTTTCTCAAGAATACATGTTTATGAATGAAGAACACATAAGATAAGTTTATAAGAAGACTGTGTTCTGATACTCGGATCAGAAAAGTTTTTAAGATGCTTAGACTGAACAAAAGCTGGGCTTGATTTTCACAGTATAGGCTACTAGTATTTACATTTTACTATCATTTACTTACATATTCTTCTTCTTCCTTTTTTGCAATGAGATCTTGCTATGTTGCCATGGCTGACCTTGAACTCCTGTGCTCAAGACATCCTCCTGCCTTAGCCTTCCAAGTAGCTGGGCCTACATACATGTGCCTTCACACTCAGTTTGCTTCTTAAGTTAAGAGGCAACTGTTGATGTTTTCTTAGGTGAATCCATGCAATGTACTTTCACTTAGTATGTTGCTGAACAATAGTTCAATAGTTGCAAATATTATGCCAATACATAAATAAATTTTGTTAGTATTACTTTAGTGTGATGATGTGTCATGGCTTTTAAATATTATTGCATTTAAATGACAATGCAGTATAAATTTATTGGCAAAATATCAAACTGGTCATGAAAATGTGGAAATTGTTCTATAGAAAATCTTATTAGTGAGGTTATTTTCAACAAACACAAATGTTTTTATAATAAACTTCCATGCATTTTAGTGATTATTGATAATGCAATTAATCTGACTTTATGGTGGAGACAATTACTAAAACCTTATACTTATCAGTCCTAACTAAAATATACCTTTTCCCTGTCTGAAAAAGGGAGACTGTCAAAACAGATAAAAGTACTTCTATATCTTCCACCAGAAATGGATCTTTTCTTCAGTACGACTGTAAGGCTCTTAACTATAGTCAAATTTCTAAGCCAATAAAAATGACTGGTTGCATAAGATTTGGGGCATTCTTAGTGTACAATGCAGAGCTGTATTACTATTTTATAATGTTTAGGTTATTTATGGGCATGGTAATCAGGCTTTAAAAGTTACAGATTATATAGGTAATCAAAATTAGAAGAACTGGTCCACAACAAACGCAGATAGTTCTTTTAAAATTTTATTTTAAATATATAAGACTCTCATAGTTACTATCCAAGCAGCAACAGGCTTATCTTTCAATTCTGGGTAGGGGTCTAAGTATTTTAATCTGAAGATCTGAGAATTCCTAGTTCTTTAATTAAACCTTCTACCTTGTCAATACAGATCAAAAATTTAAATTTTTTTGTCGGCTACCTAGCTAAACATTAAAAGTGTGTTACTGATGTGGGCCTTGAATCTAATTGCCTTGAGAAAATTATTACTTTTAAATAAGAAATATAGGCACATGGTCTCAAATTAAAATGATGCAAAGATACTAAGAGCTGAAAAGTAACATTCCCCTCACAAGTGCCCTGCTACCTACTTTTTTTTTTTCCCGAGGAATCCACTATATTCTTCTAGAGATGCTACTGGAACCATAATTTCAAGTTTTCTTTGTTATGATTAAAAACACTGTGAAATATATCCCAATTCTACCATGTAAGGCTTTTAGATAAGGAAAGATTAATATACTTTCCAAATGTATACATTGGGTTGACCAAAATAGGGCAAAAGAAGAGAACTGACAATATTCAATGATAAAAATTACAAAGCAACAGAGGGTTTAGGAGTGTGAATGGTGACAATCATTGTTCAAAATATGTGTCAGCAAAAGTCTGTCTGAATACTCATTTCTAATACTGTGGCCAGGCAGGTAATATCTGATCTTACTTATCAAAATTTTTTCTATTAAAAAATTCAACATTGTGAGGAAAAAAATACAAAAACAAAGTGAAGAAAGTTAAGAGTGAAAAATACCTTGAAGCTAAAGGAGAACTTTCCAATGGAACACTGTGTGATAGGTGAAAATATCTTCATGTGTGCTGTGCAATATGGTAGCCACTACCACCATGCCACATAGCTACTTAGCACTGCAAATGTGGTAGAGTGACTGAGGAATTTTTTAATTTGATTTGCATTAATTCAAGTTGTAAGTGGTTAATATCTTCTATATTGAAAAATGAAAAATGATGGAAAACATTAGTATCAAAAAGAAATTTTAGGGCTGGGGAGATAGCTCAGCTGGTAGAGTGCTTGCCTTGCAATCACAAGGCCCTGAGTTTGATCCCCAGTACCACAAAAAAAAAAAAAAAGAAATTTTAAGATGAAAGATTTTTAAGTTATAATAATGAAAATAAAAATTTAGAACCATCATGAGTAATATGTCCCAAATGAAAATTCTCTCACAATCTTACATCTGAATAGAAATCTACAGAAATTAGAAAGAACATCCATTAAAAGTGTAGGTACAGAAAAATAAGTATGTAAAGAATAAAGAAAAAAGGCCATGAAGTAGAAAGGCAAGAATAAAAATTAATTTACATAAAAGTCTTGTTAGATTAAGACAGGAAAAGTGTTAATTATCTGATAAAAAGAGCACAGCAGTGCTTTATAAATATTTGTTGGACTGAAATGAGGTGGATATTATGGTTGCCTCTTCCTCAGCATATTGTTGGGCACCATCTGTCAGATCACTTACTAGAAGAGACCACTGAACATTCTTAATTTTCCTTTTAAAACAAGTATTTTTCTGATTAAGGACAAATGTACCCTTTATATAGCAAATTCACAAAATATATAAAAGCATAAAGAAGAAAATAAAAATCAACTTACCACCCAAATAACCATTATAATTCTATATTTATGTTTCCCATCCATGTTGTTTTTAAATACACAAGACTCCCTTTTTACCCCCCTTAGGGTAAAAATATCTTAAAATTCAAGCTTACATGGTATATTTTATAAATTTCTTCCTTTTAAAATTCATTCTCACACAATGCATTTATAAAGGTTAAACACATAAACATGACATTAACTTGGAAATAGGCTAAGTCAACAAATTAGATTCACACTTACACCTTCATTGCTAATTGTGATAACCTGTTTGAACTAAGCCTCAAAGGGTTAATTAGCTAGCAGCATTTGTCAGTGAGAGATAATGTACTTGTTTTTTGTTTTTTTTTTTTAACCCAAGAGTGCTTAATCACTGAGCCACATCCCCAGCCCTTTTAATATTTTATTTAGAGACTGGGTCTCACTAAGTTGCTGAGGCTGACTTTGAACTCATGATCTTCACCCTTAGCCTCCAGAGCTGATGGGATTACAGGCATGCACCATGGTGCCTGGCACTGAGATTTTTAAAGTATGTGCAAATTTACAAGTCTTTATTTTCCAACAAGAATATAAAGTCCAGTACATTTCTCTCATCTCAATACTTTTATCAGTCTTACCTAAGTTAGGAAGGAACTGTTGGCTAGGGGGTTGATTTAGTGGTAGAACACATGCTTAGCATGCATGAAGTCCCGGGGTTCATTCCTGGTACTTCCAAAAAAAACCCCAAAATGTGTGTGTGTGTGTGTGTGTGTGTGTGTGTGTGAGAGAGAGAGAGAGAGAGAGAGAGAGAGAGAGAGAGAGAGAGAGAGAGAGATACATACATACATTCACACTTACAGTTTTATATGTATAATATATACATATATATATATAATTACAATTGTCTTACAAAATAGAGGTATAAATAAAACACCAGTGAATATGATAATTGTTCTTTCCTTTTTAAGGAACTTCCAAATTGTAAAGTGTGCTAATAACAAAGAAAACAGAATAAATGACTGATTGAAATTCTCCTGGCACCAAACCTAGTACCAAACAGGTAATTAAGTTCTTGTGAGTAGAATTTTTTTCACTGGGTTATACTCATACCTTCCTGAGCAGGAATTTGAGGACTCAAAATTTCTGACCGTTCAAAACCCAATGATCTTCAAAGCAAGAAATGTAAGTAAAAGTTAATTATAACCTGTGGTACTTAATTACATACTTAGTAGGAAAGAAAATCTATACTCTTGCATGAGGTAAACTTCAGGTAAACTTTTAGGCCAAACCATGCTTGTTCCTGAAGAATTAACCTCAGGGTCTCTCGAATGTCCGGGCAAATGATGAATGACATCCCAGAATTTCATTCCACTAAGAGGATTTTGGTCACAAAATTTTTATACACAGCTGATACACAAATACAATTTTTAGAATATTCCTAAGGAATATTTTATTTTGTGTTACCAAATGTGCCCTCAGATTACAAAGTTAGTTGGCATGTTGAATTTAATTACCTGATACTGACCATTTACATTTTTTGAGTTTATGTCTGCTAAAGATAATTTTGATTTTGATATAGCTGATGATGAATAAGTGATCCCAAGCAAAACAATCTGGGGAGAGGGAAACAGGAAAGGAAAATCAAAATAAAGATGTGCTCTGGAGCTGGACACTGTCTGGACCCTGGGACCTTCTGAGGAGTCATGTTAAAAGTCTCTGAATTGTTTGCCCAGGGGACTAAAAAAGGAGCTTTCAGGGTTTATTTGTGGTACTAGGGATTGAACCCAGGGGTGCTCTACCACTAAACTACAACCCCAGCCCATTTTATTTTTTATTTTGATACAGGGTCTTGTTAAGTTGCTGAGTATCTCACTAAATTGCCTAAGCTGGCCTTGAACTTGCAATCTTTCTGCCTCAGACTCCCAAGTAGCTGAGATTACAAGCATGTGCAACTGTACCTGGCAGAAAGGGAGTTTTCATCCAGTAACTCTTATCCTTCATTGGTCAAGATAGTATGTTAACCCTCTCATACCCCAAGTGCTTTTCCTCAGACATCACATGCCAGTGTCAGAAAAGAATGCAAAGTATATTCAGGAGAGTTGTGGCAAGGTTACTCCTATCAGCAGACGGCTGCCACAGGAAGGCTGGAGTAGAAGGTAGGACAAGAGGCAAGTGAGGTAGGGCACAAGAGGCACTGATATGGAACTTCTACATGCTTGTATTTTTTCCATTGGGATAGATTTAAAATCATCTTGGGAGGTTTCAAGATGGCGGCCTAGAGGGTGGCTGCATTTCATGTTGCTCCAGGACTCAGGATTCAAAAGAGGAGATATTGAGACGCTTGGGACCAACTCAAAGCAGCCGGGTGACTCTCACCCCCTGGGGAGGCATCCTGGATGGGACGGTGGTCCCAGAACGCAGGAAACTTTATGAAGTAGAACTGCCGGCGAGACGCCCCTCCCCCCGCTGGAGCAGTGAACTCGGACAACTGGGAGCGCCGTAAAGGAGGCCGCTCGGCACAGCGCTGGGACTCGGAGCAACCACTGGGGCTCCGGCGGTTGCCCAGGGGAAGAGTGGCGAGGAGAGCTGTGTGGACTCAGGACACCGGGGCCTGCCCTGAGGAGGAGGAGGAGGAGCGTGGCCACTTGGATTTGGAGTGACTGCACCAGAGCTACAGGCGGTTGCCAGAGGAGAAGCTCCGCGGCGAGCTGTTTGGACTTAGAACGACGCTTCTGAACCCCGGGGCCTGCCCTGAGGACGAGGAGGAGGAAGAGGAGGGTGGCCGCTTGGATTCGGGGTGACTACACCAGAGCTACAGGTGGTTGCCAGAGAAGGGGCTGCGTGGCAAGCTGTTTGGACTCAGACCACTTCTGAACACCGGGGCCTGCCCTGAGGACGAGGAGGAGGAAGAGCAGCGTGGCCGCTTGGATTCGGGGTGACTACGCCAGAGCTACAGGCGGTTGCCAGAGCAGGGGCTGCGTGGCGAGCTGTTTGGACTCAGACCACTTCTGAACCCCGGGGCCTGCCAGGAGGAGTAGGAGGAGGAGGAGGAGGAGGAGCGCGGCGGGTCGTTTGGACTCGCAGTGACTGCATTAGCGCTCCAGGCGGCTGCTCAGAGGAGAAGGCGAGTGGTGAGTTGTTTGGACTTAAAGTGACAGCTCCTGAACACAGGGGGGCTGCCTGGAGGAGAAGCGTGGTGGGACGCTTGGTCTTGAGTGGCCGCACCAGAGCTCCGGCGGTTGCCCAGAGGACCCGTGCTGCGGGTCACGTGGACTCAGAGCCACTCAGAGCGACCGCTCCTGAACACCCGGGGGGTTATCTGGAGAAGGAGGAGGAACGGGGAGGGTCACTTCGACTTGGAGTGATTGATTGCCCAGGGCTACGGGTGGTTGGTGGAGGTGGAGGCACGCAGTGAGTTTCTTGGACTCCTAGTGACCGCACAGGAATACTGGGCGGCTGTCTGGAGGAAGAGGCGTGTGGCGGGTCTCTGGGATTCAGAGCGATTGTACAGGGCCCCAGGTGGCTGCTCAGAGGAGGGGCCGCATAGCCAGGCGATTAGGTGCACAGCAGGGTCCCAGGATCTAGGAGGCTTCTTGGTGGAAGAGCCGCACAGAGACAGGCTTAGGGCGGAGCGAAGGTTCCAGGCCAGCGGGCAGATTCTCTGAGGAAGGGCAGCCTAAGGAGAGTCATCTGCAAAGGGTGAGGCTCCCAGGCCCAGGAGGTAGGGCCGGGCCCATGGGAACTTTGCAGAGGAAGGCAGCCCAGCCCAGGCGGTAGCTGTAAATTGAGGGAAACCTCTAGGAGGGAACTGACCAGCGAGACCTCCCCACTGGGTGAGTCTTCCCTGCTGGGGGAGGTTTCCCCACAAGGACGGTAAAACCAGAGACTCAGGCCCAAACAGGCCTTGCCTCAGCCCGCAGCCTAGGTCCCCTTTGGATGACCATTGGTCAACAAGTGGAGGCACCTCTGCCCACTAGCAGGGATTATACCCCACCTGAAGGCCACCACTCCTAGAGAGGCAGCTTCCTTGTGGAGCACCGCATTATCAACTTCCTCCAAGACTTCAGCCTACTGAAGGCTAAGGGGGGATATATAGAGAAATCTTCAGGGACATTGTAAGTCAATAGAGGAAATCTGCAATATCTCAGCGGTCCTCTGATACCTGAACAATATGAGAAAACAAGGAAAGAAAATGCTGCAAACAAATCTAGATGTTACATCAATAAAACCCAATGACAGCATGGCAGAAGAAATGACAGAAAAGGAGTTCAGAATGTACATAATGAAAATGATCAGAGAAGCAAACGATGAGATGAAAGAGCAAATGCACGCACTGAATGATGAGATGAAAGAGCAAATGCAAGCATTGATTGATCGCACCAATCGACAGTTAAAAGAGCAAATACAGGAAGCAAAAGATCATTTCAATAAAGAGTTAGAGATATTGAAAAAAAAACCAAACAGAAATCCTTGACATGAAGGAAACAATAAACCAAATTAAGAACTCCATAGAAAGCATATCCAATAGGATAGAACACCTGGAAGACAGAACCTCAGACATTGAAGACAAAATATTTAACCTTGAAAACAAAGCTGAACAAACAGAGAAGATGGTAAGAAATCATGAACAGAATCTACAAGAACTATGGGATATCATGAAAAGGCCAAATTTAAGAATTATTGGGATTGAGGAAGGCCTAGAGAAACAAGCCAAAGGAATGAACAACCTATTCAATGAAATAATATCAGAAAATTTCCCAAATCTGAAGAATGAAATGGAAAATCAAGTTCAAGAGGCTTACAGGACTCCAAATACACAAAATTACAACAGACCCACACCAAGGCACATTATAATGAAAATACCTAACATACAAAATAAAGACAGAATTTTAAAGGCTGTGAGAGAAAAGAACCAAATTACATTCAGGGGGAAACCAATACGCATATCAGCAGATTTTTCAATCCAGACCCTAAAAGCTAGAAGGTCCTAGAACAACATTTTTCAAGCCCTGAAAGAAAATGGATGCCAACCAAGAATCTTATACCCAGCAAAACTTACCTTCAAATTTGACGATGAAATAAAATCCTTCCATGGTAAACAAAAGCTAAAAGAATTTACAAAAAGAAAGCCAGCATTACAGAACATTCTCAACAAAATATTCCATGAGGAAGAGATGAAAAACAAAGAAGCAAATCAGCAAAGGGAGGAATTATCCTAAAGGAATTGTCAAATAAAGGAGGAAACAAGTTGTGTCAAACAAATAAATAAACAAAATTTTAAAAATGAACCAAATGACCGGGAAACCAAATCATTTCTCTATAATAACCCTGAATGTTAATGGCCTGAATTCATCAATCAAAAGACATAGACTGGCAGACTGGATTAAAAAGAAAGATCCAACAATATGTTGCCTGCAAGAGACTCACCTCATAGAAAAAGATACCCATAGATTAAAGGTGAAAGGATGGGGAAAAACATACCATGCACATGGACTCAGCAAAAAAGCTGGAGTATCCATCCTCATTTCCGATAATGTGGACTTCAAGCCAAAGTTAGTCAGAAGGGATAAAGAAGGTCATTTCATACTGCTTAAGGGAAGCATAAATCAGCAAGATATAACAATCATAAACATCTATGCCCCAAACAGTGGCTCATCTATGTATGTCAAACAAATCCTTCTCAATTTCAGAAACCAAATAGACCACAACACAATAATACTAGGTGATTTTAACACGCCGCTCTCACCACTGGACAGATCTTCCAGACAAAAATTGAGCAAAGAAACCATAGATCTCAACAACACAATCAATAATTTAGACTTAACGGACATTTATAGAATATTCCATCCAACCAAGAGTGAATACACTTTCTTCTCAGCAGCACATGGATCCTTCTCTAAAATAGACCATATATTATGCCACAAAGCTAATGTTAGCAAATACAAGAAGATACAGACACTACCTTGTATTCTATCAGATCATAATGGTTTGAAGTTAGAAATAAATGAAAGAGTAAAAAACAGAAGCTACTCCAACACCTGGAGATTAAACAATATGCTATTACATGATGAATGGATAACAGAAGATATTAGGAAGGAAATTAAAAAATTCCTAGAGGTAAATGAGAACAAAGAAACATCATATCAAAATCTCTGGGACACTATGAAAGCAGTACTTAGAGGGAAATTTATTTCATGGAGCGCATTTAATAAAAGAAGTAAAACTCAACAAATAAACAACCTAACACTACAGCTCAAAGCCTTAGAAAAAGAAGAACAGAACAGCACCAAAAGTAGTAGAAGACAGGAAATAGTTAAACTCAGAGCTGAAATCAATGAAATTGAAACAAAAGAAACAATACAAAAAATTGACAAAATAAATAGTTGGTTCTTCGAAAAAATAAACAAAATTGATAAACCTTTAGCCACACTAACAAAGAGAAGACGAGAGAAAACCCAAATCACTAAAATTCGGAATGAACAAGGAAATATCACAACAGACAGGATGGAAATACAAAACATAATTAGAAGCTATTTTGAAAATCTATACTCCAACAAAATAGAAAATTTCGAAGACATCAACAGGTTTCTAGAGACATATGAATTGCCTAAACTGAATGAGGAGGACATAAACAATTTAAATAGACCAATTTCAAGTACTGAAATAGAAGAAGTCATCAAAAGCCTACCAACAAAGAAAAGTCCGGGACCAGATGGGTTCTCAGCCGAGTTCTACAAAACCTTTAAGGAAGAGCTCATTCCAATACTTCTCAAAGTATTCCATAAAATAGAAGAGGAGGGAACCCTCCCAAACTCATTCTATGAAGCCAATATCACACTGATACCTAAACCAGACAAAGACTCATCAAGGAAAGAAAATTTCAGACCAATATCCTTAATGAACATCGACGCAAAAATTCTCAACAAAATTTTAGCAAATCGCATACAAAAACATATTAAAAAGATAGTGCACCATGATCAAGTGGGTTTCATCCCAGGGATGCAAGGTTGGTTCAACATCAGGAAATCAATAAACGTAATTCACCATATTAATAGACTTAAAGTCAAGAATCACATGATTATTTCAATAGATGCAGAAAAAGCATTTGATAAAATACAGCACCCCTTCATGCTCAAAACACTAGAAAAAATAGGGATAATGGGAACATTCCTTAATATTGTAAAGGCCATTTATGCTAAGCCCATGGCTAATATCATTCTAAATGGTGAAAAACTGAAAGCATTCCCCCTAAAAACTGGAACAAGGCAGGGATGCCCTCTTTCACCACTTCTATTCAACATCGTTCTTGAGACTCTGGCCAGAGCAATTAGACAAACCAAAGAAATTAAAGGGATACGAATTGGAAAAGAAGAACTCAAACTATCCCTGTTCGCTGATGACATGATTATATATTTAGAGGAACCTGGAAATTCCACCAGAAAACTCTTAGAACTCATAAGTGAATTCAGTAAAGTAGCAGGTTACAAGATCAATGCCCATAAATCCAACGCATTTTTATACATAAGTGATGAATCTTCAGAAAGAGAAATTAGGAAAACAACCCCATTCACAATAGCCTCGAAAAAAATAAAATACTTGGGAATCAATCTCACAAAAGAGGTGAAAGACCTCTACAATGAGAACTATACAACACTAAAGAAAGAAATTAAAGAACACCTTAGAAGATGGAAAGATCTTCCATGTTCTTGGATAGGAAGAATTAATATTGTCAAAATGGCCATACTACCTAAAGTGCTATACAAATTCAATGCAATTCCAATTAAAATCCCAATGACGTACCTTACAGAAATAGAGCAAGCAATTATGAAATTCATCTGGAAGAATAAGAAATCCAGAATAGCTAAAGCAATCCTTAGCAGGAAGAGTGAAACAGGGGGTATTGCAATACCAGATCTTCAACTCTACTACAAAGCAATAGTAACAAAAACGGCATGGTATTGGTACCAAAATAGAAAGGTAGATCAATGGTACAGAATAGAGGACACGGACACAAACCCAAATAAATACAATTTTCTCATACTAGACAAAGGGGCCAAAAATATGCAATGGAGAAAAGATAGCCTCTTCAACAAATGGTGCTGGGAGAATTGGAAATCCATATGCAACAGAATGAAACTAAACCCATATCTCTCACCATGCACGAAACTCAACTCAAAATGGATTAAGGACCTCGGAATCAGACCAGAGACCCTGCAGATTATAGAAGAAAAAGTAGGTCCAAATCTTCACCTTGTTGGTCTAGGACCAGACTTCCTTAACAGGACTCCCATAGCACAAGAAATAAAAGCTAGAATCAACCACTGGGATAGATTCAAACTAAAAAGCTTTCTCTCAGCAAAGGAAACTATCAGCAATGCGAAGAAAGAGCCTACAGAGTGGGAGAATATCTTTGCAAATCATACTTCAGATAGAGCACTAATCTCCAGAATCTATAAAGAACTCAAAAAACTCTACTCCAAGAATTCAAACAGTCCAGTCAACAAATGGGCTAAGGAAATGAATAGACACTTCACAGAAGAAGATCTACAAGCAATCAACAAACATATGGAAAAATGTTCAACATCTCTAGTAATAAGAGAAATGCAAATCAAAACCACCCTAAGGTTCCATCTCACCCCAATTAGAATGGCGATTATCAAGAATACGAGCAACAACAGGTGTTGGCGAGGATGTGGGGAGAAAGGTACACTCATACACTGCTGGTGGGGCTGCAAATTAGTGCAGCCACTATGGAAAGCAGTGTGGAGATTCCTTAGAAACCTTGGAATGGAACCACCATTTGACCCAGCTATCCCACTCCTTGGCCTATACCCAAAGGACTTAAAATCTGCATACTACAGAAATACAGCCACATCAATGTTCATAGCTGCTCAATTCACAATAGCCAGACTGTGGAACCAACCTAGATGCCCTTCAATTGATGAGTGGATAAAGAAACTGTGGTATATATATACTATGGAATATTACTCAGCCATAAAGAATGATAAAATTATGACATTTGCAGGCAAATGGATGAAATTGGAGAATATCATGCTAAGTGAGATAAGCCAATCTCAAAAAGCCAAAGGACGAATGATATCGCTAATAAGTGGAGGTTGACACATAATGGGGGGGAGGGAAGGGTTAGAGTTAGGGTTAGGGAGGGGGGCAAGTATGGAGGAAGGAAGTACTGTATAGAGGGTAAAGAGGGGTGGGAGGGGTGGGGGGAAGGGAAAAAAATAACAGAATGAATCAAACAACATTGCTCTATGTAAATTTATGATTACACAAATGGTATGCCTTTACGCCATGTACAAACAGAGAAACAACATGTATCCCATTTGTTTACAATAAAAAAAAAAAAAAAAAAAAAAATAGACCATATATTATGCCACAAAGCTAATGTAAGCAAATACAAGAAGATACAGACACTACCTTGTATTCTATCAGATCATAATGGTTTGAAGTTAGAAATAAATGAAAGAGTAAAAAACAGAAGCTACTCCAACACCTGGAGATTAAACAATATGCTATTACATGATGAATGGATAACAGAAGATATTAGGAAGGAAATTAAAAAATTCCTAGAGGTAAATGAGAACAAAGAAACATCATATCAAAATCTCTGGGACACTATGAAAGCAGTACTTAGAGGGAAATTTATTTCATGGAGCGCATTTAATAAAAGAAGTAAAACTCAACAAATAAACGACCTAACACTACAGCTCAAAGCCCTAGAAAAAGAAGAACAGAACAGCACCAAAAGTAGTAGAAGACAGGAAATAGTTAAACTTAGAGCTGAAATCAATGAAATTGAAACAAAAGAAACAATACAAAAAATTGACAAAATAAATAGTTGGTTCTTCGAAAAAATAAACAAAATTGATAAACCTTTAGCCACACTAACAAAGAGAAGACGAGAGAAAACCCAAATCACTAAAATTCGGAATGAACAAGGAAATATCACAACAGACAGGATGGAAATACAAAACATAATTAGAAGCTATTTTGAAAATCTATACTCCAACAAAATAGAAAATTTTGAAGGCATCAACAGGTTTCTAGAGACATATGAATTGCCTAAACTGAACAAGGAGGACATAAACAATTTAAATAGACCAATTTCAAGTACTGAAATAGAAGAAGTCATCAAAAGCCTACCAACAAAGAAAAGTTCGGGACCAGATGGGTTCTCAGCCGAGTTCTACAAAACCTTTAAAGAAGAGCTCATTCCAATACTTCTCAAAGTATTCCATAAAATAGAAGAGGAGGGAACCCTCCCAAACTCATTCTATGAAGCCAATATCACCCTATACCTAAACCAGATAGAGACTCATCAAGGAAAGAAAATTTCAGACCAATATCCTTAATGAACATCGATGCAAAAATTCTCAACAAAATTTTAGCAAATCGCATACAAAAACATATTAAAAAGATAGTGCACCATGATCAAGTTGGTTTCATCCCAGGGATGCAAGGTTGGTTCAACATCAGGAAATCAATAAACGTAATTCACCACATTAATAGACTTAAAGTCAAGAATCACATGATTATTTCAATAGATGCAGAAAAAGCATTTGATAAAATACAGCACCCCTTCATGCTCAAAACACTAGAAAAAATAGGGATAGTGGGAACATTCCTTAACATTGTAAAGGCCATTTATGCTAAGCCCATGGCTAATATCATTCTAAATGGTGAAAAACTGAAAGCATTCCCCCTAAAAACTGGAACAAGGCAGGGATGCCCTCTTTCACCACTTCTATTCAACATCATTCTTGAGACTCTGGCCAGAGCAATTAGACAAACCAAAGAAATTAAAGGGATATGAATTGGGAAAGAAGACTCAAACTATCCCTGTTCGCTGATGACATGATTATATATTTAGAGGAACCTGGAAATTCCACCAGAAAACTCTTAGAACTCATAAGTGAATTCAGTAAAGTAGCAGGTTACAAGATCAATGCCCATAAATCCAACGCATTTTTATACATAAGTGATGAATCTTCAGAAAGAGAAATTAGGAAAACTACCCCATTCACAATAGCCTCGAAAAAAATAAAATACTTGGGAATCAATCTCACAAAAGAGGTGAAAGACCTCTACAATGAGAACTATACAACACTAAAGAAAGAAATTAAAGAACACCTTAGAAGATGGAAAGATCTTCCATGTTCTTGGATAGGAAGAATTAATATTGTCAAAATGGCCATACTACCTAAAGTGCTATACAAATTCAATGCAATTCCAATTAAAATCCCAATGACGTACCTTACAGAAATAGAGCAAGCAATTATGAAATTCATCTGGAAGAATAAGAAACCCAGAATAGCTAAAGAAATCCTTAGCAGGAAGAGTGAAACAGGGGTATTGCAATACCAGATCTTCAACTCTACTACAAAGCAATAGTAACAAAAACGGCATGGTATTGGTACCAAAATAGAAAGATAGATCAATGGTACAGAATAGAGGACACGGACACAAACCCAAATAAATACAATTTTCTCATACTAGACAAAGGTGCCAAAAATATGCATTTGGAAAAGATAGCCTCTTCAACAAATGGTGCTGGG
This sequence comes from Sciurus vulgaris, assembly GCF_902686455.1. Classification (NCBI taxonomy): domain Eukaryota; kingdom Metazoa; phylum Chordata; class Mammalia; order Rodentia; family Sciuridae; genus Sciurus; species Sciurus vulgaris. The sequence continues at coordinate 122,360,077 of NC_136466.1, forward strand.
AGAATTGGAAATCCATATGTAACAGAATGAAACTAAACCCATATCTCTCACCATGCACGAAACTAAACTCAAAATGGATTAAGGACCTCGGAATCAGACCAGAGACCCTGCAGATTATAGAAGAAAAAGTAGGTCCAAATCTTCACCTTGTTGGTCTAGGATCAGACTTCCTTAACAGGACTCCCATAGCACAAGAAATAAAAGCTAGAATCAACCACTGGGATAGATTCAAACTAAAAAGCTTTCTCTCAGCAAAGGAAACTATCAGCAATGCGAAGAAAGAGCCTACAGAATGGGAGAATATCTTTGCCAATCATACTGCAGATAGAGCACTAATCTCCAGAATCTATAAAGAACTCAAAAAACTTTACTCCAAGAATTCAAATAATTCAGTCGACAAATGGGCTAAGGAAATGAATAGGCACTTCACAGAAGAAGATCTACAAGCAATCAACAAACATATGGAAAAATGTTCAACATCTCTAGTAATAAGAGAAATGCAAATCAAAACCACCCTAAGATTCCATCTCACCCCAATTAGAATGGCAATTATCAAGAATACGAGCAACAACAGGTGTTGGCGAGGATGTGGGGAGAAAGGTACACTCATACATTGCTGGTGGGGCTGCAAATTAGTGAAGCCACTCTGGAAAGCAGTGTGGAGATTCCTTAGAAAACTTGGAATGGACCCGCCATTTGACCCAGCTATCCCACTCCTTGGCCTATACCCAAAGGACTTAAAATCAGCATACTACAGAGACACAGCCACATCAATGTTCATAGCTGCTCAATTCACAATAGCCAGACTGTGGAACCAACCTAGATGCCCTTCAATTTATGAGTGGATAAAGAAACTGTGGTATATATATACAATGGAATATTACTCAGCCATAAAGAATGATAAAATTATGGCATTTGCAGGCAAATGGATGAAATTGGAGAATATCATGCTAATTGAGATAAGCCAATCTCAAAAAGCCAAAGGACGAATGATATCGCTAATAAGTGGAGGATGACACATAATGGGGGGGAGGGAAGGGTTAGTGTTAGGGTTAGAGTTAGGGTTAGGGAGGGGGGCAAGTATGGAGGAAGGAAGTACTGTATAGAGGGTAAAGAGGGGTGGGAGGGGTGGGGGGAAGGGAAAAAATAACAGAATGAATCAAACAACATTACTCTATGTAAATTTATGATTACACAAATGATATGCCTTTACGCCATGTACAGAGAAGCAACATGTATCCCATTTGTTTACAATAAAAATAAATAAATAAATAAATAAACATTTGTCTTTCAAAAAAAAATAAAATCATCTTGTATTATAGAAAAAAATTATATTTTAAATAAATCAAATATATTACTTTTTTTTTTTAGCTGCTGGGATGACAGGTGTGTGCCATTGGGCCTGGCAAATATATTATTATATATGTTTAATTGTTGAATATCAAGAAAAGATAACAGAGGCAACTCTTAGGTTATATAAATGTGAAGGAAAAAAAACAATAATTTTTCTGCAAAGCAAACATTCAAAATAATACAGCATTATTCTCAAATGTAGACTAATTACATTTGCTAAGGAGTGGGATAATTGGGTAAAATGGTGGTTCCATTCCAAGTTTTCTAAAGAATCTCTATAGTGCTTTCCAGAGTGGTTTCACCAATTTGCAGTCCCACCAGGAATGTATGAGGAGGGTACCTTTTCCCCACATCCTCACCAACATTTATTGTTACTTATATCCTTGGTAATTGCCATTCTGATTGGAGTAAGATGAAATTTCGGTGTAGTTTTTTAAAAAAATCTTCATTCATTCATTCATTCATTCATTTTTACGTGGTGCTGAGGATTGAACCCAGCGCCTCACACATGCTAGGCAAGTGCTCCACCACTGAGCTACAACCCTGGCACCTCAGTGTAGTTTTAATTTGCATTTTTCTAATTGCTAGAGATGTTGAACATTTTTTCATATATTTGTTGTCCAAACAAATAGTGCTTCTGCCAAGCACTATTTTTATTCATTATTACTACAGTTAAGTGAAAAGAGCAGAATTGAAGAGTAAGTGTACCACAATGACAATTATGTACTAATAAATGCATGGGTAAATTAACTTGTTAAAATTAAGAGTTGTGGAATAGTCATAGGATTTGGAGCCATGCATTAATTCTATTTCTGAAACATTAAGCTACTGTTATATTAATATTTTAATAAAACAAAGGAAAAAATCAAGTAAGGCCATAGAACTGGCCATGTCAGACAGTCACAAAAGTGCTCAACGGTTAAACTGGCAGGAGTACCACTGCAAAGCTCAGGCACTTTTGATTAGAGACAAACATCACCTCTTTTCTTCATCAAAGACAGACACCAATAAGTTAGGTAAGAGGGAGGTCAAATGATGGTCATAAAACTTTGTGGGTGGTAGTAAATGTTTCAACTATGTTGATGTTCTTGAGGAGGTGGAAATGCCAATAGGTAAATAAAAATGGCTACTAGGCAAGCTCAGGCTATACTCCTTTCCAGCTCTGTATCACAGAATGACTCTATCGCATGATGCTCCTATTACTTGCAATTAAGATCCAGTTTCTGAAGGCAATATATGAATATTTTTTCCTTACAACTTTAAAGTATAAGACTACTTCAGTTTCACAGAGGGAAAAATGATACTAAAACCAGAAAGTAAATATAATTTAATAGTGTTAGTCAAATGTACTTAGGACAGGTTGGCATGTACAAAAGAAGTCTACAAAGAAATTATGTAAGCTGTTAAGCACATTCTAGGTGCTTGATGATAAGCAGCTGAACAATAAACCTAATTAAAAACTGAGGCTTCAAAAAGGAATCCCAGAAACTAAGCCACACTGACTTGTTTTTGTGCATACTGACTAGGATAATTCCTTAAGTGCTTTGATACATCATTTCAAATTTCAGGTATCTCGTTTTTCACTTTATTCTGAATATCTTATTTTTCTACGAGGGACCCAACATGCACTCTTAAAATATCTGATGGACATGTTTCACTGTATTCTTCTGAAATAGATTATTTCATGTGTGAAAATAAATATAACTAATAATATACCTTTGTATCCACCATCCAACTTAAGAAAATAAACTCTACAGATATGAATAAAGTTCTCTGAGAACCCCTTTCCCCAACATTCTCCTTCCCTAGAGGTAATAACTGCCCTAGGTTTCTTGACTATCATTTTCATGCTGTTTAATACTTTTACTATAGCTCTGTGTATAAATAAACAACAATAGCTGCAATTTTCTTAATTTTTGTGCTCTATCTCCTAAGACTTTGGAAAAACTATGTAAAATGTTATATATTTCAGTTGACACAAATAATGCCAAAGGATGCATTTCTAGTTTATTGTATGTAGAATACATGCTTTAAGTATCTATCCATATCTATCTATTTTTTGAAACCTTGAAGCTTCAGTTTAGCTTAGTTAATCTATGAAAAACATAACCATATAATTTAATTGGCAGAGTTAGTTGTCATTGTCAAACCCAATCAGCCAAATCTGCCTTTCTCTCTGTCAGAAAAAGCCTGACTTAATTTTAAAATTCAAATAAATGTGTTATTATGCATCCCCATAACAACTTTCTCACTTGTGAATTTTAATTCTAAGATAATGAATGGATGGCTAGGTAGACAGATAAGTTCTAAGTCATGGAGCCTTGCCATGAGTTTGTGGCCTGGATGAAATAATGTGTTGCCACCTCCAAGAATTTTTATCGAAGCTTTCTCTGCTTTGCTTTTAAGGGACTCTCTCTCAGGTGAGATTCAGTCTCCAAAAGTCTCTTTGGTGCCCTGGAGATTTTTAACTCCATGGCGAGGCACTGTAGTACTATTTAGTATGGACAGAGTAAGCTTTTCTTTTGAGCAGTGGGAGATGGATGATTTTGAAAGTCAGAAATGAAACTGGCAGACCAGAAGGTTCTCAGGCAGATAATTTTTCATAAAGACTGCATATGGAAAGAATATGGAAATTGATTTCTTTCAAGCTATTCATACCTATATATCCCATAGGAATTCTCTCTGTAACCAGTGATACAGGCACCCAACTTGAAAACCACTTATTAGTAGCAGGGTTTGCAATCTAGAATCCATTTGCCCACTGTTTTTGTAAATAAAATTTTACTGGACCCAGCCACTCTTACTTACATACTGACTTTTACTACTTTCATACCAGAATGGTAGAGTTGAGTAGTTACCACAGAGGCTATTTGGCTAACAAAACCTAAACTATTTACTATCTGGTGCTTTACTGAAAAAGTTTTTCACCCCTCATCTAATAGTATTGGGTATGCTTTTAAAAATTCTTTCTTTTAAAAAATCGAAGTTACATATTTGCAGTTTCTACGGTCATATCATTCAAAAAGCCTTGTTATAAAAAATCGTGTAACCTTCTCCAAAGCAACTACTTTATATTTTTTTACCTGATGTTTATCTGTGGTGTTGGGGATAGAATCCAGGGCTTCACACACTCATGCTGGGCAGGTAAACTACCACTTAGAATTCAGGGCTTCACACACTCATGCTAGGCAGGTAAACTACCACCGAGTTACATTCCCAGCCCTTCCCTGATATTCATGGTCATGGTATTTGCTAAACCAAGGAGCAAAAACATGTCCAATAGTTATAAAGTAATCTCTGCTCTTGAACATTCTGTAATAGCTAAATAATATCCTTTAATATTACTTTATTTTTCAGTTTAAAGCATTGCATATTAATTTCTCATTACTGGAAATAAGAATTTACCCAATTCTTCTTGCTTCCTAATACTTCCAATGTAGTTATAGACCAATTTTAATAATTACATTATTAGGAGTAAACATGACATACAAGTGAGCTACCTAGCACACAAGGATTATTTTTCTTTTTCCTACTCAATTCTTTTCTTGGAGTTAATAAATTAATTTTATTTTCCATGTACCTACCTACAATTCAGCCCCATTTGATATGTTCTGATGTATTAGGTACTTTATATATTTCATGATTTTGGGAAAAACCTCTCACAGACCCTTCTTTCCCATGCTCTCTGGTCTGGTTGCTCTGATACTCTAGTGCCCTCTGCCTAAGCTCAAGTTTTGTTTTTTGGATCTCAGCCCCCCCCCCCCCCCCCTTTTTTTTTCCTTAACTTTCTGAACAAAGGTTGTAGGAGATAATTTTATGAGACTCTGCACATGTAGAAATGTGTTCAGGCCACACTCAAGCTTAGATGGTATCATTGGGTATAGAATTCTACACTAGCACTCAGTACTCAGCTAAATGCTGAAGGAATTTTCACTGCATGATCTTCTAGCTTCCTGTGTTGCTGGGCCTCTAATTTTCTTTTCTTTCCTGTTTTCCATCTCTGTCTTTCTGTCCTACTTTATAAGAAATTCCTTCAGTACAAGGTTCTAACCCATCCATTAAATATTTTTATTATACTTTTTCCCAAGAGTTTTTTGTTTGTCAGTCCTTCTCTCTCTAGTTTGAATGTTCCTTCTCTTATGTGGCATTTTGTTCTTTTTTCACAATTGCAAAATCTTTTCATATCTCTGAGGGATAGTAATTATTTTAAGTTTTAAGTAGGTAATTTTATCCAAATGGCCTTTTCCTGTTTATTTATTTGTGTGGGTTTTGATCTTTCATTTTAGATACTTTCCTCAGATGTTGGGTAACTCTATTGCCACAGAAGAGGCTTGTCAACTGTTTCATTATAATCTAATTGAGGTTTTATGTCCTTCTTGGCTGGTCAGAGTCACTAATACCCTACCTGGGTTATAAAGTCCTGTTTATCTTTGTTCTAGAATCCTAATAGGGAAGAAATTTGGAGGTCTCATTTTCAGTATGTATGTATTAATTTAATCCCCCTATTTCAGAGCAGTACTCTTCCCTCAGATTTGTCAGGAAAACAGTACTGTGAAGTCTGGACTGTTTTCTCTTCCCCAAGAAAAAAATGTAGTTTTCCACCAGATAGAGAAGAGACAGTTGCCTTGTTGCATGCTATCACAAAGAGAATTTAATAAAATCCTCAAGAGATTTCTTCAAGATTTCAAGAGATTTTCTTTAAGAGATTTAGCATTGAAATAATGTTATTATTTAATATATGGTTCATGTTCAAACTTCACAATTATCCCTATACTGTTCTTTTTTTTAATATTTTTTTTTGTTGGCAATGGACCTTTATTTTCTTTATTTTTATGTGGTGCTGAGAATCGAACCCAGTGCCTTGCACGTGCTAGGCAAGTGCTCTGCCATTAAGCCACAACCCCAGCCCTATACTGTTCTTTATAGCAAAGTTCTTCCCCATTCTGGGATTACTTGTTACATTAATCGTCATGCCTCTTGGTCATAAGTCATTGATGACAGGTCTGGAGTTTTATGAAATGTCTCCAAATGTAGGTTTTCTGGCTGTTTCTTCATGATTAAATTAGGGTTGTGCATTTTTTTGGATGTGGGAAGAATACTATATGAATGATGTCTTATCCTCATTTCTCAAACAAGGTTCACATGTACCGTCAACATTGTCTTACTTAGCAAAACTTTTGACTATGTGGTTAAGGTGATATCTGCCAGATTTGTCTACTAGAAAGGTCCCTTTCCCCTTTTGCAATTAATATGTAATCTACAGGGAGAGGCTTTGTGATGAGGAACAGCCTGTTACTCAGAAAGAATATGAACCATTGGTTTTAGTATCTGCTGATTTTTCACTGAATCAATAACCACTTTGAGAGGGGGAAATGGTGAATTTCCAACTTTATTATTATTTCTACATTTATTGGTTGGCATCTAAGTGCCTCTAAAATTTTCAACCAAGTCATGAATTTTAACACCAGTTCAACTTTACGTTTGGAGTTTCCTGGTACTGCCAGTTGCTGAGCATTTTGGGGTTCTGGTGGCTTAAACTGAGTTACTTCTTTGCCAGATTAGGATTCATTAACAATTTTGTTAAAGTGGTTAACATTTGTCCACCTCTTTCTAGCATCTAAAACATTATTACTTTTTTTTGCCTCTTTGATTTTCTTTGACCTTGTAGGTTCAGACTTTTAAAAATAAATCTCTTTCCTGCTACTTTCATTTAACTTGAGAGAGTGAACTCATGTGTTTAACCTACCCATTCTTTATTTGAAGGTCATTGTTCTTTCTCTGCTTTCAAACTTTATATATAAATGGTATACAGCATGAAATCTTCTGTAATTTGCTCTTTTTGCTCAATATCATGTTTCTAAGATTTAACCATGTGTTGATACATGCAGCTGTAGTTCACTCTTTTTTTATTTTTTGGTGGTGGTGCTGGGGATGGAACCCAGGGCCTTGCAAATATGAGGCAAGCCCTCTACCAAATGAGTTACATCCCAACCAGTTCATTCATTTCTAATGAATGATGTTATATCCCAGTATATGAACATGCTGTAATTTTCTAATCAGTTTCCACTGCATTCCTAAAAATGATATTGTAAGGTTTGCAATGGGGGTATAGGGCCCATTTTTCCGCAAGAACATACATTCCATCTTTGTAATTTAAGTCAGTAGGAAAGTAGAATTTTGCACACACACACACACACACATATACACATGAGTCTTAAGACATTTCAATTTGTAACTTACAAACTAAAAAAGGCCTAATAATACTGAATACAGAGAACTCAATAAATGTCAGTTACTTGGTGACAGCATTGAAATTGCCCTCAAGGATTCAGAAAAAAAAAAAAAAGATTCCTCTCTGAATGTTAAACTGCAAGACTGACATATTATAGACTAGAGCAGAAATATGAAAAGAGTAAACTAAGAAAATAACTCTAGGACTAGCAACATTTGACCATAGTATAACTACTGTCATAGTGGAAAAAGAAAAAGTCGATCAGAATGGGGAAGCAAAGAAAAAAGGAGAACCAGAGATAAATGCTGGCAATCCATAAAAACATTGTCCATGGAAACAAAAGCCTTAAATAAGCACCTGGTATTTCTTTCTATTCCATTTCACATCTAGGCTATTCCTAGTATGGAGAGAGATATCTGGAAGTGTAGCCAACTCTATTTCCACTGCTATGGGTCAGACTATCTCTAATGTGAGATGGTTTCAACAGGCATGGTAAAGTATGATACAATTAAACATTTTACTCAACTTCCCTTCTTTCTTTTTTGTGGCAGGAGTGGGTACTGGGGGTTGAATCCAGAGTTGCTTTTCCATCAAACTTCTTCCCAGTCTTTTTTTTTTTTTTAATTTTTAATTTTGAGACAGGATCTCGCTAAGTTGCTTAGGGTTGCTCTAAGTTGCTGAGGTTGGCCTTGAACTGGCAATCCTCCTGCCTCATTCTCCTGAATAGCTGGGATTATAGGTGTGCACCACTGTGCCAGGTAATTTCCCTTTCAAGCAATCTCCTATGTTTCCCCCTTTATCAGTTTCAGTTCTTAGTTTAAATCAGCCTATTGGAATTCTAGCAACTATTTCAAATTTACATGCATTTTAGTAACTATGATCACATCTTTTAGAGCCAAATCATCTGGGATCTGGACAAAATTGAGTCCATATTTGAGAGACTATGGTCAAATAAACAAGGTCATGATGTGTGGTCTATCCAGTTACACCAACCTTCCCTTAGAACATATTAGCACCGTCTCCAACTCCATTCTCTATTGGTTTCTTGAATTTCTTCTCTTCTTCCCCTTTTATGTAGTATGTATATTAAAAACAAAGCAGTCTGGAGCTGGGGTTGTGGCTCAAGGGTAGAGTGCTTGCCTGGCATGTATGAGGCACTGGGTTCAAACCTCAGTACCACATATAAATAAATAAATAATATAGAGGTCCACTGACAATATATATATGTGTGTATGTGTATGTATACATATATATGTGTGTGTATATGTATATATGTGTATATATATATATATATCAAATAAAGCAGGCAGAGTAGCTTTTCCTCTACTGCTTGTAAACCTATTAATAAAAAATCATGTATTCTTCTGATGCTATTTATTACAATGGCATTCTAATGGCTACTAACTTTTAGCCATAGTGTACAGGTGACATGGATGGAAGTTTATCTGGGGTTAGAGATTTCAAAAAGAGTGGAGATCTCAAATGATTAGAAACATTTTGAAAACTAACCAGTTTTAACTGGTTTACAAGAATAGGAGGTTGTTTCCAATGAATGAATACAAGTATTAAACATAGACAATTGCTAAGATTACAAAGAGACAACCAAACATGATGTCCTCCTATAGTCTTACCAGACATTTCCTACATTCTTAAGAAAAATATCAAACATGAGTATCTAGCTTCTGGATCAGACTATCTCTGTTGTTATACTTCTGGAAGAAAGATGACACAGGAACATGTTGAGCTGTGCCAAGAGCATAAGATCAACAATATCCAGACTGTGTCAAACTCTACAGGAAAAATGGCCTGCATTTTTCAACAGATAAATTTGTAAGGATACAAAAGAAATGGAAGAGAAAACTATAAATTGAAAGAAATTTAAAATAAATATGAAGTTTTCAAACCATGGTCAAGTCTAAAACTATAATGTACCTTTGTGCAATAAAACTGTTTAAAATGTGAGGAAATGATTACCATAAAGGTCAAGTTCAGGATTGCTTTTGTGGGGAGAAAGAATTTGTGATTGAGATGAGGCACATGGTTCTGGAACTTACAAAATTTTTTTCTCGACTTGGATGGGACTCGCCTTATAATAATCCATTAAATGATTCATTTCTTTTTTTTTGTATACATGTTTTATTTTACATTAAAAGTTTTTTTCCTCTCAATATAATGTATCAACCTGGGATTGAAGAGTTTAAAAGTGACAGCAAAATAGTGGTGTTTGGTGATGGCAAGAACGGAGGTTAAATGGTTGTTCTCCTGAGGCAGGGATTCTAGTGTGGATGAAGAACTGAGTAACACAAACTTGGGGAGGCACTGAGGGGAGAAAACTGTAAACCAGGTTCTAATTTCTGCCATCAGTGTGGGAAAGTGGGCTAGATGATGCCAAAGATAAAAATGATGATCAGAAACAGAGAAATATGCTTGGATTACCAAGGCCCTCCCCTCCCCTGGGCCCATCAGATGAAAGAATATCTTGGAAATGGCTAGAGAGAGCAAGGAGCAGCTGAATCCACTTTCTTTCTGTGGGGTGTGGGAAAGTCAGCACAACTCACTTCAAATAAAGAAGGGACTCTTTTTCAGGTACGGGCAGACTTAGTTATGTGGAATAGAAAATTTCTAGGAAAATAATTCATTAATAATGAATGGTAATTTGCTAACAACTTAGAAATTCCTGAAACATAATGGAGAGGGTCAGGAGTAAGGAGAAGGTGTGTGTGTGTGTGTGTGTGTGTGTGTGTGTGTGTGTGTGTGTCCAGGGAGGATACTGAGGAACATAAAGAACACTGTGATTAATAATAGTACATTAGAAGGGAGGCAACAGGAAAAGGCTCATTTTGGATAATAAAGAAGAATAACAAGGAATGTCATGATTGGAATGACTTGGTCTCATTGTTCTGTCTGAAGTTCATTTGAGGTACTGGAATTACCTAAAATTTACAGGGGTGGTACCTGAGGCCTGATTATTGCAAGTAGCTTCTACATAATTACTTTACATGGAAAAAGGTTTTCAGAGTTCTGGCATAGGGAAAGCACCTTTCACTATGAGAACAATATCTGTTATGGTCAAGAGAAAGGGGAATCAGGAAGGCTGCTCTATCCATTCTACTGCTATAAACCTTTAAGGATACTTCTGAGTCTTGGATTACATCAATTTCTTCCAAAAACCCCCTTTGATTCCAAAGCTTCCTGATGGTGAAAAGAAGGGTGTGAGAAAAGATGGTCAAGGCAGAAGCAACATACAAAGCTAGAAATGGGCCAAGAGATGTGTTCATTCAGACCCTGGCCAAATGAACAGTGACAGGGTCGGTATAGCTAGAACGAGAGTTTTAGTCAGCTTTTTCATTGCTGTGACTAAAAGACCTACCAATAATAATTTTATAGGAGGAAAAGTTTATGTGGGGGCTCATAGTTTCAGAGGTTTAAGTTCATAGAGAGCTGGCTCCCTTCCTTGGGACTGGAGGTGAGGCTGAATATCATGGTGAAAGAGTGTGGTGGAGGGAAGCAGCAGTGTGGTGGATGATCAGGAAGCAGAGAAAGACTCTACTCACTAGATACAAAATACATAACCCCAAAGGTACATCCCCAATGATCTACCTCCTCCAGCCATTGGGATTAATTCAGTGATTGGGTTAAGGCTCTTAGAACCCAATCATTTCACCTTTGAATGTTCTTTCATCGTCTCACACATGAGCTTTTGGGGAACACCTAACATCTAAACCACAACGAGCAAGTAAAGGCAGAAATGCCAAGTAATGAGTCATCACTCAACAAGTTATCATTCTAGCACTCAGGCCTGCTGGAGTCCATTTATGTTGTCATTAGGGTTTCCAGGTGGGAGGGAATAGTGGGGAGAGAAGAGGAGGTAGGTCTTAGTAGAAGAAGGGAAATGTCTCTAGGTAGAAAGTACATACTGACGAATCTGGACTCTCATTTTATGAATACATTTATTTCTTATAAAATAACTTTAGAACTCTTAATGCTACTGTTTCAAAATAAGAATGATGAAAAATTCATGTTTTTGAAATATACACACCATAGCATTTTAAGCTTTTTATTCTTTTTACCACCAAACTATATTTTTGAAGTTTTAAATAAAAATTCAACTCAACTATTAATTATTGAGTATTACATATTACTTGCTAACTGTTTATTTTAAAGTTTCTTAGATTTATGGTAGAGTTCAGAATCTAAAATTAAGGACAATATTAGGGCATGATTTGATGAGATCAAGAGATTCACTGTTTCCCAAATTTTTCCATTTGAAACATGTATATCAGCAGAGAACTCACTGGGTCCAGGAAAAGTGACTTGATGCAAGTCCAAACTTTCTATAAAGTGTTTTTTATATTATTTTACATTTTTTACTATTTCATTTTAAAATTTATAAGAATTTTGTTATATTCCATAAAATGTGCATTCATTTTATCATACAATATTTTATTAACAATATTAACTAATACATTGTATTAATACATTTTAAATTATTTTCTATGGAGTACAATGAACACTTTGGGAAGATGCATTACATTTTTTTCTGAGGTCTCATATATACTTGGGAGTATAAATATCCAGTTTGGAAATACGGTCTTATAAACAAATGCTACTTGAATATTTTCCTGGGTATTCTTACCTCCATAGTAGGTGGAGTCTTTCTTGTTCTTCTAATCCAAGCTAGAAAAAAAAAATTAAATGTCAGTTCTCTGTAATTTACATATTTTATTCACTCATACATGAGAAGTATTTTTTGAGCACCTACTATTTATTGTCATAAGAATTAGCGATATAGTAGGGAAAGAGCAAATGGAAGTCCCGTCTCTACTAAAGCATACATACTAGTGAAGGGGGTTCAGAAAATAAACACAAAACATAAAATATCGGGTGGTATGTGGAGCCATCTATGACTAGCAAAATCAGGCTTGGTGGAGCTGTCAGACATGGAAATCTGGTTTTCAGGAACTAGATCATTGACAGATTGTTCCAGATGGCCTGAGGCATGTGATATCCATGCAGAGTGGTTCACTCTTGGAGTTTGCATGTCCTGGATGTGTCACGTGACCCACTGGCACAAAATGGCTTCCTTAATTCCACCCCATTCTGTTCCTCACAGAAGAAGCTCCTCCTGGTCCCCCTTTTACCTGTACGACTACAAATAAAGAACAGGTGGGCTCTTCCATTATTAGAGCCAGATTAGTATAGCTAAATCAGTCATGCACCTGCTTCAAAGGATAACTGTCTCCTGTGGTTCTTCTATTAAATAAGTTTCTTAGCAATTAATTTAGGGAGAAGAATAGGTGTGACCTGTACTATAGGTCAGAAAATAAGAATTATTGACCACATTTTACAGATTGGGAAACTGAGGCATAGGCAGATTAAGCAACTTGCCATGGTTATATATTTAAAGTAACAGCCAGCCCATCCCTCCAACAGAAACCCTTTCCCTCACCCACCCTAGATGTGGAAGAAACTCGATAAGGTGGTAATTTGTATCCATGAAACAAATAAACAGTGTAGGGAAGATCAAGAAGGGACAGTTACATATCTTTAAAAAAAAAAAAAAAAATCATACCTCATCATCACCTGAATTCAATTTAGTACATTTACGGAATATAGGCCAAATCACAGTATATTAAATTTTAAGGCAATATCAAAATTATTCTAGAAATTTGAATAAGTTATTGTTCAAGTGATCAAGGAAGTAACTTGGAAAAGTTTTCATTACAGAGATTTCTCTTCTGATCTGCTCCAGCAAGCAGCTACCTCTTGTGGTTAGGAAGCAACATCAGGCCTTACCTCTAACACTTAGGAGACAAGCAGCAGAGGTAGAGAGCAGTCCATTTTTTAAGTGCCTGTTGGGTACTGTGCCCTGTGCTAAAAGTTTTATAGCAAAGGAAGGGGAGACAGGTGCCTCTGAGGAAGTTACCAGAATCATGTGGAAGACAATACAGTAAAGTTCTAACCTAGGGTCAGATTTTCTGAGTTCAAATTTCAACTTACCATTTATTAGCTGTGTCACCTGGGGTAAGATAATTTCTAAGCATGAGATTTTCTATCTGTAAAATAGAAATTATAATAGCATCTATACTGTGGGCTTTTGTGAAAATTATATAATACTAGTTCAGAGCCTGGCATGTAAGAGTAAGCATGGAAGTCTAAGTTATTATTAGTATTATCCCTATTATTCAATAAACCTATATTTCTTATAATATATTCAAAAAAGCAAAGATCAATAATATCTGCTTGCAGCCAGGGGTAGTGGTGCACACCTGTAATCCCAATGACTTGGAAGGTTGAGACAAGAAGATCACAAATTCAAGGTCAGCCTCAGCAACTTAATGAGACCCTGTCTAAAAGAAGGGGGGGGGGCGCTGGGAATGTAGCTCAGTGGTAAATAACCTTGGGTTCGATCTCCCATACTGCAAAAAACAACAAAACTAAACAAACAAAAATAGGTATTTGCTTGGTCTATGAGAATATATAGGAGTTTGAGAAAACATATTATATTGAATATGGTCTTTAGAAAGTAGGAAACCATTGTCTTATCATTTTAGTTGACTCAATCTTCATTAAAAATTATTTTACAGAGTAATTAAACAACTTTTCCAGAATTTGAATCCAGATCTGACCCTGTCTAAAATTTATCCATGCTCTACAAAGAAGTCTCTCAAACTTTAGTGTGCAATTTACAAAGAACTCTAGGGAGAAGAATAGGTGTGACCTCAACTATAGGTCAGAAAATAAGAATTACTGACCACATTTTACAGATTGGGAAACTGAGGCATAGACAGATTAAGCAACTTGCCATGGCTCTATATTTAAAGTAACAGACTGGAACTCAAACCCTGATTGAATTGGCTTTGACATGTGAACCCTGTCCATTTACTAGTCACCTTCTCTTCAGATCAGCTTTACCAGTCTGCCTTTTATCATCTAAGTAATAGTACTAGAACCTACCCTTGTGCAAAACCTTATAAATGGTTACAGTTATGGAAACAACATTCAACTGTGGTTCTGGAATTAATTATTTATTCCTGCTCTCTTCTCCTGTGTGGGTCCCATACATGTATTTCCAATATAGTTCTAATGTTCTACAATTTTCTACTGTTTCTGAACTTCTATCCCTGTTATTATTTTCTGCATTTTTTTTCTCATTACCTTTCAGTACTATCTGGTCCATCTCCAGACAAAACTTGCAGAGATTTTATATCCTTTCTTAGGCTATAAGATTGTCAAGGGCAGGATGCATCCATGGGACATTTATTTTCTACTTCCTAAGTGCCTTAAAGGAGTAAGCACTTAATATAGTTATTGAATGAATATTTCCATTATAAAAACATTTGTTGTAATAGGATTTTGACCTGTATTAGGAAATCTGGCTTAGCAATACCAATATTCCTCTAGTCAATGAAAAAACAAGTGATTTATGAAATTTTTCAGTTGATTCTTTATAGTCAGAACAAGTTAATTATCTCTTTGGTTTTTTTTTTTTTTTTTTTTTTTTTTTTTTTTTAGGAAAGAGGCTTCTTTAAAAATAATCCAACATGAATCATATACCTCTAAAAGATTTTAAGCAACACATTTTCAGTTTTCATTTAGATTAGAAAGTTAACTCAGAATAATCAACTTCTAAGGCAGGGATCTGCAAACTTTAGTCTACAAAACAAATTCAGTACACTGCTTGCTTTTACATTTTTAAAAGACTGGTTAAAAAAAAGTCAAAAGAACACCATTTCATGACACATGAATATTATATAAAATTCAAAACTTCAGTGTCTATGAGGTTTTATTGAAACACAGCCACACCCATTTGTATCACTAGCTGCTATGTGCTACAACCACAGAGCTGAGTAATTATAACAGACCAAGTGACCCATAAGTCCTAAACTACTTACCTTCTGGACCTTCAAAGAAAAAGTCTGCCAACCCCAGTGCCAGGGCTACCCTAAAGTATAACCCCTCTAGCAACAACTATATATCTTGGTGCAAAAATACTTCAATTGTCTAAAATTACAATCATTACCAGGCATTACACTTTTTGTAAACTAATGACTACCTTGTTTCTAGAGTCTTTAAACAAATGCCAGTGGGTATAAGATCAAGATGCAAAAGTACACTGGCCTAATGCACACTTACTATCATTATGAAAAAGCCCTTCAAAATTAATGTCTTACTGATAAGTCTACAAAACACCATTTTAGTTATCTTGTAAGGTTTGAAACAAAAATAATTGAATCCAAATCATAAGGAAACTGATACTAAATACCACGTGGTCCCTAAGGAAAGACATAAGGAGCTTCCTTTAGCTTCACTTTAAATGATCACTGAAGGGATCTTTGGATTATATAGATATATAAAGGCAACAGCTGAAATAAGTTTGTTTGTTTATGATTCTCCAATAACCAGGCATTTGAAATGTCTTGAGATGACGGTTGATGTCAGTACTGTTTATTAAGTATCCAGCAAAGATTACAGCTGGATATGTTCAACGTGATCCCTCATTTATGCAATCATAACCACTTTCCCAACTACTCCAAGCAACAAATGAAATGTCCTCCTGAAGACTGGCAAAGGTTAGGAGGAAGATGGAACAGAAGAAACATTGTTATTACCTTTTAAAACTTCAAAACAATCTGAAACAGAACCTCTATCCAATTATAAATTATACAATGATTTTGCTATTGCTAATCATATCTGTAAGGTGGATCCTTTATCAGTCCTTATTGCAATGTAACCTCTAGGTGAAGTGAATTTAGCAAGATAACTGAACACTTTATACTCTAAGATCCTCAAATTCTTTCATCAATGTTCTTTTGCATTCTCATTGGTATGCATGAGATTTTCACTGAACTTTAATACTCGTGTTGGAACATAACAAACCATAATGAGTACAAAAGTGCATGTGCAAATTAAAGCTCCCATTAATCACTAAGAGAGACTAGAAGAAGGCATGAAAATACTTCATGAAGTATATACAAAGTATATTCTTCAAATCTCCAGTTTCTATAAATGTTCAATACACAGTTTAGAAACATTGCCAATGGGCTGTATTAAATGAGATATCATACCACCAGATTCAGTAGTTGACCATGCAAAAGCAAAATTATGGAACAGTTACTGATAGTGTGCATTCAAGCTTCACTTAAGGAAGAAACTATAATAAAGCCTCATCTTTTAAAATATGACCTTACCATTTCTGACTGTTGACTTTTATAAAGAACAACATGGAGACTGAAGATGGCAGAGTAGAGGAAAGCTGCATTCCAAGTTGCCCTGTGGTTCAGGACCAAAGAAGTGGGTGTTCAGCTTCTCAGTGTGGTGGGTGGAAGAGGGATTTCACTAAAATTTAATAATGGGCACTCAAAGTGGCTTAGGGACTCAGAAATTTGGGTACAATAAACAAAGAATAAAGAAAACATCAATGCTGACACAGAGTACCTGGGCACTGTTTGGATTCACCACAGGAAGAGGGAGTGGGATCACAGTCTGGGGAGGAATAAAATTAAGATAAAAAATGCTGCCTAATCTTAGCTGATCCAGAGGCTGCACAACATGCTGGTACTTGAAAAGTGTGCTCTGTATCTCATCTGGCCATGGAGAAGTGAGGTGGGAGCCATAGAGTGAGTACGCTGCATCAGGGATTGTGGAACCTAGATCAGGAAAACAAAAACCAAAAAAACCGCCACACAGACACAATATGCTGGCAAGCACCTATCAAATGACTTAGGTTAGGTTTGATGGAAACAGGTTTAGAGTAGATTTGTACCCAGGGAGATTGAGTCAGAAGGGCAAAGGGGAACCCAACTTGCTTTTCCTTTGTGTCTCTGGCTCACATAATCAGCCCAAGCAGGCTGGGTGTATGAGCTGGTGAGGGTGAATACACTCAGGGACTAAGCCTGAAAAGGCTGTGCTCCTGGGCACGGCTGAGTGGAGGATCCGCCCCCTCTGCTGCATGACTGGATTCTTGGGAGGCTCCTGAGAACTAGACCTGCATCAGAGATTGACTACTGTCAAGCCATAGCGGGTGGGTCAATCTAGTCTCTCCAAAGAAGGAACCACCCAACGCCTCTTTAGAACTAAGCCCCTCCTACTGCTGTTAACTCCCCTCACAGAACACTGCAGAAGCTGTACCCTGGGAGTACACATACTTGGTTCAAAGTAACAAAAAGGCAACTGTTAGGTATGTCTTAACCCATCCCACCTCCTACTGGTGAGAAGAAAAGCTGAGTCTTATATCAAACAGCTTCAATCTTAGGCAGCTCCAACTGGAAGCTCAGAGAGCAACAGAAAAACAGGAGGGGGTTAACGACACCATCCCTTGTTGTATCAGTATGTAACTCAAGAAGAACTGGAAAGAAAGACTATTGGATATAGACTGTGACCACCCAATCTGGTCAACTATTTTGACCACCTCAGTAGAGAAGGTTCCTTCAGTCTTCACTAAGGTTTTAGATTTTTTAAAAAATTTAAACATTTTTTTTTTAACTCCTTCTGTGTGTGCTGGCTGTGCTGAATGGTGCAGGGACATATATTCATACACTTATCTCTTTTTCTCTCATTTTTAGCATTTTAAAAATGTAAGCATTGTTTAGTGAGTGTTCTGGTTTTTTGGATTGTATATCTTGGTTTGGTTTTGTATTATTTTCATTTGCTTATTTCTCTTCTTCTCCAGCTAAAGGCCAAATTTTATGGTTCTCCCTCTCTCCCAATACCTTGTTTCTATTTTTTCCCCTCCTATAAAAGAATCACCTGCTATATTTCTTATGCATTCTCTGTTTACTTTCTGAAATTGTACACTCTTTTCTATCTTCCTATCACATTTGCATTTCCCCTAATTAACTGTATTTTTACTTTCTTTCAGAACTAATTGGTTTATATAATTCCTGCTTCCACCATTAATGCTGATACAATCATTACTGCTGTAGATGACAAAGTTGACACTGCTGTTTGCTTTAAGCCAGATCTAGTTCATGGTTTATTGTTTTCATTGTTGACAATTATTGAACCCACCATTCCTTCTTATTGGTGGTAATTAATGTTGAAGTTGTCATAGTAAATGGAGTACTTAACACTCATTATTGTTTTTTTGTTTGTAACAGTTGTTACTATTGTTTATTTTGCCACATTCTGTGAGGTCTTGGTAACCTACAAGGACACTAAAAGTTCACAGGTTAGAGACTCTGCTGCTGAACTAAGCATTCCCTGACTTTACTTCAACTCAAAGAAGTGAGGAGACAAGAACCCCAAACCAACATCAAGGACCCAAGGAGAAATAATCACAGAATGAACTCAGGTCCTATCCCTTCACATTTATACCTACATTAAAACAGAGAGAAGTCCCAGAACAAATGACATAATTACACAAATAAAGATACATGCAAAAAAAGGGGTAGAGGAATATACCTCAATTGATGAGCAAGATCAAGACCTCTGAAAACATGAGAAAACAGGTAAACAAAACTCTCCCCAAAATCCACAATCTTCAAATAAAAGATCCCACTGACAGTGAGGTGGACAAAAAACCCAGAGAAAGATTATAAAAAACTGAGTATTAAAATGTTCTAAAATTTTATGATGAAGTAAAAGAAGATCTATGGAAGAAATTAAGAGATCAATTACAGGAGATGAATCACTTTAATAAAAAAATAGAAATAGTAAAAAGAAACCAAGCAAAACTTCTAGAAATGAAAGACACAATCAGTCAAATTAAAAACTCACTTGAAGGTATCACTAACAGATTAAATTGCATAGAAAATTGAACCTCAGCCCTTGAAGACAGAACTTCAGGCATTAAAGATAGGCTATATGATCTTGAATACACATAAGGCAATAAAGGAGGAAAAAAGTATAGAACATGACCAGAATACAGAAGAACTCTGGGACAATTTTAAAGAACAAACCTGAGAATCATCAGGGTAGAACAGTAAGAACATGGACATACAAACTAAAGGCACAAAGAACATTTTCAATGAGATAGTTACAGAAAACTTTCCCCATATCGGAAATAAGACAGACATTCACATACAGAAGGCTTACTGGACCCTATATAGACCTAGTCAAAGAATCTCACCAAGACATATCATAATCAAAATGCCTTAGAAAATCAGGAAAGAATTTTAAAAGCCATAAGAGAGAAACATCAAGTCACATTTAGAGGCAAACCAATAAGGCTAACTTCTGATTTCTCAAAAATCAAGGAGGGTCTGGAATGAGATTGTCCAAGTTCTAAAAGAAAACAACTTCCAGCCAAGGATACTATACCCATAAAACTCAGTTTCAAATTTGAGGGAGAAATAAAAACTTACCATGACAAGAATAACTGAAACAATTCACGAGCACCAAGCTGGCACTGCAAAGGATACTCAAAATATAAACTGCACATGGAGGAACTAAGAGACAATCCCCAAAGCTCTAAAACAGAGGAAGTTCAATAGAAGAATAATCCACTAAATGAGAATCAAGACAGGATAAAATATAGCAAAAATTCAAATGGCAGGAAACCACAAACACAAATCTGTACTAATGTTAATGGACTCAACTCACCAATTAAAAGACACAGATTGGCAGAATGGATCAAAAAACAAGATCCAACAACATGCTGTTTACAAGAGATTCATTTTATAGTCTAAGACACCCACAGAATGGTAAAAGGATGGCAAAAATATGCCAGGCATATGATCCAAGAAAACAAGCAGGAGTAGCTATTCTCATATATGACAAAGCAGATTTCAAGTCAAAATTAATCAGAAGAGAAAAAGAAGGCCACTACATCCTAGCAAAGGGAACAATCCAACAAGAACATATAAGAATAGTAAACATGTATACCCCAAATATAAATGTACTGAATTACACAGAAAAAATATTCCATTAGAGTAAATCCCACATAGACCCTAACACAATAATACTGGGTGATAGCAATACACCCTTATCACCAACAGACATGTCATGAAAGCATAGCACCAATCAACAGTTAAAAGAACAAATACAGGAAGCAAAAGATCATTTTGATAGAGTTAGAGATACTGAAAAAAAAAAAAACCCAGAAATTCTTGAAATGAAGGAAACAATAAACCAAATTAAGAACTCCATAGAAAGCATAACCAATAGGATAGAACACCTGGAAGACAGAACCTCAGACATTGAAGACAAAATATTTAACTTTGAAAACAAAGTTGACCAAACAGAGAAGATGGTAAGAAATCATGAACAGAATCTCCAGGAACTATGGGATATCATGAAAATACCAAATTTAAGAGTTATTGGATTAAGGAAGGCACAGAGAAACAGACCAAAGGAATGAACAATCCATTCAATGAAATAATATCAGAAAATTTCCCAAATCTGAAGAATGAAATGGAAAATCAAGTTCAAGAGGCTTATAGGACTCCAAATACACATAATTACAACAGACCCACACCAAGGCACATTATAATGAAAATACCTAACATACAAAATAAAGACAGAATTTTAAAGACCGCGAGAGAAAAAAATCAAATTATATTCAGGGGGAAACCAATACAGATTATCAGCAGATTTTTCAATCCAGACCCTAAAAGCTAGAAGGGCCTGGAACAACATTTATCAAGCCCTGAAAGAAAACGGATGCCAACCAAGAATCTTATACCCAGCAAAGCTTACCTTCAGATTTGATGACAAAATAAAATTCTTCCATGATAAAAAAAGCTAAAAGAATTTATAAAAAAGAAAGCCGGCACTACAGAACATGCTCAGCAAAATATTCCTTGAGGAAGAGATGAAAAACAACGATGTAAATCAGCAAAGGGAGGAACTACCCTAAAGGATAGCCAAATAAAGGAGAAACCAAGTCATGTAAAAAAAAAAAATGAGCCAAATGACCAGGAATACAAATCATATCTGAATAATAACCCTGAATGTTAATGACCTGAACTCATCAATCAAAAGACACAGACCGACAGACTGGATTAAAAAGAAAGATCGAACAATATGCTGCCTGCAAGAGACTCATCTCATAGAAAGAGATACCCACAGACTAAAGGTGAAAGGATGGGGAAAAACGTACTATGCACCTGGACTCAGCAAAAAAGCCAGGGTATCCATCCTTATATGAGATAATGTGGACTTCTAGCCAAAGTCAGTCAGAAGGGATAAAGAAGGACATTACATAAAGCTTAAGGGAAGCATAAATCAGCAAGACACAACAATCATAAATATATATGCCCCAAACAGTGGCCCATCCATGTACATCAAACAAATCCTTCTCAATTCCAGGAATCAAAGAGACCACCACACAATAATACTAGGTGATTTTAACACACCTCTCTCACCACTGGACAGATCTTCCAAATAATAATTGAACAAAGAAACCACAGATCTCAATAATATAATCAATAATTTAGACTTAATGGACATATATAGAATATACCATCCAACAAAGAACGAATACACTTTCTTCTCAGCAGCACATGGATCCTTCTCTAAAATAGACCATATACTATGCCACAAAGTCACTGTTAGCAAATACAAGAAGACAGAGACACTACCTTGTATTCTATCAGATCATAATGGATTGAAACTAGAAATAAATGACAGAATAAGAAACAGAAACTACTCCAACACCTGGAGATTAAATAATACACTACTGAATGATGAATGGATAAGAGAACACATTAGGGGGAAATAAAAAAATTCTTAGAAGTAAATGAGAACAAAGATATATCAAAATCTCTGGGACACTATGAAAGCAGTACTTGGAGGAAAATTTATTTCATGGAGCACATTCAATAAAAGAAGAAAAAAATCAACAAATAAACGACCTAACACTACAGCTGAAAGCCCTAGAAAAAGAGCAGAGCAACACCAGATGTAGTAGAGGACAGGAAATAGTCAAATCAGAACTGAAATCAATGAAATTGAAACAAAAGAAACAATCAAAAAAATTGACAAAATAAATAGTTCGTTCTTTGAAAAAAATAAAATTGATAAACCCTTAGCCACACTAACAAAGAGGAGAGAGAAAACTCAAATTACTAAAATTCAGAATGAACAAGGAAATATCACAACAGACATGATTGAAATACAAAACAATTAGAAGCTATTTTGAAAATCTATACTCCAACAAAACAGAAAATCTTGAAGACATCAAAAGGTTTCTAGAGACATATGAATTATCTAAACTGAACAAGAAGGACATACAAAATTTAAATAGATCAGTTTTAAGTAATGAAATAGAAGAAGTCATCAAAAGCCTACTAACAAAGAAAAGTCCGGAACCAGATGGGTTCTCAGCCGATTTCTATGAAACCTTTAAAGAAGAGCTCATTCCAATACTCCTAAAAGTATTCCATGAAATAGAAGAGGAGGGAACCCTTCCAAACTCATTCTATAAGCCCATATCACCCTGATACCTAAACCAGACGGAGACACATCGAGGAAAGAAAATTTCAGACCAATTTCCTTAATGAACATCGACAAAAAAATTCTTACCAAAATTTGAGCAAATCGCATACAAAAAATATATTAACAAGATACTGTACCACAATCAAGTGAGTTTTATCCCAGGGATGCAAGGTTGGTTCAACATCCGGAAATCAATAAATGTCATTCACCATATCAACAGACTTAAAGTCAAGACTCACATGATTATTTCAATAGATGCAGAAAAAGCATTTGATAAAATACAGCACCCCTTTATGCTCAAAACACTAGAAAAAATAGGAATAGTGGGAACATTCCTTAACACTGTAAAGGCTATCTATGCTAACCCCATGGCCAATATCATTCTAAATGGTGAAAAAACTGAAAGCATTCCCCCTAAAAACTGGAACAAGGCAGGGATGCCCTCTTTCACCACTTCTATTCAACACTGTCCTTGAAACTCTAGCCAGAGCAATTAGACAGACCAAAGAAATTAAAAGGATACGAATAGGAAAAGAAGAACTCAAACTATCCCTATTTGCTGATGACATGATTATATATTTAGAGGAACCAGGAAATTCCACCAGAAAACTTTTAGAACTCATAAGTGAATTCAGTAAAGTAGCAGGATATAAGATCAATGCTCATAAATGTAATGCATTTTTATTCGTAAGTGATGAATTCTCAGAAAGAGAAGTTAGGAAAACTACCCCATTCACAATAGCCTCGAAAAAAAATAAAATACTTGGAAATCAATCTAACAAAATAGGTGAAAGACCTCTACAATGAATACTAAAGAAAGAAATTAAAGAAAACCTTAGAAGATGGAAAGATCTCCCAAATTTTTGGATGGGCAGAACTAATATTGTCAAAATGGCCACACTACCAAAAGTGCTATACAGATTCAATGCAATTCCAATTAAAATCCCAATGATGTACCTCACAGAAATAGAGCAAGCAATCATGAAATTCATCTGGAAGAATAAGAAACCCAGAATAGCTAAAGCAATCCTCAGCAGGAAGAGTAAAGCAGGGGGAATCACAATACTAGAACTTCAACTATACTACAAAGCAATAGTAACAAAAACGACATGGTATTGGGACCAAAATAGACAGGTAGATCAATGGTACAGAATAGAGGACACAGACACAAACCCAAATAAATACAATTTTCTCATACTAGACAAAGGTGCCAAAAATATGCAATGGAGAAAAGATAGCTTCATCAACAAATGGTGCTGGAAAAACTGGAAATCCATATGCAGCAGAATAAAACTAAACCCCTATCTCTCACCCTGCACAAAACTCAACTCAAAATGGATCAGGGACCTTGGAATCTGACCAGAGACCCTGCACTTTCTTCGAAAAAGTAGGTTCAAATCTTCAACATATTGGCTTAGGATCAGACTTCCTTAACAGGACTCCCAAAGCACAAGAAATAAAAGCAAGAATCAATAACTGGGATAGATTCAAACTAAAAACTTTCTCTCAGCAAAGGAAACTATCAGCAATGTGAAGAGAGTCTACAGAGTGGGAGAAAATTTTTGCCACTCATACTTCAGATACAGCCCTAATTTCCAGAATATATAAAGAACTCAAAAAACTCTACACCAAGAATACAAACAACCCAATCAACAAATGGGCTAAGGAAATGAACAGACACTTCACAGAAGAAGATCTACAAGCAATCAACAGATATATAAAAAAATGTTGAACATCTCTAGTAATAAGAGAATTGCAAATCAAAACTACCCTAAGATTCCATCTCACCCCAATTAGAATGGCGATTATCAAGAACATAAGCAACAACAGGTGTTGGCGAGGATGTGGGGAGAAAGGTACACTCATACATTGCTGGTGGGGCTGCAAATTAGTGCAGCCACTCTGGAAAGCAGTGTGGAGATTCCTTGGAAAACGTGGAATGGAACCATCATTTGACCCAGCTATCCCACTCCTCGGCCTATACCCAAAGGACTTAAAATCAGCATACTACAGAGATGCAGCCAGATCAATGTTCATAGCTGCTCAATTCACAATAGCCAGATTGGGGAACCAACCTAGACGTCCCTCAATTGATGACTGGATAAAGAAACTATGGTGTATATATATACAATGGAATATTACTCAGCGATAAAGAATAATAAAATTATGGCATTTGCAGGCAAATGGATGAAATTGGAGAATATCATGCTAAGTGAAATAAGCCAATCTCAAAAAACCAAACGATGAATGATCTCGCTGATAAGTGGATGATGACACATAATGGGGGTTGGGAGGGAGGCATGAATGGAGGAAGGAGGGACTGTATAGAGGGAAAAGAGGGGTGGGAGTGGTGGGGGGGAAGGGAAAGGAAAAAAAAATAACAATGAATCAAACACCATTACCCTATGTCAATGTAAGATTACACAAATGGTTTGCCTCTACTTCATGTACAAACAGAGAAACAAGTTGTACCTCATTTTTTTACAATAAAAAAATTTAAAAAATAAGTTAGGCATTGGTGCTTCAGTTAAGGTTCTTTTAGTGGCAAATAACAAAGGCTAACATAGGCTAGATTTCATGTACTCAATAAATTACTTATTGAGCACTTACTATGTGCCTTACCATGTTTCAGGCACTATGGAAGGAAATGGTAAGTAAAAAGGGGAAATACACATTAAAGATATAAGGTGCTATGTAGAACTCAGATTTGCAGCTAAACTTCATTAAGAAAGAAATATAACTGGAAACTGGAAAGCTGTTGGAAACCTAAGAAATATTCTTGGTCTCTTATGTTTTTCTCTTGTAAAGTAGTTTCAGTTCTCTTCTCTGTTGATCAGCTTTTTCTGCAGTAAAACTTTTATGGTAGATTGAACATAACTACTCTCAAGCTGCCAAGTTCATATGTTATTGCCCCAGCCACAAAGAGAGACGAGCTGCTTCTGCTTTACACCCCTTTGATCTTTTACTTAATTTCAAAGTGCAAAGATAGGGATCAACTATCCATCCTTGTCCAAACAGGGGAAGTCAGCTAACAGGGTCCTTGTGCCTTGAATAAATATCCCAAATGGTATCTATAGCCAAGTATTTGCCACATCTTATAAAAGAGAAAAGTAAGACTGAAAAGAATGTTACTTTCTCAAGTTCATGTAAGTAGTGAATGCCAGAATCAGGCTTCCAATTCCAGGGCTGTCCAAGTGTAGGGTGGGTGTCTCCTTAACCTTGCACATGTGGAGCTTTGCTTACCTCACTTTAGTCCCAGCTCTGCCAATGCTTCGTAGTTCTTTTTGTTATGCATGTGTTCCTGTTCCAAACTTTGTCAAATTCACAAGTTTTAAAGAAATGCAAAGTTAAAAAAAAAAGTTTGATGGATTCAGGATGTGAAAGCTTTTTCAAAGAGACTATGCAATTATATATGCTCTTATTAATTTTGTATACTGTTAAATAATTTGCCTCCCAGATAATTCCACTAAAAGCAGAATCTTACCTTCCCATTCTGTTGGGATATCCCCCACTTCATAGTCTGTTTCCTGTTTATTTGCTGCTTCTACGATTCTTTTCTCTCGAATAGTTTGTCCTATAAGACAAAAGGATTAATATATTTTTAAATGAACATGACATAGTAGTTATTATAAGTAATATTTTCTCTTTTGATACTGCACACCCTTCATATGGTGAAATAATTAAATTGGAAGGAAAAAGAATAGATTCTATTTAGATCTATATGTTAGAAAAGACAATTACTAAACAGCAAAATTTTAAAATAGTCTACCACAGTATATAAAATTAATTTTGGTAGAATAACTCTAGATTTCATGCAAAGAAAAAGAACAATCAATCCTTCAGGACACTAATGACTAATAAAAGCATTTTAGTATGTTTGATGCTTTTAAACGTACAAGTATACGTATCAGAGGTGCCAACAGTTGCTGTGATTGCCCGTGACAGACCACGAGAACTTGGTGCTATTCTGTCCCCATAGTAATATTGAAAAAACCTAATGGAATGAAGTCCTTGGATGGCCTATCTGAGTTATTAACTCTCAAGGGAATGTAATGAAAGAGGGACAAAAGCTGGTAAGCCTCAGGTATGGTGCTTCAGGTGAGAGAACAACATGTATAATGGAATGGCAGAAATTTAGAAACGGGCAAGCAGAGAGAACAGTAAAGAAAAAGGTACAGAGGAAACAAGAATGGGATGAGAAATGCCTACTACTTATATTTCTCAAAAATAAAGAGTTGATTAGAACATATTTTAAGTTCATATAGAAGGTATAAAACTATTTGTCATTTTCTTCTATTTTCAGAAAGTCTTGATTACATCCTTCAAAGCTGCTTTGCCAAAATGGTGGCTTTAAAATATGTTTGTCTGTCATTGAATCTCTGAGCTGGGGAAATTAGGTAGGCTTTCTACTTCCAGCAGTTAACAAGCATGCTTCTGTACTCCAGGGAATGTGACCTGAGACAGAAGACATTGGTGAGTAATGATAAAGAGAGCAGCATGGCTTAACAGTGATTAGACCAGTCATGGATAGAAATCTGGGCCTTACAGAACACTCATTTCTTTAACCCTCCTCAGCTAGTCTTACACCGTACTAAAGAGAATGGGCAACATAATTAAAGAAGCTGACATTGTTGCCTGCAAAACACTCTTGTATACTTCCCTCAATTTTACTAACTAAAAATTCCTTCATTCGTGGGCAAGGGCTCCTGGGAGTGAATGTGTAGGATAAAGGCACAAGGATAGCCTGAGAAGACTGAATGGCTGGTTGTTATTTCCTGTTTTGGTAAGAGTACGTCAAAGGCTAGGATTTCATAGAGAAGTCATTAATGGCCAATAACCCTGAAGTATGTGGCCAAGAAGACTCTGAATTTCATTATGAACTCATTTAACTAGTCTAATTGAATCCTAACACTAAAGTTCCTTAAGGCTTATGAAGAGGAGTTATCTTTTCCTTATTTTACCCAATAAATTTACATAAGGTAGGGGATTGGTAGTAAATGTCCCTAAGTTACAGTAAAAGAAGAATATTAACAATGACAGCTGCATTTCTATGTCATAGTAGAGGCACAATATACATAAATGTATTTTCACTAAAATGCTGTTTTTATATTTATACATAAATATACAATAACAATAGTTACTATAAAGTATATTTACATATCAGTTTTTAAACTTTACTTTATAGTAACTATGTCTTCATATAGTACTTACCCAAATACCCAGATATAAGTATGTTCTTTTAACAATAACCATTAAAGAAAGGTCAATAATTGTCTAAAACAAAAAATGATAGTAAAAGGGATTCTGAAAGTATATATGTGTGTGGTCTATAAGGTCTTAAGTGGACCTCAACAGAGTTTAGCACACATGGAGAGGATAGAGGTCTGCAACTCCCAGAAGCACCACTGAAGAACACATGCTGGGTGAAGCTGTAGCTCAGTGGCACAGCGTTTGCCTAGCATGTGTGAGGCACTGGGTTCCACCCTTGTCACTGCACAAAAAGAAACAAGTAAAATAAAGGCATGCTGTCCATTCACAACTACCAAATCAAAAAGAAAACTACATGCTATCTGTATATCTGGGATACAAGAAATCAACTTTTCATTCCTATTTTTAGGCCTACAAATTCATTTAAGGTCTCCCATGAATTTTAAAAATCAAAAATCATACCAATTTGTGTGTAAATGAAAAGACAGGAAGAGTAATTCATGAGCTTATTTAATCCCTTGATAATCACTGATAAATCACTGATAAATCTTTGTTTACATATAGTTGACATAAAAGATGTGCTTTTAAAAGTATATATCTTTAAAAATATAAAACTATGAGTTTATTAGATGAATTTTTTATAATCATATATTTTTCCCCTCAAAACCTATAAAACTGAATTCTAAGATCCAAGAACTAGAGGCGGACTAGAGGGAGGCTGCGATTCTTGTCGCTCCATAACTCCGGTTTCAAGCAGAGGATATCTGTTTCTTGGTGTGGCAGTTTTTGCTGCTTATTGATCCCCTACTGTTTACCCCATTTGTCTACTGTGATCTCCCGCAGTCTGCCAGCATATCGATGCTTTTTTTGAGTGCAGATTGTTCACTGTCAGGCGTCTATCATCTGCCATTTGCCTGCCTCTTGCCTGTCCATCGCCTGCCTTTCACCTACCCATCACCCACCACCCGAGGTTCACCTCCCGAATGTCCAACAACTGCCAGCAGACTGACCACAGACCGCCAATGGAGTGCCAGCTGCCTGCTGTTGCCTGGAAGTTCTCTGCCACAGTACCTATGGGTTTGGTTACACATGGCTGCTGCCATTTTGAGACAATAGCCAGGCCCTGTAGTACCCCTGGCCAAACTGACTGAGTCCCGTCTCCAGGATCCCTCAGCCCGATGGATCACTCCCTGCCTCTGGGGCCCTCACATCATCTGACTGCTCCCTGCTGCCAGGACCCCAGACCAACTGACTGCGTCCTATCTCTGGGACCCCAGACCAACTGATTGCACCTGGCCTCCAGGATCCAACAACCACACCAAACAAACCTGACCTCCAGGACCTCTGCCTGACCAACCGCATTCTGCCTCCAGAACCTCAGCCGACCACATCCACACACCGAGCTGCAGCTCCCCATTTGCCAACACATTTGGAAACCAGAGCGGCCATCTTGGATAATCCTGGAAGCTGTAGCTCTGATCTTTAGGTGGGGCAAAACCGATCCTGAGATGCCTGCAGGAGACTTGAAGCTCATTGTCAGAAAAGGTTTTGGAAACCTATAGGGCCACTATAAGCCTATAGGGGGAAATCTGCAATACCCCAGATCTGCCCTGCTAGAGGGAAAGATACATGAACAACATGAAAAAACAAGGGAAGAAAATGAAACAAACAAATCTAGATTCTATATTAATAGAATCCAATAACAGTATGGTAGAAGAAAGTCAGAAAAGGACTGCAGATTATACATAATTAGGATGATTCGTGAAGCAAAGGATGAGTTAAGAGAGCATATGCAGGCAATGAATGATAATACCAACAAGCAGTTGAAAGAGCACTTGTGGGAAGCCAAAAGATCATTTCAACAAAGAGAGATTCTCAAAAAAAAACCAAATGGAACTCCTTGAAATGAAGGAGACAATAAGCCAAATAAAAACCCAATGGAAAGCATCACCAACAGACTAGACCACGTGGAAGACAGAACCTCAAACGATGAAGACAAAATATTTAATCTTGAAAATAAAGTCGCCCAAACAGAGAAGATGGTAAGAAATCATGAACAGAATCTCCAAGAACTATGGGACATCATGAAAAGACCAAATTTAAGAATTACTGGGATTGAGGAAGGCACAGAGATACAAACCAAAGGAATGAACAACCTATTCAATGAAATAATATCAGAAAATTTCCCAAACCTGAAGAATGAAATGGAAAATCAAATACAAGAGGTTTACAGAACACCAAATGCACACAATCACAACAGACCCACACCAAGGCACATTATAATGAAAATGCATAACATTCAAAATAAAGATAGGATTTTGAAGGCCGCGAGAGAAAAGCATCAGATTACATATAGGGGGAGACCAATACGGATAGCAGCCGACTTCTCAACCCAGACTCTAAAAGCTAGAAGGGCCTGGAACAACATATTTCAAGCTCTGAAAAAACGTGGTTGCCAACCAAGAATCCTATACCCAGCAAACCTAACCCTCAGATTTGAAGATGAAATAAAATCCTTCCATGAAAAACAAAAGTTAAAAGAATTTACAAATAGAAAGCCTGCAATACAGAATGTTCTCAACAAAATATTCCATGAGGAGGAAATGAAAAACAACAATGGAGTTCAGCAAAGGGAGGAACTAACTTAGAGAAAAACCACTCAAAGGAGAAACCAAGCCAAGTTAAAATAAGCCCAAATGAATGGGAATACAAATCATATCTCAATAATAACCCTGAACGTTAATGGCCTAAACTCATCAATCAAAAGACACAGACTGGCAGAATGGATTAAAAAGAAAGACCCAACAATATGCTGCCTGCACATTTGCAGGCAAATGGATGAAATTGGAGAATATCATGCTAAGTGAGATAAGCCAATCTCAAAAAGCCAAAGGACGAATGATATCGCTAATAAGTGGAGGATGACACATAATGGGGGGGAGGGAAGGGTTAGTGTTAGGGTTAGAGTTAGGGTTAGAGAGTGGGGCAAGTATGGAGGAAGGAAGTACTGTATAGAGGGTAAAGAGGGGTGGGAGGGGTGGGGGGAAGGGAAAAAATAACAGAATGAATCAAACAACATTACTCTATGTAAATTTATGATTACACAAATGGTATGCCTTTACGCCATGTACAAACAGAGAAACAACATGTATCCCATTTGTTTACAATAAAAACAAAAAATATGCTGCCTGCAAGAGACTCATCTCATAGAAAAAGACATCCACAGACTAAAGGTGAAAGGATGGGAAAAAACCTACCACGCACATGGACTCAGTAAAAAAGCGGGGGTTTCCATCCTTATATCAGATAAAGTAGACTTCAAGCCAAAGTTAGTCAGAAGGGATAAAGAAGGACATTTCATACTGCTTAAGGGAACCATAAATCAGGAAGACATAACTATAGTAAATATTTATGCCCCAAACAATGGTGCATCCCTCTACAGCAAACAAATCCTTCTCAATTTCAGGAATCACATAGACCACAACACAGTAATTCTGAGTGACTTTAATGCACCGCTGTCCCCACTAGATAAATCTTCCAAACAAAAACCAACCAAAGAAACCATAGAACTCAATAACACAATCAATAACTTAGACTTAATAGACACATATAGAATATTCCATCCATCAAAGAGCGGATTCACTTTCTTCTCAGCAGCACATGGAACCTTCTCCAAAACAGACCATATGTTATGTCACAAAGGAGCCCTTAGGAAATGCAAAAAATAGAGATACTACCTTGTGTTCTATCAGATCATAATGGACTGAGAGTAGAAATCAATGACAAAATAAAAAAAACAAATTACTCCAACACCTGGAGACTAAATAATATGCTATTGAATGAAACATGGATAACAGAAAACACCAGGGAGGAGATAAAAATATTCTTAGAGGTCAATGAGAACGATGATACAACATATCAAAATCACTGGGACACTATGAAAGCAGTACTAAGAGGAAAATTCATTGCATGGAGCACATTCCAGAAAAGAATGAAAAGTCAACAACTAAATGAATAATGTTACAGCTCTAAGCCCTAGAAAAAGAAGAACAGAATAACAGCAAAAGTAGTAGAAGACAGGAAATAATTAAAATCAGACCTGAAATCAATGAAATTGAAACAAAAAAAACAATTCAAAAAATTGACAAAACAAAAAGTTGGTTCTTTGAGAAAGTAAACAAAAGAGACAAACCCTTAGCCACACTAACAAAGAGAAGGAGAGAGAAAACTCAAATTACTAAAATTCCAGATGAAAAAGGAAATACCATGACAGACACCACTGAGATACAGAACATAACGAGAAGCTACTTTGAAAATCTGTATTCCAACAAAATAGAAACTACCGAAGACATTGACAAATTTCTACAGACATATGCTCCTCCCAAGCTGAACCAGGAAGACATACACAATTTAGACAGATCAATATCAAACAATGAAATAGAAGAAGCCATTAAAAACCTACCATCCAAGAAAAGCCCAGGACCAGACGGATTCTCAGCCGAGTTCTACAAGACCTTCAAGGAAGAACTCATTCCAATACTTCTCAAAGTATTCCAGGAAATAGAAAAGGAGGGTGCCCTACCAAACTCATTCTATGAAGCTAATATCACCCTCATACCCAAACCAGGCAAAGACGCATCAAAGAAAGAAAATTTTAGACCAATATCCTTGATGCAAAGATCCTTAACAAAATATTGGCAAACCGTATCCAAAAACATATTAAGAAAATTGTGCACCACGATCAAGTGGGGTTCATCCCTGAAATGCAAGGATGGTTAAACATCCATAAATCAATAAATGTAATCCATCATGTCAATAGACTTAAGGATAAGAATCATATGGTCATTTCAATTGAGGCAGAAAAAGCGTTCGACAAAATACAACACCCCTTCATGCTCAAAACACTAGAAAAAATAGGGATAGTAGGAACATACCTGAACATTGTAAAGGCTATTTATGCTAAGCCCATGGCCAACATCATTCTTAATGGAGAAAAACTGAAACCATTCCCTTTAAAAACAGGAACAAGACAGGGATGTCCTCTTTCACCACTTCTATTCAACATTGTCCTCGAAACTCTAGACAGAGCAATTAGGCAGACTAAAGAAATTAAAGGGATACGAATAGGAAAAGAGGAACTTAAGCTGTCACTATTTGCTGATGATATTATTCTATATTTAGAGGATCCAAATACCTCCTCCAGAAAACTTCTAGACCTCATCAATGAATTCAGGAAAATAGCAGGCTATAAAATCAACATGCATAAATGTAAAGTATTTTTATATGCAAGTGATGAAACAGCTGAAAGGGAAATGAGGAAAACAACTCCATTTGCAATAGCCTCAAAAAAAAAAAAAAAAAATACTTGGGAATCAATCTAACCAAAGAGGTAAAAGATCTCTACAATGAAAACTACAAAACACTGAAGAAAGAAATTGAGGAAGACCTTAGAAGATGGAAAGATCTCCCATGTTCTTGGATAGGAAGAATTAATATTGTCAAAATGGCCATACTACCAAAAGTGCTAATCAGATTCAATGCAATTCCAATTAAAATCCCAATGACGTACCTCACAGAAATAGAGCAAGCAATCATGAAATTCATCTGGAAGAATAAGAAACCTAGAATAGCTAAAGCAATCCTTAGCAGGAAAAATGAAACAGGGGGTATCGCAATATCAGACCTTCAACTATACTACAAAGCAATAGTAACAAAAACGGCATGGTATTGGCACCAAAATAGACAGGTAGATCAATGGTACAGAATAGAGGACATGGACACAAAACCAAATAAATACAATTTTCTCATACTAGACAAAGGTGCCAAGAACTTGCAATGGAGAAAAGATAGCCTCTTTAACAAATGGTGCTGGGAAAACTGGAAATCCATATGCAACAAATGAAACCGCTATCTCTCACCCTACACAAAACTAAACTCAAAATGGATCAAGGACCTTGGAATCTGACCAGAGACCCTGCACTTTATAGAAGAAAAAGTAGGTCCACATCTTCACCTTGTTGCTTAGGATCAGACTTCCTTAACAGGACTCCCATAGCACAAGAAATAAAAGCAAGAATCAATAACTGGGACAGATTCAAACTAAATACCTTTCTCTGAACAAAGGAAACTATCAGTAATGCGAAGAGAGAGCCTACAGAGTGGAAGAAAAATCTTTGCCACTCATACTTCAGATACAGCACTAATTTTCAGAATATATAAAGAGCTCAAAAAACTCTACACCATGAATACAAATAACCCAATCAACAAATGGGCTAAGGATATGAACAGACACTTCACAGAAGAAGATCTACAAGCAATCAACAAACATAAGAAAAAATGTTCACCATCTTTAGTAATAAGAGAAATGGAAATTGAAACTACCCTAAGATTCCATCTCACCCCAATTAGAATGGTAATTATCAAGAGTACAAGCAACAATAGGAGTTGGCAAGGATGTGGGGAAAAAGGTACACTCATACATTGCTGGTGGGGTTGCAAATTAGTGAGGCCACTCTGGAAAGCAGTGTGGAGATTCCTTAGAAAGCTTGGAATGGAACCACCATTTGACCCAGCTATCCCACTCCTTGGCCTATACCCAAAGGACTTAAAATCAGCATACTACAGAGATACAGCCACATCAATGTTCATAGCTGCTCAATTTACAATAGCCAGATTGGGGAACCAACCTAGATGCCCTTCAATTGAGGAAGGGATAAAAAAAAAATTGAATATTACTCAGCCATAAAGAATAATAAGATTATGGCATTTGCAGGCAAATGGATGAAATTGGAGAATATCATGCTAACTGAGATAAGCCAATCTCAAAAAAACCAAAGGATGAATGATCTCGCTGGTAAGTGGATGATGACACATAATGGTGGGGAGGGGGCAAGAATGGAGGAAGGAGGGACTGTATAGAGGGAAAAGAGGGGTGTTAGGGGTGGGAGGATAGGGGGAAAAATAACAGAATGAATCAAGGAACATACCTTATGTAAATGTATGATTATGCAAATGGTATGCCGTTACTCCATGTACAAACAGAAACAACATGTATCCCATTTGTTTACAATAAAAAATTTTTTAAAAATACCAAAAAAATCTTTAAAACTACTTCATTCTTGGGAATGAATCCTATTTGCATGACAGACGTTGAGATGAAAGACAAATTTCAACTGTTCTATGAGCTTCCAGGATCAGGATAGAAACCCTGGACACTGATATGGGGAGTAGGCAAAGCCCTAAACCTGTAGTCTTATATTCCTGTGCCTTAGCCATGTAATAAACTTTGTGTGTTCTTTTCTGTTAAAAAAGTCATGTGTGGTGGCACATGCCTATAAGCACAGCAGTTTGGGAGGCAGAGACAGGAGGATCGCAATGTTCAAAGGCAGCTGGAGCAACTTAGGCTCTAAGCAATTTAGCAGATCCTGTCTCAAAATTAAAAAAAAAAAAAAAAAGGACTGAGGATGTGGCTCAGTGGTTGAGTGCTCCTGGGTTCAATCCCTGGTTAAAAAAAAAATCCTAAATATTACTCATTCTAGTACCATCTGCAATTTTTGCCATACTTTATAACATTATATGCTTAATATTGTTCATAGATTTTCTTTTTTCTTCAATGCTTTCTTTTATCTTATCCTGAAAGATACCAATGTATGCACTAGTTACATATTTTATACACATATATAAAATAGAAGGTGCAAAGTTTAAAAAGTTGTCATGTATCACCTGAAATCATCTTGTGGACTGTGCTTGGGAAACCATACTGTAGACCACACTGGTCTATCCAGAGAGGCCCAGCAATACATCTGGTTTTACAGGTCATAGGAACCAATATAAAGAGTAAGAAATTCCTGTGGACACGGAATGGTTGATGAATATCAAAGTCTTGCTTGGATATATTTACCCTTCATTTCATAAGATCTTGTTATGTACAACAATCTCAGGTTAAATCTGAAGAGGAAAGAGTTCTAAAATTCCAGGAATGACCAGATTTACAAAATAACTATATATAAAAATGCATTGGATTTATGTGCATTGATCTTATATCCCGCTACTTTACTGAATTCACTTATGAGTTCTAAAAGTTTTCTGGTGGAATTTCTTGGTTCCTCTAAGTATATAATCATATCATCAGCAAATAGGGATAGTTTGAGTTCTTCTTTTCCTATTCGTATCCCTCTAATTTCTTTGGTCTGTCTAATTGCTCTGGCTAGAGTTTCAAGGACGATATTGAATAGAAGTGGTGAAAGAGGGCATCCCTGCCTTGTTCCAGTTTTTAGGGGGAATGCTTTCAGTTTTTCACTATTTAGAATGATATTAGCCATGGGCTTAGCATAAATGGCCTTTACAATGTTAAGAAATGTTCCCACTATCCCTATTTTTTCTAGTGTTTTGAGCATGAAGGGGTGCTGTATTTTATCAAATGCTTTTTCTGCATCTATTGAAATAATCATGTGATTCTTGACTTTAAGTCTGTTGATATGGTGAATGACATTTATTGATTTCCGGATGTTGAACCAACCTTGCATCCCTGGGATGAAACCCACTTGATCGTGGTGCACTATCTTTTTAATATGTTTTTGTATGCGATTTGCTAAAATTTTGTTGAGAATTTTTGCGTCAATGTTCATTAAGGATATTGGTCTGAAATTTTCTTTCCTCGATGTGTCTCTGTCTGGTTTAGGTATCAGTGTGATATTGGCTTCATAGAATGAGTTTGGGAGGGTACCCTCCTCTTCTATTTTATGGAATACTTTGAGAAGTATTGGAATGAGCTCTTCTTTAAAGGTTTTGTAGAACTCGGCTGAGAACCCATCTGGTCCCGGACTTTTCTTTGTTGGTAGGCTTTTGATGACTTCTTCTATTTCAGTACTTGAAATTGGTCTATTTAAATTGTGTATGTCCTCCTTGTTCAGTTTAGGCAATTCATATGTCTCTAGAAACCTATTGATGTCTTCAAAATTTTCTATTTTGTTGGAGTATAGATTTTCAAAATAGCTTCTAATTATGTTTTGTATATAAGTGATGAATCTTTGGAAAGAACAATCAGGAAAACTTCCCCATTCACAATAGCCTCGAAAAAAATAAAATACTTGGGAATCAATCTCACAAAAGAGGTGAAAGACCTCTACAATGAGAACTACAGTACACTAAAGAGAGAAATTAAAGAAAACCTTAGAAGATGGAAAGATCTCCCATGTTCTTGGGTAGGAAGAATTAATATTGTCAAAATGGCCATACTACCAAAAGTGCTAATCAGATTCAATGCAATTCCAATTAAAATCCCAATGACGTACCTTACAGAAATAGAGCAAGCAATTATGAAATTCATCTGGAAGAATAAAAAACCCAGAATAGCTAAAGCAATCCTTAGCAGGAAGAGTGAAACAGGGGGTATCGCAATACCAGATCTTCAACTCTACTACAAAGCAATAGTAACAAAAACGGCATGGTATTGGTAGCACAATAGAAAGGTAGATCAATGGTGCAGAATAGAGGACATGGACACAAACCCAAATAAATACAATTTTCTCATACTAGACAAAGGGGTCAAAAATATGCAATGGAGAAAAGATAGCCTCTTCAACAAATGGTGCTGGGAGAATTGGAAATCCATATGCAACGGAATGAAACTAAACACATATCTCTCACCATGCACGAAACTAAACTAAAAATGGATTAAGGACCTCGGAATCAGACCAGAGACCCTGTAAATTATAGAAGAAAAAGTGGGTCCAGATCTTCCACATGTCGGCTTAGGACCAGACTTCCTCATCAGGACTCCCATAGTACAAGAAATAAAAGCAAGAATCAATAACTGGGATAGATTCAAACTAAAAAGCTTTCTCTCAGCAAAGGAAACTATCAGTAATGCGAAGAAAGAGCCTACAGAGTGGGAGAAAATCTTTGCCACTCATACTTCAGATAGAGCACTAATCTCCAGAATCTATAAAGAACTCAAAAAACTCTACACCAAGAAGGCAAATAATCCAGTCGACAAATGGGCTAAGGAAATGAATAGACACTTCACAGAAGAAGATCTACAAGCAATCAACAATCATATGGAAAAATGTTCAACATCTTTAGTAATAAGAGAAATGCAAATCAAAACCACCCTAAGATTCCATCTCACCCCAATTAGAACGGTGATTATCAAGAATACAAGCAACAACAGGTGTTGGCGAGGATGTGGGGAGAAAGGTACACTCATACATTGCTGGTGGGGCTGCAAATTAGTGCAGCCACTCTGGAAAGCAGTGTGGAGATTCCTTAGAAAACTTGAAATGGAACCACCATTTGACCCAGCTATCCCACGCCTCGGCCTATACCCAAACGACTTAAAATCAGCATACTACAGAGATACAGCCACGTCAATGTTCATAGCTGCTCAATTTACAATAGCCAGATTGTGGAACCAACCTAGATGTCCTTCAATAGATGAATGGATAAAGAAACTGTGGTATATATATATACAATGGAATATTACTCAGCCATAAAGAATGATAAAATTATGGCATTTGCAGGCAAATGGATGAAATTGGAGAATATCATGCTAAGTGAGATAAGCCAATCTCAAAAAACCAAAGGTCTAATGATATCTCTAATAAGTGGATGAGGACACATAATGGGGGGAGGGAGGGGTTAGTGTTAGGGTTAGAGTTAGGGTTAGGAAGGGGGGCAAGAATGGAGGAAGGAAGGACTGTATAGAGGGAAAAGAGGGGTGGGAGGGGTGGGGGGAAGGGAAAAAATAACAGAATGAATCAAACAACATTACCCTATGTAAATTTATGATTACACAAATGGTATGCCTTTACGCCATGTACAGAGAAACAACATGTATCTCATTTGTTTACAATAAAAAAAGAAAAAAAAATAACTAATATTTATAGCATGTTTACTATGTGTATGACATTGAACTAAATTTTAACTTAGTATGAATAATTTCCCTTAAACTCTACAACCTCATGAGGTTACTATTATTACTTCATTTTATAAATAAAGAGATTGACACATAAGAGCTTAATTCATTAACTTCAGGTCAATTACTAACAAACAGGAGTCAGGATTTGAACATAGATCTTTTGACTCTAGCCTTGGAGACTTAACCACCAAGTTATACTGCCAGACTTCAAGATATCTATAAAGGTTACATCTATAAATCTAGTACATTTCACTAAGGTAAAATATAAGAGCTAAGTTACAAGAAAAGGAACTATTATTTCTAAGAAAATTAAAACAAACTATCTCTGAAAAATAAAAAACACTCCTTTCGCTAGTGTATTTTTAGAATATACAAAACACATCTCAACCCATTTAACATAGAAGTCCTAAGAGTCATTCAACATTGACTAAAGATTCACTGAATAAAATCTGGAAAATATAGAAAATCGTGAAGAAAATAAAAATCCATCCATAACCCCAGCACTTAAATATCATATCATTAACACTTTATAGATTACAAATACACAAACAGACACACACATTTATAAAACATATATATTTTTCCTGCCACATAGAAAATATAAAATTTGTTATTATTCCATAACTTTGAAAAAAAAACCCAACATTCAGTTTCTGAACATGTTCTGAAATTCTAAGGAAAAAATAAGCTCCTGTAGAAGTGTGTTAATATTTCTTTTGTTCAATTGAACTTTAAATGTGATGACAAAAATCAAAGAGCTTGCTTCTTTAAGAATAGGCAATAAAAGAATATCAACAGAAAATTCAAGCCAATTAAAAACATGTACCAGGTACGTCATACAAAATAAGTTTTACAAAGTAAGGCAGAACTTCAAGGTCTGAGGAAGAAGAGGTAAAGTACAGTGATCCATCTAATATCCTGGTCACCAAAGAAATTCTCTCTTCTGAGAGATAAAACTCTACCATGGGAAAACATCTTCTTGTCTTTTCTATGCCTTTACCCCTCCATTTTTGTCTATTTCTGACCTAGAAGATGAAGCAATATTGGGGAGAGAAAAAAATGCTTTGAGGAATTCCCTGAAGTTAGCAGGATGTACTTTCTAGAGGAAAAAAGGTTCATAAAAGACTCCAAATCCACTGGTAGAGGAAGAAAGCCCATATATTCTCAGATCAAGTTTCTGCAAGAATAATCAGAGTGAATCTTGTCAGGAAAATCCTAGGGACTTTTTGATATTTTAAGTGCCATTTTCAGAATGTAGATATTATTGTCAAGTCTTGTGATGTTTTCCCTA
Organism: Sciurus vulgaris; assembly: GCF_902686455.1. Lineage (NCBI taxonomy): Eukaryota > Metazoa > Chordata > Mammalia > Rodentia > Sciuridae > Sciurus > Sciurus vulgaris. The sequence goes on from NC_136466.1 coordinate 122,400,457, forward strand.
AGAATTTAAATGTGCTCCTGTCTCTTGGCCATTCAGTTTTTCCCCCTGGTGGTAAACACAATGATCAGTTTCTGAAGTAATCTTCCAGGGATAGCTTATAGATGTACAAGCAAATATATATATATATATATACATATATATATATATATATGTATATATATATATATATAGTTCTGCCTTACTTTGTAAAACTTATTTTGTATGACGTACCTGGTACATGTTTTTAATTGGCTTGAATTTTCTGTATATATATATATATGTATGTATGTTTTATATATATATATATATATATAACATACACACACACACACACACACACACACACACACATATATATATATATTTTTTTTTTTTCGGGGGCAAAAACAAATACCATGACAATTATATTGCTTTGTATCTTGCTTTCTCTCCCCACCTTAATAACCTTGGAGTTTTTAACACATAAGTATAAAAAGAGCTTCTTCATAATTTTTCCTGTTCTTTTTTTTGTTATTTTTGTTTTGTTATTTTCTCCCTTCATTTAAAATTTTTCATCATTTTAAATAAACATGGAATAGTACACAGAATGGGTGTATCATAATCTTTTTGTCTCCTTATTGATGACTATTTAAGTTCTTCCTCATATTTTGCCATTATAAACCATGCTCCAGTGAATAACCTTACAAATACGTCTTTTTAAATCAGTGCAAATATATCCAGGAGCTAAATTCCCAAAAGAATTGCTAGGTCAAATGGAATATGCATTTGTAATTTCGACAACTATTTCTGAATGGTTGTCCATAAAAGTTTTACCAATTTAACTCCCACAAATATATATTTTCAAAAAATATATACATTTTTCCTCTAAACTTTTAAGTTTTGAGGAGTAGGTATAGGGGATTGAACTCAGAGCTTTCTAACACTAAGCTACATCCACAGTCATTTTTATGTTTTATTTGGAGACAGGATCTAAGTTGCTGAGGTTGACCTTGAGTCTGCCATGCTCCTGCCTTAGCCTCTCCAGTTACAGGGATTACAGGAGTGTACCTGTAACCCTGTGCCTGGTTAGTTTTGCCCTTTTAATTTTTGCCAAATAATAGGCTGAAAATGGTAACTTGCAGATATTTTTCCATTTTTGTGAACAAGGCTGGCATCATTTCATTTTAAGAGGCTCTGTACTTTTTTTTCTGTGAATTGTTCATGTCCTTTGACCATTTTCCAATGGTTTTTACTTGCCAATTTGTATAAACTCTTTGTATGTTTAAGAATGACTGTTACTGATAATACATGTGCACAAGAGTATTTATTACACCATTAACTGCAAATGCAAAATGTGGTAAGCCACTGAAACGATCAAGTATAATAACTCTTAAAATGTACAGTGGAACTTTCCAGAAGTTACATAACATATAATATAGCAACATACTTAATGGGAAAGTGAAAATCTAGCCATTTTTTATTAAGCCAAACACTGAATAGATTCATAGAAGCATAAAACAATGGTAAACTTTTCCCTAAAATTTTCTGTTTTAGAAAACAGTTATTCTTGATTTTATTGACTGTGTTATTTTTATTACTGGTATAAAGTTTTTTGAGTTCTTCATAGATTCTGGAGATTAGTGCTCTATCTGAAGTGTGTATGGCAAAGATTTTCTCCCACTCTGTAGGTTCTCTCTTCATATTGCTGATTGTTTCCTTTGTTGAGAAAAAGTATTTTAGTTTGAATCTATCCCAGTTGTTGATTCCTGCTTTTATTCTTGTACTTTGGGAGTCATGTTAAGGAAGTCCGGTCCTAAGCTGACACGATAAAGATTTGGATCTACTTTTTCTTCCATTAGGTGTAGGGTCTCTGGTCTAATTCCGAGGTTCTTGATCCATTTTTACTTGAGTTTTGTGAAGGGTGAGAGATAGTGATTTAGTTTCATTTTACTACATATGATTTCCAGTTTTCCCAGTATCATTTGTTGAACGGGCTATCTTTACCCCATTGTAGGTTTTGGGCACCTTTGTCTAATATGAGATAACTGTATTTATGTGGGTTTGTCTTTGTGTCTTCTATTCTGTACCACTGGTCTACCTGTCTACTTTGGTGCCAATTCCATGCTGGTTTTGTTACTATTGCTCTGCAGTATAATTGAAGGTCTGGTATTGTGATACTACCTGCTTCACTCTTCTTGCTAAGGACTGCTTTTGCTATTCTGAGTCTCTTATTCTTCCAAATGAATTTCATGATTGCTTTATTTCTATGAGGTATGTCATTGGGATTTTAATTGGGATTGTGTTGAATTTGTATAGTGTTTTTGGTAGTATGGCCACTTTGACCATGTTAATTCTGCCTATCCAAAAACATGGGAGATCTTTCCACCTTCTAAGGTTTTCTTTAATTTCTTTCTTTAGTGTTCTATAGTTCTCATTGTAGAGGTCTTTCATATCTTTTATTAGATTGATTTCCAAGTATTTCATTTTTTTTGAGGTTATTGTGAATAGGGTGGTTTTCCTAGTTTCTCTTTCAGCTGATTCATCATTTATGAATAAAAATGCATTAGATTTATGAGTGTTGATTTTATATCCTGCTACTTTGCTGAATTCATTTATGAGTTCTAGAAGTTTTCTGCTGGAATTTTTTGGCTCCTCTAAATATATAATCATGTCATCAGCAAATAGTGTTAATTTGAATTCTTCCTTTCCTATTCATATTCCTTTAATTTCTTTGGTCTGTCTAATTGCTCTGGCTAGAGTTTGAAGGATGATGTTAAATAGAAGTGGTGAAAGAGGGCATCCCTGCCTTGTTCCAGTTTTTAGGGGGAGTGCTTTCAGTTTTCCTCCATTTAGAATGATGTTGGTCTTGGACTTAGCATAGATAGCCTTTACAATGTTGAGGTATGTTCCTACTATCCCTATTTTTTCTAATGTTTGAGCATGAAGGGATGCTGTATTTTATCAAATGCTTTTTCTGCATCTATTGAAATAATCGTATGATTCTTAACTTTAAGTCTGTTGATGTGGTGAATTACATTTATTGATTGCTGGATGTTGAAACTTGCATCCCTGCGATAAAACCCACTTGATTGTGGTGCACTATCTTTTTAATATGTTTTTGTATGCAATTTGCTAATATTTTGTTATGAATTTTTACGTCTGTTCTATTAATGCTATTTTTAAAGAAACTAGTAAACTTTTAAAATTCTCATTTTGAGTTTTAATATGCTAAACATCAACATATATCCCATGGTGGGGGGAAAAGTTCTTTCAACAACTATGATGAGTTTAAAGTGACCCTGAGACCAAAGTGTTAAGAACTAGAATCTATCACTGGAAACAAAAAACAATACAGGAATCCATATAGCCAGAGTGCTAAAAGGCAGACAGATGGGTAAATTGGGGAGACAAAAGGACTTTTACTTACCACAGTGCTAAGGTAAGTAGAGAAAAAGTGCCAGTGTTGGAAAAAGCATCATTTTGCAACCATCATGGTAAAAAGATTGGTTCTGGTAAGAAATGTTAATGGGGCTGGGTATGCAGCTCAGTGGTAGAGTGCTTGCCTAGCATGTGCAAGACCCTGGGTTTAATCCCCAGCACTGTAGGAAAAAATGAAAATAAAAGAATCAGGGGCTGGAGTTGTGGCTCAGTGGTAGAGCGCTTGCCTCGCATGTGTGAGGCACTGGGTTCAATTCTCAGCACCACATATAAATAAAAGAATAAAATAAAGATCTATCAACATCTAAAAAAATAAGTAAATAAATAAAATAATCAATGAAAGGGAATTATATTTTGTTTTAATTGGAAATAATTTCCCCTTCCTCTGCATATAGTGTGTTCTTACACATTTAAAAGTTCAATAAGGTCTTTGGTTTAATCCCAGCAACAATAAGTAAAATTAAAAAAAATAAAAATGGAATACGACACATATTATTAAAAAAAAAAAGTATGGTATTATGGTTTAGAAATGGAAGTATCCCCCCAAAAGCTCAAGTGTTAGACAATGTAGGAATTTCACAGGTGATATAATCAGATTATGATAACTGTAAAGTCATTAGTGAGCTGATCCAAGATAGATGAATTAATTTGAATGAATTGCTAGGTGGTAACTGTAGGCAGGTATAGCCAAACAGGAGGAGTTCACTGAGCGGTGTGGCCTTGGACTACATCTTGTCCCTTTCTCCTTCTTTCTCTCTGCTTCTTGGCTACCATGAGCTAAGACCTTTCCTTTGCCATGCCATTCCATTATGATGTTCTGTCTCTCCTCAGGCCCAGAACAATGGATTTGGCTAACCCCGACTGAACCACCGAAACTATGATCCCGGAATAAACTTTTCCTCCCCTAAGTTGTTCTTGTCATGTATTTTGGTCAGACAAAAAGCTGAGTAACACAGGTTAAAAATGATGAGATTACTAATTTTGTTACCTAAAAGTGTTGCCTTCCTAGGGTCTTAGAGACCCTGTAGGTGAATAAGACCATTCACAGATGTGTGTGACAGGGGACACCAATAGTCCTGAAGAATGAGTCAACAGGCTCAGGCATCTCTCCCTTTTTCCTCTTTCCCTATTTCCTCATGTACCCTCACAGGCCAGGGCAGACTTTAGGGTAATCTTTAATGTTTAAATTCAGAGCTTCAGAACTCACAAGATATCTACGATAGCATGGGAGAGATTTTTTTTCCCATCAGTCCCAAACCAAGTTAGAAACCTATTTTGGCTGTGACCCATGAGCAAATGTGATCCTTGTGAAGAATTTCAACAAGCTGTCTACTTTCTGATCAATATTTCCAACTGGTACAGCAGGATGAGAGATGGACGCCAGAGGTTGGGCTGACTAAAGTGACTTATCTCTAAGATAGTCGTTCCCTTAAAAATAAGCAAGTTGTAGGCCTTTGGTATCTGACATAAGTCCCTGATATGAAGAAATGGTGATGGAGTAGAAAGGTCAGGATAAGATCCTTACTGACTTCTGCCCTTTATGGAAGCTGCAGCAAGCAGGATAGTCAGGTGACAATTACAAGTATAAAAGACTGAATTCTGTATACAAAAGGAGAGTTAGAAGTATCAATGCATAATGTATGAAAATGAGGACTATTGAAAGTTAAGAACCACAAGTACATATATTAGATTTGTACTTTTAAACTTTTGTCAAGGTGGCTGGACGCAGTAGCACATGCCTGTAATCCCAGCTACTCGGGAGGATGAGGCAGGAGGATTGCAAATTAGAGGCCAGCCTTAGGAAATGAGACCCTGTCTCAAAACACCACCACCACCACCACCACCACCACCACCACCACCACCACCACCACCAACAACAACAACAAAAAAGACTGGGGATGTAGCTCAATGGTAAAGAAACCCTGGGATCAATCTCCTCACCACTCCCTCCCCCCCTGCAAAAAAAAAAAAAACTGTCACGTTGAAGCATTGTAATGAACACCAATTATGAGTACAAAAATAGGAATTTTGAACACTAAAGTCATTTGTACATGTGACTTAAAGTGTAATTTGACTAAAGTTATTCAGATGCAGTATCTACTTATTAAGAGAATGCTATGTACCAGGCAGTGTTTAGCTGCTTTTCATATTTCTCTTACCTTATTCAAATATACACAACTAAATAAAACAGTATAGCTGGCACTTGAACTATACATTTTTCTAACTCCCAAGCATAAGCTCTTTCCATTTATAAAGTTTGTATATGGTATCATTACAGAACTCTAAATAAAAACTAGTATTTTATTAATAACTATCATAAGCTATTATTTTCCCAAAGTACTCAAATGAGGCATTCCTACTTGAAAATATGATGATTTTATAATTTCACATATTCTACATACAGTTAGGTGAGCATGGAAGACTATCTCAGCAGATCCTAGCAGGTACTACTTTTTTTTTTTTTTTTTAAGCAATTAAAGAGGCCTTGTAAGCTTTCAAAATTTAAAAAAATGGCTAACTAGTTCAATATATTAGATAAAATCTTACTAGATTCCCCACAGTTACAGGTTTTTCATACGGAATTTCAGCTTATTTCATTGTAGAAAACCTGAAATTATAACAGAATGCTTGGTTGTTATGACAGGCCTTATATAATATAGTTTAGGCTTTCGGCCCCAAAAGCTGAGTGGTCTTAAATTACACCTAGAGAGACAACAAAAAACTCCCAAGCCACATATTTCCTGTATTACTGAAAATGTTTGTGGCAACTTAGTAGCCTACCAGTATTCTTTTCCTTGAACCTGACTTTATTAATTTTTTTTAAAGGCCACAAATAAATTTTGTAAAATTTAATTCTGTAACCACATATGAAGAATATTACAACTTAAGCAATGATGAAATTATCGCAAATTTGTTTCACATGAACAATAAACTCTCATTTACTGTTAATAAAATAGTTCCATATTAATTTAAATAATTTGAATTTCTAAAAACATCTTATTCAATCAACAAATTTACTGAATAGTCTATTGCACTTATCTAGAAAAATTTATAATACAAAACAGGTTTTCTGATTCTATTCCTATATCAAGAATGTAAACCTTGGGACTGTCTGGTATTTTACTTCATTTACTTCCTTCCCATTCCTGTGGAATCAGTATGCTTTTAAAACTAAAAAAAAAAAAAAAGGTTAAAAATTTATTTTTCAAATCATAAGGAATTTTTGATTCTTTGAAACAGTACAGCTGCAATTATGCTAACCTCCTCCACCTTCAGCAAAGAAGGTAATCATTAAAAATAAAAATGAAGAATTCATGACAATTTATTTCATACAATAATCTGTTCGCTTTGAAGAACTAAAAGAGAAGCTGCCATTTCAGGTTTTGTTTGAGGTGCTGGAATCAATTTTGAAAGTACTTTATTTACTTAGTATATCCTATACGTCTTTTTTTTTTTAAATAATTTGTTCTAATTAGTTATACATGACAGTAGAATGCATTTATGCATTTTGATAAACCATACATAAATGGAATATAATTTCTCAGTTTTCTGATTGTACATATTGTAGGATCACATTGGTCATGCTAAATTATCTCCAATGTATGAAGTACACTTATAATTGAAAATCTGAACATTTAACACAATATGAGAAACTAACAGTAGGTGATTCTGAAATAAATACATCTGAATTATGACATGAGTTACATGCCTTAAATACATAAAAAAAGGAATGTGATGAAGAGATAATGAATTTTTTAGTTAAATTAGATAGGTTTTAAGATAGCTGGACATTCCAGTTTTACAAAAGACTATTTTAATATAAGGAGAAATTTATGATGGTAGCTGAAATCTTCATTTTTAACATTTGCTAATTAAAGCAAACAAAAGTCCATTTGGTATACCCTTAACATAAAAGGGGAGAATATTTTTTTCCCTCAAAGGTAGCAAATACTCATAGTGAGGTATAAACCAGAATAATTAAGTATTTGATTTTCACTTTCAAAGTCTAACTTGAAACACCCTGGGTTGTCAATAGAGAAGTAAAAAGACAAATGGAAGGAATAAAAAAATGGTAGCAAATATTACTTGAATTTAGAGAATTATAAAATTATGACAATTATAAAGCTTGAATTTAGTCTAAACTTTATTTTGGACTTAAATGCAGCAGATAGAGTTGATTATTTATTTGCAGACCCAAATAGTTTCATAGACATTGATTTCCAGACCCAGCAGGTTTCACTGATATCAAGTACTTCGGTCATTTATCACAAACCATAAAAGAGTCAAGGACTGCATTGTTAGCTGCTGTTACTAATTCACATAACACATGACAAATTTTTAAAATGAACATTGCATTTAGTGATGTATTCATCTTAATTTTTAAAAACTGTATTTATGTATTAATCCATGAGATTACTAATACCCTTTGTTAGTCTATTTAATTTGGCTAACCACAAGGCACTACTTATCATTAATAAATAGAAATTTATTTTGACGTAGAAAATGATGACATAATAATCTAATCACATGTGATATTCATCATCTTTAACAGGAACTATACTAGTATTTGTGAGCCAGATAGATCCCTGAAAACAAAAATTGGTTTCACTTCATAAAAGACTGGGTACCATTGATTTTCATTCTCTGCTTAAAAAATATCTTCAATAGACTTTCAATATATAAAACTATTTAAGCCAAGCTCTCCTGGTAGAGAGTACAACCTACCTTTTCTCCCGTTCTACCTTTTCTTCCATGGAGGTACCTCCTCACAATCCTAGGGGTTCTAAGAAGACATGTGAAAATAACTGATTCAGACCAAGTTTACACTCTTCAGACTATAAAATCCATCCATGAACACAGACTGGTTCCCTAAACAAAATCAAGATCTCGTGAATGGCAGACTATCATATGTTTGCTTCTTTTCCTTCATGAAATAAATCAAGCAATCTGTCACAAACTTCTAAGCAGTAGGTGGAAATACTAGGTAGAATTTTTCCTACAGTTCCAAACTCCAAGGAGGTATAAAGCTTACTTTAGTCACTGTTTATGATTTATGGCTACAACCTGACTTAAGTCTTGTTTCCGGTGTTTGCACAGGGTAAGTTCAGTGAGAAGTCATTCTCTCACTTTGGAGCAAGGTATCCTTAGGAACAGAAGTCTGAACAGTAAGAGAAAAAAACAAAAATAAACAAATAAACAAAAACACTCTTAATTGTCCTCAAGGAAGCACAGTTTCACTAAAGAGGCATTCTCCCTTCTACCTCCATTCCCTCAGACCTGGAGGACCTGTGCAGGGAAAGAGTTTGAGGTATTCTGAGGACAATCACAAACAGTGAAAGCAAAGCCAGTAAAGAAAATTTCAGCAAGAGCAATATATGTTAGGCATTAAACAGTCTCTGTGATAAAACTTTGGCTAATAACTAATAAAAATGGATGACATAAATTTTACCTTGATTTTGTGTTAAGCCACACTATCCTGTATTGTTCCCAGGGTTTGGGTAAGACTATCACTGCTCCACCTAGAGGCAGGAATGTAAACCAAGTTTGGCCATAGTATTCCATCCCTTCAACCACAAAAATCACTTCAGGAATGGGCCTGTGACCCCACCTGCACCAATCAGAGTTTTCCTAGAACTTTTGCTGGAGTTTCCAGGAAAATACTCTCTTCATGTCTATGATCATGATACAAAAACCACACAGACCTAGAACTTCTGTGATCATACATGTAACTACATGGAGGAAAGCTATCTATGAATGAAATCAATTCAATCATGTCATAAAGAACATGTGCTGGTGATACTGAGCCCTTAAATCTAGCTCAACTTCTATTCAGCTGCATTTCCTAAGATATTGTATTAGTTAGGGTTGGCTAAGTTGAAATAGCAAACAGACTCTAAAGACTAAGCAGCTTACAGTATAAGAAGTACATTTCATTCTTATTTAATAGTTTGGCATGGATGTTAGTAGGCTGTGAAGCTCTTTCCACACGGTCATTCAAGGATCCAGGCAGATGGCTATTTACTCATCTTTAATACATGATTTCCAAGATTTCCCTGAATGCTGCTGTTTCATTCAGTCAAGGGGGTTAAAAAGATCACTGAGAAACACATTATGAATATTTTTATGAGCCAAGTAAGGAAGTGACTCACATCACTTCCACTCACAATATATAAAGCAAACTTAGTCATATAGCCACATCTTATTTCAAAGGAAGTTGGTAAATGTAGTGTTCACTGTGTGTGTCTATGAAGAAGGAGAAAGTAGATTTTAGTAGAAATGTAGTGGTCTATACCTCAAATATATTCATGGATAAAGCCATATCAGCAAAGAAGCTGAATACCAAACCATATAATTTTGGCTGCCAGAAAAACTGTTTTTGTTGAATTAAAAACCTTGGGGTCATGACTCATAATTCAGTGCTATTTTAAGAAATAGTCTAGAAAAAAATTATCAAATCTTTCAAAGGATATTATCAAGGATACTTGTTCATTACATTGCATAGTGTCTACTTATAAAAACCACAGAAGAAAGTCACATCAGATAAAGGTACTAACGATATTAAAAAACAATAAGTGGCTGGGGTTATAGCTCAGTGGTAGAGCACTTGCCTAGCATGTGTGAGGCATTGATTCTTAGCGCCACATAAAATAAATAAAGGTCCGTTGACAACTAAAAAAATTTTTTTAAAGTATCATTTTTTGAAATACTCCAAGTAGTTGTTTAGATGATTGAACTCAGCCACTGTGTGAAGTTCTAGCTTTAACTAAAGGTTTTCCTTTTTGAACTAAGTTCAGAGGTGCATTTACATTCTCACTTAGAAAATGTACAGGTAGTAGAGTTTTTATCAGTCTCATGTCTGACTCTACTTTCTCCCACCCTAATTTTACTCTCCCCCTTCACTGTAACTTTATTGCTCTATCTTTGAGTTCTCAATCTCTTGTACCTTTTGGAAAAGGAAGAGAATGATGTTATAACATAGTTTTTTTTTTTCCCCCCCGATGGTGGGTACTGAACATAGGCACTCACGCATGGCAAGTGTTATAACACAGTTTTATTGTGCTACAACACTCTTTGTCTACACAAATTCAAATTTCTGTAATACATTTTTTTTATGCTTCAAAAATCTAAATTCTTCACCTTAGTGCTTGTATATATACTGAATACCTAAGTAAAATACTGTATTATTGTATATGGCAAAAAAAGAAAGAAGGCCCAAGTTGTTTACACTATGGTTCAATGATACAAATATTTTTTTCCACATCTGACAACATAATGGCTTCACATTCCTGGAGGAATACCAAGACCTATGCTATGTACAACTTTCAACATGATAGCAACAACTTTGTTTCTTTAGCTATTACTGTTATAGGACATACTGGTGGTCTCAATGGTCACACTGTTAAGAACATAGATTGGCTGAAATATAGTGATAAGTATAACAAAGAACTACCACCAGGGAAAAAAAATAAGGAACTCAGAACAATGGAGTAAAGACACGTGGGAAACTTTCTGTAAAGATATCTACCAAATAAGGAGTTAGGCGGGCAAAGGAAGAGGATAATAAAGATTAGAAGGATAACTTCACAAAACAGAAAATTAAGAGGATAATTGTATTTTATACAGGAAGGATAGTGAGAATCTTGTTGAACACTTGGAATACACATTACTTTGTATATATATCATCTTTTTGGAGTGATGGGAAGATCAGCTAATTCACATGACAGCATTTTTTAGATAAAAAAGCCAATTCCATTGTAAAGCAAAGATTCTCAGTCTGACTATTTTAATAAAAAGAATTTTAAAAAGTTACTTTAGGGTTTTTTTTTTTTAATTCCTTATTAAACTAAATACCCTCATGTTCTCACTTTGTCTCTGGCTCTCACACTAATCATAAACAAAACAAGGTGTATACTCTTAACAAAAAGGTCCTACTGAGATTGGCTTTTTGCTGGGGATTGAAGCCAGGCCGGTGCATCCTAGGCAAGGGCTCTACTACCGAGCTCTATCCGTAGCCCACAAACTGGCTTGTTGACTTTAAATGATCCTACCGCAATATAATAATGTAGTTGTTATTGTTAAACAGTGTTACTTCTTCTATTACCAACTTTTTTTTTTTTTGAACCAGGGATTGAATTCAGGAGTGCCTAATCACTCAGATACAACCCCAGTCCTTTTTCTTTTTTTATTCTATGACAGGGTCACTATGTTGCTCACTAAATTGCTTAGGGGCTCACTAAGTTGCTGAGGTTAGCTTTGAACTTGTGCTTCTCTGCCTCAGCTTCCCGAGTGGCTGGGATTATAGGTTTATACCACTGCACTCTGCTCAGCTCTTCAATGTGTAAAACTTTAAGGAGATAAATTTGCAGAGAAAAGAATATTATTGAGCTTGCTAAATCTCTACCAAAACTTATGTACTACACTACACCAAGTCAGTATTTACAGTTTGGGGATAGTTATTCTGTACAAAGTTCAAAGTACATAAATTTTGTTATTTCTTTTCTTTACTCAGAGAGTTTGCTGGGTTTTGTTTTGGTCAATTCCCTGGTAAGTTTTCTTTGTCATAAGTCTTCTTTGAAGAAAATCATTTGGATACAGTGGAATGGAAAGGATCAACAGGCACAGTATTCAAGTTTAGACTTTGGCCATATCTTTAAGTGAGGTCCATCTTCCATCATAATTTTCTCTTTCTCTCTCTTGTTCTTTTTTTTTTTTTTTTTTCCTGCAGTGCTTCAAGTCAAAACCAGGGTCCTACAGATGCTAGGCAAGTGGTCTACCACTAAGCTACAACCCTAGTTCCTTCATTATTTTTTCTGGGCCAAGTTTGATTTCTATTATTCCACCTCACAAGCATTAGGATGGCTACCATAAAAAATGAGTGCCTGTGTGCGTGCACACACACACACACCCCAGAAAATAACAAGTGTTGGCAAGGAAAGGATGTGGAGAAAATAAAATCCTTGTTCACTGTTGGTAGGTATGAAAATGGTACAGCTGCTAAGAAAAACAGTATGGGAATTCCTCAAAAACTTAAAAACAGAATTACGTATGATTCAGAAATTCCCCTTCTGGTTACATAACCAAAAGAATAGAAAGCAAGTTTCAAAAGAGATATTTATACACACACACACACACACACACACACACACATATACAGTAGGGTTATTCAAAATAGTAAAGAAATGGAAACATTGCAAGTGTCCATCATCAGATTATCAATAAACAAAATGTGGTACATACATATAACTGAATATTATTCAGCTTTAAACAGGAGAAAATGTTGACACATGCTATAACATGGATGAACTTTGAGAATAATATGCTAAGTAAAATAAGTCAGTCATAAAAAGACAAATACAGTACAAATTTGCTTATAAGATGTACTTAGACTAGAAAATTCATAAAGATAGCAGTGTGGTAGGCAAGAAGGGGAATAAAGAGTTGTTTAAAGTTTATAGTTTCAGCTTTGTAAGAGAAAAACAGTTCTGGAGAACAGTTTCAAAATAGTGTGAATTAAACACAGCTATCAACTTGGGAGTGATTAAAATAGTAACTTTTATATTGTATATATTTTATCACAAATAAATTAATAAATATTAGGATAGTTAACCAGTAAGGCATTTCTTAAAGCTCTTAAAAACCAAGAGATGGAAACATATTTCCATCATTTATTCAAAGACGTTTTGCAACAGGTTAAAAAAATATTCTCAAAAAATGTTTAGTGGGGGCTGGGGAGATAGCTCAGTCGGTAGAGTGCTTGCTTTGTAAGCACAAGGCCCTGGGTTCGATCCCCAGCACCGCCCCCCAAAAAAAATGTTTAGGAACTTGACAGAAGTGGTAGCAGCATAACAACATGAATGTACTGCATGCCACTGCACTATACGCCTTATAATGATCAAATTTGTTATGTGAATTTTATCACAATTAACAAAAATGTTCTCATATACACTTGATATTTAAAGATGCTGAGGATAAGGGTTTAAAGTATGAAGAATTATGGCTGTTTATGGTTGAAGACACTGCACTGAAACCTCAATATAAGAGCCTGACAACATAGGAAGAAATAAAAAATAGTAAAGAAGGAAGGAATAAAAAATAGTAAAGAAACAGATGTAAGAAAAGTATTGTATGGTAACAGGGTGACATGAGCTCATGTAGGCTGATACACCTTTTTACTACCAACAGCAACTAAAGTTATTTAGTTAATCACAAGCCTGTGAGTCTAGGCTCCTCTGACTTAGCAAATTCCTAAATCTACCAGGCCTATAGGATTCACTGAATGCCAGGAATTTGTTATGACAAAGGGAGTCTCAGTCATGTCCAAACAGCTTGGATCCTCGTTGGCATTACTTGCTGGTTGTTTTAAAAGAAAACTGAAGTTGAAGTGGCTGTGGCCATTTCTAAGCAGTTTGTTCTTTCTTGTCCTTGAACCTGTACTTGCTTTATAGACTAGTCTAGTTTAAAGGTGATAAAGCAAAGCATTTTCTGAGCTCTGAAAGCATTCATGATGGTCCAGATACACAGTGTATGGGGACAGGTTATCTATTGGTTATGAGGCTGAAGTGATAGTAGAATCATATGCTGGAAAGCCCAAGTATGCCCAGATTAGGATCATGGACTTTTTCCCTGAGATACCTGGAAGCCTCTGACAAACTTAATAAAGCAAGGGGGGTAACAGGATAAAAAAAAAAAAACAGCTGGAGTCAGGCATGGTGACCACACCTGTAACCCCACCAGCTCAGGAGGCTGAGACAGGAGGATTGCAAGTTCATGGCCATTCTCAGCAACTTAGCAAGACCCTAAGTAAATTCAGTGAGATCCTGTCTCTAAATAAAATTAAAAAGAAAAAAAGGGCTGAGGATGTGGCCCCGTTAAGGGCTCCTGGGTTCAATACCTGCTACTATAAAACAAAATAAAATAGTCAGCTGGGTGGCAATGTTGGGGATAAATTAGAAAAGACAAGATTGGAATGTGAGATTACCACAATATTCCAGAGAGAAGTTTATAAGATGTAATGGGTTAAACTTTGGAATCAAATAGAAGCTTTGAGACATGGTACTAGGTGCTTTCCTTAGTTTATTTCTTTTATTTTTTTATTTTATTTTTTCATTTTAAACAAGAAGTTTATTTAAACAAGATGCTTGACTTGAAGGGAAAACTATCTAGGAATCTTTTTTTTTAAGAGCAATTTACCCTACTTAAAGACAGAGTGCCCTACATGTAACAGCTACATACAAAAAAGTTATAAAACTGTCCTTGGTTTTACAATGATAAATGAAAAACATTAAAATTCTCCAATCGAACAAGGTATGCAAGGATTTTTATGTTGTTCAGGTTTTTTTTTTTTTTTTTGGCTTTTTTTTTTTTTTTTTTTTTTTGTTAAAACAGTGAGAACAAAATAACTTACTGGAATATAAAGATAAGAGCTGAATGAGCATGCCACTAATGGAGAAAGGGGATGATTTCACAGAACCAGTATTTTTGCCCATTCCATCTCCATTTGATGTCAATCAAAACATATCATTGGCCATTTAGTTAAAAAAATGCAATATGCTTGTGCACATACACCAGTTACTTTATGCACAATAAAGGAATGGAGAAGGGGAAAATGAAAGAATAGAGAAAACTATACTGTAGTAGTCAGGATGTGGTGGAACCAAATTGCAGTTTTCTAATTAAGAATGTATTCTTGGTCTGTAGGAACAGAGTTCTGAAGTAAAGTAGCAGGTTCCCTTTTTAGTAGACACCTCCTGTCTGCTGCTGGAACACATCAATTGTATCTTCATCCTCCATTTCCAACTGTGCAGGTGTGTCTGTTTCATTAATTGGCTGCCCATCAAATCGGAATCTGATCTGCCTCATTGACAAACCCTCTCGTTCACAATAGGCTTTCATTAGTTTACTAAGTGGTGTATGCCTCTTAAACTGCACCACAGAACCATTCTGCCCCGCCACTCAAGTTAATATGATCGCTGTTCTCAGTCTTGACTCCTTCCTTGGGCTTTTCGACCGCCATGGTGAGCGCCGGAGTCTCCTCAGCTGCCGCTTCATAAAAGAGGTACCAGGTCCGCACCAAACAAGCCTAGTTTATTTCTTTTAATTGTCACTTTGGAGTTTATTGTTCTCATTCTATAGATAAGAAAACTGAGGATTGACCCAAGATAAACTTGGGTCCAGGTCAAATAGCTGGTAGCAAAACTGGAATTTTAATGTTGACCTCTATGACTCAAAGCTTGTGCATGTACATTTTCTACTACCTGTCGTGTCAACCAATATTCAACCAAAAGAGTCTATATAACAAAAATATAAGTTTGATTACACTGAATACTTTTCAACAGCACTTTTAGACTTGATCGAGGATAAAAATCTGTGTTATTCCTCAAATAAAATAGCTTTAGGGCTTGTTGAGATGCCCAATTATATTGGGCTAAAAAAAAGCTTTAGCCTGGCAGTGATTTTTTAAGAATAGCTTTCTTAATAAAGGTAATTCTTTGTGCCAAATAAGTTTGGGCTTATAAACAATTACTATATTCTCATGTAAGCTATAACATGTTTAGTACAAGGTTACATGAATATGTTGACTCAAACAGAATATAATTAGAAGCTATAATCCACAGGGATATATTTGATCTTCAAAACTGCCAAATTAAAATTCTTTCTATATGCTACAAAGAATACAAAACTTTGATATAAATTTAAAATACCCAAATTAATTTTGGATACTAGCATGCATTGATTTTCTAAAATATACTCTGGCTTCAATAGAGATATGATGGGGACAGGTAGGTTTTACGACCTTGTATGTCTGCATCGAAAACAACTGAGAGACAACCCAAATCCTGAAATGGTCTTCTGCCACCATTCCCCTCTCTAATCACTCAGAACCTTGATGTTCGTATGGTCGCAAAGTTATTTTATATTACTTGACTACCTCTAGCAATAGGGTAACATCTAAATGACAGGGAGTAATGACCATTTCCATTCTAAAATGTCTTTGAGGAACTTTTACTTGGATGACTGGCCTAAAACCAACTTTGCTGAGATTGGAAAATGAAGTTATCAGGCCAGGTATGATGGCTTGAAGAAAGGTGACTGAGAGACAGCTTTTGACAATATTAATCTCTTATTAAAAATCTTTAAATATTTCCACAGCCTCTATTCACAGGCAAATTCATTTATCCAACAAGAATTTTCATTTTACAACTCTAATGTCTATTAGTTACTTCATATAAAAACAAAAATCATACATGTCTTTGAAAGAGTTCAAGGTATCCTATTTTAAACTCAATTTCCATTTTAAAAAGTTTAGTCAGAGAAAGAGCTAACAGCAGAACACAAAAATAATCTGACAATTGGGTTATTTGGCAAGAAATTATATGAGTATTTATCTGTTTTATCCTTGATTTAAAATGGATAAACAAACACATTTCCTCAGTAAAAACCATCCAAGCATAATATCAAAACTCTTTAAATGACAAAGAAAATAAATAGCCAAGGGAATGAATTTTTAAACTCAGTTCCAGCACATATTAGAATCTGAAAAAATATTAGTCACTGAGTCTCTTCAGAGACAAAGTTAAATTTGTGAGATGGAAGAGAAATTGATTCATTCATTAATTATAAGGCCATTTTGAAGGGGAAACTAAAAATACAAATACAACTTGATCTTTTTTCACTTCATATTTAATAATTTGCTCTAGAAATAAACTTACTTTTTATTTTATTCTTTTATTCCATCTGCCATGAAAATAAGGACAATAAAATCCTGAATAAATGGCTACAAAGACTTTTCTTTCCTGGTTGGATAGTAAATACCTTTGCATAAAAGTCACTTAAGCTAACTACAGGCATGCATGGTATCACCAAAACACTCATTTTATTCTTTTTTATTTTTCCTAACCTTAATATGTCAGTAGAAAACCTACTAGTATATTATTCTGAGAATAGTTGAGTTGATTCTTTTTTACTAGTGGGCTCTGTGGCAGGTTATAATCATACCTGACAAAGACAAGATTCTCATCACAATTTAAACATGAAATATCTGGCGGAAAAAAGAAGAAAGTGGTTGTTCCAGCACTGAGGTCCAGGGCTAGGGTACATCTAGAACAAACAACCATGGGCTAGTTCAGAAATTGCTGAGGTCAACCTTCACCTCAAATGCCTCTACAAATAGCTAAGATTACCTTGGAACGCCTTGATACCAGCTAAGCTGACAAGCTGAATGAACTTAAGATTTTTTTTTTTTTCTTTAAGTTGCATAGGCAACTGGCTTAAAGCACAGGATCTCGACCCAGATGACCTGGGTCTGAAATATACCAGCTTAAAATTCTTTAGTGTTACTTAAATTTCCTGTGATCCAGATTCCTTATTAATAAAATGGGAAAAATAAGATAAAATATGATCATGGATACTACATGTGAAGAGCTAAGAATAGTGCCTGGCACTCAGTAAATACTACAAGTGTTAGCTCCATAATTTTAATTTGTCATAATGTCTCCCTAGGGTGTGTGAGTAGCAAGACCAGCTTTTGACCATAAAGTGTAAGATTATGTTTAAGGCCTAGTAGTTCTGCTGCAGAAGGAGAATGGGGGAGAAGGTCCTGATACTCTTAAATGTTCAGATTTGTCTTAGCCCCCTGGGTAACAGTATACCTATGACTGTCAAGCTCTAGTGACGTCTGGATCAAAAGATCCAGAAAACTGGTAGGAAGAAAGGTCAAAGAAGAAATAAGTGCGGGGGGGGGGGGGGGGGGGGAGAAGTTGGAAACAGATATGATCTGAGGCTGAGCATCTGGGCAGGACTATTATCTCATAAACACGGGGTATCTTCCTTATCTGGGGTATAATTAGAATACAATGACACCGCAGATCAGTGAAGACTATCGTGTAGCCTACCTTAGATCCAGGGAGCATGGGGTAAGGATGGATTCTACTCCTTTCTTCTTATTTATTTCTCCCTTTTGGAATGGGAATGTCTTCCCTAAGCCAGTCCCACCACTGCTGATCCATCCAGCATACGACAGAACATTAGAAGTTATTTCTCCTATATAACTGCACCCATATACCTGTTAACTATCCTCTTGCCACGTCCTCTCTCTATATCCTTCCCAGGCTCTAATAATGACTATCCTACTTTCCACTTCTATGAAATTAACTTTTAGCTTTCATATATGAGAACATTGAGTAGTTGTCTTTCTGTACCTGACTTATTTCACTTGACATAGTGCCCTTCAGTTCTTTCCATGTTGCTGCAAATAACAGAATTAAATTCTTTTTTTCATGATTGAATGATACTCCATTATGTGCATATATGTGTGTGTTAAACATTTTTCGAAAGATTTATAAATGATAATAGGCATATGAAAAAATGTTTAACATCACTAATAATCATGGAAATAATAATTAAAAACACTGAGATATCACCTTGTACCTATTAGAATGGCTTTTATTATAAAGACAAACAATACGTGTTGGTAAGGAGGCAGGGAAAAGAAAACTCCAGTATAGTGTAGGTGGGAGAGCATATTAGTATAGCCACTACAGAAAATAGTATGGAGGTTCTTTAGAAAACTAGAAATATAACTATCATATGATCCAGCAACCCCACTACTGAGTATATATATCCAAAGGAAATGAAATTTGTATGTTGAAAAAGAAATCTGCATTCTTATATTCTCTGCAGCACTATGTAGAATAACCAAGATATGGAAACAACCTAAGTGTCTATCAATAAATTAATAAAGAATGAAAAAAATATAGAGAAAAAGTTTGAAAAATGTGGCGCATATATATATATATATATATATACATACATACACAATGGAATACTATTCAGTCATAAAAAGGACAAAATCCTGTCATTTTGTAACAACTTGGATGAACCTGGAGGACATATGCCAAGTAAAATAAGCCAATCACAGAAAGACAACTACTGCATGATCTTACTTATATGCTAACTATAAAAAAATTAAAATATAAAAACAGGACTTAGCAGAAACAGAGGCTGAAGGTGGGAGATTTGTGCAGTTTGTTATGGTTTGGATATGAAGTCTCCCCCACATCCACCCCAAAGTCTCATGTGTTGAAGGCTTGACTCCTGTGGCATTAATGTTCTGAGATGAGCTTTTGGGAAGTGATTGGATCATGAGGAATCTGATTTCATCAATGGAATTATAATTTGATGGCTTTATGGGAGGTGGTAGAAACTGTAAAGAGGTGTGATCTAGGTGGAGGGAGTAGATCACCACTTCCTGGCTACTATGAAGTGAATATTTTCCCTCTCTCCATACCCCTCTGCCACGACGATTTGCCTCACCTCAAACTCAGAGCAATGGATCCAGTTGACCAAGGACTAAAGCCTCTGAAACTTTGAGCCAAAATAAATCTTTCCTTCGTGAGATTGTTTGTGTGAAGTAAAAGCTGACTAACACACATACTTTCACTAAAGGGTACAAAGTTTCAGTTAGAAAGAATAAGTTCAAGTATCTGTTGTACATCCAGGTGACTGTTATAACAACATACTAAATATTTAAAAATTGCTAAGCGTAGATTTTATGTGTTCTTGCCACACCGTTATCACTGACAAAAAAGTATGAGGTCCTGCATATGTTAAATAGCTTGATGTAACCATTCCACAATGAATATATCAAAACATCATATTATACACCATAAATACATAAAATTTTTACTTCTCAATTAAAATAAATTCTAAAAAACATTGTTAAAGATAAATAAATGCAGAGAAACCTGCAAAACAGTCTCTGGGGCCTAGGAAAAGCAAGTCATATATATATATATATATATATATATATATATGCATACATACATATATATATACACACACACATACACACACATATGTATTTTTTTCTTTTAAATTTTTAAGTTTTAATTTTTTATTTTTTGTGCTGCTGAGGATTGAATCCAAGGCTTCACATATGGTAGGCAAGCACTGAGCTACATCCCCAGTCCAAGCCTTTATATTCTTGAGTTGACTTTTATTTAAAGTTTAATATTTCATATATGAAGTGACATTAGTGGCTTCTTAAAAAATACCTTGGATTGGGAAAGGCCTTTCTATCCATAACAGGAAACTCAAAAATCTTAAGGTTATATAATTTTTTTCCACAAAAGTAAAAATAAACTTCTGAGAAACAAAAAAACAAACAAAAACTAAAACTACAAAGCAAAAAAAATTAAAATATTTAATCATATGAAAGTGAAAGGGTTAAGTTATTCTAATATACTATAAAAAACTGAACAAAAGAATAAATAATGAACAAAGGACATTAATAGTTTTCATATAAGAAGTAACAAACAGGTAGAAAAAGATGTACAACATTGCTAACTAAAGAAATAGGGATTAAAAAGATATTCTTGACAGATAAAAATTTAGTAGCATAAAAAGAAAAATAAGGAATAATATTGTGCTAGAGATTTCTGATGCTCATCTACATACTCCTTTCTACTTCCTATGTCCATTAAGACCTCTGGTCAATGGGACAAGAGCTGTCTTGTTGCTATTCCAAAACATTTAACTGCTGGTGAAAAAAGTCCAGAACTCTCTGTGGTATCTGATTTTGTAGACACTGAAATCACAAGGTGGTGGAATCCAGCCTGGTTCTCTTAGCTGTGACCTGACTTCCTGGCTGCCAAGCTGCACAACCATCCCAGTAATCCCCACAGAGAAGCAGTGGTGGAGCAGTGGAGCTGCAGAGCAGTGGCCTGCATGGGCAGAAACTCCAGTGGCAAACACAGAGCCATGGCTGCACCCAGTTTACCACAATGGTGCAGGCCCAAGGGTGGCAAGCCAGGGCAGGCCCACCTGTCATCCTGCAGCGCCCCCAGTCCTACTCCACATGGTGCTGCAGCCAGAAAACCCCATCCACCTCCTTCCAGCATCCACAATCCGCTGACCTCAAACTTCAACTTCCCCACCAGTGATGGGATAACAGAAGTGGGGCAGACATGAATGGAATTGCAGGGCTATCAAACAGCATTAGTACTTTTCTAAACCTAAACCCTGATTAGCATAAATTTGGGCCAACATTATTGACCCAAGTGCTGTATAAACCCCATAGACTAGTACACTCAAGTGGCAACCCCTCTTGGATCCCCTCTCACCTGTGGTAGCTCTGTTTCTATTCACTCTTGAATAAATCCTTCTCTTACACTCACTCATCCTCATCTGTGGATTTCATTATTTGAATTTATGAGACAAGAGCCCAGAAAGAAGAAATGGGTGGTGAGCTGCTGGGGTCTGCTGCCAATACTGGAGGGGATAGCCCACCATTAAGACCTGCAACACATTTCTCTGCTGCAGGCCTTTGGAGACCCCACTTGTCAGCAGAAGAGGAGAAACTCCAGTTTCAATCCTACCTCTAATCCTAATCTGCAGCAGGCAAGTGAGAAAGAAAGTGTTTATACATTACAGCATAACTACCTATTCTAAGATAAGTAAGCACAAATTACAAACTGGTTATTTCAGGGGGTTGGACAGGGTTATTGTGGCCTTTTGCTTTCTATTATAATAAACATTTCTATTTATTCTATTACTTTTGTAATTATAAAACAAAGGTTAAAATATAAAAATAAAATGCTTGTGTCCAAAGTACAAATATGAGCAACAATTCCTTTAGATTTGCACTCCTAGATTTGGAGAAATATCGCTCATATTGGTTAATACATATTACTCTAAATGACTAGCCCACAGGTAAGGCATCCTCCTTTTTACAACTGGCTTCTGGTAGAGCCACATTGGATTTAATCACCAAAATTCAGGTCCAAAAGATAATTATCTTCATAGAATACACACCGGAGCAGGGTACACAGAATGTTAAAGATCAAAAAGACAGGTCCTATCTCTCACTAGCCAAGTAAGTAACTTGACAAGTCAAAAGAGTACACACACTTTTAAAAAGTATTCAAATTGCTGGTAATCAAAATTATTATCCTATGAAGTGAGAAGCTCTGTAATAATCCTCCTAGGGTTGTCAAAGATAAGGTCAATCTAACCTTACTTCTATTAATTTGCTTTTTCTCAATGGAATATTAGGTGACTTAAAACCCTTAAAGAGTCCTTGAAAATATTTCAAGTGCTGCTTAAAAGGACCATGGGAGAATAAAAGGGTAAGATTATGGGGAAACACATTCCTTCCTCCATCAAACCCTTAATTTCAAACAAAAGAGTTCCACTTTTAGTTAGTGAGTTATTTTGTTTGTTTGCACATGAGACTTTTGTCTTAAAAAAATGGCCTGGAACTAAAAGAAAAACCTATCATCTAAAATTGTTATTGTGGCTGGGCACAGTCATGCAGGCCTGTAATCCCAGCAGTTTGTGAGGCTGAGACAAGAGGATCAAAAGTTCAAAGCTAGCCTCAGTAACTTAGTGAAGCCCTAAAATAACTTGGAGAGATTCAGTCTCTGAAGAAAATATAAAAAAGGTCTAGAGATATGGCTCGGTAAGTAGTTAAACATCCCTGGGTTTAATCCCCAGTACTAAATAAATAAAAAAAATACAAATTTAAAAATTGTAATTGTGGGATGATGCAGTCATAAACTATTAAATCTCGTGAAAAAAAAATTACCACATTAAGTTGTTTGCCTTTTGAATACCAAGTAGTTCAAATCTAGGAAAAGATTCTAATCACTGTAAAGTATTCACCATTGAAAAAAGTCAAACACACATACTGTAAAAGATATAATTATGTCCAAGCTTCTGTTCTCAGTGGAATGATATACCTAATGAGCCAACCTCATTTAATTTAAAAGCCTATCCAACTACTTCTCCATTACAGGGAAGGCTGTCAGTTTTATGGCCCAGTTCATCTGCTTTAGAGGTAGAAGAGCAGGTTTATTGGAGACGTCAGCCAGAGCTGAACTCAACAATGACCTGGTGATGTTTACCAGAAAGTCCTGTGTTTTGGACAGAAAAGGATTCTATAGGAGGTATATTTCATCAAGGTTCATAATAACAGGAAGGTCCCACTGTAAAAAGATGGCCTCATAGAATAGATGGGGAAATCAGAGGAATAAAACGGCATGATTGTTATGCTGCCTTACCAAGCAAGAACCTACATAGAACATGTTTTTTTTGCCAATGGCAGAGCAGAAGTTCAATAATCATAGCTGTCAGCAGTTGGAGAAAGTTATCACAAAAGCTAGCACAATTGTAAAAACAGTTACCAGAGTTAGATGCACCAAGCTAGCGCACCTGTTTTCATGTTTGATCCTAGTTTTTTTTACAAAGCTTACAAATAAAATAGGGACCAACTAGAGGGAAATAACCAGAAGATGAAATTTAGAACCTAAATTTTCTACAAAGAGTTGGAAGAACCACAAAGTTAATCTAATTGTAAGACTCTGAAAGAACAGCACAGTTGTACCATGATGTAAAGAAACAGTACTTATGTAAAGTGAACATTTTTGTGATATAACTGTGTATATGTTCAGAAGGCTGTGTCCCTTGTAGTTTTTTGGTGGCTTCAATAATACCTAGCATAATGACCTATACATATGACTTGCATATTTTATTCATCAATTCATATTAATTCTCAGGTGTAATCATTCAATAGAGCTTATATTTTAGAGCGGTTTTAGGTTCACAGCAATACTTAGCAGAAGTACAGGGGATACACATATCCCCTACTCTTACAGATTCAGAGGCTCCCTCCATTATGGACATAACCTACCAGAGTGATACATTTGTTATAAAAGATAAATCTACATTGACAAAATTATTATCACCCAGTGTATAGGTTAGTTTACACTGGAGATTCACTCTTGGTGTTCATTTTATGGATTTGAACAAATTTTTGATGACATGATCTTTCTATTATATATCAAAATAGGTTTCACTGCATTAAGAATCCTCTCTGTTCTGCCTCTTCATCCCTCCCTTCTCCCTAACCCCTGGCAACCACTGATATTTTTATTATCTCCATAGTTTTGCCTTTCACAAAATATCATGTGGGTGGAATCACATAGTATATAGCATTTTCACTTTGGGTTTTTTCACTTAGTAATATGTACTTAAGGTTCTCCCATGTCTTTTCATGGCTTGAAAGCTCATTTCTTTTTGGCACTGGATAATGTCTCATTGTCTAGATTAATGTAACCATTTTTAAACATAGTTTCTGCTTCCTGGATTTTCTGAAAATCATTAACCAGAATACTTACACACGCGTGTGTGTGTGTGTGTGTATGTGTGTGTTGTGGTACTGTGGATTGAACCTAGAGGCCTCTTCCATGTTAGGAAAGCACTCTACCAAGAGCTACCCAACCCTCACCAGCATACTTTGAAAAGCAGGACATTATTATCTATCTTATATTTTTGATTAATACATTCACATAGTTCAAACATGAAGTTATCTTAACATAAGATAAAAGGAAAAACTATCTCCATGCAGTCCTATTTGCTGAGTTCCCATTTCTGCACATACACAACTGGCAATCCCACTTTATTAGTTTATCCTTCCACAGATTATTTTTTATACAGTTAATATAAATGTACTTGTGTATTTATATTACATACACAAACTCACTTCCCCCTTTTGTTTTTCCACTAATGGCTTACTGTAAAAACTGTTCTATATTTTTCCTTTTCATATAATAATATATATTAGAATTTTAAAAATATTAACACATAAAACATCAGGCTGGGGTTGTGGCTCAGTGGTGGAGAGCTTGCCTGGCATGTATGAGGCATTGGGTTTGATTCTCAGCACCACATATAAATAAATGAACAATATAAAGGTTCATCAACAACTGAAAATATATATTAGAAATAATTACAAAAATACATAAAACATATCCTCATTTTTTTTACAACTACAGGGATTGTGTATATATACCACAATTTATGCAACAGATCTTCTAAAAGTTACAATTTGATTTAGGAGAAATTGAAATTACCATCATGCAGTTATGTATTTATAAGGGACAAATTCTGAATTCAAGTTAAATAATATACTATGGTTAAAATAGTGCAATCAAAATTACTGTATTAATTCAAATATTTAGAATAACAGTTTCAAGTCCAAAAGCACAGGTATATTTCTACGTATTTCTGCATATTAATAATAAATCTTGGTCATACCTGGATATTTAATTTGAGTTTAAATGGATAATTTTACCCATATGATTTACTCCCTTATGTCAGGGAAACTGTCAGGCTTTAAGAAGCATACCTGGTTTACCTACGGCTTCCACAGAGATTTTCATTTTGATTCATGGCATGTGAAAGCATTATTGGAAAGCAGAAAGAAAATAATTAAGTGGTCCTTAAAATCTTCACTTTCCTCTAGAAACAATGGTGAATAAATGTCTGGAAAGAATGCCATCTACAAACTAGAAACAATGACTCTTTTCTCCTTATTAAAAATAATTTGAGTGTCTGTCCATGAACATATAAAGATTTTAAAAATTACAACTAAGTTTTATTCACCCAGTTAGATAAACGAAATTCTGCTTATAATTCATAATTCATTATTTTCTATAACTAAGAGAATCATATAGTTAAGTCTGCCAAGTCTCAAATTTGGCATTTTTTTATTCCAGTGCTGGTCTGTATCCTTAATAAATTAAATGATTACTATCTCTTTATCTATAGTCTAAGAAATGCAAGAATTTACTACAAACACTGGAAATTTCTGTACATTAAAATTCACAAAATAATTGGGACAGGTGAAAACAACCCCCAACTATCCCCAATAGTTATTAGTGCCTTTGTTGGTTATATTTCAAGTCATCGATAAGAAATATTCAAAGCAACATTTTAAAACTACTTAAAATTAAAGAAAGATAAAAATAATACAAGTAAATGGGGAATGTTTACACTGGGACATAAAATATTTAATGATCACTTTTCATAACTTAGAAATGTAGGTTGTAATTTATAAAGCCAACTCTGTGATTAAAACATTTAAAATTCTATATCTTCACTTTGATGTTATTTTTGAATATCAGTTGTTCATAAAAAACCATCCTACTCTAAATTACATTTTTAGTCTTTTTACTAAACTTTAAAAATTGTGTTTTTACTAAAATACTAATATTTATAAATGATCCATGCTTTCGATAGAATTTTGATAGTTCAGCACTTATTTTCAGTTGTACTCTATAACATTATAACGAAAGTGTGACAAATTGAATATTCTCTGGAGGATTTGGATTGAAAGTCCTTTAAGAATTTCATTTACTTTAAAACCCACTTCAAACCTGGTGATTATCTACAACTTTTTCCACATAGAATATCCTATGGTTATTTGTACTTCAGAACCTCAAACATGCATATTTAATTTAAAAAATTAACATATTTGTTCACAAACACTATATTTGGGAATCTTAAAAAATAAGAATGCCCACACAGTTAGTTTTATGGTAATAAATACGTGGGGAATGAATTATGTGCTCACTTTACAGAGTGAGTATGACATGTTTCTGATTTCAAGGACTTCAGAGTTTCATGAATGGGACAAATATGTACAAATAAGCAAGAAAATGAAAGTTTATGGGAGAATGTGCAAGAATACTGACTATATTGGCTTCTTAGGGTTGCCATAACAAAGAACTTGTAACTAGGTGGCTTACCATAGCAGAAATTTGTTATTTCGGTTCTGGAGGTTACAAATCCAAAATCAAGGTACAGGCAGGGCATGCTCTTCCTGAAGGCACTAAGGAGAATCCTTCTTTGCCTCTTGCAATGGTTCCTGATTTTCCTTCGTGCTCCCATGGCTTGTAGCTCATCACACCAATTTCTGCCTCCACTTTCATACTGGTCTTTCATCTCTCTATGTATCCTCTTCTTTTTAAGGACACCAGTCACAGGACTTTGGACTTATTCTAATCCAGTACCATCCCATCTTATATGTCTACAAAGCTCTTATTTCCAAATAAGGTCACCTTTTGAGATGAATTTTGGGAGACACTACTCAATCCACTACACTGGCTATGTATAAGGAGAAAAAGCAAAAATATACTTTCTAACATTAGAGTGTGTACATTTTATGTTCAAGTGTTTAAAGTCTTAAAAGTTCTTCATTTGAACAAGGATCTGAGATGATTTTAATAGAATATTCTTAAAGTGCCAAAGGCTTTTCAAAGTTTAGCCCATGGACTATTAAAAATAACAAAATAAACCAGGGGTGGTTGTTCTGTTCATTCCTGCTTCCCCAGCAAACCCCATGAGAATTAAGGACAAAGTTGTTTTTCTCTTTGATGAGACATCAATGAGAAGCTGTAGATTTTACTAAGTATGATTATTCATTCTTAACAGAAAGAATAGAAACACAGCCATAATCATTAAGACAAAAGACCAGTTATGCCATCTGTTGGGGGATTCTTAAAGACTCGAGAGGTCGCCCAAGTCACACTCTGACAACTAATGACCTAAGGTAAATGGTAAAACAAAGGTTATATTGTTATAGCACTTATTAAATAGTATTTCTGTAGTAGAAAATGATAAAATTGACTCAGATTCAGTTTGCTATTTGAACTTAACCAATTTATAGGAGGCATGAATGTTTCTTTTGAGTTTTTGGATTTTAAAAAAGATATATGTCATAGCATATGATTTCCAGTTGTTTTTCAGAAAAACTTATCTCTGGGTTGTGAGCTTTATACAACATCTGATAGATATTTTACCTTTTTTCAAAAGACATGAGTCTTTAGAGAATGAATCCTACAATATGCTTGGTACAAATAAGGTCTCTTCCCATTTCTTTTTTCAACAGTAGTTTAAATAATGCAAGTACAAATGCCACTTCCTTAAATATCTGATGGGTCCTCAGCACTCTGGCATGTGGTAGCTTTGTCCCCAAGCCTTTTTTTTTTTTTTTTGGCCTGTCAGCTGTGAGAAACAGTTTTCTACCAATTACTGTCACAATATGAATAAATTCAAAACTGAAAATATAAGCACTGAATATTTTCAGTAAATTTATCCCAAAACTACATTAAAATAGGAATTTAGCATTTAAACAAGGAATTTAGCAGCAAGTAATAAGAAGCACTACATTATACTTTGTCTTCTATAATAAAAACACAATAAAAGAAGATAAACAAAGAAGCATTCATGCAAAGAAGAGAAATGAGCAAATGATAGCAAGCATATGATTTAAAAAGAGAAAGTTACAGCTGTAAAGAGAGCATCAATTAAGAAATATAACCACATACAACATTATAGAGCTGCTGCTACCTCTGATGATTATGACTTAATAACAAATAATAATAATTAAAAAAAGATTTACTTAGCATTCATCTCTTTAACACCAGTTTCTTTTAGTATGTGGCTCTAAACAAACACTAAGCAAATGATTCCTAACATGACTTTGGTTTGAAAGGTGTTAAGAAACATGCTATAAAAATAAGCATGTTTTTAGGTGATCACTTTTTTTAAGAAATTTTTTTGTATTTGTAATATGGACAGAATGCCTTTGTTTTATTTTGTTTATTTTTTTTAGTATGGTGCTGAGGATGGAACCCAGTGCCTCACATGTGTTAGGCAAGCCTCAGCCCTAGGTGATCACTTTTAATACTACTACAAATAAACAAGACACAGTTGACTCTTATTCTAAACTATTCTGTGCCAAAATTCTTTGGGAGGGGGTAAAAAAGGTGTGTGTTTACAAGGAAGACCAATAAATATACAGTTTGAGCTGGCTATGTACAAATCCCAACAGTCCAGTGAATCAACCTTGTTTGGGCAGAACATGTTTCTTCCAGTCTGATTCTCCAGTTTTGACACCAGCATGATGATGCACAAATATTTTTAGGAATGCTCTTTTAAACTCATTTGCAGAATGGGCATTATGTTGCTTTCTGTGTACACTGAATCTTTTTAAATGCTGTTTAAAATATTTCATTCCTGATGGTCTATGTGCATTATAGATTGCAGTTTAACTAACTCAGAGCTGGACCAATTTGGGCCTCAAAGTCACAGTTTGTGCCATTGCTGATCTCCCCTCCTCATCACCCATACTTAACCAAACTCCAGTCATGCCATCATTTTTTTCCTCATGTCCTCACGTCTCTATTTTTTATAGCTCAACTACGACTCTTCAGTTCAGACTGGCACTGTGTGCCAGTATCACTGCAATAATCATCACTTCCCAAATGATCATCTGTATTCCAATCCTTCTTGCCAGAATAATCTCCTTAAAATACTCCTTTAATCATATCATAACTCTTTCAGGACTATTCAGGAGCTTCCCATGATCTAAAGAAGCATTTCCCAAAACACAGAATACCAGTTTCACAAGATTTTAACGTTTCAGTTTTAAAAGTGGGTGAGGGGAAATGGGGTAGACACTGTTGCCAAGTTGTTAACAGAAAAAGCAGTTTCTTTACAGCACGATTTTTCAGAGCTTTAGTAAGCTAAGTATACATATTCTCAAAGGTGGAAAGTATGCACTTCACAAATTTTTTTTCATGCAGAACCCTTTTACCACATGATACCTAGTAACCTCTTGTGGGACATTAGGACGGTTTTTAAAAAGCTCAAACTCTGAGCTTATGCTTTATGACCCTCTATAAAGCCTAATCTCGAACTATTTCTAAACTTACCATTCACTAACTTTGTATGAATTTCCACCTTCGACTAGACTCTAACTCATAGTACCCTAAGCAAGTTATATACTGTATGATTCTGTCTTCTTTCCTCTCTACCAAAAAAGAAAGAAAAATCTGTCAACCCTTCATGACCAAATTCAAGTTCTGTTTTCTACACAAAACCTTTCCTACCAATTCAGGTTGCACATTAAGTAATCCTTCTGAACTATAACCACTTAAGCTTCATCTAATGCTTCATGTAGTACTCAACATCTACCTGAACACAAATCTTCTAGAGATTATCTTTAAATTTAGTTTTTATTGGCGGTTTCTTCTTCCTTATTAGAGAGTAAGATCCCTAAAGAAACATACCTTTTATATATGACCCATTGTTCTTACACCTTTGCAATTAATGGGGCCTTGAAAATATTTGCCAAATAGATGAAAAATAATTTAGGATGCTTTGCATTTGCCCATCAGATCAAATCTCCACCCCTCTGCTTCCTGTTCCAGAAAGCTAACTGGCATGGATTATATCAACAGATTCTCTTACCCTCTAGCTTTTGGTGGAATTCACCTAATAAGGAATATTAACAGGAGACTGAAGGAGAAAAGAAGAAAGACTAGAGTTTACCTTGCTGGCTCTTGCCATATATGTTAAATGTCCTGGTTTTTTCTCTTGGCTCAAGGTCCTAAAACTGATGCCAGGTCCCAGAAACCACTTCTTCTCCCCTTTCAGCCTTAGAAATGATAAAGGCATTCTGGTGTTGGCCTTTGAGTATTGCATTTATGGTTTCCTACACCCTGCAGCTTCCCTCTAGACCTTGTACACACCTTTACACAGTCCCTTGATCAAACTCCCCTCGAATTACAGAATTTGAATGTACCATCTGCTTGTTGCCTGAATTCTAACTGATACAGATGGTAAAAATAAATCACTTGGCTGATTTAAAAGACAGTTATTAGTCTCATAATACTAAGAATAGGCAATGGATTTGTTCTACTAATGTAAAACAAGTGATGAGTACTAGAGTATAATCCACTTGAGGGAGGAAACCATGACTTAGTCATCTTCATATTCATCCCTGTGCACACAAAGGTCCTTAAACATGGTTTACAATAAACATCCACCTAACTGAATTACACAGCCTATGTCAGAGACAGCACTCACAAAATACACACAAGCTCTTCTACATTTCCCAACCTCACATGCAGTTAGATAGGGACAAACCATTGGGTTCAGGCTAATGTAATACAGATGGAAATGATATATGCCTCTTCTAGGTTTTCCCTTAACAACATCCAGTGAGTCTCAATTTTCTTCTTCCCTTACCATTCTTGAACATTTTTCCCCTAAGGGATGTTAATATAAGATAAATGGGAGCTTCCTGATTCAAAAACTCTGTTAAGTCAGAGTTTTGTGATTATTATCCACCTAATACATATTCTGTGTATTCTTGATTTATAACAATTCTGGATTTTAATTAGTTCAACTCATTTTAACTTCTATTTAGATATTACAACTTTCTCATGAATATTTTTGTTATTTTAAGACTAATCATATGCTCTATATTATACAAAGAATGAAAATATATACTTTAAAAATACTTCATTATTTACAAATAAGATTTAAAAAAACTCTAAAACCATTCTTTCTATTTGCTTAGCAGTAGATAAGCCTAATAAGATCACTATATAATGAAGTGAGAATGACTTGATTAGTTAGTACTTCATCCAGACTGAGACCCCAGGTGCAAGTGCCTGTCTTGTTCCTCTTGGTGGAGGACAGAGGAGGAGATAGGTGTTCTGTGGTTGAAAACACATGTGTAAAGAGTGGTGTTTCCAGAAGTTTGGTCCATTTCTAGATGCACTAGGTATTTTCTTTATGTTTTGTTCCTCTCCTGCCCATGGTTGCTTTATATTTAGTTTAAATGTCCTTTTTCTCAAAAAAACAAGAGATAAAGAAAAGGATAGAATTGTCTTATGCTCTGTCCTTCCCTAAACATACACTATTGTCTCAAGGAGTGGATTAAGCTTATAAAATTTTTTAAAAAAATTGTTTTTAGTTGTATATAGATATAATGCCTTTATTTATTTTTATGTGGCTTGAATCCAGTGCCTTACATGAGCTAGGCAAGCACTCTACACTGAGCTACAGCTACAGCCCCAAGCTTATGAAATTTTTATATCCTAATGCTCCAGCCCTTTGTGGAGATTTAATACTCATATTTATACAATGGAATATTGCCAAAGAACTTATTTGCTATCTACACATACCTATCTTTAAAACAACCCAATACATATAAATACATGAATTCACACATCCACTTGGTCTCATTTGAGAGTTTTAAAAATCTTGTCTCTTTTTGAGATTTAGGCTTTCCAGTATTATGTTTTACTAATTTGAGCAACCGTCCTTGGCTTTCATAGTTTGAACATGCTGTCTTGTTGGATTTTGTTTATAAATGCCTAGGCAATTAATATATATTTATAAGTAACAAAAATATATAGTGTGTTTAATGATTATGTGGGAACACACAGGCTCCCTATCTTGCTGCCATCACATTCCTGTGGGTACAGTTACAGACATTTTGTGTACTTGTCTTTTAAAATAGTGGTTTGAGCACTTTCTCTAGCCAATTTTCTATCTCTTCCTCTTCAGGATAATTAACAGATAAATTGCAAACTTTTTTTTTTAACTTTTCATTTCTCTTGAAACAAACACCTATTCTTACTGCAGAGCTTTCTGTCTAAATGTCTAGGTTAGAATATACATCTAATTCTGTATAGCTTTGCCTTATTCAGCTATAAGAAACTCTAAAGTTATATATTGATTTCTCTCAAGTTTCTACTTTATACATCAGTTTTCTCCTTAATGTAAGAATTAGACCACAAATAATAAATGTCTAAGTAGATAAAGAGATGGTACAACTACACCAAAGAATGATGGTAACCGAAGAAGAAATGAGTGTTCGGTAAAAGTAGTTTCAGGTTCAGGGAATATTTATGTTCTAGTATAAAATAAAGATTATAGTATGTAAATTGCTGGACTCTTGCTATAAGAGATTTCTTCAGTTTTCTGGAGAATTGGAAACAATCTGCAAATATATGCTTATAAGAAATTAATAAATGGAAGGAACAAGGAAGAAGAGGGAAACAAGTAAATGATAATTATTACACTATTCGGATATCCTGTAACTTCTCTTACTTGTGAATTTAGATTTACTGAATTTTTAGAATAGTAGCTTGAAAACACTTCACATTTTAAAAATGAAAAAAGAAATCAGCTGAGGCGGAAAACTAATTAGAAAGCAGAGTCAATAGTTTTACATATAAAAGATCTAAATTAAGCAGCTATATCTCAAAGAGAAAAATGGTCTACATCAAATGGTAAGATTCAATAAAAAGTTCAAAGAGCTGAGGTCTGTTGTTGACGGGAGAGCTGGGAAGAGTTTTACTTAAAGTCTTAGTTTCTAACCAGATCATGAATCTCTAAGAAACAAAAGAGCAGTATATAATCTGATCACATTAATGTGGTAAGAAGGAATAAGCTAGGGAATGGAAAATGGGAGTGTAAAGCAGAATTGGCTTCACTGAATAATGCAACCCCTGGCTTCATTTGAAGAGCTGATAGTTTCCTCCTTGTCAGATCTATTCTGCCTATATTCTTAAAACTGTATTTGTCAGAAGTGACTGGGATTAACCAATATGCTGTCCCTGGCTATTTAAAATTCCCATAAATGCTACATTCAAGTTCCAAAGATTCTCATACTCACCCTACAGTAAATCTTGAACTACCAACTGGCTTTTTGCTCTTGTAAACACTGAATTATCTTTGAGAACCACTGGTTAAGGTCATGATCTCTGTTAAACCGGGCTTAATTATGATCACAGTTTCCCTTCTTTCTAGAGTCTACCTGTTAATGCACATTACTTCCATGGTCACCCAGGTTCTTGCTAGGTTACCATAACTCCCAGCTGCCTTGAAGAATAAAGAAAGGCAGAAGCCAACATACACTGGTTCCAGCTATAAACATAACCTTCTAGAATGGGTGACTGTGAAAAGACTGGGCTAGCTAACGGCCAAGGGACATTTTAACATGAAGACTCTAAAATGAAAAGACTGGTTGACACCAGGGACGTATTGTTTACACTTTAAATCTGAAAACAGAAATACACTTTTATCTGGTTGCAACAAAACAGCTTGGCAGATGACAAAGAGCTTTGTGCCTTGCCTGACCTCTGTCCACTGGTACACATCAAATATGGGTCTGAATTCACTTGTAGCCCAGAATGCTCTTAGTGTCAATAATATTATTTCAAAAATTTTAGAGCTCAGACCTAGAATATGCATGTGATTTCAGAGCCAGGAAAAAAATAAAAACGCTAGAATCTAGCAATAATCTGACAAACAAAACAACTATGTCCTGATCATAGTAATGAGCAACTTAAATGAATGCTTGCTTAAATTCCAAAGGAAAATAGTGTCCAAAAAATGCATTTGACCATCCAGGCAACAACTTTAAAATGTAGTGAACTCTTGCTTATCTGTACTGACAAAGAGAAATCAATGGCATAGATAGTTTAACATGCCTGGCAATAAAAAAAAAATCTTGTACATTGGATTTTTTTACTTTCATTTTTTATGACTAAGTCTTTACATCAGTTTTTAAGTTCAAGCCAAACTGAGAGGCAGGTACAGAAACTTGCCTTCTCTATTTACTTGCCCACATACATGCATAGCTCCTCCCATTATCAACATTCTCCTCCAGAAAACATTTGGTTTTGAAAGCAAGCATTTTACTTAAACTGTTTCCTTACCACAGGCCAGGCTTTGTGCTCTTTAGGTGTTGGGGGTCGGAGTGGGTAAAGACATATACTTAAACATGTAATTAAAATACAACATGGTAAGACTGCTGAAAACTGTCTGTACAGTTCTACAATGGCAGAGTTTCTTAAGATGTAAGGTACCCACACCTAAAGTACCCCCAAACTGAGCATCAGGGAGAAGACAGATGGGCTAAAAATAGAGACAATAGGCAAAACATTAAACAAATTTTTCTAGTGATGCTTAGGCTGTAGGAGAAAGGACACTCAGCGACATTGCTGATGAGAATGTGAATTGCTAAGGTCATTTGGGGAAGTACTCTGGTAATAGTTATTAATGTAAATTACACATATCTTTTGCTATAGCACTACAATTTCTTGGAATTTAAATAAAAGCAAGGGGAGGAAAAGATAGTTGTACAAGATGTTTATGGAACATTTTTAGTACTAAACAAAAACTGCAAGCAACTAATGACTCTATACAACTATTAAAATAATACTTTAGTTCTATATAGTCTGATCTAAGTGATGTTCATGATTTATTACTAAGAAATATGAGTGACAGGGAAGGTAAATAGAATAATTCCATTATTTTTCAAAAATCTTAATTCTGGGTAATTTGAATATACAAATTGTATAAGCATGGGAAACTTATGGAATTTGTAGAAGTATAATTTCAGACTACTCATATTAAATGAGACAAGAAGATGGGGATAAGTGGAAAACATATCCACCCAGGAAAATCAAGCCAGGGGTGGGGTGGAGAAGTATGTTCATGTTATAAAATAAAGGGTAAATATTTAGAACCTTTTCTGTAGTATTACTCTCTCACTTTGCTCAGTTTTCATTTCAAACATTACATTCTCAAATTATTCTGGAACTTTCTATCTAGTTAATAAATTATTTCACATATTACTCCCTTACTTTGCTTTACAGTTTTTTATATTTGTCCTTGACATTATATTACATATTTATTTATTTACTGTCTACCTTTCCTACTAAAATACAGATTCTACAAAGGTGGGGAGGGAGCTTTGTGTTGTTCACTATTGTATCTCTAGAACCTAAAATAGTCTCCAATACATACATATTGATCAATAAAAATTTGCTGAATAATGAATGAATTATACCCCATGTTTAAAAACTATATATGGACATGGGCACAGACAACAACTAAAATAGCAAATAAAGATATTCAAATGATTGGATGAGACAGAATTGACAGCAACTTTAAAAGATGACTTCTAAGCAGTAAATTAAATTAGTTAAGCATATATTTTAGGATGTTGAAAATGGCAAATCATTACATGAGGTGGGAAAGGAGACAAAGAGGAAAATCTAGGTTGAATAAATAATCAAAAATATGTATACCTGAGTAAAACTATGAAGGAAAAACACAAATGTGAAAATAGTTCTTCCAAACACAAACTTTATTTATAGGACACTGGCACATCTTTCATAAAATAGTTTTGTTTTAGTTTGTAAATCAATGTATAAGAAGTAGAAATATATTTAACTGGCAGATTTTGATATTAACACATAGAGAGTAAAACAATAGGAAGTGATATTGAATAAGCAAGTATTTATAGATTCCTAGCAGAATGGGCGCCTTAATGCCATCTAACCTGAAAATACTTATGTAATACTAAAAGCAAATTTTGAAATTAAAAAAAAAATGTCCATATGCATATTTTAGGCACAGGTATCAGAAACAAAAATTGGTCTTTTCAAATTAGAACAGTTTATAGATAAACACGATGTTCTCAAATTTACAACTATATATAACAAAACAACTAGAATTAGCTTCTATATTCTTATACTCTAGAATGTTAAAAAATAAAGTCCAATGATTATGTATATATTTTCTAGGTAACCCTCCAACTTTTTATAGACAATATAATATTAAATTAAATATATTTTTCAATAAGAATACTATTTTTACATATAATTATATGAATTCTAATTTTCCAATAAAGCTATTGGAGAACATGCTGTTAAGGTTAAAGCACACACTGTCCATAGACAATGAACTGCAGGAACAATAAACACTTCCCAAGTCATTTAGTTCGCCTATTATCCACATTTAAAAATTGTGTATAACATGAAATCTCTAAAAGAGAAACCCTAAACAAAAGAAATACCATTTTGCTTGAGAAAAAAAAAAACACTGTAAAATGAGAATGGAATAATTTTCTTGAAAAGGTAATTTGATTTCTGATTATTTGGATATCCATTAAAAATTGTTTAAATATTTTTAAAATGATGAACTGATATTCTCAAAAAGTGAATTGTAGCTTACCTGAAAGAACATGAAATGATTATTTCAGTACCATAAGAAATAAATTTGTATTTTATTCCTATTATACTCATCTTCTATCTTGAAAAGCTCTTAGAAAAATAACTATACAATAAAAATATTATATAATTTTAAGAATTACCTCATTTTTTCCTGTTTAAATAGTAAAGAAAAATGAACTGATTTTTAGATACCTATTAGATTTTCTACAGATGACTAAACGCATATTTAGATATCATATGTAGACATATTTAGTTAAAATCAATTAAACTGAGAAGTCCTTCCCTTCTGGCTGTCTATATTTTTCTTTAATCCTGGACAGTGTAAACCCTTATTACCAGTAATTTGCGAGTATAACACTGAGGAAAAATGCTAGCCTCACGATTTTTGTCATTTCTCCCCCCTCTTCCCCTGCAGGCTGCTACTGTTGATGGCCTTTATGGAAATATAAATTCAATCAGCAGCTGCAAATTTCATGAGACGTCCATCTTCATGCTGAATTTCTAACTGAGTGTCAAAACAATCTGTGGATTTCTCCCTGATGAAACACACATTGAATTGTAAATTTCTGCAATTTCCTCATGTTTGAATTTCAGCTGCAGGAAAATAGTGCTAGCCCAGATATACTGCCTACCAGGCTGAAACAAGTCATTTTCCCTTCTTATCCTTTCATGCCATTTAAAGAGTTAAGCTGTTTAAAAAGCCATGACACAAAACTTCTCCCCCTCTGCAAATTGGACAATTAAATTTTCTCTACTATTGTAAGAAAGTGAGGCTATTAAAACCATTAACATATTTGATCTGTTTTTAAAAGAATTTCTCTGCCCCCCCCCCCCAAAGATTTATTTGTTCTGTATGGTCTTTATTTATTTAAACTGTATTTGGTGGTGAATAATGTGATGAACTTTGATAAAATTAATATTTTCTAAATATAATGTCAATATAGTACATTAATGAAAAGCAGTCACAAAACAATGAGTAGAAACTCCAAGTTTAATGGGGCACATTTTCATTAAATATTGCCAAGAGAAAAAAATATTAAAATGAAGAATGAAAACAGCTAGACTAGTCATTCTTCTTAATATATACTTATAACTGAGTTAAGTTTTCACCAAAGAATCATTTTCAACTGAATAGCTAAATAGAATTGCTTTAAAATAACAGAACCTATTTAGTTGTTTAAGCAAAAAGGTTGTTTTAAGATCTTAAGAAACTTACTGACTTGTATTCCAAGATAGCAATTACTTGTTTTTATAAACATCATTCACTAATGTTACTAACAAAGGAATTCATAGCCCTATTTAAAAATTCAACAAGGTACTGCAGTAAGAAACCTTTTGGATGGCCTATAGAAAAAGTAATGAAATAACTACTTATTCAACAAACATTTATTGAGCATCTCCTATGTGCCAGTTAATCTTTACCAGGCCATGAGGATACAGAGATGTGCAGAACACAGTACTTCACTTTAGAGAAATCAGTTTACTTGAGAGAGGGGGTGGGGGAGAAAGAGAAGAGAAATAATTTGTTAAAGTGAAATAAGGACTATAAACTGGTATAAATTTAGGAAAGCACTGAAAAGAGGAACAGCTCTCTCAAGGAGCAACTATAAAGGCTTTCAAAAAGAGACACAGTATGCTTGCTTCAGCAGCACAATTACTAAAATTGTAACAATCCAGAAAGATTAGCATGCCCCCCACCCAACTAAGGATGACAAGCAAATTCGTGAAGCTTTCTCCATTAAAGAGAGAGACAGAGACAGAGACAGGGAGGGAAAGGGAGAGGGAGAGGGAGAGAGGGAGGGGGGGGGGGGAGAGAGAGAGAGAGAGAGAGAGAGAGAGAGAGAGAGAAACTCTCCTAAGGAATACGGGGCTTAGCCAGGAAAGAAGCAGAAGGAAGAGGCATTCTCGGCAGAGAAAAGAATACAATTAAACATGTGAAAGCATGGAATACCATAGTGCCTGTGGAAAACAGCAACTGAAGCTGGAGAGGCAGATTTATATGTGGTGTGGTAGAATAGGTAGGCTGGAGTATTTCAATATTTATTTTAACATTAATTTTCTTAAATAATCAAATATTTATTCAAATATTCAGAAGGCAATGGGGAAAATTTTTAAGCAGGAATATAAAAATAATGAATGCTATCTCTCAAAAGGATATAAAAGTTATAGTATAATGATTAAGAACACAGACCCCTGGAGCCAGTCTTGGTTCAAATCAGCTCGACCTGGTCCTAGCTATACGACTGTGGGCAAGTTATTTCTCTATGTCTCAATCAGTTTATCAATAAAACAGAGATAATGCTACATACTGCAGGGACAGTGAAAATTAAGCATCTTATAATTATTACTTCTGTTATTATTATTACTTTATAATTTGATGTATAGGTCTATATAATTTGGTCTATAGGTCTAACTCTACAATATATGAGCCTTAAAACGAAAACTAATTAAAATCACCTGGAACACTGTGGCACAAATTAAACATTCAACTTATTTTCACTAAGAGAACATTTACTGAATGCTTATTATGTACCAGGTAGATGTATGTATAAAAAAAAGAAAAGAGTTAAAAATAAAACACCAAAGGAAGAGAAAGTAACCTTGAAATAGATTTTTAAAGTCATTAATATAGAGGAGAATCGACCAACATTCTTAAAATATTAAAATATTAAGAGTCAATTCAATTTCATCAATGTTAAAAAAAATCCAGAAAACTCTTACAACATGGTAGTCCAAGTTGATGTACAAGGGCTTCCCCTTCTTGCTATAAACATACAGAAATGGTGGATAAAATACTTTTTAAATAATACATGGTTAAAAATTTTAAAAGAAAAATTTCCTGAATACTAGAAACAGCCGTCAAAGTCAGAGTCCTAAGCTTGAGTGGAGACTGTGACAATCCACTGGTTTTTAAAACCAACTCTAGCCCTAAGGGCTGAAGGCTTGGAATTGCAGCTTTAAATCCCTTGCCAGAAGAGAGTATTTACCTTCAGCTGGTGTCAGGTAGAGGAGGAAGAACTGAGCATGTGCATAAAACTCACAATATCAAAGAACTGTTGCTACTCATGAAAATCTAACTAAACGAATCCATTGGCCCATGAACTCTAAGAAGGAGTCAGTTAGGTTTTTTGTTTTTTTTTTTTTGTCAGTTAGTTTTAAGACCTTCAATTAGGAAGGAAAGGGGTAAGCTGCTCACAAGAAATTAAAACCTTTAGAGAAGTACCATATGTACATGAAGTTTTGACATTTACAGTTACATTGTATGAACATCATAAATTTAAAAAAACATAAAATCTTCCTGGACTTTTGAAATCTTTTTCTTTTTTTTTTTTCGGTGCTGGGGACTGAACCCAGGGCTTTGGGCTTCTAAGGCAAGCACTCTACCAACTGATCTATATCTCTAGCCCTGACTTTTGAAATCTTTTAGGATCCAAAAGACATAAAAGTAAATGGCCTCAGAGAAATATGCATATACTACACTGGATTTCCATAGAAGAAATAATCCCTACTAAAGATGAACTCATAACAAAAAATTACAACTTGAAGAAATCACCAAGAGGATCCCCCAAATACTACAATTACCCAATTACGATAAACAGAATATAAAATGTTCTCAACTACTTTCCAATTTTATGATGGTGTGAAAGTATACCCAAACCACCATTCTGTTTTTCACTTTCATTGCAGTATTCAAAACATTATATATAAGATATTCAACAAAATAGGCTTTGTATTAGATGATGTTTGCCCAACACTATGCTAGTGTTCAATATTCTGAGCACATTTCAGGTAGGTTAGTTAAGCTATGATGTTCACAAATTAGGTGAATTAAATTCATTTTTGACTTACGATATTTTCAATTTACAGTGGGTTTATGGTAATACTACTCCGTTGTAAGTCAAGGAGTATCTGCAATTTGAAAGTACCTAAAACAAGAAGAATGTTTAGAATGATT
The DNA here is from genome assembly GCF_902686455.1 of Sciurus vulgaris. Classification (NCBI taxonomy): domain Eukaryota; kingdom Metazoa; phylum Chordata; class Mammalia; order Rodentia; family Sciuridae; genus Sciurus; species Sciurus vulgaris. Next base: position 122,441,473 of record NC_136466.1, read on the forward strand.
ATTTTAAAGGAGAAAGAAAAGATGCAATAAAAAAGAACAAAAATATTGTTTAAAGAATCAAAGAGAAACTCAACAAATAATCACTGAATAAAGAATATGTTAAAAAAAGAAAATAGAGCATAGAAAGAAAAGTGGTATATAAGAATGAAGTATGAGAAAAGATATTGGCAAACATATTGGAAACTAAATAAGCACAAAAAATTAGTAATGAAAGTAACAGTAAGTCTTGGAGGGTGTAATTTTATGTGTTAATTTGGCCAGACAACAGTGCCCAGATATCTAGTCAAACACTATTCTGGATGCTTTTGTGAAGGTTTTTTTTAAAAATGTTTTTATTAGTATATTATGGTTATACATAATAGTGGGATTCATTTTGACATAACCATACATAAATGGAAAATAATTTGCTCCATTTTGGTCCCCAGTACTTCCTCTTTTCCTCCCCTTCCCCTTGATCTCCTCCCTCTATTTATTGATCTTCTTCTTATTTATTTATTATATGTTTTTAAACTGGTGCTTTATAGATATACATAAAGGTGGAATGAATTCACTATGATATATTCATATATGTACATAACGTGACATGGTCAATTTCATTCCACAGTGCCTCCCTTTTCTGGGGAGGTATTTTTTTTTTTTTTTTTTTTTTTCAGTGCTGGGGATTGAACCCAGGGCCTTGTGCTTGCAAGGCAAGCACTCTACCAACTGAGCTATCTCCCCATTCCTCTGGGGAGGTGTTTTTAAAGATGAAATCAACATTCAAATCAATGGACTTTAAACCAGATTACCCTCCATGATGTGGGTGGGCCTTCTCCAGTCATTTGAAGGTCGTGATAGAACAGTCTGATGGACTTCTCTGGAACAAGAAGGAATTCTACCAACCTTTGGAATCCAATTCTTCCCTGGGACTCTAACCTGCCAGCCTACCCTGTCGATTTTGGACTCAATAAACCTCCACAAACATGTAGGCTAATTCCTTAAAATAAATCTCACGCTCACTCATTGGTTCTGTTTCTCTGGAAAATCCTAATACAGAAGGTATTCAAAAACAGAAACTAAAATGCTAGATAGTACAAAAAAATGTGCAAATGAAGATGGGAGTAAAAGATAAAGTTTTAAGATTTTTATTTTGTTTGTGAGGAAGCTCAATAGTGATTATTAACTTTAGACTGTTGATTCAAACATACATGTTAAAACACATAATAGTAATACTGAAGAAGAGAAACAATGTATGAGATCAGCAACAGTAAAGGGGGAAAGTTGAGGAAGAGGGAATAATATAGAAAGAGTTCATCAATCAGAGAAAGCTGTCAAATATAAGACAATGAAGACATGATTAAGAGAAAATGTGAAATAAAATGATAGAACTATGTCCAAATGTGTCAAAATTATAATAATAAAAGATTGCAATCATCTGTTAAAAGAATGAAAAATCTGTTTTTAAATATTCACTTACATTCTGCTTAGAAAAGATTTAGCTAAAATATTATATCACATAAAGGAAATAAAGAAGAAACATATGCCAGACAAAGGTCAGTCAAAATAAAGCGGGTATAACAGTATTAATAAATTTTTAAAAATTAATAGATTTTTTTTTATTTTATTGTAAACAAATGGGATACATGTTGTTTCTCTGTTTGTACATGGCGTAAAGGCATACCATTTGTGTAATCATAAATTTACATAGAGCAATGTTGTTTGATTCATTCTGTTATTTTTTCCCTTCCCCCCACCCCTCCCACCCCTCTTTTCCCTCTATACAGTGCTTCTTTCCTCCATACTTGCCCCCCTCCCTAACCCTAACTCTAACCCTAACACTAACCCTTCCCTCCCCCCCATTATGTGTCATCATCTACTGGAGTATAAAATAATCCTGAAGCTATACATACCTAAAACATGGCCTCAAAATACACAAAGGAAATATTGATAGAATTACACATAGAAATACGCTAAGATTGAACTGAACTGGAAAATCTTAACATACCTCTTTCATTATCTACTAAAGAAACAAAGTCAAGATGTGGAAGATTTGGACAGTTTAGATAACAAGTTTGATTTTGTAATTATGATTTTACAGATAATTACACATCTGCAAATAGATTGTTTTAAATTACATATGGAATCCTAGTAAAAATTAACCATACTATAGGCTACAGAGGCAATCTCAACAAATACTAAAAAGCATGTTACATGAACATACTTCAGTCATAGTACATCTAACAGACAGAAGAAAAGCCCCTTAAAGATGTCCCTGTACTAATCCCTGAAACTTGTAAATGTTGCTTTATATAGTAAAATAATTTCAAAGATGTGACTAAAAGCTTGAGATAAGGGAGACCAATCTGAATTACCCAGATGAACCCAATGCTATCATGAGAATCCTTCTAAAGAGAGAGGTAGAAGGGTCAGAGTAAAAGAGGAAAAATAGAGGACAGGTCTCAGAGTCAGGGAGATTTGAAGATGGACAAAAGGGCCACAAGTCAAATACTGCAGATGGCTTCTAGAAGTGAGAAAAGGCAAGAAAATGAATTTTCCCCTAGAGTCTCAAGTGGGAGCACAACCCTATATCACCATCTTGATGTTAGCCCAGAGAGACTGACTTTTAACCTCCAAAACTATAATGTTTGAGTTGTTTGAAACCACTACATTTGTAGTAATTTGTGACAACAGTAACAGGAAATTAATGCTATGCCATAAAGTTAGACATGAGAAATTAGTAATAAAAATAGCACCAAACCAGCTTTCCTAATACATTTCAAAACATAAAAACCAAAACTATACAGTTCAAAATAATTTATGACCAATAAAGAATTTGTGATGGAAATTATAATTAAACTTATGAGATAAACACAGTATAATGTATCAAATGTTGAGGAATACACTTAAATTATTATTTACAGGAATGTATGTAGCCCTAAATATTTATATCAGAAAACAAAAAGGATTAAAAGATGATCTAAAATTTAGTTTGAGAAATTAGAAAACAGCATTGGGGACTAGGAGGGGAAGAAACAAAGTAGAATATGTAAAATAACAAAAGGTGAATTAGTATTTAATGAAATAGAAAATAAATAAGAAATAAAACCAAAAGCTGGCCCTTTGAAATAATTAAAGATAAATTTATTATTAACTGATCAAATTTTAAAAGGAAAAGTATAAATAAACAATGTAAATTTACAAGTGTATGGAAAAACATAATAATACTATAATTTTATTTTAATAAACTTGGAAAGTTAAATTATATAATTTTCATAAATGTATAAATTATGAAAAAAGGAGAAAAGGACTATTAGAAAAACTAAATAGAATCTTCAACTATTAAAGAAACTGAATTAACAGTCAAAAATAGTCTTATAAAAAATACCACTGAATCTATAAAGTATAGTAAATTTTCCAGGACTCATACTAACAGGTAACACCTGCCTTCTGTTCCAGAAATCAGGAAAGCACCTCACTTCTCTTATGATGCCAGCATACTCTTAAACCAAAATCAGAAGAGGTCAATACAAGAAAGAAAACAATTTATGTAAAATTAGTTCATTTTTTAAAAAAATCAGATATTTTCCATAATTTCTTGAAAGCTCATTTGGACTTTTTTTTTTTTTTTTTAAGTTGGTTTATCCAGCACTACTGGGTATTGTATAGCAGGAGGTGTTTTCAGGTTCTTTAGTCTACCTTGTTGTTGGAGAAAGTAGACTTCCTAAGAGATTGAAAAGTTTATCTTAATTTGTTACATATTGACATATATTTAAATTTTAAAGAATATTTATTTGCTGGGCACAGTGGTGCACACCCATAATCCAACAACCCAGGAGGCTGAGGCAGGAGGAATGCAAGTTTGGGGTCAGTGTCAGCAACATAGCAAGGCCCTAAGCAACGCTGCAAAGACACTGTCTCAAAGATAGATAGATAGATAGATAGATAGATAGATAGATAGATAGATAGATAGATAGATAGATAGATATCTCGGGTTGTGGCTCAGAGGTTAAGCACTCCTGGGTTCAAACAAACAAACAAGAATACTTACTGATACTCCACTTGTGAAGAAAAAAGTTGTATTTAGTATTAACCCTCTAGGAAAACAGAAGAGGCAGAAAATAAGGATAAGATCAGAGAAATAAGATAGGGACAAAGAGGGAGAGAAGGGAAAAAAGAAAAAAAAATAGAAGCTAATACTTAACAGAGCATTTACTATATCCCAGATGTTCTTTAAAACACATATTTACTTACCTCATCTCTAGAATAACACTATAATGATAGGTGTTGTTATTCTATTATACAGATAATGAAACAAATGATAGAATAAATCACAATCATTCCAATTTTCTCTGTGGAATAAGATACTCAGTGGACTTAGAAGCAACACTAAAAAATGAGTCTTGGCTGAGGGTGTAGCTTGGTAGTAAAGCACATGCTTTGCTTAGAATATGCAAGATCCTGGATTCAATTCCCAGAATGAAAAAGAACAAAGAAAAAAAGAAAAAGAATACCTATGAGTAAAAGGTAATATTTGGAGCAATCATCTTTCTATCTCAAAGATTATTTATTATAACCTCTTTATTATGCAGAGGAGAAAATGCAGGCTTTTAAAGAGAATGACAATTACCCATGCAAGATAACAAAACCTCAAAATTATAGTACAAGAAAACAAGTCTTGAGTCTTATTGTGTGTGTTTATCCAAATATTTATTTGGATAAAAACGGTTAGTGATGAACTAAAAAGTTCTTCACAGTATATTTTCATGGTATTCTACAGTAGCCACATGAGATATATAATAGTTTCAAACTCAGTAGATGAACAATACAAGAATTTACTAAAAATTTTTCGTAAAAATTTTACTGAATAAAATTTGTTTATTCCAAGTAAATGTCTCCAAGTATTCAAAATGTCTTTAGAAATCACATTATACAGTGACTCCTAAGCTTGGTTGATGATTGGAACTATTGGGTGAGACATAAAATACAGATTCTTCAGCAACCCATAAAACCTAGGAAATCAGACTCTGTGGGACATAATTCAGTTTTGTTGTCATTGTGAAGTTTCCATTTCTTTGATCAGTCACTTAGAGAATCTCTAATACAAAGGCTGAGAAGGACATAAGCTAGCTTTTGTTATAAATGTATCTCTACATCTCATGTTCTATGTCATAAACTGGTATTGGATAAATAAAAACACATTTTATTGCCATGGTATAGGTTAAATTCTAATTTAGTAATAAAAATAAAGTTTGATGCTTTAAATTAGTGGTATGCTGGTAAATGTGAACTCTCTGGGCATATTCCCAACATAAATATTGGTTGGATTATAAATTTTTTAAATATTAGAAGATTATTTCCTCAATATTTGTGCTTATTCAGAAATCAATGACTATAAATACAACATGAATTAACATTTTCTCCATTACCTTCTTGCTATCAACAAATAACCAATCAATACCTGATTTGTATAATTTGACAATTTCTACGGTAGAAATACTCTACTACAGCCAAGTTCAGGTTGCTAGCATGATGTTACCAATTGTGAAGTTAGGAAGAGATGCACAGTACCCCACCTTACTGTAGTTCCTCTTTATGTTCACAGGGATGTGCTCCAAGACCCCCAGTGGATACCATGGGTAGTACCAAACCTAATTATACTATTTTTTTCTAATACCCACATTCCTATAAAATTTAATTTATAAATTAGGTAGCACAAGAGAATAACAACAGTAACTAATAATAATTATAATAATTAAATTATAAATATAAAATATTTTTAATAATTAAATTATAAATAATTAAAAATGCTATAATAAAACTTATTTAAAACTTGTGAATAGTTTGTTTCTGCAATATTTCATTTAATATTTTTGGACTGCTACTGCCCACTGCAGAGGTTGAAGCCATGTATAAAGGGGGACTAATTATTTTCGCCATATAGATACGACAGGCATAGACAACTCTCAAGAGCGTAGATAATAGTAAAATAAATTAGGAAGTAATGATTTTTCAATACATATTACCTTTGTCACTAAAAATAGTTATGTAATATAAAACAAAAAGTAAAATTTAAATTTTAAGTTTATGTGATTCAATTTTTACTAATGTCTGCTTTTAATAATCATTTTACAAAATTCATGAATATTTAACAACTGGCACAAACCGGCCCCAAAGTACAACACTGAAAAACTCATAAATCCTATTGCTTTTTCTGGAATTTTACATAAAATCACATATCTATTTTGATCTAAAAAAAAAAAATCTATCAAGTTACCTGATTTAGCAAAAGACAGTTCATAACAAATTACCAGTATGCTCAAAAAAAAAATCCAAATAAATAATCTATTTGATGTATTTTAGATTAAAATTTCTACAAAGATTTTTAATTTAGATTATAAACTTATACAGAAAGGAATCCCAGGCTTAACTCTTTGGGTCTGACATGCTTATTTTGCCCCAATATACACTGTCAACATAACATTGCTATTCCAAAATAATCTCATTAGGACATTTAAATGGAAACTACTATCTATTGCAGGCCATTTCACACCTAATCTTACTTCATTAGAGAAGGAGTAAAAAAGCAAGTATGATGGTGCATGCCTGTAATTACAGCAATTCAGGAGGCTGAGACAGGATTATCAAAAATTCAAGGCCAGCCTCAGCAACTTAGGGAGACCCCAGCTCAAAATAAAAAAATAAAAAGGAATGGGAGTTCACAGTACTTAAGCACTCCTGGGCTCAATCCCTGGTACAGAAATGAAAAGAAAAAAAAAAAAAAAAAAGTAAGAGAAAAGCAATTGTAGAAAAGCAATTATAATTTCGATTTGAGCAAAAACTGAATTCCTAAATGGTTAGAATTGAGAAAGTGAGTAGTTTGGGGTAGTCCTGATTTTATCAAGAGCAGTCAGGTCGGGGGATTCAAGATGGCGGACTAGAGGGTGGCTGCGTTTCGTGTTGCTCCAGGACTCAGGACTCAAGAAGAGGAGATATAGAGAGCCTTGGGACCAACTCAAAGCAGCCGGGCGAGAGTCCCCCACTGGGCAGGCGTCCCGGACGGGGCAGGAGTCCCGGACGGGGCGGTAGCCCCAAAAGCAGGGATCTTTGCAAAGTAGAACGGCCGGCTAGGCGCCCCTCCCCCCGCCGGAGCAGTGATCGCAGACAGCAGGGAGCATTGAAGAGGGGGCTGCCCAGAGGAGAAGGAGAAATACGGGCTCGGCACGTCGCTTGGAATTGGATCAGCTGCGCCACGGCTCCGGGCGGCTATCCAGAGGAGCAGCGTGGACTCAGGACTCAAGAAAAGGAGATATTGAGAGACTTGGGACCAACTCAAAGCAGCCGGGTGAGTGTTTCCCACTGGGCAGGCATCCCGGACGGGGCGGTAGCCCCCGGACAGGGCGGTAGCCCCGAAAGCAGGGATCTTTGCAAAGTAGAACTGCCGGCAAGGCGCCCCTCCCCCCGCCGGAGCAGTGATCGCACACAGCTGGGAGCATTGGAGAGGTGGCTGTTCACCACAGCGCTTGGACTCGGCGCAACCCACCCGCGCTCTGGGAGGCTGCCCAAAGGAGAAGGTGCTTGGTGAGCTGTTTGGACTGAACGTGACCACCCCTGAACACAGGGGGCTGCCCAGAGGAGAAGGAGAAATACGGACTCGGCACGTCGCTTGGAATTGGAGCAGCTGCGCCAGGGCTCTGGGCGGCTATCCGGTGGAACAGCGTGGTGAGTGGTTTGGTCCCAGAGCATCCGCTCCTGAACATAGGGGGGTTGTCTGGAGAAGGAGGAAGAGCGCGGCGGGGTGCTTGGGCTCTAAGTGACTGCACCAGGGCTACGGGAGGCAGTCGGGACAAGAAGGTGCACAGTGAGTTCTTGGGACTCGTGACGCACCAGATCTCTGGGTGACTGCCTGGTGGAGAAAGTGGTGCGTGGTGGGTCACTTGGTCTTAGAGCGACCGCACGGAACAACAGGTGGCTGCCGGAGGAAAAGGCGTGTGGCGGGTCACTGGGACTCGGAGCGATTGTAAGGGGCTCCAGGTGGCTGCTCAGAGGAGGGGCCGCATAGCCAGGCGAAAAGTGCAGAGCAGGGTCCTAGACGGCTTCTTGGTGGAAGGGCCCCACAGACAAACTGAGGGGCAGAGCGAAGGCTCCAGGACTGCAGGCAGCTTCTCTGAGGAGAGGCAGCCGAAGGAGATTCATTTGCGAAGGGTGAGGCTTCCAGGCCCAGGAGGTAGGTCCGGGTCCCTGGGAACATTGCAGAAGAAGGCTGCCCAGCCCAGGCGGTAGTTGTGAATTGAACGGAACCTCTGGGAGGAAAACCGACCAGCGAGACCTCCCCACCGGGTGACTCCTCCCTGTTGGGTGAGGTTCTCCCAAAAGGACCGTAAAATCAGAGACACAGGCCCAAACTGGTCTTGCATCAGCCCATAACCTACTTCCCTTCTGGATGACCATTCATCAGCAAGTGAAGGTACCTCTGCCCACTAGCAGGGAATATACCCCACCAGAAGGCCACCACCCCTAGGGAGTCAGCTCCCTTGTGGAGCACTGCATTATCAACTTCCTCCAAGATTTCAGGCTACTGAAGACTAAGAGGGGATATAATAGAAATCTTCAGGGATATTATAAGACAATAGAGGAAATCTGCAATATCACAGCGGTCAACTGATACCTGAACAATATGAGAAAACAAGGAAAGAAAATGCTGCAAACAAATCTAGATGTTACATCAATGAAACCCAACGACAGCATGGCAGAAGAAATGACAGAAAGGGAGTTCAGAATGTACATAATTAAAATGCTCAGGGAAGCAAATGACGAGATGCAAGAGCAAATGCAGGCACTGAATGATCGCACCAATCGACAGTTAAAAGAGCAAATACAGGAAGCAAAAGATCACTTCAATAAAGAGTTAGAGATATTGAAAAAAAACCAAACAGAAATCCTTGAAATGAAGGAAACAATAAACCAAATTAAGAACTCCATAGAAAGCATAACCAATAGAATAGAACACCTGGAAGACAGAACATCAGACATTGAAGATAAAATATTTAACCTTGAAAACAAAGTTGAACAAACAGAGAAGATGGTAAGAAATCATGAACAGAATCTCCAAGAACTATGGGATATCATGAAGAGGCCAAATTTGAGAACTATTGGAATTGAGGAAGGCTTAGAGAAACAGACCAAAGGAATGAACAATCTATTCAATGAAATACTATCAGAAAATTTCCCAAATCTGAAGAATGAAATGGAAGATCAAGTACAAGAGGCTTATAGGACTCCAAATATACAAAATTACAACAGACCCACACCAAGGCACATTATAATGAAAATGCCCAACATACAAAATAAAGACAGAATTTTAAAGGCCGCAAGAGAGAGGAATCAAATTACATTCAGGGGGAAACCAATACGGATATCAGCAGATTTTTCAATCCAGACCCTAAAAGCTAGAAGGGCCTGGAACAACATTTTTCAAGCCCTGAAAGAAAATGGATGCCAACCAAGAATCTTATACCCAGCAAAACTTACCTTCAAATTTGATGATGAAATAAAATCCTTCCATGATAAACAAAAGCTAAAAGAATTTACAAAAAGAAAGCCAGCATTACAGAACATTCTCAGCAAAATATTCCATGAGGAAGAGATGAAAAACAAAGAAACAAATCAGCAATGGGAGAAACCATCCTAAAGGAATTGTCAAATAAAGGAAGAACCAAGTCGTCTCAAAATAAATAAATAAATAAATAAATAAATAAATAAATAAATAAATAAAATGAACCAAATGACCGGGAATACTAATCATATCTCAATAATAACCCTGAATATTAATGGCCTGAACTCATCAATCAAAAGACATAGACTGGCAGATTGGATCAAAAAGAAAGATCCAACAATATGTTGCCTGCAAGAGACTCACCTCGTAGAAAGAGATACACATAGACTAAAGGTGAAAGGATGGGGGAAAACATATCATGCACATGGACTCAGCAAAAAAGCTGGGGTATCCATCCTCATTTCAGATAAGGTGGACTTCAAGTCAAAACTAGTCAAAAGGGATAAAGAAGGACATTACATACTGCTTAAGGGAACCATAAATCAGCAAGACATAACAATCATAAACATCTATGCCCCAAACAGTGGCTCATCCATGTATGTCAAACAAATCCTTCTCAATTTCAGAAACCAAATAGACCATAACACAATAATACTAGGTGATTTTAACACGCCTCTCTCACCACTGGACAGATCTTCCAAACAAAAATTGAACAAAGAAACCATAGATCTCAATAACACAATCAATAATTTAGACTTAACGGACATTTATAGAATATACCATCCAACCAAGAGCGAATACACTTTCTTCTCAGCAGCACATGGATCCTTCTCTAAAATAGACCATATATTATGCCACAAAGCTAATGTAAGCAAATACAAGAAGATACAGACACTACCTTGTATTCTATCAGATCATAAAGGTTTGAAGTTAGAAATAAATGAAAGAGTAAAAAACAGAAACTATTCCAACATCTGGAGATTAAACAATATGCTATTACATGATGAATGGATAACAGAAGATATTAGGAAGGAAATTAAAAAATTCCTAGAGGTAAATGAGAATAAAGAAACATCATATCAAAATCTCTGGGACACTATGAAAGCAGTACTTAGAGGAAAATTTATTTCATGGAGCGCATTCAATAAAAGAAGAAAAAATCAACAAATAAACAACCTAACACTTCAGCTCAAAGCCCTAGAAAAAGAAGAACAGACCAACACCAAAAGTAGTAGAAGACAGGAAATAGTTAAACTCACAGCTGAAATCAACGAAATTGAAACAAAAGAAACTATACAAAAAACTGACAAAATAAATAGTTGGTTCTTTGAAAAAATAAACAAAATTGATAAACCCTTAGCCACTCTAACAAAGAGAAGACGAGAGAAAACCCAAATCACCAAAATTCGGAATGAACAAGGAAATATCACAACAGACATGAGTGAAATACAAAACATAATTAGAAGCTATTTTGAAAATCTATATTCTAACCAAATAGAAAATTTCGAAGACATCAACAGGTTTCTAGAGACATATGAATTGCCTAAATTGAACGAGGAGGACATACAAAATTTAAATAGATCAATTTCAAGTAATGAAGTAGAAGAGGTCATCAAAAGCCTACCAACAAAGAAAAGTCCAGGACCAGATGGGTTCTCAGCCGAGTTCTACAAAATCTTTAAAGAAGAGCTCATTCCAATACTTCTCAAAGTATTCCATGAAATAGAAGAGGAGGGTACCCTCCCAAACTCATTCTATGAAACCAATATTACCCTTATACCCAAGCCAGACAGAGATAAATCGAGGAAAGAAAATTTCAGACCGATATCATTAATGAACATCGACGCAAAAATTCTCAATAAAATTTTAGCAAATCGCATACAAAAATATATTAAAAAGATAGTGCAGCACGATCAAGTGGGTTTTATCCCAGGGATGCAAGGTTGGTTCAACATCCGGAAATCAATAAATGTAATTCACCATATCAATAGACTTAAAGTCAAGAACCACATGATTATTTCAATAGATGCAGAAAAAGCATTTGATAAAATACAACACCCCTTCATGCTCAAAACACTAGAAAAAATAGGGATAGTGGGAACATTCCTTAACATTGTAAAGGCCATCTATGCTAAGCCCATGGCTAATATCATTCTAAACGGTGAAAAACTGAAAGCATTCCCCCTTAAAACTAGAACAAGACAGGGATGCCCTCTTTCACCACTCCTATTCAATATCGTTCTTGAGACTCTAGCCAGAGCAATTAGACAGACCAAGGAAATTAAAGGAATACGAATAGGAAAAGAAGAACTCAAACTATCCCTATTTGCGGATGATATGATTATATACTTAGAGGAACCAGGAAATTCCACCAGAAAACTGTTAGAACTCATAAGTGAATTCAGTAAAGTGGCAGGTTACAAGATCAATGCTCATAAATCCAATGCATTTTTATACATAAGTGAGGAATCCTCAGAGAGAGAAATTATGAAAACTACCCCATTCACCATAGCATCGAAAAAAATAAAATACTTGGGAATCAATCTCACAAAAGAGGTAAAAGACCTCTACAATGAGAACTACAGAACACTAAAGAAAGAAATCGAAGAAAACCTTAGAAGATGGAAAGATCTCCCATGTTCTTGGATAGGCCGAATTAATATTGTCAAAATGGCCATACTACCAAAAGTGCTATACAGATTCAATGCAATCCCAATTAAAATCCCAATGACGTACCTCACAGAAATAGAACAAGCAATCATGAAATTCATCTGGAAGAATAAGAAACCCAGAATAGCTAAAGCAATCCTTCGCAGGAAAAATGAAGCAGGGGGTATCGCAATACCCGAACTTCAACTTTATTACAAAGCAATAGTAACAAAGACGGCATGGTACTGGTACCAAAATAGACAGGTAGATCAATGGTACAGAATAGAGGACACGGACACAAACCCAAATAAATACAACTTTCTAATACTAGACAAAGGCGCCAAAAATATGCAATGGAGAAAAGATAGCCTCTTCAACAAATGGTGCTGGGAGAATTGGAAATCCATATGCAACAGAATGAAACTAAACCCATATCTCTCACCCTGCACAAAACTCAACTCAAAATGGATTAAGGACCTTGGAATCAGACCAGAGACTCTGCAGATTATAGAAGAAAAAGTAGGTCCCGATCTTCAACATGTCGGCCTAGGACCAGACTTCCTCAACAGGACTCCCATAGCACAAGAAATAAAAGCAAGAATCAATAACTGGGATAGATTCAAACTAAAAAGCTTTCTCTCAGCAAAGGAAACTATCAGTAATGTGAAGAAAGAGCCTACAGAGTGGGAGAATATCTTTGCCAATCATACTTCAGATAGAGCACTAATCTCCAGAATCTATAAAGAACTCAAAAAACTCTACACCAAGAATACAAATAATCCAATCGACAAATGGGCTAAGGAAATGAAGACACTTCACAGAAGAAGATGTACAAGCAATCAATAAACATATGAAAAAATGTTCAACATCTCTAGTAATAAGAGAAATGCAAATCAAAACCACCCTAAGATTCCATCTCACCCCAATTAGAATGGCGATTATCAAAAATACAAGCAACAGGTGTTGGCGAGGATGTGGGGAGAAAGGTACACTCATACATTGCTGGTGGGGCTGCAAATTAGTGCAGCCACTCGGGAAAGCAGTGTGGAGATTCCTTAGAAAACTTGGAATGGACCCTCCATTTGACCCAGCTATCCCACTCCTTGGCCTATACCCAAAGGATCTAAAATCAGCATACTACCGAGATACAGCCACATCAATGTTCATAGCTGCTCAATTCACAATAGCCAGACTATGGAACCAACCTAGATGCCCTTCAATTGACGAGTGGATAAAGAAACTGTGGTATATATACACAATGGAATATTACTCAGCCATAAAGAATGACAAAATTATGGCATTTGCAGGCAAATGGATGAAATTGGAGAATATCATGCTAAGTGAGATAAGCCAATCTCAAAAAGACAAGGGACGAATGATATCGCTAATAAGTGGAGGATGACACATAATGGGGGGGGAGGGAAGGGTTAGTGTTAGGGTTAGAGTTAGGGTTAGGGAGGGGGGCAAGTATGGAGGAAGAAAGTACTGTATAGAGGGTAAAGAGGGGTGGGAGGGGTGGGGGGAAGGGGAAAAAAATAACAGAATGAATCAAACAACATTACTGTATGTGGATTTATGATTACACAAATGGTATGCCTTTGCGCCATGTACAAACAGAGAGGCAACATGTATCCCATTTGTTTACAATAAAATAAAAAAAAAAAAAAAGAGCAGTCAGGTCCTCAGGGACTAAACATCCCAGATACATCAAGGGTGTAATGAGAGGTACAAGTTACACATGTACAAGCAACCTACCAATCCTAAGTACAGCTAAAAGCCAATGCTACTTGACACCTTTCCAACATAACAATAGCCCTTAAACGCAAGCTCCGTTATTATAATAAAGATTCATAAGCCATGTCAGACCTAAAACTATACGCTTCAACCATGTTAGCTGTTAGGTGATTAAAAACGTAAAGCAGCCTAGGATCTAGGATCCTCAGGCATTGGGAGAAAACTGTTAAAGAGACTTCTATCAGGGAAAACCATAGTAATTGGTCAAGCATTGATCTCCCCCTTAAGAAATGCACCACATCAAGACAGAATACATTAGTGTGATAGAATGCAAAACCAGTAAAAACAAACAAAAAAACTTCAAATTCCTTCCTGACAGTAATCCCACCATTTTCCTACCACACAGTTAATAGCTACCATCTTTCCTGCTACTTAGGTGCCACCTACCACAAATGCCATTATTTTACAAACATACACACAATTTTTACATGTATATATGTTTATTTGTGTATTTTTTATCTTTATTTTAGTATTTGTGAATCTAGGGCCTCACCTATGCTAAGTAAGCTATCTATGATAGAGCAACATACTTAGCCCTTGCTTTATTTTGAGACAGGGTCTCACTAAGTTGCCCTCAAATGTGGGAGCATTCTGCCTCAGACTCCAGAGTAGTTGGGATTACAAGTGTATACCACCATGCCTGGTCCATTATTATAATTTTAATATCCATCTAATCAGAGCAATCATTCAAGGACATCTGATTGAAATTAATCCTATTTTCCTCAATGTAGAGTTACTATGTAACTTCAGCCTTTGCTTTTTCAACTTACATATAGCTCCACTCCATACTTCTGCTGCCATTGTCTTTTTCTCCTTTTATATGACATTTTTCTCATTTCCAAAGGTGAATCACTTTACTTCTATATGAATCTTTAAATAATCTGTTAAACATGCATGAATTATTAAAATATAATCTATAATTTATTTATTTATTTATTTTTTAAATTTATTTTTATTGTAAACAAATGGAATATATGTTGTTTCAGTTCGTACATGAAGAAACAGCATACCATTTGCATATTCATATATTTACATAGAGTAAGGATGTTTGATTCATTCTGTTATTTTTTTTCCTTCCCCCCCAACCCTCCCACCTCTCTTTTCCCTCTATACAGTCCTTCCTTCCTCCACTCTGCACCCCTCCCACTGCCATTAAGTGTCATCATCTGCTTATCAGTGACATCATTCCTCATTTGGATTTTTGAGATTGGCTTATCTCACTTAACATGATTTTCTCCAATTTCATCCATTTGCCTGCAAATGCCATAATTTTACTATTCTTTATAGCTGAGTAATATTCCATTGAATATAAATACCACAGTTTCTTTATCCATTCATCAACGGAAGGGCATCTAGGTTGGTTCCATAGTCTGGCAACTGTGAATTGAGCAGCTATGAACATTGCTGTGGCTGTATCTCTGTAGTATGCTGATTTTAATCCTTTGGGTATAGGCCGAGGAGTGGGATAGCTGGGTCAAATGGTAAGTCCATTCCAAGTTTTCAAAGGAATCTCCACACTGCTTTCCAGAGTGGCCTCACTAATTTGCAGTCCCAATAGCAATGTACGAGTGTACCTTTTTCCCCACATCCTTGCCAACACCTATTGTTGCTTGTATTCTTGATAATCGCCATTCTGAATGGGGTGAGATGGAATCTTAGGGTAGTTTTGATTTGCATTTCTCTTATTACTAAAGATGTTCAACATTTTTTCATATATCTGTTGATTGCTTCTACATCTTCTTCTGTGAAGTGTCTGTTCATTTCCTTAGCCCATTTGTTGATTGGATTATTTGTATTCTTGGTGTAGAGTTTTTTCTGTTCTTTATGTATTCTGGAAATTAGTGCTATAACTGAAGTATGAGTGGCAAAAATTTTCTCCCACTCTGTAGGCTCTCTCTTCGCATTGCTGATAGTTTCCTTTGCTGAGAGAAAGCTATTTAGTTTGAATCTATCCCAGTTATTGATTCTTGCTTTTATTTCTTGTGCTATAGGAGTCCTGTTAAGGAAGTCTGATCCTAAGCCAACAAGGTGAAGATTTGGACCTACTTTTTCTTCTATAAGATGGAGGGTCTCTGGTCTGAATTCAAGGTCCTTGATCCATTGTGAGTTGAGTTTTGTGCAGGGTGAGAGATAGGGATTTAGTTTCATTCTGTTGCATATGGATTTCCAGTTTTCCCAGCACCATTTGTTGAAGAGGCTATCTTTTCTCCATTGCATATTTTTGGCACCTTTGTCTAGTATGAGAAAATTGTATTTATTTGGGTTTGTGTCCGTGTCCTCTATTCTGTACCACTGACCTACCCGTCTATTTTGGTGCCAATACCATGCTGTTTTTGTTACTATTGCTTTGTAGTATAGTCGAAGTTCTGGTATTGCGATACCCCCTGTTTCATTCTTCCTTTTAAGGACTGCTTTAGCTATTCTGGGTTTCTTATTCTTCCAGATGAATTTCATGATTGCTTGCTCTATTTCTGTGAGGTACGTCATTGGGATTTTAATTGGAATTGCGTTGAATCTGTATAGCACTTTTGGTAGTGTGGCCATTTTGACAATATTCAAAATTCTGCCTATCCAGGTACATGGGAGATCTTTCCATCTTCTAAGGTCTTCCTCAATTTCTTTCTTCAATGTTTTGTAGTTTTCATTGTAGAGATCTTTTACCTCTTTGGTTAGATTGATTCCCAAGTATTTTATTTTTTTTGAGGCTATTGCAAATGGAGTTCTTTTCCTCATTTCCCTTTCAGATGTTTCATCGCTTGCATATAAAAATGCTTTAGATTTATGCATGTTGATTTTATAGCCTGCTATTTTCCTGAATTCATTGATGAGGTCTAGAAGTTTTCTGGAGGAGGTATTTGGATCCTCTAAATATAGAATAATATCATCAGCAAATAGTGACAGCTTAAGTTCCTCTTTTCCTATTCGTATCCCTTTAATTTCTTTAGTCTGCCTAATTGCTCTGACTAGAGTTTCGAGGACAATGTTGAATAGAAGTGGTGAAAGAGGACATCCCTGTCTCCTTCCCGTTTTTAAAGGGAACGGTTTCAGTTTTTCTCCATTAAGAATGAAGTTGGCCATGGGCTTAGCATAAATAGCCTTTACAATGTTCAGGTATGTTCCCACTACCCCGATTTTTTCTAGTGTTTTGAGCATGAAGGGGTGTTGTATTTTGTCAAATGCTTTTTCTGCGTCAGTTGAAATAACCATATGATTCTTATCCTAAAGTCTATTGACATGAAGGATTACATTTATTGATTTACGAATGTTGAACCATCCTTGCATTCCAGGAATGAACCCCACTTGATCGTGATGCACAATTTTCTTAATATGTTTTTGGATACGGTTTGCCAATATTTTGTTAAGGATCTTTGCATCTATATTCATCAAGGATATTGGTCTAAAATTTTCTTTCCTTGATGCGTCTTTGCCTGGTTTGGGTATGAGGGTGATATTAGCTTCATAGAATGAGTTTGGTAGGGTACCCTCCTTTTCTATTTCCTGGAATACTTTGAGAAGTATTGGAATGAGTTCTTCTTTCAAGGTCTTGTAGAACTCTGCTGAGAATCCATCTGGTCCTGGGCTTTTCTTGGATGGTAGATTTTTAATGGCTTCTTCTATTTCATTGCTTGATATTGATCTGTTTAAATTGTGTATGTCCTCCTGGTTCAGTTTGGGAGGAGCATATGTCTCTAGAAATTTGTCAATGTCTTTGGTAGCTTCTATTTTGTTGGAATACAGATTTTCAAAGCAGCTTCTCATTATGTTCTTTATCTTAGTGGTGTCTGTCGTGATATTTCCTTTTGCATCATGTATTTTAGTAATTTGAGTCTTTTCTCTCCCTCTCTTTGTTAGTGTGGCTAAGGTTTTATCTATTTTGTTTACTTTCTCAAAGAACCAACTTTTTGTTTTGTCAATTTTTTGAATTATTTCTTTTGTTTCAATTTCATTGATTTCAGCTCTGATTTTAATTATTTCCTGTCTTCTACTACTTTTGCTGTTATTCTGTTCTTCTTTTTCTAGGGCTTTGAGGTGTAATGTTAGGTCATTTAATTGTTGACTTTTCATTCTTTTCTGGAATGCGCTCCATGCAATGAATTTTCCTCTTAGTACCGCTTTCATAGTGTCCCAGAGATTTTGATATGTTGTATCATCGTTCTCATTGACCTCCAAGAATTTTTTAATCTTCTCCCTGATGATTTTTGTTATCCATGTTTCATTCAATAGCATATTATTTAGTCTCCAAGTGTTGGAGTAATTTCCTTTTTTTACTTTGTCATTGATTTCTACTCTCAGTCCATTATGATCTGATGAACACAAGGCAGTACCTCTATTTTTTTGCATTTCCTAAGGGCTGCTTTGTGCATAACACATGGTCTATTCTGGAGAAGGTTCCATGTGCTGCTGAGAAGAAAGTTTATCTGTTCGTTGATGGATGGAACATTCTATATATGTCTACTAAGTCTAGTTTATTGATTGTGTTATTGAGTTCTATGGTTTCTTTGGTTGGTTTTTGTTTGGAAGATCTATCAAGTGGTGACAGCAGTGCATTAAAGTCACTCAGAATTACTGTGTTGTGGTCTATGTGATTCTTGAAATTGAGAAGGATTTGTTTGATGTAGAGGGATGCACCATTGTTTGGGGCATAAATATTTACTATAGTTATGTCTTCCTGATTTATGGTTCCCTTAAGCAATATGAAATGTCCTTCTTTATCCTTTCTGACTAACTTTGGCTTGAAGTCCACTTTATCTGATATAAGGATGGAAACCCCCGCTTTTTTACTGAGTCCATGTGCATGGTAGGTAGGTTTTTCCCCATCCTTTCACCTTTAGTCTGTGGATGTCTTTTTCTATGGGATGAGTCTGTTGCAGGCAGCATATTGTTGGGTCTTTCTTTTTAATCCATTCTGCCAGTCTATGTTTTTTGATTGAGGAGTTTAGGCCATTAACATTCGGGGTTATTATTGAGAAATGATTTGTATTCCCAGTCATTTGGCTTATTTTTGGTTTTTAAGTTGGCTTAGTTTCTCCTTTGAGTGGTTTTTCTCTAAGTTAGTTCCTCCCTTTGCTGACCTCCATTGTTGTTTTTCATTCCCTCCTCATGGAATATTTTGTTGAGAACATTCTGTAGCGCAGGCTTTCTATTTGTAAATTCTTTTAACTTTTGTTTATCATGGAAGGATTTTATTTTATCTTCAAATCTGAAGGTTAGTTTCGCTGTGTATAGGAGCTTGAAATATGTTGTTCCAGGCCCTTCTAGCTTTTACAGTGTGGGTTGAGAAGTCGACTGCTATCTGTATTGATCTCCCCCATATGTAATCTGATGCTATTCTCTCGCGGCCTTCAAAATCCTATCTTTATTTTGAATGTTAGGCATTTTCATTATAATGTGCCTTGGTGTGGATCTGTTGTGATTGTGTGCATTTGGTGTTCTGTAAGCCTCTTGTATTTGATTTTCCATTTCATTCTTCAGGTTTGGGAAATATTCTGATATTATTTCATTGAATAGGTTGTTCATTCCTTCGGTTTGTATCTCTGTGCCTTCCTTAATCCCAATAATTCTTAAATTTGGTCTTTTCATGATGTCCCATAGTTCTTGGAGATTCTGTTCATGATTTCTTACCATCTTCTCTGTTTGGGCGACTTTATTTTCAAGATTAAATATTTTGTCTTCATCGTTTGAGGTTCTATCTTCCACGTGGTCTAGTCTGTTGGTGATGCTTTCCATTGAGTTTTTATTTGGTTTATTGTCTCCTTCATTTCAAGGATTTCCGTTTTTTTTTTTTGTTTTTTTGTTTTTTTTTTTTTTTGAGAATCTCTATCTCTTTGTTGAAATGATCTTTTGCTTCCTACAGGTGCTCTTTCAGCTTATTGGTATCATCATTCATTGCCTGCATTTGCTCTCTTACCTCATCCTTTGCTTTGCGAATCATCTTAATCATGTATATAATCTGAAGTCCTTTTCTGACATTTCTTCTAACATACTGTCATTGGATTCTATTACTATAGAATCTAGATTTGTTTGGATCATTTTCTTCCCTTGTATTATCATGTTGTTCATGTATCTTCCCCTATAGCAGTGCAGATCTGGGGTATTGCAGATTTCCCGCTATAGGCTTATAGTGGCCCTATAAGTTTCCAAAACCCTTTCTTTAAGGGGAGATCAATATTAGCAGTGCCCAAATCAGACACTATGCAATCCTAGACCAAATAGCCCCTATGGGGACAATAACGAAATTGTCACAGTAAACAAAATGAGTTCAAATGTTATCTTCGGTAAAACAAACAGGTTTGCAATAAGGTCTGCAGTTTCTAATGGAGGACAAAGAAGATGCAGAGGGATGTAGAATGTGGCTGTTAATGGGATAAGAAAAGAATATACAGAAGTTCTACAAAATAGAAAGGGTGAGAGTATAATCAAACGAAATTGGATGTTAGCATGCAAAAAAGGGAGAAAGAAACTCTGAGGGAACAGGTAAACAAAAGGAAAAGAAAGTAAGAAAAGTAAAGAAATAAAAACTTAAATTTTTTTTTAAAAAGGAGAAAAAAGAAAATCTACAGTATAACAGTCATATAGTAATGAAACCTCCCGGAGTTCAGTAGCCTGATGCATGAGAGGTACCTGACAATGAGCTTCAAGTCTCCAGCAGGCATCTCAGGATGGGATTTGCCCCACCCAAAGATCGGAGCTCCGGCTTCCAGGATTATCCAAGATGGCCGCTCTGGTTTCGAAATGTGTTGGCAAATGGGTAGCTGCAGCTCAGGGGTGGATGTAGTCAGCTGGAGGTCCTGGAGACAGGATGCAGTTGGTCCGGCAGGGGTCCTTATGGTCCGGTGTGTTCGCTGTAGTTGTGGGATCCTGGAGGCCGGGTGCAATCAGTTGGTCTGGGTTCCCGGTGATAGGGCGCAGTCAGTTGGTCTGGGGGTCCTGGCAGCAGGGAGCAGGCAGTTGATGTGAGGGCCTCAGAGGCAGGGAGTGATCGGTTGGGCTGAGGGATCCTGGAGACGGGGCTCAGTCAGTCCGGCCAGGGGTCCTATGGGGCCTGGCTATTGTCTCAAAATGGCAGCAGCCACGTGTAATCAAACCTGCCTATAATTATTATTGTTATTATATTTCTACCTTTTCCTTTCATATTTTAATTTACTCTTTAAAAGCTTAAAATTTATAGTACTGATTGTTATTCTGACAGGCAGAATTTTCTGTGAACTAATGTGGAAAGATTTCTAAGTACTGGAGAAGGCAGATATTTAAACAATCATGTTTTCAAGACTGTCCTTAAATATAGAAATACAGAAAAACCCTAGATATTTAGTAACATATTAAGTAATTAAAAATAGTGAGATAAATGATGTTTTACTCGTTAATACAAAATTTAAAAAATTTTAAATGCAACATGCTTTCACAGAATTAACAGTTTACACCTAAGCAAGTCTATTGAAAAAAAAACAACGTTAATGTCAAAAGTTAACCTTATGGGCTGGGGAGATAGCTCAATCTGTAAAGTGCTTGCCTTGCAAGCACAAGGCCCTGGGTTCGATCCCCAGCGCCGCAAAAAAAAAAAAAAAAAAAAAAAAAAACTTAATCTTGCGTGTAATGGCTCCTTGACTTTGATTTGGTCTCAAGACATATGTAATGAACAAGATACTCAAAGAGAAACACAGAATCTGCATTTTTATTTAATGTCTGTATCATGGATGTTGAATAAATACTAAACATATGCAATAAATGTCCTTTTGTTTCTGTAGAAGATTAGAGTTTAACATTACCCTAAAATTTATAAAATCCAAGGTCTGTTTTATGGGTAATTAATCATAACAGTAAGTTTACCAGCCTTGATAAGTTATATAACAACACATTTATAGTTTTGTTTTCTCCAAACCACTCCTTTGAATTACTCTCACCTATTACTCTCACCGATATTCTTTTTCACTTATACTAGGAACTCCTAGTATGTAAAAAAAAGAAAAGATAATCTTAGGAATAATCAGAACTACCTTGGCTAGGTCCTCAGTGATGCAGTCCACAGAATTCTATGGACAGATAGTCCACAAAATATGTAGTGACAGAAGCACATTCAATACTACATGATTCACACCAATGAATAAAAAACTGTTTTATTCAAAATCTGTAAATACTCAGGCAGCTGTCTAACAGAAACAAATAATTACTTAGAAATAAATCCGTTAGCTTTAATATAATCTATGTATACAAGGCACAAAGCATTACATCAACATATCAACAAAGGGAAATTTTAAGAGAGTTGAAAGAAATTATTAAAAAGGGAAAAATTTCTTTTTATGTACCTTTGAACAAAAGACATTTAACAAAATTAAAATCCAAAAGAAACTACTGTTCTCCCATAAATTAAGTATTTGAAAAAAATCTAATTAAGCTTGAAGATTTCAAATGAACAAAACTGCACTAACATATTTTTATGCATCGATTGTTTCCCGGGGATGATTAAATTTTAAAAAGCTACTCTGCAGATTTCAATAATTTTCTCAACCTCTCTGTTTAAATGTTACAACATTAACAACTGATTTTTTTTGTGACTTAATAATTCCCCAATATGAAGAAGATGTTTTTCTATTCAAAAGTAATCAAATTGTTGCAGAAGTATTCCACTAAAATTGCTGTCATGCTATTTAAACAATTGTTCAGGCAAGATACTAATTTAATTAAAACAAATTATTGTTATAATTTTCAAAGTACTTAATTTAAAATGTTATCAGGTGTCTAAGATAATAGGTTAAATTATTACATAAGAAATTAAGATAACTTAGACTATTTTTTCAATTAGTATCCCTTTCTTTGAGAAGACTAAAAATTCTATTAAGTAAAAAAATAATAAAATTGTTTAAATATAATTAAAATTTCAGAAAATACAAATCCAAATGTATTCAACAATTCTATTCAACCGGCAATACTAATATATATTTTTATTGTTCATGTCTACATTTAAAGCAAAGTCTTGTTACTGAACATAATTTTGAAAGCTACAGTCTTGATTGTATGCTAATAAAAATCAAGTACTAGAAGATGGAAAAAATCTGAGAATAAATTTTAAATGTGAGTTTATTCATGCCCTTTTTAATTTCAGTGAATTTGTTATGAATTAGATTCAACTCAGGTTAGATTTAGATAATAGCCATATATACCACATCTTTCTGTTGGGGAAGAGATAGCAAAATTCATTTATTACATATACAGAACATGTTGAGTTGGAGAGTTTTGCAGGATATCCGGATAGATATATCAAACAGGCTGATGGATACACTGGTTTGAAGCTCAAGAGAGAGGTCTGGGTTGGAAAGTAAGGTTTGGAAATCATAATCATGTTTAGTAACTGAAGTCACAGAAGTGCATAAGCTGAAGAAAGAATTCTGTGGGGAGAGCAAGGATGTAAGAACTGCCATATAACTAGGAATAATTCAGAAACCTGAAAGAATAATCAAGATGGTAAAATGAGAACAAGGGAAAATAGTGTAACTGAAGCCTTAAAGAAGTTAGCCAAGTTAAACTGTGAAAGCATCTTGAATTTGGCAAAGAATATAATAGTAGTAATCATACCAAAAGCAATTGGAGTAGACAATAAAGCTACAAATGAAATTACTGGGGTAATTACTGGGGTAAGTAAGGAAGCTCAGATTGGAGGCACGGATTTATCATTCATTTAAAAAAACACAAAGGCCATTTGCCTGCCTCTTGCCTGTCCATCGCCTGCCTTACACCTATCCATCACCCAGTGCACGAGGTTCACCTCCCGATCGTCCAACAACAGTCAGCAAACAGATCGCAGACCGCCAGTGGAGCACCAGCTGCCTGCTGTTGCCTGGAAGTTCACTGTTACAGTACCTGCAGGTTTGATTACACGTGGCTGCCGCCATTTTGAGACAACAGCCAGGCCCCATAGGACCCCTGGCTGACTGACTGAGTCCTGTCTCCACGATCCCTCAGCCCAACTGATCACTCCCTGCCTCCGGGGCCCTCACATCAACTGACTGCTCCTTGCTGCCAGGACCCCCAGACCAACTGACTGCTCCCTATCACTGGGAACCCAGACCGACTGATTGCAACTGTCCTCCAGGATTCCACAACCACACCAAACACACCCGACCTCCAGGACCCCAGACTGACCAACCGCATCTCACCTCCAGGACCTCTTGCTGAGCACATCCACACCCTGAGATGCAGCTCCCCATTTGCCAACACATTTGGAAGCCAGAGCAGCATCTTGGATAATCCTGGAAGCTGTAGCTCCAATCTTTAGGTGGGGTAAAACCCATCCTGAGACGCCTGCTGGAGGCTTGAAGCTCATTGTCAGGTACCTCTCATGCATCAGGCTACAGAACTCTGGGAGGTTTCATTACTATATGACTGTTATACTGTAGATTTTCTTTTTTTTCCTTATTGAAAAACTTTAAGTTTTTATTTCTTTCCTTTTCTTGCTCTCTTTTCCTTTTGTTTACCTGTTCCCTCAGAGTCTCTTTCTCCCTTTTTTGGATGCTAACATCCGATTTCTTTTGATTACACTCTCACCCTTTCTATTTTCTAGAACTTCTGTATATTCTTTTCTTATCCCATTAACAGCCACATTCTACATCCCTCTGCATCCTCTTTGTCCTCCATTAGAAACTGCAGACCTTATTGCAAATCTGTTTGTTTTACTGAACATAATATTTGAACTCATTCTGTTTATTACGACAATTTTGTTATTGTCCTCATAGGGCCTATTTGGTCTAGATTGCACAAACCAAAGGAATGAACAATCTTTCAATGAAATAATATCAGAATATTTCCCAAACCTGAAGAATGAAATGGAAAATCAAATACAAGAGGCTTACAGAACACCAAATGCACACAATCACAACAGATCCACACCAAGGTACATTATAATGAAAATGCCTAACATTCAAAATAAAGATAGGATTTTGAAGGCCACGAGAGAATAGCATCAGATTACAAAGAGGGGGAGATCAATACAGATAGCAGCCGACTTCTCAACCCACACTGTAAAAGCTAGAAGGGCCTGGAACAACATATTTCAAACTCTGAAAGAACATGTTTGCTAACCAAGAATCCTATACCCAGTAAAACTAACCTTCAGATTTGAAGATGAAATAAAATCCTTCCATGAAAAACAAAAGTTAAAAGAATTTACAAATAGAAAGCCTGCGCTACACAATGTTCTCAACAAAATATTCCATGAGGAGGAAATGAAAAACAACAATGGAGGTCAGCAAAGGGAGGAACTAACTTAGAGAAAAACCACTCAAAGGAGAAACCAAGCCAAGTGAAAAACCGAAAATAAGCCCAAATGAATGGGAATACATATCATATCTCAATAATAACTGTGAACGTTAATGGCCTAAACTCCTCAATCAAAAAACATAGACTGGCAGAATGGATTAAAAAGAAAGACCCAACAATATGCTGCCTGCAACAGACTCATCTCATAGAAAAAGACATCCACAGACTAAAGGTGAAAGGATGG
Source organism: Sciurus vulgaris (assembly GCF_902686455.1). Taxonomy (NCBI): domain Eukaryota; kingdom Metazoa; phylum Chordata; class Mammalia; order Rodentia; family Sciuridae; genus Sciurus; species Sciurus vulgaris. The sequence continues at coordinate 122,466,942 of NC_136466.1, forward strand.
GAAAAAACCTACCACGCACATGGACTCAGTAAAAAAGTGGGGGTTTCCATCCTTATGTCAGATAAAGTGGACTTCAAGCCAAAGTGAGTCAGAAGGGATAAAGAAGGACACTTCATACTGCTTAAGGGAACCATATATCAGGAAGACATAACAATGGTAAATATTTATGCCCCAAACAATGGTGCATCCCTCTACGTCAAACAAATCCTTCCCAATTTCAGGAATAACATAGAACACAATACAGTAATTCTGGGTGACTTTAATGCACCACTGTCACCACTAGATAGATCTTCCAAACAAAAACCAACCAAAGAAACCAAAGAAATCAACAGCACAATCAATAACCTAGACTTAATAGACATATATAGAATATTCCATCCATCAAAGAGCGGATTCACTTTCTTCTCAGCAGCACATGGAACCTTCTCCAAAATAGACCATATGTTATGCCACAAAGCATCCCTTAGGAAATGCAAAAAAAAAAAACAGAGATACTGCCTTGTGTTCTATCAGATCATAATGGAATGAGAGTAGAAATCAATGACTAAGTAAAAAACAGAAATCACTCCAACACCTGGAGACTAAATAATATGCTATTGAATGAAACATGGATAACAAAGAACATCAGGGAGGAGATAAAAATATTCTTAGAGGTCAATGAGAACGATGATACAACATATCAAAATCTCTGGGACACTATGAAAGCGGTACTAAGAGGAAAATTCATTGCATGGAGCGCATTCCAGAAAAGAATGAAAAGTCAACAATTAAATGACCTAACATTACACCTCAAAGCCCTAGAAAAAGAAGAACAGAATAACAGCAAAAGTAGTAGAAGACAGGAAATAATTAAAATCAGAGCTGAAATCAATGAAATTGAAACAAAAGAAATAATTCAAAAAATTGACAAAACAAAAAGTTGGTTCTTTGAGAAAGTAAACAAAATAGATAAAACCTTAGCCACACTAACAAAGAGAGGGAGAGAAAAGACTCAAATTACTAAAATACATGATGCAAAAGGAAATATCACGACAGACACCACTAAGATAAAGAACATAATGAGAAGCTGCTTTGAAAATCTGTATTCCAACAAAATAGAAGCTACCAAAGACATTGACAAATTTCTAGAGACATATGCTCCTCCCAAACTGAACCAGGAGGACATACACAATTTAAACAGATCAATATCAAGCAATGAAATAGAAGAAGCCATTAAAAATCTACCATCCAAGAAAAGCCCAGGACCAGATGGATTCTCAGCAGAGTTCTACAAGACCTTGAAAGAAGAACTCATTCCAATACTTCTCAAAGTATTCCAGGAAATAGAAAAGGAGGGTACCCTACCAAACTCATTCTATGAAGCTAATATCACCCTCATACCCAAACCAGGCAAAGACGCATCAAGGAAAGAAAATTTTAGACCAATATCCTTGATGAATATAGATGCAAAGATCCTTAACAAAATATTGGCAAACCGTATCCAAAAACATATTAAGAAAATTGTGCATCACGATCAAGTGGGGTTCATTCCTGGAATGCAAGGATGGTTCAACATTCGTAAATCAATAAATGTAATCCTTCATGTCAATAGACTTTAGGATAAGAATCATATGGTTATTTCAACTGACGCAGAAAAAGCATTTGACAAAATACAACACCCCTTCATGCTCAAAACACTAGAAAAAATCGGGGTAGTGGGAACATACCTGAACATTGTAAAGGCTATTTATGCTAAGCCCATGGCCAACTTCATTCTTAATGGAGAAAAACTGAAACCGTTCCCTTTAAAAACGGGAAGGAGACAGGGATGTCCTCTTTCACCACTTCTATTCAACATTGTCCTCGAAACTCTAGTCAGAGCAATTAGGCAGACTAAAGAAATTAAAGGGATACGAATAGGAAAAGAGGAACTTAAGCTGTCACTATTTGCTGATGATATTATTCTATATTTAGAGGATCCAAATACCTCCTCCAGAAAACTTCTAGACCTCATCAATGAATTCAGGAAAATAGCAGGCTATAAAATCAACATGCATAAATCTAAAGCATTTTTATATGCAAGCGATGAAACATCTGAAAGGGAAATGAGGAAAAGAACTCCATTTGCAATAGCCTCAAAAAAAATAAAATACTTGGGAATCAATCTAACCAAAGAGGTAAAAGATCTCTACAATGAAAACTACAAAACATTGAAGAAAGAAATTGAGGAAGACCTTAGAAGATGGAAAGATCTCCCATGTACCTGGATAGGCAGAATTTTGAATATTGTCAAAATGGCCACACTACCAAAAGTGCTATACAGATTCAACGCAATTCCAATTAAAATCCCAATGACGTACCTCACAGAAATAGAGCAAGCAATCATGAAATTCATCTGGAAGAATAAGAAACCCAGAATAGCTAAAGCAGTCCTTAAAAGGAAGAATGAAACAGGGGGTATCGCAATACCAGAACTTCGACTATACTACAAAGCAATAGTAACAAAAACAGCATGGTATTGGCACCAAAATAGACGGGTAGGTCAGTGGTACAGAATAGAGGACACAGGACACAAACCCAAATAAATACAATTTTCTCATACTAGACAAAGGTGCCAAAAATATGCAATGGAGAAAAGATAGCCTCTTCAACAAATGGTGCTGGGAAAACTGGAAATCCATATGCAACAGAATGAAACTAAATCCCTATCTCTCACCCTGCACAAAACTCAACTCACAATGGATCAAGGACCTTGAATTCAGACCAGAGACCCTCCATCTTATAGAAGAAAAAGTAGGTCCAAATCTTCACCTTGTTGGCTTAGGATCAGACTTCCTTAACAGGACTCCTATAGCACAAGAAATAAAAGCAAGAATCAATAACTGGGATAGATTCAAACTAAATAGCTTTCTCTCAGCAAAGGAAACTATCAGCAATGCGAAGAGAGAGCCTACAGAGTGGGAGAAAATTTTTGCCACTCATACTTCAGTTATAGCACTAATTTCCAGAATACATAAAGAACAGAAAAAACTCTACACCAAGAATACAAATAATCCAATCAACAAATGGGCTAAGGAAATGAACAGACACTTCACAGAAGAAGATGTAGAAGCAATCAACAGATATATGAAAAAATGTTGAACATCTTTAGTAATAAGAGAAATGCAAATCAAAACTACCCTAAGATTCCATCTCACCCCATTCAGAATGGCGATTATCAAGAATACAAGCAACAATAGGTGTTGGCAAGGATGTGGGGAAAAAGGTACACTCGTACATTGCTATTGGGACTGCAAATTAGTGAGGCCACTCTGGAAAGCAGTGTGGAGATTCCTTTGAAAACTTGGAATGGACTTACCATTTGACCCAGCTATCCCACTCCTCGGCCTATACCCAAAGGATTAAAATCAGCATACTACAGAGATACAGCCACAGCAATGTTCATAGCTGCTCAATTCACAGTTGCCAGACTATGGAACCAACCTAGATGCCCTTCCGTTGATGAATGGATAAAGAAACTGTGGTATTTATATTCAATGGAATATTACTCAGCTATAAAGAATAGTAAAATTATGGCATTTGCAGGCAAATGGATGAAACTGGAGAATATCATGCTAAGTGAGATAAGCCAATCTCAAAAATCCAAATGAGGAATGATGTCACTGATAAGCAGATGATGACACATAATGGCAGTGGGAGGGGTGCAGAGTGGAGGAAGGAGGGACTGTATAGAGGGAAAAGAGGGGTGGGAAGGAAAAAATAATAGAATGAATCAAACACCATTACCCTATGTAAATGTATGATTATGCAAATGGCATGCTGTTACTCTATGTACAAACAGAAACAACATGTATCCCATTTGTTTACAATAAAAATAAATTTTAAAAAATTTTAAAAAAATACAAAGCAACTACTTAATGTACAGGCACTAACTAGGATATGTTGAGATGCTAGGCACTGGGGATACAGTGACAAAGAAGACAGCCCTCACAGCATTTACAATCTGCTAGGGAAGACCAAATATATCCTATACCAGTAGAGACTTTTAAGGGTATGCAATAGAAACCTTTGCTTAGTTTAAACCAAAAAGGAAATATTGAATAGCTCATGAATTTGTTAGAGGCTTCAAGAAACAAACACAGAAACTACATAATGAGAAAGGGAAACCATCAAAAATGATGCCACAGAATTAGTCCAGTAAAGAGTTTATGGCTGCCACTATGAAGTATTATATGCTATGGTTTACACAACACATCTCAAATGGCACTAAACAATGGACCATGCCTTAAGCCTGGGTATTCTGCTACCTTCTCCCACCTTCCCACAAAATTCCTATTCAAAAATCCTATTCAACTAGAGTATCAGGAGAGTACTCTACTACTCTATTTTTATTGCTAAATCCTGAGTGCAAAAGTGGGGCACACAGAAAGAATTTCTAGAAGGACCACTACCAGCTTTAAATCGCTGAAATTGTCCTCCCTCTTCCCCCGTTGCAAATAAGGGGAACAGAGTGGGCTGGAGGGCAACTGGCCCCGGGAAGTGTATATCTAGCCCTGCTCTGCCTCTGTGACCCAGGCAAGGGCAAAAAGCTCTGCACAGCCTCCAGTTGCTTGCTCAACTCAGACAGAGGCAGCAAAACTTTGGCCCTGAACAAAGGAAGGCAGATTCACCAGGCCCCCAATCAGTGACACTGGGGGAAGGCACCATAGGAGGTCTAGGGACAGTCCCACGGATCTGGATTGCAGGGTCAGGATCACAGGGCCTACCAGAGGGATAATTGTCTGAATATCCAGTGGCATAGAGAGGGAGCAGAAAGGGATTGATACCAGCCTTAACAGGTAAACAGCTTGAACTGTGATCACAACTGGCAAGTGATCAGAAATTATTTGAATACTTAAGGGTCCTTGCATCAAGCTAAGTAAGCAGACGGAATCAACGCACAACATTCACAACCTAGGCAGTGGAAAATGGAGTCCAGGTGAACCACTGGAGACCCTTAGCTATGGTACCCCACAGAGCATCATTAGCTGGGAAAATACTTTTGCACCACAGATCATGGGTGGAAGATCCACAGCCAGAGTTCCTGCACCCACATCCAAGCATCAGGACCTTCAATATCATGAAAAAGATCCAAAGAGGGGAACGGGTGCACAGTGACACAGCAATCACAGAGACAAGACAGAGCCTACATCCTAAACTACTACACACAGTAGAAACACTGTCCATCTGAGCAGTCAGCTGCAGGCCCTCAAGCTGACAAACCAGAAGCTGATTGTAGGACACTCATAACAAGTAGGAGTGGGTCTCTGTCCCCTGCAACTTGGAAGAGATCCACAGCCAAAGATTGATGGACATCTGCTGAATATTCAAACCCCAATGAAATCCAAACCCAGATTCAACAAAAATTTTCTATATCTAGACATGGTATACTGCAAACAACTCTAACATCAACTTTGATCATATAAATAATTCCTTAATCTGAAAAAAATTGTTAACCCAACAGCCAACACTGTATCTCACTGTACCTTCAACCCATTTGAATGTATTTCATCAGATGGTTTAAAGCATTAACCTGAATCAATTTTCCTGTTTGTTTTCCTAGCTCTAGTTTGTACCTGCTTCTCTTGTCCCCTATTCACTCCCTTGCACTATCTGCTACAATCTCAAATAACACCCATTCATCTCTCTCTGCTTTCAACCTTGGTGTAAATTGACCTTTTACAACTTCTTTCTCTCTTTTCCCTCTCCTATTTGCCCAATCTTATTCTTCCCTCCTTTTAGCCCTCATTTAAGGGCATAAATGCGTTTTCTAAATTTAACAACTAATTGTTTGACCTATTCCAGAACTTTATTATAGGTATATACCTGAATATGAGATATAGCAGAGATCAACTGTAACAAGTTTTTGTTCTTATAAGGTTGAATAGAATGAGGTCTGGCTCAAAAGTGACTATAGTAAATAAGGCTCAGTGGCATCACATAAAATGGGGCTGATATTGGGATCAGCAGAGGTCACACATTGAATTAAAATATCATATCATTATCTGATATTTACCTGACACGGAGCTCTTAAGAAAAAGGCTCACAAAGTAGTCCTTCACTTAAAAGAAGTCAGACCCATACTGATAGATGGGAAGACATGTAAATAATATGATAAAGCAAGGAAAAAAAAAAAGTGGGGCTCAGTCTTCTCACTGGTTGAATCTAGATCATATATCCACATCCTGGCTGTAAGGTCAGCTGGGAGTGAGTAGACAGCTCTCCAACTAGCAGAGGATGGCTCTATCTTCTAGTAAGACTCATAAAGAACAGAATCATCCAAGCACAGGAAAAGGCTTATGTGAATAGCAGCTATATCAGACAGCAAAAATACACAATAAAGTATGGGGCTGGAGTTGTGGCTCAGTGGTAGAATGCTTGCCTAGTACATGCGAGGCAGTGGGTTTGATCCTCAGCACAACATAAAAATAAATAAATTAAAGGTATTGTGTCCACCTGCAACTAAAAAAAATTTTTAAATACATAATAAAGTAAATAAATAATACTAGCTTAAACAGAATATTGGTTTATTTTTATTTCATATAAATGAATTAGGGAAGACAGGAGTCTAGGGCTTAAATGGTACAATCATAAGGGATTCAGGTTCCTGCTGTCTGGCTGCTCTGCTGTCCTTACAGTGCCATCTCATGTCCCAGATGGCTACTCAAAAGGTCAGTCAGCACATTCACATTCTAACCAGCAGAAGGAAAAAGAAGGGGCAAGAAAGAGAATGTCCTCTCCTTTTAATAATTTGTCTCAGAAATCATACTCAAGTTACATTTCATTCCCTAAGATTAATAATAAGGCTAAACCCAGCTGTAAAGGAAAAGAGGAAATAAAGTCATTCACTATATGGCAATGTGCCCAGTAAAAATAAGAGTTTTTATTACCAAGAGGAATGAATAGATAATAGAAGGCAAATAGCAACTTAACCACAGCAAGCCCACAAAGAAAAGTAACCACTACAGTAAGATATGTAATAATGAAGAGTTGTGAAGCAGACACAAATGAACTATGAGAACACACAGTGTGGGATCTAACTTGGTTTAGAAAGTGAGGAAGACATCTCTGAGAAAGATGTACTTAAATGAGCGTGAGTAGTTAGGTAGATGGAAGGGTTGAGGGTAAAAATGAGAGGAGGAGAAGCAGCAAGGGAAATGTGTAAAAGACCTGATATGCAGAAAAGGAACTGACGAATCTAGAAGGCCAAAGGCAAGAGATCAAAGGAAAGGGTGAAGTGGAATAATATTCAACAGGCAGGGACCCAATCCTGTGAAATGCCTCTTAAATTCCTTAATCACAAGCATTGGACTTAATCACAAGCATGGCAGGAAGTCACTAAATTAAAGTAACAGTCATATAATCAGATTTGAAATTTAGAAATCTCACTAAATCTAATCTCAGAGTATAGAGCCTGGATTAGAGAAGGTTGGAGGCAAAAAAATCAAATAAGGAGCAATTATAGTTCAAGAGAAACGCGACAGAGGTCTAGATCAGGACAGAGGAGCTAGGGAGTAGTAGAAGGATTCAAAAAACTAGTTAGACATTCTACCACTTGTTAACTAACCCTCTAGTTGATAATGCAAACACTAGAATAAAATAACAAGTTATTCACACCAGCATCATCTGTTAACTAATATTCTATCTAGTTTAGCTTTTCATTGTGTTGTGTGGTCTCAAATCTAGGTTTTCTTCTAAGAGGAAACACTATCAAGGGTTGGTTCTTTTCCTTGTGGAGTTTAGTGTAAACTTACTGTGGGGGAGGAGCAGGCAGCTCCAGGTTTATTTGGACCTCTGCAAATTTAAGATGGTGTTGGTTGGGATAGATTACATCTGGTTATTTACTGTCCTGGGAAAATCCCTTTTACAGAGATGGCCTTCCAAGTGGTTTCTAAATTTATCCTTTATTGAGGTTTTTAGGTCAATTATATATGTTGACTAAATTTACAAATAAACTTGTTTACCCCCCCCCCCCAAAAAAAAAACAACTAGTTAGAAAGTGTAATCAGCAGTACTGATGATGGGATGTTGAGACAAATAAGAAAAAAGAGCCAAGTCTGATTCAGTTTTCTGACTTGGACATCTAGTTGGAGGTGGGTATCAATTAGAGACAGGGAGTATTAGAAAAGCAGCAGAGATTTTTGTTTTGTTTTTTGGAGGAAGGGAATAGTTTGTTTTAACATGTTGAGTCTGGGGTCTCACTAAATATTCGAATTGTAATAAGTGTCTGAATCAGAAAAAACAGTGGGCACATTGATCTAATATGTTTTAGTGCAATCAGCATTAAAGCGATAAACTAAATTCTATGGCTTGAAGATAATGTGCAATAAGACTAGTAATTAGCTGAGAAGGTTCCAGTAAGCCCACTCACTTAAAAGATGAGAAAAGAAAAACTGGAGACATTTTATCTCATTTCTCCAAGACTCTACTGTAGTAGGGGCTAGGAATAGAGCCTAAGAATCATGAAACTTAAAGAACTCTGACCAATTCTGATATAATAGATCCAGACTTTTCTTGTTATCATTGCTACAAATCTAAGTGATCCAGTAAGTTAATCTCTAGAGATGTTCTGTGGGGGGAAAAAAAATGAAGATTCCATGGTTAAATTAGTTTCGGAAGTGTTACACTCTGCCAATTACACTCCTCTGTTCCCTCTTGGAGATTCCCAGCAGGCAACAGCAAAATTAAAAGTTTCAAGAACTTCTGTATTTTGTTAGACAACCTATTTAACATTGTTGAACAAATTGTCCCCTAAACTTATTTAGGTTCAGAGTACCTCACTTTTATCTTGTAACACCTAAAAATACTAAAAAATGATTTGAAAATACTGCTAGAGACTTAAACCATAGGGAATCATTGTAAACCATGATTATAATAGATACAGATTAATAGTAATGACCACAGTAAAAGTTGCACATGACTCTTGAAATGATAATGTACAAAAACAGAAACAGAAGGAATTAAGAAACCACAATAGAAGACACACTAAGGGAGATAACTGGGTAGACAAACCAGTATGAGAGAATTGGCAGTTCATAAAAAGTCTTGGATCTTTCAAATACAACTCACCTTTCAAGGCCTATTCAATGTTATTTTTCTATATAGTCTAATATGATCACTACTGTGGATAATATAGAAAAATGAACATGAGCTTTGGAATGAGAAGGACTTATGTTAGCATATTGATTTTGTCAGGTACTAGCTAATCAATCAGTCAATATGTGCCTCAAATGGTTGATGAAAATGATCATGAAGGCGGTGATAATAACAGCACTAACAATCATTTACTGATCACTTACTATATACGAAGCTGTTTACATGCTCATGTACTATTCCCAATGCTTCAGAATAGGTGGAATCATCTTTATTTTGTGGACAATGAAACAGAAACTCAGTGAAATCAAATAAATGTTTCTAAGACCTTGAAAAATTGTTTTGAACATCAAGAGGAATAAGGTATGAAATGAACTATTCTGAAGGCTGTAAAGTTCCATACAAATTTTAGGTGTACTATATATATTTGCTTGTTAATCTTTTTTTTTTTTAAACAAAGACTTCTCTTAGTAATACCAATCATCAAGGTTTGAGAGATACAAACATCGGTTTCTTTTTTCTTTTCTTTTTTTGGTACTAGAGATTGAACCAGGGGTGCTTAACCACTGAGTAACATCCCCAGCCCTTTTGAAATTTTTCTTTTTTCCTTTTTATTCTTTTTTCTTTTTTTAATTTTCAGACAGTGTCTTACCGAGTTGCTGAGGCTGGCCTCAAACCTGTGATCTTCCTGCCTCAGTCTTGTGAGTTGTTGAGATTATAGACATGCACTACTGTGCCTGGCTGAACATAAGTATGTTAAGAACTAAATAAATACTGATTGATCTTTTTTTCCCAACTGTTTTGTATCAAAATTATAGACTTAGTAGCATTTTTAAAGTTCTAGTAAACCAGATGCCTTGACCAAAATGATCATGAATTTAAGTAAAACGCCCAAATGTCTATGATGAACTAGTTCTACTAATGAACTAGGTGGTAATAACCACACTTCAGTAAATTCTCTGGACACATTCATAAAAATGTTAAATTACATGTTAAATATAGCTTTCTAATTAAAAGAATAAATGTTCAAGTCTGATTGAGGGGGGAGTCTACTCTATAGCCATAGAAGATTCAGTATTTCAGTTCCTAGAATGAGAGTGACCAAGGGGCTTGACTGGACTATTCTGGGTTTAGTGTTATGGATAACTTACTACCTAAGAAAAACATTAGGTTCTTATGTATGAGTCTTGGATCAGAAACAGCTCCCTGTGTCTCTCTTCACAATTAGTGATACAAGAGCACTCAAACCCTATGTATTCTCCCTCAGGTACAATGCTATTCAACTATAAAAGTGCAAGTTACCAGGTTAAGAGTTTAGGATACAAAAATGTATATGATATAAAATGCGTTTTCAAGGAGCACTCAGTCTAGAGAGGAAGATATTTTCAGTGCTGAGGTTACTAGTAAATGTTAATTTATTTTGTATTTCTAGTTTTGCAGATTAAACAAAAAGGGTAAGATGATATAGCTCATTCTCCATTTCCATTTCCATACCAAATTTTATAAAACAAAAAAGACAAAAGGCTATTTTTTTAAAATTAAGACTATGAGGTTATTATATTAATCTTCCTCCTTAAAGTCTTTCAATAGCTTCCAAATACATTTGGAATAAAAATCAATTCATACTTGATTTGACCTAAGATAACATCTGATCTCATTTCATATTACTGCCCTAATTGTTCATTACAGTCTAGATGTGAACCAGCCTTCTTTCTTTTCTAAGAACAGAAAACTATTCCACCATAGAGCCTTTTCTGACCATTCGATTAAAAGCAAAATCCACATGTCCTCTTCCTATCTTGTTTCTCACATATCCCATTCATTTCTTCATAGTACTTAATGCTATCTGATAGCATATTGTTTATATCTTACCTATCTCCCTCTTTTAAAATAAGAATCACAAAGCATGTACCTTTTATATTTTGTTTCCTAAAGTATCCTAACAAAATAAACCCTAACATAGGTACTCAATAAATATCTGTAAATGAATCACAGAATCACTGAATAGTTGAGCTAGGATTCAAATCCCGCTCTGACTGGCTGCTAATCCTAGAACCTATTGACTATGTCATACTGCTTGTACGGACAAGGTTGGATCTAACTCATTTTAGTATTTTCCATATCCCCTAGCACACATTTCTTTATGTAAAATATGCTACGAATTCATACTTACTGAATAAAGTAATATTTTAGATTTTATACTTTAAATTCTTAAGTACTAGAATAACAAAAATAATAAATCACCTATAGGATCAAAAACAATTCACACCATGCCATCTTTCTATATTTTCACAATCCCACTTTCCCCCCTTTCCCATTTAAAAAATTCCTACTTTGCTTTCAAGAACCACAGCTGGTTTTTGTTGTTGTTGTTTTACAGAGCTGGGGATGGAAACAAATGCCTTACCCAAGCCAAGCAAGTTCTCTCCCTGAGCTACACCCCCAACTCTTACCTTGCTTTTGCTTTTAAGTCTTCCCCAACACTGGAAGAAATGGATACATAACTTCTGAAACTTCTGAACTCTTACAATGGTGTATTCCTATCCTTAAAATATGACCAATTTTCCCCACAACAATTCTTCCTTCCTTCTTTTCTTACCATAACTTCTGAACTCATTGCAATTTATTTGTAATCTTAATATCTGATTGATTTTTCCCATAATTCTTCCCTTTCTTCTTCCATCACTACTACTACTACTACTTTTTTTTTTTTTTAGGTGATTAAGTAGAGAAGCTTAAAATGATTTTAAAACATAAACATCTAAAGTCCTGTGATTACAATAAAATTATACTCCTTTAAATGATGTGATTATGTCTTACATGCAACTTAGCAATACACCCCCACACACAAAAGAACTGTCCATAAGAGCACTCTGACAAATTAAAGCATTCGCAATAAAGATGAGACATTAATAACAGCTTAACTGGAGAATTTCTCAAATCATGAGATTCGAAGTACCTAAAACAGTAGATTTAAATTTACTCAACCCCCCATATACAAATATATCACGTTATTACAGAAAAAAAAAAAAAAAACAACTAAGACAAAGGTAGAATCTTCCACTGTAATGTTTAACACTCCCAAGAGTGCTCTTTTAGTCCTTTATATGATATTCCAATGGATTTCACAATCATAGCTTTTGAAATGCTCCATATGTTGAACAGCCTCTAGTTAGTAATCCGTTATATCAGACTTTTGTACCATAAGAAAATATCAATTTCAGTTTTAAAGCACTACCCTTTCTGTTGGGTAGCATAATTTATAACTGCAACACAGTACTTTCATAGGTTTGGTCCCCAGGAAATTGTGTTTGCTATAGAAAGGTACATCAGACACAGGAAGGTAAAAGGGGTATCTGTAAATCAACACCATGGTACTTGGGGGGGCGGGGATAGGGACACAGAGCTTAGTAAGAACCACCAAGTAGGATAAATAACGTAAGAACAAAGAGCACAATACACTTCAAAGGGCTATGATAGTAAAAATATTCTACAGGATAGAAAAGGAAGTGGCGGTCATTATTATAGTATAAACCATTATGTAATCGCTTCAGGAACACAAGAAAGAGTGCAGGTACCAGATATGTTTGTTAAAAGTACATATATTTCAAAGAAACCCAGCTGTCATGATGATTGTTTTCTAGGGTCAACATAGCCTGGTTTTAGTGTGTTGCTTCTTATGTGGTACATAGGAAATTGTCACAAAAATTAATTATTTCATTCTAGACGTGCTGTCCCAACAATATAACCATTAATTTGATGAATAGGACCATGTTTTATTCACAGCACCTAAAAATTTTATTTACCTGACCCATTAACTAGTTAATTTAAATTGGAATATTAATAGTTTTTTAAAAAGAAATATTTCTGCCATTTCAGCAACAAAATTTATTTGAGATAAAATTCTTAGGTCTGTAAGAGTTAAAAAACTTCAGAGACAGTATATTACAAAGGCCTCCTTAGCCAGTTTTCTAAAGTACAGACTGATCAATAAAAATCAGACTGTAACTGTACTTTCCAATTGGAGCGAATCTGGGCATTCAATGGAATGCCAAATAGTACTGGCAGACATTTATTCTTACAGAAAGAGAATGCTATGTTTGCATTGTTCTGTTAATAGCATGCTAACAAGTATGTTTCCTGTAGGGTTACTAATGGACAGGAAAAAAATATAATAAAGGAGTGAATAGTGGACAGCCATTCATGCTGCATAGATCTATGGTTGCTAGAGAGAAGAAAAAGTCAGTCCTCTAATCTTAGGCAGCCATAAAAAAGAATTCTCTCTTGTTAAAGCTCAAGAGATTCTGAAGAGGGAATAAAAGAGAAAAAACTCAGACAGATTATGCTGTCAATTTTAGTTGTCATAATGTGCTTCAGAGATAAAACATTCCTCTGAATGGCAATTGAACAGATGGAAATTTTCATTTTTGGTTAACTGGATGGAAGAATTGGACCAGTACCTAAAATGACATTGAAATGAAGCTTAAACCCCCTCCCACAAGAAAGAAACAGATGCATCACTGCAGATACAAAATAAATTATTGAACAGTGCATATATTATATTGGCATCATTGTATCCAACTGTACATCTGCACAATGTTTTAGTCTCCTGGTGAGATAACAGACATTTCTGAAAGGGAAAATAGGCAACTATTGAAGTGAATCAGATAAGTATACCATTTGGGTAAGAAAAGCCAAAGCAATACCTGACTGAATTTGAAGTTATTCAAGCAGAGAGGGAAAAGGAACCATAAATTACACTGATTCCAATGCCCTTGATCTTATACATTGATGTAAATGTGGCAGATTTTGAAATAAAAAAACATATTTTCATAATCTTAAATCAGAATGAATTTCAAAAAAATAGAACTACACAAGACCCTAAAGGAGTTAGGGCTGAATACCCTTGCTTGATTTGACAAATAAGTTAGTGATATATTAAACTAAAACTACAATCCTTATCTTGAGCAAGGATCAGAGAAGACTCACAGAATAGGCAATTAAAAGGAGACCTAGTTGGTGATTTAAAGTTAACAAATGACTCTATGAGTTGTGAACTAAGGAAATGGGATTGAGATGGACTCCTTTTGGATCCATAAATTCCATTTCTACATTCTGACCACACTGTCCCGGTGGGTCCTTTCCACCTCCTTTCCTTAGCCAGCTCCTGCCCACTGCAGGAGGTGATCCATGCAGGCAGCTTGCCCCACTCCACACTTCCACTTAGTGTTTCTCTCAACCCTTTGCATTATTTCCCCACTCTACTTAGTCCATCTGAAAAGGAAATATACCAGTTTTAGAAGGATGGTAAAACAAGCAGTCTTGATCATTTTGTTTTGTTTTGAATGTATAGTCTGGGCTGGTACTGAGCCAGTAGCATTCTCATGTTATAAAAGGTGACCTAACAAGGTATGTTCAGAGAATATAGATGATGACTGAAATAACAAATCCTGAGGTTAGTGCCTAAAAAAGAAAGGCACAAAGGAAAAAATGTATCCAACATAAGAAATATCTTATAGTTTAATAGAGGTCTGACTTCTTTTTCTTAAGTCATTCATCACAATGTAATAAATATTTACTAAATATCTAAAGTGACAGAATATTTTCTCAAACACAATGTTCAACAAAACTACATTTAATAAGGATTCATGACTCTGAAGAACAGCTGAATTATGTTTCACAGAACTATTAGAACAGCACAGGTGAGAAAAGCATGTTTAAGGCAACCCTACAAAATATTAGTAGAGAGCAGAGAGCACATGGGCACAATGAATTACGAGTGTATATGTAGGTACAATCTTCACAATATTATTCCCTTTAGAAATATAAGTTTCATGGGGAAGACATTCTTTTGAATTCTTCCAATCATTTTTAAACACAGGCAAATGTGAAACAGGGAAGAGCTCATTAAAGACACAGAAAAGCAAATATAACCTAAAAGCAAAAGTATAAGAAGGTTGGGCCCATCTGGATTTATTAGACACAGAAAAGTCTTGAGGGGAATAGCTGGGGATGTGGGATAGGAGAAATATAAGGTAACTGGGAATGGGGAACTCATATTGGCTCCCTCCCTGGGGTGTTTCTGCCGAGGAAAAAGAATAAGAATAGAACCTTCAGGAATAGTATCATGTGGTGGCTAGATGCCCAAAAAGTCTGTTGCTAGAAAAAAGGCCATGGTATGATATAGTAATGATTCACAGAAGAATTAGAGAAAGAAGTAGACCAGAAATCATATTGTGTTCCTCTGACTCATTCATTACACAAGCTCTTTCTTACTTAAACTTAAGTTGCTCTATTAGCAGTAACTTTCATTGTTTTTCTGTGATCAATGAGTGGATATTTTATGATATTTTATGAATATATAACCTGAAACAAAATATTTCACAAAACAAGCTGTGTACTCCAAGTGTTCCATCTCCAGTGGTTGCAGTACTAACAGAGGAAATTCATGGATGATTCAACAAGGAGCCAGGTAAAAAATTTTAATCTACAGAGCAAGAGGACATGTAGGAGTCCCTGGTCTTCTTTTTTTTTTTTTTTTTTGCGATGCTGGGGATTTGAACCCAGGGCCTGTGCTTGCGAGGCAAACACTCTACCAACCGAGCTATATCCTCAGCACGGTCTTCTTTGATTAAGACAGAAGGAGGCCAAAAGAACTAACTTGAAAGAAGCAGTGTGTTTTTATTAGAGTTAAGTTCAACTCTTAACTTCCATTATCATTAGCGATAGATATTTAAGATTCTTATTTTGAAATATGTATTCTTATCAAACAAAATATCAAATACCATTTATTAGCATTAAACATGAAATAAGCTAACTCACATATAAAATATTTCTTAACATAAATTAGAGTTTGGAAAGTGTTGAAAGATAACCTTTGAACCAACAGTACACTAAGAAACTCTGGTGAGTCAGATAGGAGGCTGGATTTACCTAAGTGTAATGTCTCAAATGAGTAGAGAAAAGCTGAAGTGCTATTAATGAAACAGTATGTGGCAAATGGCTAAACATTAAATGTACTCATCTCCCATCAAAAAGAGCACTAGAGACAAAATGTTTTCTCCTTCCTTTGCTCATCTTGTTTTTTGGACAGATGATTACATTTTTGATGCTGACAAATTACACTCTATTGAGCATTAATTCTTCAACACTATGAAGACTGTATTAGACTCATTAACAATCCATTACAAATATTTTAACTTTTATTACGTGTTGCCAGATATGGTGGCTCATGCCTGTAGTCCCAGCTACTTGGAGGACTGAGGTAGCAGAAGAGATTGAGTCCAGGCATTAGAGACCAGTCTGGGCAACACAGCAAGACCCCATCTGATTTAAAAAACAAAACCGAAACACACACAGACACACACACACACACACACACACAAAAACTTATGTGAATTCTAGACAAGAAAAAAATTCTATTTGCAATTCTAAACACTGTTAGTTTTTCTGACATGTAAAAGGCAAAAAACAAAAACAAAGATAAAAACTAACCATACAATAAAGCAAAATACAATAGGACATCCAACCTGTGAATACTTTCTCTAAATAGTTCCAGAATAAAATACTCTGACTCCATAGTAAATATTTCCAAAATACACTGTATTTGAAGACTCTAATTTGATAGCATTATCCCTATGTACTCACCAATCCACTTTTAAAAAAACTGAGGTGAAATTTACATAACAAAATAAAATTTACTGTTTTAAAGTGTATAATTCAGTGCTATTTAACACATTCACAATGTTCATAACCACTCCATCTAGTTCCAAAACATTTTTATAATCCCAAAAGAAAACCATTAAGCAGCCACTTCCTGTTTCTCCCTCCCACTAGCCACACCAATATGCTTTCTGTCTCAATGGATTAATCTATTCTGGATATTTCATATAAATGGAATAATGTAATATGTGGCTGTCTATATCGGACTTCTTTCACTTAGCAAAGTGTGCTCATAGGTTTACCCATGTGTAAGTCAATATTTATTCCTTTCCATGTATGAATGTATTCCATCACACACACACACACATACACACACACACACACACACACACACACACACACACACACCACTTTTTGTTCATCCATTGACTGGCTAATACTTGGATTTTTCTGATTTTGGTATTGTGAATAGTGTAGCTATGAACTTTCGCATACAGACATTTGCTTGAGTACCTGTTTCAATTCTTTCAGATATATATCTATAAATGAAATTGCTGGTTCATCTAGTTATTCTATGTTTTACTTCCTGAGGAGCCACCAAACTGTCTTCTGTAGCAGCTATACCACTGTACATTCCCATCCGTAATGTCTGAGGGTTCTAACGTCTCCATATCCTTACAATCATTTTTTTATCATAGTTAAGTGTGAGGTGGTATCTTACTATCATTTTGATTCATACTTCTCTAGTGAGTAATAATGTTAAGATTGTTTTCATATGTTTGTTGGTCATCTGTATATCTTCTTTTGGAAAAATGTCTATTCAAATTTGTTGTCCATTTTAATATTTTATTATTAGTCTTTTCACCACTGCATTATAATTTTTTCTACATTTTGAATACCATATTTTAAATGTTAGATATATGATTTGCTAATATTTTCTCCTAGGGGTTATCTTTTCACTTTCTTGACAATGTCTTTTCAAGAACGAAAGTTTTTAACTTTAATGAAATACAATTTATTTATCTATTCTTCTATTGCTTGTGCTTTGGATGTCAAATCTAAGAAGGCAAACATAAGGTTACAAAGACTTACCCTATGTTTACTTGTAGGTGTTTTAATTTTAACTCCTATATTTAGGTGGTTAATCCACTTTGAGTTAATTTTTGCATATGGTGTGAATCTTTGCAATTTAGTTCTTTTGTGAGTGGCTATCAAGTTGTCCCAGCACTATTTGTTAAAGAGATTATCCTTTTTCCCACTGAACAGTCCCGGAACTCTTGTTGCAATCAATTGACCAAAGATTTCTGAACTCTTAGTTCCATTCCATTAGTCTATAGTTATTCATTTAACCTGTGTATTTCTCTGAGTGCTCAAAGAATAAGTACAAAAGAGTCTGGCTAAGAAATGCTACTGAGATCTTTGTTTTGATCGAAGGTTTCTCACTAGACTGGTGTCATGGTCTTCTCAATAGCAAATACATCTGTAACCTGAATTATACCTTTGCTAGGGCTGATCCTCTGAGTTGGCACTAATTTTAAGCACCCTCTTCCTTCAATTGAGATGAAGAAAGATGGATATTCCTTAGATCCTCACAAATCAACTTTAGGTAGGAACTCCTCATCATAAAATTACATGACACTGAGACAGCACTAATCTCTCTAATCTCTATTTTTGTTCAGCTCATCATCCCTGGAGGTGATGGGTGGGTAAAAGAAAAGTGACAAAAAATCAGCACAAATATGTATTTTCAGGAGACTTATACCATTTTAAGCAATAGCTAATAATCCTGGGCCAAGAGAACGAGAAGCCTGTTTACCACATAACTAGAGGAAATCTGCCATCAAGTAAATTCACACCCACTAATAATACAAGCTCTCTCCTTTATAGGTCTCTGATGCAAAGACTTTATAGTAAACTGTGTGAACACCTGGTATAGTCATTACAAATTACACACAGGTTTTCTAGATTTGTGAATTTAGGAAGTAGTATATGACAATGGGCAAATCTAGTAAAGGGGTTTTACACTGGTTACAAAGATGAGCTTTGAGGCTTTTTGCAAGGCTAATTTTCAAGAAAAAGTCATAGCAACAAAGAGGAAATATGTGTTTTCATCTTTATATTACAAAAGTATAGGAAATTATTTTTTCCTTTTTAAGTTTCCTCATCATGTAGTAGCTAAAATCATCGTTCAGCTGGCCCTACTCTACTAAGCTCATAACTTTCTACTGTTCTCAACAATGAACACCATTAATGGATTTATTTACAACTTACAATACAATGATATTAAGAGGTAGGCAGAAGGTCATAAGTTTTATAGTGTGGTAAGATCATGGAAATATCTATCATTTTTACTTTTAGGAGGGAGGAAGGTAGCTTTGCTGCCAAAGATGCCATTAGAATTAGATGCTACTTAAAATTTACTCATATTAGAAGTCTGCTACTTTCCCCACATCAGCCAAAGAAGCAAAATACTTAAGAGCAGCAGAAGAAAAATCATCTGTCTGGAACTGGTAAGCCTTTGCAAAATATTCTACAACACCATTATTAGTAGTACAAGAATACTTCCATGTACAAGCGCTACCCTAGAGTGTCTCAGGATATAAAAATCCTGTCCCCATGTTTGAGAAGCCCTCTGAGTTCACAGGAGATATTTTCTGGAGAGCAGTACGTTAAAAACAAACAAAAAAACAAACAAAAAATTTACAGATTAATATATAAGGTGATAATGATCACGTGAAGGGAAATTTTATTTATTCCACTATTCTCTTTAAAGGTGGTATACTCCTTAGCACATCTTCTCTTCTTTTTCTCTATTTATTAAAAGAGAAGTAACAAGAATGCATAATAATGAGCTGAAAAATAGGAGAACAGAGTAGTCTAGACTGAGAAATTGACGTAAGGTGGGGAGGGAGTAAAATAGGAGGGCAGTGCTGAGATTCTGCAAGGACATATAGAAGATTATATCTGTCAAAGAGCAATGTAATTTTCAGGGACAAACTACTAGGACTCTGAAGAAAATTGCAAAGTCTACCTTTGATCATTTTATTTCCTTTCCCAAAAGTCTCTCCTTTTTTATGGCTCATTCCTCAGATACCTAAAGTCTCCTTACCTCACAGAGATAAGTAAACTTCACAAGGGAGATTTCTTCTCTTTTTTAACCTTCTAAAACAACTCCTAATCTTAACTATTCTTTAATCTAATTGATATTGTTATTCCTAATGATTTAAGCAATCCAGACTAAAGTGATAATTAGTTTTACTCCTGCAAGGGGATATTTGCATTTTAAAAGACTACTTATCAAACCGGAAGCTACCTAGTGCTATAGGCCCTGGGTTCTATCCCTAGCACACTGCTTACAACAACAACAAAACTTATTAGCCCACTTTAATATATGATAGGGAGGCTGTTTTGTGAAAAATATATCAAGGTCTTTTATGCTCCTTACCTATCTGGAGCAACATGCCATTATTTCCACTCAATCTCACTGGTCCTCCAGAGTTTGAATATGCAAACCTGGGGCCTCAAATCCTCTAATTCCACTTCCTCTATGATGGTAAGTGACTACACTTCACAAGATACTGAAAACATAAGTTGGTACAGTGTCTTCAAAAACTTGAGGTGTTAAACCATAAATATCTAAATATAATAGGTTTATGCTGAAAAAAATTTTAATAATAAATCATTAGGCAAAAAAAAAAGGACTTTTCAAAGCTGGGTAAGGAATTTTATGCAGCTGGGTTGTGTTACAGGGAAAGACACCAAGAGAAAGATAACACCTACTGGTGACTGTGTGAAATACAAGTGGGAGGAGAGAAAAATGGGATTTTTGCAGAAAGGATAATCAGATATTAGAGCTGAGTCACAAAACCTTTCACACTGGAGGGAGTGCAAGACTTAAACGTCCAAGTTTTAATTTTTGATACACAATACTGGGAAAATTTATCTTGAGTTCTTAGAAGCTTTGAGTTAGTCACAATCACTCCAGGTCTCAGTTGGCTCATCTGAAAGTAGATAAAAGAACCCATTAAAAAGGATGTGCACTAGTCCTAGAAGAAAACACAAGAGTCAGCACTCCAGCTTTTTAGGCACAGGCAATGACTTTCTCAGTAGGAAACCTAAAGCTCAGGAAATAATGCCAAGAATTAATACATGGGACAGCATCAAATTAAAAACTTCTACACAGTAAAAGAACCAATTAGGATGTGAAAAGAGAATCTACAGAATGGTACAAAATCTTTGCTAGCTACTCTTCTGATAGAGGATAAATATCTATAATGTATAAAGAGCTCAAAAAACTTTACACCAAAATATCAAATAGGTAATATTTGATATTTAAAATGCAACAATAAAAAATGTGAGGAAAGCAGCAGACTTTTGAGTAAATTTTAAATAGCATCTAAAAACCCAAATGAACTAAACAGACACTTCTCAAAAGAAGAAATACAAATGGTCAACAAATACATGAAAAAAGTCACCATTAGCAATTAGGGAAATGCAAATGAAAATTACACTGAGATTCCATCTCATGCCAGTCAAAATGGCGGTCATCAAGAATACAAATAATAAATGCTAGAGAGGCTATGGAGAAAAAGGAACACTTTACACTGTTGGTAGGACTGTAAATTAGTGTAACCATTATGGAAATCAGTATGGAGGTTCCTCAAAAGACTCGGCATGCAATCACCATATGACCCAGCCATACCACTCCTTGGTATTTACCCTGAAGAATTAAAGTCATCTTACTATAGAGCTACAAGCATACCCATGTTTATAGCAACACAATTCACAATAGCCAAATTATGGAACCAGCCTAAGTGTCCATCAAGGGATAAATAGATAAAGAAAATGTAGTACATATATACAATGAAGTTTTACTCAGTCATATAGGAAAATGAAATTATGGCATTTGCAGAAAAATGGCCAAATTATATTATCATATTGTGTACATGAATGAATATGTAACAATAAATACCATCATTATGTACAACTACAGTGCACCAAGAAAAATGTGGAAAAATTAAATAAAATTAAAGAAAAAAAAAAAAAAAGGACTGGCATTGATAATTCACACCTGGCAAGAAATAATAGTGTCTTAAAGTTATATACACATACAGTTACACGCAAGGTTAAAAATGTAAATGGCTCAATGATTTATTTTTCTTCTTCAAACTGGTTACATGATTTCCTTATAAATCTTTTATGGGCTTCAGAGTGACATTTTAATATATATTTAAAAGTGTGTAATCATTGGAGCAGGGTAATTAGCATATCCATCACCTCAAATATTTTTTTTTTTTTGTTGGGAAAACTCAAAATCCTTTCTACAAACTGGAAATCCATATGCAACAGAATGAAACTAAACCCCTATCTCTCACCCTGCACAAAAATCAACTCACAATGGATCGAGGACCTCGGAATCAGACCAGAGACAAGAAAGAGTAGGTCTTACAGAAGATAAAGTAGGTCCAAATCTTCAACATGTTGGCCTTATAGAAGAAAAAGTAGGTCCAAATCTTCAACATGTTGGCCCAGGACCAGACTTCCTTAACAGGACTCCCATAGCACAAGAAATAAAAACAAGAATCAATAACTGGGATAGATTCAAACTAAATAGCTTTCTCTCAGCAAAAGAAACTATCAGCAATATGAAGAGATAGCATACAGAGTGGGAGAAAATCTTTGGCACACATACTTGAGATAGAGCACTAATCTCCAGAATCTATAAAGAACTAAAAAAAACTCTACACCAAGAATACAAATAATCCAATCAACAAATGGGCTAAGGAAATGAATAGACACTCCACAGAAGAAGATCTGCAAGCAATCAATAGACATATGAAAAAATGTTCAACATCTCTAGTAATAAGAGAAATGCAAATCAAAACTACACTAAGATTCCATCTCACCCCAATTAGAATGGTGATTATCAGGAATACAAGCAACAATAGGTGTTGGTGAGGATGTGGGGGAAAAGGTACACTCATACATTGCTGGTGGGGCTGCAAATTAGTGCAGCCACTCTGGAAAGCAGTGTGGAGATTCCTCAGAAAGCTTGGAATGGAACCACCATTTGACCCAGTTATCCCACGCCTCGGTCTATACCCAAAGGACTTAAAATCAGCATACTACAGAGATACAGCCACGTCAATGTTCATAGCTGCTCAATTCACAATAGCCAGAATGTGGAACCAACCTAGATGCCCTTCAATTGATGAATGGATAAAGAAACTGTGGTATATATATACAATGGAATATTACTCAGCGATAAAGAATAATAAAATTATGGCATTTGCAGGCAAATGGATGAAATTGGAGAATATCATGCTAAGTGAGATAAGCCAATCTCAAAAATCCAAAGGGTGAATGATCTCACTGATAAGTGGATGATGACACATAATGGGGGGGAGGGGGCAAGAATGGAGGAAGGAGGGACTGTATAGAGGGAAAAGAGGGATAGGAGGGGTGGGAGGGTAGGGGAAAAAAATAACAGAATGAATCAAACATTACCCTATGTAAATGTATGATTACACAAATGGTATGCCTTTACTCCATGTACAAACAGAGAAACAACATGTATCCCATTTGTTTACAATAAAAATAAATATAAAAAAATCCTTTCTACAAGCTATTCTGAAATATACAGTTAATTGTTATCAACCGTAAGTTGGTTATTACCCTGTTGTGCTATGTAGAATATTAGAAGTTATTCCTCTTGTGGTTCCTGAAATAATAAAATCAGAGTAAAACACATTGAAATTATAAATCATTTTAATATAAAGTATGCTAGATTTTTAAAAAATTTTGCTCTATAGAAAACTACAAATGCCAAGTCAATGTTCTTATGCAGTAAACTTAAAAGACCAAGCAAGTGAAGCTAAGATTCAAAAAGGATGTGAGTATTTGTGTAAGAGTCACAAAGGAAAAATATATAGTAGACTGTTAAAAAATGGATTTAGAGTCCAGTATCCTGGTCTTATCAGCAACTATTTGTCCTTGGTACTGAGGGTTGAGTGATCAAAAGAAGACTTGAGGGAAACAGCACCTCAGAAAATACATATGAAATGAATGCCTACTAATAATGTGTCCCAAATATTGTTTTCTGTTAATTCATAATTCATATCATTAATAAACTTATATAAGAAAGTGTTTAATAATGGTACTTTTCTTGCATTTGCAAAAATTTTATCATATATTTGAAATAGTTTGCATGTGTGTTCCAGCTTTAATAAAAGTTGGTTATTTTAAAATGTACATAAAACTTAAATATTCTACTTTTATACTTAACACCTTTTCAGTGGCTCATAATTTTACTTTTGAACTTCAATGACAATTATACTAATTTCCAATGTTTGTGGATAGGAAAGTATTTTTAATTTTAAAATACCTATATTTTGATTATTTTATATTTATGATTTTGCTCATTTACTTAATATTTAATTACAAACTAGATTTTAGTTTCTAAAGAAAAATAATTTGTGGGTAGAGAGAGAGGGAGGAATAGGGACTGAAGTGGAATGGGTCAGTATGTGATTTTGTTAGGATAAACTCAGCTACTATGTATATAACTGTAATGCTCTAATAAAAAAAATTGTAAAAATGGAATTCTAAAAAAAGCATCTACTAATAAACACATACATATGTACACATACTTTTAGTAAATATCTGGCACATAGAAGATGTTTGATAACTATGTATTAAAAAGATAAATGAAAATGGTAGAAGCTGGTCCTAGTTTTGTTGGACTGCTTGCTTTTTCTTCTATTATACTCCCTAAAGACCATACAGGCATATAGCAAAATACCTGATTCTTTGTAGAAAAAAAGAATTGCTGGGAGCAGTCACTAAATGTAGGTTTGTTTCAAATGCAGAAATATAAAGCTCTGAAATAAGGAGAAAAAGAAAATCAAATGTTAGAGGCAGAATGACAAGGAAGTCTTTTAGGCTTAAAGTGAAATCTTCTTAAGGGCTTTTATATCCTCAAAGGGACGACTTTTCTCTTTACACTTTTGTTTCAGAGAGAGGGCAGCAAAAACACTGCAAGGAAGGAAATGAGATAAAATAAGTCAGTATACCATGGTGGGGTCCACTTTCTCCAATTTAACACACTAACTAAACATCTACTTTGACACCATTATAAGTACTGAGAATAGAAAATTAAAGCATGGGAATTTTACCTTAGAAGTTTCAAGAATTTAAAGAAATAAGTGAGTCTAAAGCCATACCAACTCCAGAAAAACTCTGATTTTACATAGGCTAAAATAATCCTGTCCATTTTAATCAGACTATTGCATTTGATATTAGAATTAAAATAGAAACTAATAAAACAAAAATTCCACTTACTAAAGAAAAAGTTACATTTCACAATGAATTTATACTTAATGATGTGTTCCTTGAAAAGCTCTTTAATACTGGTTTAAAAACTAATAGTGTTTTTAGTTACTTAGGTGTAGATCCCTTTAACCATCAATTCCAAACAAAATATTATATGGAAAACCAATATACAAAGTTTCAAGTTTTTAAAAGCTTAGCAATTCTTTTAAAAGCAGTGGAAGCCAGAGACGAGTCTGCCTGTGCCACCTTCATTCTGTTTAAATGCCAAAGGCTCCAAACTAACAACTGTATCACTACTATAAGTATTATATCACTACTTATAATTTAATTCAACAATCTGTTCTTGCCAATGTCATCAACAACTTCCATGTGCTAAATCCAATTCTTAATTATAAACGCTCATCTCACTTGAACTATCAGTAGCACTTGACAAAGTTTCCCCTCCCTTCTTAAAATCATTTAATTTAGTTTCTAGGGCATCCTAGTTTTCTTTCTACTTCCAGGGTTATTCCTTAGCATCCCTTGCTGGTTTCCCTTCATAGTCCGACCACTTAATGCAGGACTTGGTTCTCTTTTCTATACTGATCGGTGATCTCATCTAGTTCCATGATTTTAATACCAGCTAATTGTTGATAATTCATATATTTATATTTCAGAATCAGATTTCTCCTAAACTCCAGGCTCATTTATCCAGTGACTTCTGAGTATCTCTACTTACTTGTTACTTTGTCTAACAAAAATCTCAAATATAACCCAATACTGAAGACCTGACCTTACCTCTCTCATCCTGCTCTTTCTCAGCCTTGCCTTGTTGATATAAGTCTATCCTTGCGATTGCTTAGATAAAAATCCTTAGGCTCATCCTTAAATCCTCTCTTTCACTGATTTCAAAATAAGAACAGAATGCCTAAATAATGGTGGTAACATGAACTGAAATCTCCCAGGACAGCATTCTCCAAAAAATAAATTATACATACCTACATACACAGAATAAAAACAAATGAAACTACAAAAAACCAATGCCCTCAACATAACTAGAAAACAAACTTCAAATTACATAGAAAAATAGGCACAATTCCCAATAAGCTTTTTGGTTCTTTTTTTTTTTTTTTTTTTTTTTTTTGGTAGTAGGGTAGAACACAGGGGCACTTTACTATTGAGCTATATTCCCTCCCAGTCCTTTTAAAAAATTTTAAATTTTGAGAGAGGGTCTTACTAAGTGGCTTAGGGCCTTGTTAAGGTGCTGAGGCTGGCCTTGAACTTGTGATGTTCCTGCCTCAGCCTTATAGGTGTACATGCAATAACCCCTCATGAAAAAAAGAACATTCCAAAAAAACTGAAAAACTTCTCAGAAAAGTGAATAAAAATAAAAAGTCTATTCTTTGAAAACCACTGAAAAGGGATCTTAAAAAACCAGCACAGGCACCATATCCCACCTGTGTCAACCAGAAACTCATTCCCATCTCCATGATCACTCAGTTGCCAAATAAAGACAATTATGATATCCAGGCTATAACTAATAAGATAAAATTATCCAACAAACAACCAAAAGAAAAAATACTAATCTTTTCCCTATAAGAGAATACAATATACTTTTCATCCTGAAGTGTGTTCATTTTCCTCCATCTTTGATATCTTGTAACTTAAATATAGAAATACAAAGTTACCTATTTTAACACACCTTATGTTAGATGACACTTGGATCAGACAGGGGAAGGAAAACATATTCAAATACATTCACATAAGAATAAAGAAATGGGCTGGGGAGAGAGCCCAGTCAGTAGAGTGCTTGCCTTGCAAGCACAAGGCCCTGGGTTCGATCCCCAGCACCGCAAAAAAAAAAAAAAAAAAAAAAAAAAAAAAAAAATTCCCATATTAAAAGAAAAAAGAAACTAGAACAGGATTGGGGTTGTAGTTCAGTGACAGAGCACTTGCCTGGCATGTGTGAGGCACTGGGTTCGATCCTCAGCACCACATTGGTCTCTGGAATCTTATGATTTGAGAAATTCTCCAGTCAAACTGCTATTGACATCTCATCCTTATTGTGGATGCTTTAATTTATGCTTTGCAGAATATTTCATTTAGGAACTGCAGAATTGTATGTTCTCAATCAGCATACAGGACAGACCATGTTAGGCCACAAATCAAGTCTCAAGAAATTAAAAAAAAATCAATGTCACAGTATATATCTTCTCTGACCACAATAAAATAAAACTAAAAATCAGTAATAAGAACATCAGAAATTGTTAAAATAAATAGCAATTAGGCAATACACTCTTGAAAAACCAATGGGTCACTGAAGAAATCAAAAAGGATATTTAAACACTTTTCAGAAGGGCTGGGGTTGTGGTTCAGTGGTAGAGCCCTTGCCTAGCACATGTGAGGCATTGGGTTTGATTGTCAGCACTGCATATAAATAAGTGAATAAAATAAAGGTCCATCAACAACTAAAAAATATATATATATGTATTTGCATATATTTAAAATAAAAACTCAAAATGGAAATATAACATATCAAACTCTATGGAATACAACGAAAGCAGTACTAAGAGGTAAATTTACAGCAATAAGCATATACATTAAAAACAAAAAAGGATTTCAATTAACCTTAAGTTACTGGAGTTATACTCTTGAAAGGGCCTGTGGAACCCTGCTGGTACTCTCCTTCCGTTTCTTGCTTTTGGCCTCAAGATATGAGCATATGCTTTAAAACAAGCTCACCCTATAATGGACTACCCTCAACAGAGGCTCAAATTGATGAGGCCATGCAACCTTGGACATGAAACTCCAGAGGTATAAGCCAAAATAAACCTCTTTTACTTTAGAAGTAGCCTGCATCAGGTATTTTGCTGTAGTAATGCAAAGCTAACTTGTAACACTGACACTCCCACATTTGCTACAATAGTATTCACAATAATATGGGATCACGTAAGTGTCCATCAATGGATAATCAACAAAGAAAACAGTATGGATATACAACAGAACAGTGTTCACCCTTAAAAGGGGGAGAAAATTCTGTTATTTGAGACAACAGGAACAAATCTGGAGAACGTATTAAATGTAAAAAATAAGCCAGGCACACAAAGACAAATACCATATGATCTTTTTGTCTGTGGAATATAAAAATTAAAAACTCATACACATGTTGATCACCAGGATTTGGGGTCTATGTGTGTGGGGTGAGGGTTTGGGAGACTGGGGAAATGTTGGTTAAAGGATTCAAACATCCTTTGATAGGATGGACAAAATTAGAGTTCCATTCCACAACATGGTTACTATAGTAAATAATAATGTATTGTGTACTTGAAAATTATTAAGAGGGATTTGAAGTACCCTCAATACAAAAAAAAAAAAAAAAAAAAAAAAAACCAGGAGAGATGATTATGTAAGTTAATGTACATGTTAGCTTGATTTAGCCATTCTACAATGTACCTACATCAAGATATCATGTTATCTGGGCGGGGCTGTAGCTCAGTGGTAGAGCACTTGCCTAGCACATGTGAGGTGCTGGGTTTAATCCTCAGCAGCACCACATAAAAATTAGTAAATAAAATAAAAATATTCATTAAAAAAGAAGATACCATGTTATCTATGAGTTTTACTTGTTAATTTTTTTTAATTGAAAGAAAGATAAGTAAATCAAATATGGTAAA
Source organism: Sciurus vulgaris (assembly GCF_902686455.1). Classification (NCBI taxonomy): domain Eukaryota; kingdom Metazoa; phylum Chordata; class Mammalia; order Rodentia; family Sciuridae; genus Sciurus; species Sciurus vulgaris. The sequence goes on from NC_136466.1 coordinate 122,495,699, forward strand.
ATAGCTGGGGAAAGTACGTAAGAACTCTATATTATTCTTGTGACTTTTCTATAAGTCTCTTATTATGTTGAAGAATTAAACCAACCAAAAGTCTTTTAAATGACCTTCCTGCTTCAATCTGACCAGTCTATTCTCAATAAAACCCTGAAGCAATTCTTTCAAAATCATAAATCAAATTACGTTACTCCTCAACACTCTGCAATATATCCCCATTTTATTCAGAGTAAAAGCTAATTTACTAATTTGCTATTCTCTGAAGGGTGGTGTACTCTTGATGCAGATATCCACTTGTCTAACTTTTTAACTTCCTTCAAGTCTTTGTTCAAATATTACCTTCTGAATGAAGAACCCCTCACTATCCCATTTAAAATCTCAACCCATTCCCTATCTCCAGCACTCCTGATCCCCTGATTTCTTCTTTTGATACCTTCTTTTCTTTTAGCATGTGCCACACTGTAACAATTACATAATTTACTTACACTTTTCCTGTATTTTTTTAAACATCTGACTGAGACTCCCTTTGCTACAGGAGGGGATGAATTTTTTAATGTTCTGTTTTCTAATATATCTTAAATGTCTAGAACTGTGCCTGGCACACATCAGGCATGCAAAAAAAATTGCCAAATAGATGAACATATTTTATTGATCACCTGCTACAATACAGACATTGTCCAAAAGAACAGAGTCAAGGACCCAGTTACCCAGGCAATCATTTAAAATTTGATGGTATATGGTACAAAGTACAACATTAGGGAATGGTGAATTCTAGATGAAGAATAAAGTAAGTAGGCTATAATACCAAAAATCTTGCCAGTGAGAGGAAGGCAAACTGCAGAGGTATTTAAAGTCCAGAAATTCTGGGAAAGGAATAGTCTAAACATGAATAAAAATACTTACTATATCACTTTAAATATTAATCCACATTTGAACATTTACTCAATCAGGATTCCTACAACCTTTTAAGATAATCTCTTTATTAGTCAATCTCTCCAATTTCTTCTAATGTTTATAAATAAATATACCATAAGAGGAATGCAAAGTGAAATTGCAAATCTTGCAAAAGATAAAGTTTCATGGTCTATAAAGTAATACAGAATCACAAGAAAATTATTCATTTCTAAATGAGAAAGTGGTCAAGATACACCAACAAGGATTAGAACATGAAAAGTGACTCATAGGATAATGAATACAGATTAATAAAAATCCTTAGAAAAATTTGGTGATGCCTTCAAATTTTGTAAAAAAAAAGAACACTTTTTAAAAATTGTACTCAAAGACAAATATGAAATGAAGGATGTCATAAAGTGCTGTCATAATTTTGTCAGATCTATATAAAAAATATCTGTACTTACTCACCTCTCTCTCTCACACACACACAAATTGTGTGAGTGATAGACATGTTAATCAGCTCGCTTTGCTCATTCTACAGTACATATCTATATCAAAATATCACATTAAACACTGTAAACAATATATACCTTTTAAAAATATTTTTTTAGATATTGATGAACCTTCATTTTATTCATTTATTTATATGTGGTACTGAGAATAGAACCCAGTGCCTCACACATGCCAGGCAAGCACTCTACCTCTGAGCTACAACCCCAGCCCCAATATATACTTTTTATTTATCAATGAAACTTCAATAAATTTGTGAGGAAACAAATAATTCATTCTCAATTCTCATAATTAGCTTATAGTTACAAATATACAGTAAACTTCCCTGAAGATTTAGGTTTCATTTTTCAAAACAAAGTGCTAATCAAACTTCCCTTCCTCCCTCCCTCTCTTCCTCTCCCCCACCTTCTCTCTCACATACCACCATCATCTCCACAATAATTCTTTATGTATGTATATACACACACATATACATACAACACTATTCTTAAATGGGTCACTTTAAGAGGTGCTTTTCAGCAGTATCATATTTTCTTTGAGGAGTAGTGAAGGGGGAAAGAGAAAATATGTGAAAAAGAGAAATGATTTTCAATGCAAAGTCCCAGAAGGAGGATGACGGAAGGATATTTAATCAGTTACATATTTTGTTTGTTTTTTGGTAATGGAGATTGAACCCATGGGCCCTTAACAACTGAGCCACATCCTTAGTCCTTTTTTTAATAAATTTAGAGACAGGATCTCTCTGAGTTGCTTAGGGCTTTGCTAAATTGCTAAGGCCAGCTTTGAACCCATGATTCTCCTGCCTCAGCCTTCTAGGCTACTAGAATTACAGGCTTGGGTGCCACCGCGTCCCTCAGAGTCATATTTTTAATAAATGAAACAGAAAATAAACCATGCATACTTGTAATCCCAGCTATTTGGGAGGCTGAGGAAAGAAGATTAAAAGTCAGAGGTGAGCCTCAACAACTCAACAAGATCCTGTTTCATAATAAAAAGTAAAAAGAGCTGAGGATATAACTCTGTGGTGAAGTACCCCTGGTCTGATCCCCAGTACTGGGAGACTGGAATAGAAAATAAATTATTTATGTCAACATATTCAGCTAAAGTGCAAAAAAGCTTAATTAGAGGGGTTGGGGTTGTGGTTCAGTGGTAGAGCGCTTGCCTGGCATGTGAGAGGAACTGGATTCGATTCTCAGCACCACACACAAATAAATAAATAAGATAAAGGTCCATAGACTACATAGGTATATGTGTGTGTGTATATATACACACACATAATTAGAATTTCTGGGAAAGGGTGTAATTTATCATTTGGACCACAAGATGGAGGCACCAGTCACCTGGAAACAATAAAGACAAAAGCAAAGAAAAAGTCTTTTTGCTTACAATGGTAAGAACTACCTTAAAAAAAAAAAAAAAAAAATATATATATATATATATATAGTCCCACATTATTTTATAAAAAATGGAGGCTCATTCTAATAATCAACTAGTGAAGACTGACACAGTTCTGAAGATATTTCTCTACCAAACCTCATTCAATTGTGAACGCTAAAAAGCAACTATGTCAACTCATATTAGTAACTCTTGCAAAGTAACTTATACTTAGAAAGCCTTCAAATAGCAGCAGAAATGATGAACTGAATAGTTCTCTGAAAATTGAGAGGGATAGGAAAAATGATATTTCATCTGATTTACAATAACAAAACACTGAGTTCTGTGCAAATATGAGAATACAAATTGAGTTTTACCACAAAGTGACCTTGACAATTTTAACAGTAGATACATTAATTTTCTTCATTTTTTATAATTCTTCTGCAAATACTAACTAGAGTCCTAACAACTGCTAGAAAATGTGCCTAAAGCACATTATTTAATAAACACTAATCGTTGCTGTTATTGATATTACTATTCTTAATATAAAGTAATTATAAAGCATTCTCAAAGCAAAAGAGGACAAGTAACTCTTTTTCTATGAAGTATTTTCAGTCTCACCTAGAAAAAGATAACACAGCTTACTCAATCATCCTTTATTACTTTCCATTTCTGCTTAAAGAGCACACATTTCCCTGACAGAAAATTCAGAATTTGAAATTAAAGTTCATTAAATTCATTTTTAAGCCAGCATAAAGGACTGACATACATGTGTGACTTGTGAATATATTTCATCTTCCTTTTTTTTCTCTGGTTGAAAGTATGATACAGATGTGGTTCTATTGATATAAGATAGGAATGCAATCATGAACTACTGGGGAAATAATGTTTTTCTCCCCTTCACCAAAATACAATCAAGTATTTAAACACATTACACACATAAACTGAGGGAATTCAGAAGGCAATTGAGAAATAATCTTGAAGAAAACATAAAAAATTAAAATTTAAAAATGAAGATCAGAAAAGTGCATGGGCCTAAAACAATGGCCTATATAAAAACTTTACAATTATTTTGTTTTCAACAACATATTTCAAAGTAAGTATTTTCGTTAAAATCATAAAACCCTTTAAGAAGCTTTATCAATTTGATGATGTCAATGGTTATGATTACATTATATGATCTCTAATAAACTCAGGACAGAATATTACTTAATGTTAAAAATTATATATATGATTTTAAATTTGTTGGTCGATTCTTCAAAATATAGTTGCCATTTACATCACTGTACTACAGGGATAATATATATTGTCACTTTAAATAAAATCTTTGTAATAAAAGTTAATTTACAAAATAGTAATGCAGAGTTTATTTGGAGTAAAAAAAAATGAGATCTGATTATTTTAGACAAAAGATTATTCCTTCAGTTTAAAGAGAAAAAAATTACTTAATAAACTGCCAAAGCTATAATTTTGGAACAATGCTGCCATCTGCTGGAAAAACTGAAATATCTTTACTATTTCCAATGTTAAAGAGCAGCTACCACATTCAAGAGAGCTCTATCTTTATCTTCCTATTATCTACTAAAACAAAAACATCTGATTTATAATTCTGACCTGCTGATTTTTTCTGATTGTAACTATTTCTATTAACTATAACTCATTACAATTTAGGTATATTTTAAATTCTAAATGCAAATAGGAAAAAAAAAATAAATGCAAATAGGTTGAGGTGACATCATCTAAAACAAAGAGACTTAACAAATCAATTACACACAACAGTGGTTGATACAGGTTTTGAATGATTAGATAATGATATATTCATCCTGGAAAGACAAATAACACTGAGTGTATTCACAAGTTTGATGATGCTAATGAAACTAAGTTTAGAAGGATATTTGACTAAGGCAAGTCCTAACCTGAACCACTTAGAAGACTGATGATACCATGGAAAGATACTCTTCTTTTTAATAGAAACATTTTAATCCTTGGCTCATTTATCAAAGCAGAACTTAATTATCTGTTTTAAAATTTTATAAAAATACTTAATCATCTCCTGTGGTCTTTAAACATTTTATTTTGTTAGCATTTTTATAATTCTGGGTCCATAAATATCTTGATTCATTGAACAGCTGCTTTTTCAGCACCTACTTTATACCTCCCTTCTAGTATATGAACTATCATTTCATGCTTAAATTAAGGATTATGATCCCTAGTTACATGGTTGTCGTAAAGATATGAAATAATCATTACTTAATAAATGGTAACTACCACTAAGTCATGCATTACTAAAAGAACCAGAGGTTATGGGAAGTTGAGAATGAAATGGAAAGAAAAATGTGTTTATACTTACTTAATATTACAAATCAAATATGCAAACTTCTGATTAAAATAGCCATTGATTTATATTAACCTCCTTAATTTCCTCAAATCATTTGAATTTATTAAAGACTATATAGGAAAGGTTTTAGCTATGTAAGAAAACAGAAGTTCCATCAAAAGATCTGAAAATAAGGCTAATAGGTCTGAAATTCATAGCACATGTATACAGTTAGTGCTCAATAAATATTTGTCACATGAGAAAATTAATGAATGGTAAAGAATGAGATGAAAAACAAATTCCACAGTGGTGACTGGCCTGTGGATCAGCATGGGCAAGCAAAGAAACTATCTGGGTTTTCCAAAAAGTCCAAGGAAACTAAAAGCTTAGAGTGACAGGGCTGAAAGTAAGGCATAAATGGTAAGGGTTAAGTCCAAGTAATTTAGAAATGTTACCAATGCTCCCACAGGAAATCTCAGTTCTCACTAATGTGAACAGCTTGTAGGATGTCACACCAACTGAAACTGAGAATTATGAAAAGTAACAGACTAGATGCAACTCATAAGAGGCTACATTCAATTAATTTTTTAAAAAATATTTTTAGTTGTAGATGGGCGCAATACCTTTATTTTGTTTATTTAGGTTTTTTTTTTTGTTTTTTTTTTTTTAATGTGGTGCTGGGGATCAAACCCAGTACTTTATGTGTGTTAGGCAAGTGCTCTACCACTGAGCCACAACTCCAGTACTTCAATTAATTTTTAATGTTATTATCTTTTTCCCTTAATGTTATTATTTTTTCTTTCCAATACCATTACTGCAGTCTAATGGGATCTCTTTCAAGGATCATAGTAAATATAGCAATGCTGGCATATAATAGTAGATTTTAGCTCTCTTCCTCTCCCTTCTAGTTTATCTTACACAGGGCCTCCGGAGTCATTTCTCTAATAGCTCTAACCATGTCACAAGCTTTTCCTTATTGAAATGCTTTCACTGGCTATTTACTATTTACAGAATGAAGTGCAAACTTCAAGCTTAAAATATCCAAGGCCTTTGATAATCTAACCATCTCTATTCCCACACTAAAGTTTTTTCTTGTTCTTCTACGCTACAGTCAATCCACATGGAACTACCTTCCAATCTCTGTGGCATTCTTACCCCTTCCTAATAGTGAACAGAGTCCTCTTTTATCACTTTTTCTGAAATCTTATATGTCCCTCAAAGTGATGATCAAATGCTTCCAGCTACTTATCTCCCTAAATTCTCCCAGTTAGAATTAAACATAGAGCACCCTACTCTTTTCAAGCACAGTTCTAACAGGCTGTAGGTTGTTTCTCAAAGAAAGCTAATCATCAACCCTCTGATTCATGTTCTGGGTTAAACGGTTAGGCAAGATGAGTCTAATCCTTTTCTACATAACAATATTTCAAATACTTGAAGCTCTTTCCAAATCTTTTCTTTATGGGATAAATCTTCTCAACAGTAACAGATAATAATCAGAGATATAATTTCTATGAATTTACATCACAAGAACTACCCCATTTGGACACCAAATTTTCAACCATTTCTAAGTGTGGTGTGCAGCACAGTGCTCTACGCCAGTCATTTTGTCTCTTAAATTTGAACATCACTAAGTCCACTGGCAAATTAACAATTTAAAAAGTTCTTCCTTTAAAATTAGCCTAGTAGTTTTAACTGGGTATAAACGTTTAATCTATGTGCAAAAGGAACAGATTAAAATGAGAAAATAAGGTCCAAACATGACCTAGCCAGACCAAGTACATAAATATAAGTTATCTTAGAAGAGAGCTACCTTTTGAAATGAGAGAAACACAATCCAATAGATAAAACTCAGATATAAATAAGAAGGGTATAATAACAAAAGCATTTTAAAGTCAGTTTGAGGAATCTTTAACAACATAATCTACCACAGAATAAAATTCAACAAAAATGTTGATTAACAGCTTTTTATTATAGATAACTGATACTATATTCACAATCTATTTATCTTGAAATACCAATAAATTTTTTAAAAAGGTAAAAATGTCAACAACAGTTCCAAACTTAAATTCATGACCAGATAATACTTACCAGATTCATTTTGAGTTACCTATCTTTTCTCTTATCAAATAATACCTCATGTGAAAAATATAGTTCTTTGATGACTAATACCACACTAAATGAATAAAATAAAGGGTAATTCTAAAAGAATTCTTAAATATTCTTTTGTGCCAATAGTGTTAAATGCTCAACAATTTATGCAATGCAAAGAAAATTCAAGATTTCTTAAAAATCACCTTTCATATCAAGGAAATAGGTGACTCATTTTGGAGGAATTTATTGTAAAACAAACCAGAGATTTTGCCTTGATTTAAAGTGGAATGCTTTAGGAAATGCCTAATAGTATTTATGGACCATAACATGTCTGTACTTCTGGCTTTACTGATTAAGAACCCAAGCACTCAGAGATACTAGGCAGTAGTATACCAGGGATTAATTTCTTCTATATCATCAACGAAGTTCTGATTTTCTCACCACCAACAGTACATGAATTCAGGGGATGTAAGAACACTGGAAAACAATTTGGAACTATAATATAGTCAAAGATGAATGGATATCCTTTGACCCCAAAATCACATTTTTAGAATGCCCTAAATATGTACAGATACAACTTTTCCCTTGCACTTACTAACAGGGGTTCTATAAGCATTCTTACACAAGTCTTTCCATGACCAGAATATTTATAACAGACTATTAGTAACAGCAAAAATCAAGAAGAAATCCCTTGTAAACAGTAGAAGGGATGAGTAAATTGTGGCATATTTATTTATAAAACAGTATACAACAATGAAAATGAGTGGATTATAATTTCTTTCTTATTTATTTATTTATTTATGTACCAGGAATTGAACAGGAGTGCTTAACCACTGAGCACATCCCCAGCCCTTTTTATTTTGAGACTGGGTCTCACTAAATGCCTGAGACTGGCCTGGAACTTGTGATCCTCTTGCCTCAGTCTTTTAGTAGCTGGGATAACAGGCGTGCCCCATTGCACCCTCCAATAAGCCAATCGTAAATATCATATGAGTTAAAGAGAAAATAAAAACAGAAATTAGAAGATTGGGGAAGGGTTACTATGGAGTGGTCTCAGGGGCACTTGGCCACTGAGCCATTCTTAGTCCTGTTTTGTATTTTATTTAGAGACAGGGTCTCACTGAGTTGCTTAGTGCCTTGCTTTTGCTAAGGGTGGCTTTGAACTTGTGATCCTCCTGTCTCAGCCTCCCAAGCCACTGAGATTATAGGCATGGGTCAACGTGCTAGCTATAAGAGATTTTAAGTGCATGAGAACATTTTTCAAAAAAGATAAAAAAAAATTTGTGAAATATGGCCCAAAAAGTGCTTTCAGGAAATCTACAAGATCAAAAACATATTTTTTAAAAGAAGAAAATTCAAATTATGACCTCAGTGTTCATCTTAACAACCTATAAAAATAAGAACAAATAAAACCAAATGAGAGAAGAAAGGAATCAAAAAGAAAAGTTAAACCAATGAAAAAACACAGAGGAAAAAAAAAAATCAATGAAACCCCAAGTTGATTCCTTTAAAACTTCAATAAAATTAACAAACCATGCAACAGAAAGACCAAGAAAAAGAGAAGTCATAATTTATCAATGTTAGGAAAGCAAGAAAGGATGTCATTACAAATTCTACAAACATTAAACAAAAAATAAAGATGAGCTATTATGAATAACTCGAAGTCCATAAACTCAACATGTTAGATAAAAAGGACAAACTCCTGGAAAGACACAAACTACCAAAAGTTCACACAAGACAAAACAGATAGCCTGAGAAGTCTTATATCTGTTAAATTACTTAATGTGTAATCTAAAAGCTTTCAACAAAGAAAACTTTAAGATCTGATGGCTTTTCAGGTGATTTATGCCAATTAAGAAACAATACAAATTCTCCCAAACTCTTCCACAAAATTCAAGAGAAGGGAACACAATCCAACTCACTCTATGAGACCAGCATAATCCCAATAATAAATCCAGAAAAAGACATTACAAAAAAACTAGAGATCAAGATCCTCATGGACAAAAAACTCAAAATAAACTCAATAGTGTATATCAGGATATCAAATGCAACAAGAAAATAAAACTGATAATGTATCATAACCAAATAGAGTTTACTCCACAAATGTAACATTCAAAGCATTCGACAATGTCAAATAAGTTGAAAACTTATGTTCAGGCAAAAAAAAAAAAAAAAATTAAAGCTGCACATGATTATTTATAATAGCTTTATTCATAAGTGATCCAAATTGGAAGCAACCAAGATATCCTTCAATAAGCACGTTAATACACAAACAATGGCTTCACCATACAATTGAATATTATTCAGCAATAAAAACAAATGAGCTATTATGCAACTAAAAGACATGGAGAAAAACATTACTAAATATTACTAAATGCATATTACTAAGTGAAACAAATCCAACCTAAAAAGGTTATGTGCTGTATGATTAGAACTATATGACATATTGGAAAAGACAAACCAGAGAGAGAAACAGTGAAAAGATCAGTGGTCACTAGGGAGTTAAGTGAAAAGGAGGGAGGGAAGAGAGAGCAAATACTAATGCAAGATATCCATACTGGGAGAAATTGCTGAAGAGAAGGAAAGGGAGTATCTGAGTATTTTTCACTCAGTTTTTTGAAACTGATCTAAAAAAATAAAGTCTATTAATTTTAAAAAGTCAATATAATTCACCATAGAATTATCGTAATAGATACAAAAAAAAGTAAATAAGCATTTGATGAATCTCACAAAAAAAAAAAAAAAAAAAAAGCCTCTCAGCAAACTACAAATATTTGTAAGAAACTTTGTTAACCTTAGGATGGGCATCTGAAAAATTTTATACTTAATAATTTTTTTAAATTCTTTCCTTTTAACATAGAAAATAAGGCAAAAAATATTTATTCTTAACACTTCTATTCAATATTATACTGAAGGTCTAATCCAGTGCAACCAGGAAGGGAAAGGAAATAAAAGGCAAACAAGTTGGAAAGGAAAAAAACCAGAACTGTCTCTATCAGCAGTTGACATAATGCCCAAATCTGCAAAGAGCTAAGCAATACAGTAAAGTAGGCTGTGATATGGCTAACTAACATTAAAAAAATTAATTGTATTTCTACGTACAAGTAATAAGGAACTGAAAATTAACTTTTAAAAGCACATTTATAGTAACCACACAATATAATACACTTCACAATAAATATAACAAAGTATTTGCGTAATCTCTACACTAACAACTACAAGTCATAGGAAAAAGAAATCAACCACCAAGTAAATGACTTCCCAAAATTAACTCAAATGGATTTTGACATTAAATTTAATTATCTTAATGCTGCATTATCCTGTTTGTTTCTCTTGAGTAGCAAAAATATCTTGTGATGCTAGGTAAATATTGTTATTCAGATTTTACAGAGCAGGCTGAAGTTGCTATGATCCAGCATTCACACTCCTGGGTATGTACCCATAGGAAATGAAAACTTATGTTCATATAAAACCCACATGTGAATGTTTCTTGCAGTACTACTCTTAAGTACCCAAAACTAGAAGCAAGCCAAATGTCTTTCAATGGGTAAATGTACAAACTGTAGAACATCCATAACAAGGAACTCTAGTCAGCATAAAAAGGAACAAACTATTGATATATGCAATGAATCTCAAGGCATTACACTGAGTGGAAGAAACCAGTTTCAAAAAGTTACTTATGGTTATGATTCGATGTGTGCAACATTTTCAAAAAGACAAAAGCTAAATGACAAAGAACAAAGTGGTGGTTTCCACAGTTAGGAATGGGGAAAAATTGTAAGGCAAGGTTAGCATGAGGGAGTTACTGAGGGCAAGAGAGTTGTTCTGTATGCTGTGATCCCCATACATGAATCTTGTATATGTGTTAAAAAGTATAGAACTGCACACCAATTTAAAAAGTCTATTTTACTGTTTCATCTGAAAATAAAAATTTAAAAACAGCAATAGAACAGTAGTTGATACAGTCTACTATGTATCAACTAGAATGACTAAAATTAGTGACCATACCCAGTGTTAATGTGGAACATTGCAACTCTCATACATTCTGGTTGCAATGCAAAATGGTACCATCGCTCTGGCAATTTCTTAAAAAGTAAAACATATACCTATAAGTTATCTGCCATTCCACTTCAAGATACGTAATCAAGAGAAATAAAAGCATTTGTCTATAAAAAGACATTTATGGATGTTCATAATTTATTTGTAATAGTCCCAAACAGGAAACAATTCAAATATCTGTGAAGAGGTGAATGGATGAACAAATTAAGGCATATCCATACCATGGAATATTAGCAATTAAAAGGGATAAATTTTTGGTAAATACAAACACGTGGATGAATCTCAAAATCATTATGCTGAGTAAAAAACCGAGGGGGGGGGACATAGTATATATTTCCATTTCCATAAAATTCTAGAAAATGCAAACTATAGTATCAGAAATCAGATTAGTGACAGTCTGGGGACAGGAAGCCGAAAGCAGCATATTCTTTGCCCTGACAGTTTAAAAAGCTCATTAGGAAAACAAGTCTAAGATATTAAAATAAGTTACAGAAGAAGCCTAGGCAAAACAAATGTTAGTGAAAAAAAATCATAAAATACAATTAATGTGTGCAGGAAATAAATAAAACAATTTTGAAAAGGTCTTTGTGCTTTTCATTATTAATGTTGTTACTATTATTATCTTTAACTTTTAAGTAAGAACACTGAGACATGGAGTGAACAATTACTTTGCCTGTGATCCCTAAATTATTAGGCATCAGAGCGGAGATTCTAACCCAACTTCTTTCGCCCAAAACCTGAGATCTGCAGCATCGCGGTGATAGGACAACACAGAAGAGGTTATGAGGGCTCTATAAAGTGTGATCTCAATGCACAGGAACGCCTCCTAACACCCCAAACCACCTGCTCCACTACTTGGCACGCGTCCTGCACAGAAACACCACAATTAGAGCCAGGCTTCTAAAACTGAGGTCTTAGGACACAATTTTCTGGGAAAGAGGACAGGTGGCCCTGAAGGATTCGAAGACAACAGTGTACACGGACCTATTTCTGACAGGTTTGGGTTGTGAAGAAAGTGACCCCGGGGCCAGGGCCAAAGCCAAGGTGCCACTGAGAAAGTCAAACGGTGAGAAAGTGGAGCTGAAGATACACCTCTTCGATTACGCACCACTCGGCCCTGGTCGCAAGCCAGGCACAGGCGCACGAATAGCCACTTCCCTGCTTCTCTCGCAAAAGATCCGGGCGGACGGATCCGGGTCTGTGTCGCCCAAGGGCCAGGACTAAGCCCTCCGCGCGGGTTCAAGAGCGTGCGCGGCGCTCGCGCGGGACGCCCGGGGCTCGGCTAGGGAGGCGCTGCGGGGCAGAGACGGCGGACTCGCAAGGCCAGGCTGCGGCGAACACCGCAGGGCCAGACGCCGCGGGGCTTCGACACCCGAGTGAAGGGGAGGACCGGGCGGACCAACTCGGAATATACCCTCGGTGACACCTTAAGTGTCCCCCGGCAGTTGACAAGGCGCTCTCACTTTTCCCTTATTCACTGACCAAGCAAACGCAGGTCTCCTCTCCCTCGGCTCACCTCTCCAGTTCTTGTACTCCGGGATATAGTAGTACTTGTTTCCGAACGGGTCTGTGCCCACATGCTCCTTCGCCTCCTTTGACAGCGCTCTCCACAAGGCGCGAAACAAGCCTTGAGACCAACCCATGCCGGCCACTCAGCTCCCGGAGTGAACCCAAGCGGATCTGCCCAGGCGCTGGGACATACGCTCCAGCCGCCGACCCCGCCCACTGCGCTGGAGGAGTCCCGCCAGCCTCCGTCCGCGAGCCCTCCGAGTAACGGCATCCACCATTGGTCAGATGGTATCACAGTTTGGCCAATGGGAAGCTCTGCTGTTGCAGCTCTTCCTCCAAGCCCTGTCATGGCGGCGTCCAGTGTGCAAGGTGGTGTGAGGAAACGCGATGCTGGGCTTTTTGTCCGCGCGACAAGCGGGTTTGGAAGACCCTGTGCGCTTCCGGAGAGCGGAGTCCACACGGAGGTAAAGAAAATCTTACCTTTTCCTCGAACGGGCCAGTCAGACTTTGGCTCAATGGCTGAATCCTAGAGACGAAGTCTGGGGCCACTGACAAGAGATGGACTTGGAAAAGTTGGCAGAAGCTAGATGGGGAAGAGCCTTGTGTGCTTGCGTAAAATTATGAAGATCAGAGTAAGGTTACAGCTATTCGGTTTTGACTTCTGCTTGAAGAATGGGTTGAAATTGAAAGCAAAAGTAGGAGCCAAGTTAGGCGAATGTTGCCCTTGTCCAGAAAAAAAATTGATGGAAACCGGGGGCAGGGAGGAGGCAAGTGGGATGAAGAGAATGAAGAAGTTTGAAAAATGTCTAAGAAATATAAACAGCCTTGGATAATGAGTGAATAGGTGAATGATGAAAAGGGGAGTCAATAATGATTCCCAGATATATTCCTTGTGTAGGAAGTTGAATGTTGGTGACATTCTCTGAAATAAGATGTTACAAAGGGGAAGCAAGTTTTACCCATATGATGTTGAAGAACCTCTGAATATATTTACTCAGAGAGTGAAGGACGCAGTTGCATATTTGAGTTATGTGCTCAAGGAAAATTTAGATTTCTTTGACATGAGGACAGGGAGTCACAAAGAGATAAGATCAGCCAGGCACTATTAATAAGTCTGCTCTCAGACGTAGCCATTAATTCAGAAACCAGATGAGGGGCAATGGGAGATGAAGAAAAGACAAACAGACATATAGAAAAAGACTGGGCCAGGTGGGCAGTCAAACGATGGAGTTTGACTGACCCAGAGCTAGCTTAGCACATTTATTATATAGGTTTCATCAAAAGATTATTTGTGGGAAAGTTTCAGCAAAGCAGGCAATCTGAAGAACGCAGGACTAGCTCTACATTAGGTTCAGCTTGTTTTGCTTGGAATTTTCTATCCTTGGGAGCTAGTACCTGAGCCCAAGGTCCCCACTGATAACTCTGAGCCTCTGCAGTTTCCTCTGGCCATCATCACCATAGCAACTGGGTCATCTCGACCTGCACTTTTGCACAGGCAGTTCCTAGCACAAACGCAGCCACCAGAGTCAGAAAGACCATGATTCAAATCACTGATCTCTACAAATGGGAAAAATCTGAGAAACATAAGCATTTAAGGTTAGACAGAAGGGGCAGGGAAGTAGTTCAATGGAAGAGTGCTTGCCTCCCATTAGCAAAGCTGGGGGTTTGATCCCCAGCCCCAGGATATAAAAAGACTGGACAGAAGAAGAGAATGTAGATGAACTTACAAGGAGTAACCACAAGGGTAGAGTTAAAACTGAGGAACTGAAATATCATACATGCTGAGAGGATGCAGCGTTTAAGGAAGGAACCATCATGTCTGCTTCATACTACCTGCCCTCTTTTCACTCAGTAGTTTTCTTTCATATTACTCAGCTTTACTTTTTTTCATGCAATTTATTCGTACTGAAGTTGTATTAAAGTATTTTGTAAGTGACATACACTCAAGAAATATGAGGAATTAAAAGCACACATTATATTAAATACTAATGATCTTGGGGAAAGTATTTTCAGAGGAATGGTGGGAATAAAAATAAGAGAATAAAGCAAATGGGTACTGATAACATTAATGACTTTCTCAAGGAATTTAATAGTGAAAAAGATAAAATGCTTATTGACAAACTAATGGGTATAATTCAGTCTAATATTCCAAAGGAAGAACTCAGCTATGCAGTAGTTATCAATACCTGAGTAACAAAGTATCCCAAACTTAGAAGCTTAAAATAACTGAAAGATTTGTTATCTCACAGGCTAAAGATGTCAAGAATCTTAATGTGTCTTGATTGGGTTCTCTCTCTGGCTCAGTGTCTCTTACAAGACTACAGTCAAAATATTGAATGTGACTACAATCATCTCAAGACTGGACTGGGTGAAAATCTGTTTCCACTTAAGTAGTTGTAGACAGGATTTAGTTCTTCACTGGCTTTGGCCTGGAGGCCTTCCTCAATTCCTTGGCACATGGGTCTCCCCATAGGGCACATCACAGTATGACAGCTAGCTCCTATCAAAGCAAACAAGAAAGCAAGGAGGAATCCAAACTGTTTTTATAACCTAATCTCAGAAGTGACATCTCATTATTTTTATCATGTTCCAGTCATCAGCAGTGAGTCACTAGGTCTTGCTCACATTGACGGAGAGAAAATTATCTAAGGTTATGAATACAAAGAATTAGAGATTTTGGAAGTCATTTTCTAGGCTTTCTACCATAAGTCAGAAACAGATAAAAATAATAAATTATTTTAATAGATAATAATAAATTATTATTTAGCTGTTTTCAGCAAACAATTCCATGATGTTTTATGTACTAAAATGTTGTGTAATCTTTACATTTTAGTGTTACATGTTTAGCATAGTAAATGTTTCAAAATATTGAATGTAATTTTATCTCGATAAGTTAATGTTCAGTCTTTTTTGTTGTTTTCTTTAAGCCACATTTTGGTTAGCTCTAAACATGATTAAAGTTATATTCTCTGTTGATTCTTCTCCCTAACCCCAATTAGTGCAGAGATGACAATAATATTTTTTTCAACTCAGTCATCTACTCTAATGGGTTAGAGCACATAGAAATATCCAGAGGTTTTTATTTCAGTGAGTGAAAGAACGCAAGCCAAATCTATACTAAAACCTCTCAGTCTCCTCTAATAAAGCAATTTGTTTATACCAAGTAGTTCTTCAGTTCTTCTATTATGATCAGTGAAGTAAACATTGTAAGTGAGTGAACTTGGCTGTAGCCTCATCTTTAATTTCAGTGAAAATAGCTTTACTCTTAAAAAATAATTACACCTTTTTTCCTATAAATTTAATATGTTTAGAGATATTATAATGTCAGAAACAATTTAAATATGTGAGCCACTGAAAAGCTGAGTTTGTCAGTCTTTTAATTCTAAAAAGTTCTTGGTTTAAGGAAGCAACTAAGCATAAATCTTTTCATAATTCTGTGGCCTAAACCTCTTATTTCATTATAAGAACTAAAAGCTCAAAATACTGAGAAATCTCTTAACTAGATCACTAGATTAATCCATCTGTAAATGGGTTTCATTTCTCTGAATATATGATTCCCAAAGCGTAATTTAACCATTTCTGCCTGAAAACCTGTACCCTGATGATCCCATTCACGTTTCTTCTACCAACTGCTTTGCCTACTTACCAAAACTCAGTGTTTGTCCTTAACCCATTAATGTCAGTTTTATTTATTATTCTTATTATTTCATTCTAACATGAGCTGGTGAAATATTAATGCAAAGAGAGAGTTACTATTCTTTAAAAAAACTAAATGAACCACTTACGAAATACTCATTCCAAACAAAAGGCTTAAAACAAAATGCTATTCAGTAACTGATGATGTCTTACAAATGATGGGGGCGGATAAAACTTTGTTAGAATATTGGGATCACCTCAGGTGGTTGGAAAGCATATTTATGCCAGAGTTCCACCCCCAGAGATTCGACTTAAGTTGTCCTAAGATAGCAGAATTTTTTAAAGTTACCTAGATTATTCTAATGTATAGCCAGGATTAGAATCATTGCTTCAGAAAGAGTCCACATTCACTTCTTTGCATGTGCCTTAGATTTTTCACTCAACTAAAATTAAATAAATTTTAACCAAACCTGAAAATCATGGAATATGTATAATATGGGTATATTTTGAAAAAAGAGATATCATACTTCACTCAGCACATTTAATTCTACTTCAAACAGTTGACATATATTCAGGTAGTGTTCTTTACACAGTAGTAAAAGTCTGGCTGCACAACCTGACCTATACAAAAGGATCTTAATGATCAGTGGGAAAAATTGCAATTTTTTGTGATCTTTAATCTTTTTGTCAAAATACTGAAAAATTTATTACACTTACAGTTACAAATGTGTAAGAAAATGAACAGTAGTAAAGCTAATACTTATTTAGCATATTGTAATGTAAAACAGTGTAATGTAAAACAGAACCAAAGTTATTTCTTTGTTAAAGAAAATATATATTGAGTTACTTATTAAAAAATATGTATTGAGTTTGAATATTGCTTGCCTTACTCTCTCTCATTCTCTTTTTTTTTTTTTTTTGGACTAATAGTCTTACCTTTCTCATTTTATAACTTAAACATATGAGATGAGGGTCTTTCTCTATGCATTGGTTAGTTGTCCTGCTCTTTTCTAAGTTTGGATCAGATTCCAGTGTTTTATCTTCTACATCTTAATCATGAAACAGCTTTGAGCGTTCCTTTAATGCGAGGTTTTGTTTTTGTTTCCTACTCATCACTTCCTTTGGAACGTCATCCTTTTATCACAGCCGCTTTCCCTTATTTATGTCTGTAAGTTCACTTGATTTCCTCATTCTGCATAGAGTTTCTTAAGTGGCAGCAGGGTCAACAATTCCGTAGCCAGCCGTTCTTTCTTTATTTCCACTTACGTTAAATTTGAGTTTCACTTCAGCATTACACTTTTTGTTTCTTTGGTGCACTTTTATTTTGTTGGCCAATTCCATCTTTTACTTATTAGTTTTCATAAAATTTCATGTAGGTTTATCTTAGGGGCAAAGAAATAACAGATCTAGGAGTCTGTATGTATACTGAGTAACACATGTACAAATGACCAGTCATCTATAGACTTTGAAAGAAGTCATAAATATTGGTCACTAATTTTGATCCACATGTTATTTGTTTGTGGAATGAAACTCTAGTAGTAAATTTTGTGTCTTATGCTATTTTTCACATTTAAGATACTGTGATGACTAAAATTTGAACTGTTGATGGGGATCTAGTAGTATTAAAATACACCATGATAACTGAAATTAATATACATCATACTGTGCAAAGTGAAGACTGCTTGTATATTTCAGTTAAAATATAGTGCTTAAGGTTATTTTATTTTAAATATTCTCCATTAACTGATGTTTTTGCTTAACTAATCAACTGTGTGATTCTTTTATTCAAAGAAGTTGTCAACTGTTCTTCCTCCTCAGTGGTTAAGGGCAAACCATGACCACTGATATGCAATGTTCACAATTAACACCCTTTAGAAATATTTACAACTTTATTGAGGAATAACTGACATACGCTTGTGCAAATTGATATGATTATAGTATACAGTAGTTTTGACATGCTATTTTCTTTTGAAGTCAGCACCATAATCAAGAGAATAAACATGTTGTGCACAGTTACAAATATCTGTAATCCCAGTGACTCAGAAGGCTGTCAAGGGGATCACAAGTATGAGGCCATCCTAGGCAACTTAAAAAATAAAAAGGGTCTAGGGTTGTAGTTCAGTGGTAGAGCCACCCTGGGTTCAATCCTTAGTACTTTGGGGGCAGGGGGAACAGAGATAGAGAAAACAAAAGTCCTTAAACCTAAAAATTTTGTTGTGATGCTTTGTAATTCTTCCTCTTTCCTCAGCTTGATCCTCTTCTTACTCCAGAAACCTCTGATCTGCTTTAGGTCACTGTACATTAATTTGGATATTCAGAATGTTAAATAAATAGAACAATTTTTGGCTGGCCTCTTTCACTCAGTATAATTACTTTGAAATTTCTCCATGTTGTTGCATTTATCAATTCCTTTTTATTGCTATCAAACATTCTACTGTGTGGTTATACCACAATTTGTTTTCTCCATTCGCTTGTTGATGGACACTTGAGTTGTTTCCAGGTTTTGATTGTTACATCTTAAAGCTGCTATAAAAATTATTGTACCAGTCTTTGTATTGACATATACTTTTATTTTTCATGGGCTAATACCTAGTAGTGGAATATTAAGAATATATCTCAGTTTTTAAGAAAGTTAAAAGTTTTCTAAAAACATATTTTCACGGGCAGGGATGAGAGTACCAGTTGCTCTACATCCTTCCCCCTGCCCCTGCCTTTTTGGGGGGTTGTTTGAACATTATTTAGTATTTTATTTTAATTAATCTTGTGATTTTGACTATATTTTTTCATATATATGAAAAAGTTTTGTGAGTGCTCTATGAATTATTAAATACATACTTTTCATTGTCTTATCATTTCACTGCTTTATTTGGCAGATAGAAACTTTGTTACGCTTATTCTGCCACCTGTGTGTTGTCTTATACATTACATTTAGATATAATAAATCCCATCAGACAATATAATTTTTGTTTCAATTATCTAACATTATAAGAAAAAGAATAGTCTGTTTACCTAGATATTTACCATTTCTGTTGTACCTTCATTTCTGATGTCCCAAGTTTCCTTCTTATACTGTTTCTTTTCCATCTGAAGATTGTTGTTAATCTTTTATAGAGTAGATCTAGTAGCTTCATGATTTCCGAAAAGAAATCTGCAGTCATTCAAATCACTTTTTTCTAAAGATAATTTGTAATTTTTCTCTGATTGCATTAAAGACTTCTTCTTCAGTTTTTAGCAGTCTGATTATAATGTGTCTGGGTATGGATTTCTTTGGGTTTATCATAGGATTTATTGTGTTTCTTGAATTTGTAGATTTTTCTCTGGCAAGTTGTGACATTTTCAGCCATTTTGTCCTTTTTTTTTTTTTTTTTTCCCTCACTACATTTTCTCTTGTTTTTGGAACTCCAGTGACATACACATTAGTCCTTTTAAAATTGTTCCTTTGGTTCCAGAGGTTCCGTTCTTCTCCATCCTCCCCCAATCATTTCCCCCTGCATTGGTAGATAGTGTCATTTCAGTCGATCTGTCTTCACTGACTCTTTCCTCTGTCAACTTCAATCTACGATTGAGTCCATTAAATTGAAATAATTTTATATTGAGAAGTTTTAAGATTTCCATTTGGTTCTTGTATATTCTGTTTCTTTGCTCACACTTTTTATTTTAACATTAATTTCAAGTGTGTTTACAGTCTCATGCGTACATTTTATTGTGATTGCCTTGAAGGAAATAATTCCAAAGATCGTATCATTTCCTTTGTCTTACTAAAATTGTCTTTTCCCATGTAAGTTTAAATTTTTATGGTTCGTCATATGCAAAGTAATTTTGCATTGCATCCTGGACATTTTGAATACTCTGTTATGAGATTCTTAGTCTTGTTTCAATCTTATGATATATGTTGATATTTTTGTTTTAAAAGGCAACTTGGCAAGATGAAGTTCAGTGTCAGTTCAGTTTTCAAAGCCTTTTCAGATCTGTTTCTGGCATGTACTATTCAGTGGTCAGTCTGACCTGAATGCTGGTTAGTTTAGGTTCCAAAATCTTTCATATGCTATTCGGTGTTAAATCCATGCATGTTCCATTTCGGGTTGAGTCCAGAGATAATAGACAGTTTTATTTCTGTGCTTCTTCCTCTCTGTGGTTTCCCTGATTGATGTTTTCCAGTTCTCTGGGACTGCCTTGTTTTGTCTTCCACCCAGAAACTTTGGACTCAGGTTACTCTGTTCTACCACATACTTCTGCTTTATGGTCCAAGGTTTGGCTCAAGTGAAAAGATGGGTACAAAGCAATAGATTTTAGTTCCACCCTCTTGGGATCAGAGCTCTGATAAACAGAGAAAATTGATTTTATTTTAAAAAGCTTAATTGTTGAATTGAACGTACTTGTTTTGTTTTTCTTGTTAAAAAACACTTGGAGAATTTTTTTTTTTTTAAATCCTGTAATTTAAGCTTTTATCCACTGGGTGTCCTCAGTTAAGTCTTAAGTTTTCAGAATAACCTTTTGTTCATGAAAAGTTGTTTCATTCTTTTTCAAAAAAACTTTAAACTGTTTATATAAAGTTTAAGGTGCTGCTTCAAGTGACAAGTTTTACCTGTAATTATTGATACTTTAAAATTTTATACACAGTCTTAAATCTGTAAATATCTTTAAGTGTGTAATAGATTTAAGCATCTGATTTTTTATATTTTGTGTTATCTTGGTGAAATAAGGAATTTGTTTATGCTAAATTACTTTCTTATCATTAATTTTCATCTTTCTTTTTTCTCCTTTTAATTGTTAAAGGGTTTTGGGACTGGAGCTAAACAAAGACAGAGATATTGAAAGAATCCATGGCAGTGGAGTTAACACCCTTGACATTGAACCTGTTGAAGGGAGATAGTAAGTTTATTATATTTACTTATTGCTTTTCTAAGTAAGATGCAATAAAATCTTGCCTTTTCAGATAAATTATGTAGAAGCTTCCTAAAAATAAGGAAAAATTCTAAATTATAACATTTTTTAACCAGCATTATTAAATTTCAAATAAATACAAAGTGTTTCCAAATAGACATTTCCAAGTTATCTTAAATCAGCAATCATTGAATTTCTTTTGGATTCAGAGGGCTTTTAAGTGCTGGACTGTGTCTTCAGATACTGTTTTAAAACATAGTAAAAATGCATTTTGGAGCCAGGCACAGTGGTGTGTACTTGTAATCCCAGCAGCTTGAGAGGCTGAGGCAGGAGGATCTCGAGTTCAAAGCCAGCCTCAGCAAAAGCGAGGTACTAAGCAACTCAGGGAGAATCTGTCTCTAAGTAAAATACAAAATAGGGCTGGGGATGTGGCTCAGTGGTTGAGTGTCACTGAGTTAAATTCCCAGTACCAAAAAAAAAAAAATGTATTTTGGAGAATATGTTTGAGTTTCTTCTGGCTTTACCACTTATAAGCTGTATGACCTGGAGCAATTTACCTAAACTTTCTAATTCTCAGTTGCCATAGCTATGCAATGGATGCAATAATACCTATCTAACAAGTTTGTTGTGAGGATTAATTAAGGTAAATATAATCAAAAGCAGCATCACATATAATTTTATTCCTTTCAATTTATTCACCATACAATAGCTGAAGTTCTTTGAAAAATCCGAATCTGAACATATTCTCACAACTTGTCATGATACTCTTATAAAAAAATTCAGGGGTTGGGAGTGTAGGTCATTGGAAGAAAGAGCACAAGCCTAGAATTTGCAAAGCCTTGAATTCAGTCTCCAGTACTGAAACAGAAGAAGAAGAAAGTGTAAAATTCTGTGGTATTTAATAAGACCATATATAAAAGTAAATAAAAACAGTTATGGCGTGTTTAACATTTGTCCCCTAATTTTTATTTTATAATGAAACATTATTATTTACATTAAAATAAGTCAGGATAGATTTGGTAAACTACTTTTTTCTTCTAGCTTCTGCCATGGTCTCATCTCATAGTACATGAGAAACATGCAGGGAACAAGATTTCACTTTTGCATGTGGGGTAAAACATGACCAGCAATAATTGTTTTCATTTTCCTGGAGTTTTCAGGCTCAATATAACACTTCCTATTCAAGGGCAGCTGTGAGTTACTCACTTATAAAATATATACAGACATGAAGGCATAGCTGATTTCTTTTGATCTTAGGTTCTGATGGGAAGAATATTGATGACTATTACTCCAACCAACCATTTGGCATAGTGATTATTTGTATGGCCTGTGAACTATATAAAGCCAATTGACAGAGTTAGTGGGAAAAGTGAAAAATTCTAGATTATATGTGCATGAAATGTGATTGGGAAATACAGCCTAAGGAATCTTTTGGTAGAGCATATAGAGAAAAGTTTGAAGACTTGCCACAGTGTTGTTCCCCTTTATTACATGGTAAAAATACAACTGTTTGTGTCATTGTTTGCTAAGATTTGCACTTTTGCATTAAATCCTTTTGACAGCAAAAGAAATAAAAAGGATTTTTCTTAAAACAATCATTGTATATGTAACTTGTCCAATATCTGTTAATATTTACCATCAACCATGAACACTGTAGTACTGACACTATAGTGATATCACTGAAAACCAGAATAGAAACCAGAACATACAGATATTGTAAAGAAACATTTTGTTTCCAAACTCAGGTGTTATTTTAAAAAGACATCCAAAAATTTCATTTTAACAGGTTCAACTGCAGAAGGTACGTTTGCATATTACTCTTACATTTGCATATTACTCCTTATATAATAGTTATATCAAAACCTATTCATGAAGTATTCACATAAACTTCAAAATATGACTATGAGGGAACAAACCACTGCTAACTATAAGGCTATGTGGTGTCACCTTTTGGGCCAGGGCTGAAGATCAGTCAGAAACTTTTCTTTTATACCTTCTAAATTCTTCTTAATTAATTACATTTATCTTTAATAACAAGTTTTCTTGTCTGTATGAAAGCATAAAGCCATTTCTCTTAATATGGTCATCCTACCAAAAAAATATTAACCTGACAGTTAAATAAATAATGTTAGTGCCATCAAATACTTCAAATAGAAAGTCAGTTACTTATAATAATGGTTCAGTATTTTCAACCAAATAATAGAATTAAAGGAAAACTTTTGGAAGCCATTCTAATAAAAGTAAAACATCTGACATTATTATAAAAGCCAGTTAATTTCAACTTTTTTAAAAATATTTTTTATTTATTTTTATGTGGTACTGAGGATCAAACCTAGTGCCTCACATGTGCTAGGCAAGTGCTCTACCAATGAGCCACAACCCCAGCCCAGTTAAGTTCAACTTTAAAAATAATTTTTTTACATTGATCATACATGATACACTTGCAGTGCCATGGTTAAAAACTAAATTTCACAAAGTCAAAGTATTTCTGCTTCATACAGCAGAAATAGTTTTGGAATTAGTTGTGGCATATATTGTGGTAACTCTCTAGTTGTTTCTTTGAAAAGGAGAAGAGAAAAGGATGGAGTTGTGATTGGGAAAGATCTTCATTGTTTGGAAGTTTGTGAATAGTCTTTCGATGGTCTCCTGTTTTAATTGGGCAAATTTATATTTTGAATAATAATAGAATAAAATTCAGAATGTCTAAGATTTTGTAATATTTAGATTTGGTCCCAAGGAAGCATAAAATAGAGAACTTTTTGAAGAGAGTTTTATCTTGTTTTTTTAAAAGAATGCCACTGGATATAGTGGTGCACATTTGTAATCCCAGCTACTTGGAAGACTGAGGCAGGAGGATTACAAGTCTCAAAAAATAAAAAGGGCTGGGGATGTAGCTCAGTGGTGTGGAGTACCCTTGGGCTCAATCCCCAGTGCTGAGAAAGAAAGAAAAAA
Organism: Sciurus vulgaris; assembly: GCF_902686455.1. Classification (NCBI taxonomy): domain Eukaryota; kingdom Metazoa; phylum Chordata; class Mammalia; order Rodentia; family Sciuridae; genus Sciurus; species Sciurus vulgaris. The sequence goes on from NC_136466.1 coordinate 122,519,919, forward strand.
AAGGTACATGAACAGATGTAGAAAGACAGAAACAGTGAAAATATTTAATCTGAAATATGTACATATTTCAATATGTAAAAGAATCAAGAATATCCTCCATTTAGCAGAATTTTCTCTGAATTTACCACATACTTCACCACTTATTGTTATTTTTTAAATTGAAAATATTAAGCCTTCAGGAAAGTTAATTAAAGGTAGCACAACTTTACATTCAAAAATTATTTCAGGCAATGTTATGAAAAAGAAAACATAAAATTATATTGAAAAGTACCTAATTCAAAAAATATAAGTAGCATATTTTTAAAGACGAAGGTAAGAAACTGATTAAAGTATATGAAGTATCAAGTATTATGTTTTGCAAGTTATTTTTAAAATAATTCAATCAATATAAAGGGTTTCAGTGTATACACTTATATGTTACTTTTGATTTTTTAGAAATTGTTTTACAAAGCTGTTGAATAGAATAGTTTTTCAGGTTCTACCTATATAATAAACCAGACTGAGAGTAGATAAATGTTTCCAAAAACATCACCCTCTTTTAAACTCAAAAGTAAGACTCCAAGTTGTCTGGCCCCACTGACCTCTCACCTCTCGCCACGTTACCACACTTCTCCAGCAGCATACCCTTTCAGTTTCTGAATGAACCCGAATTGTTACTTTCATATACCTGTCTGGCTAACTCCATTCCTCCTTTTGATGCCAGTTGAAAATTATAATTAGATGGTCTGCAAACAGTCCCTGAATCCTCATACTAGTATAAAAATAAGTTATTATCCCAGTGATCTTATAACTAACAATCTATGTGAGACTGTATAGTACCTGTCTTTCCTACTGGATTGGAACTTCACAAGGACAGGAATCATGCCTGTCTTGTTCAGTTGCATTAACAGAGTGCCTGACATATCATAGTTGCCCATTTGACGTTAAATGAATTGAATGTATACATTCATAAGAAAAGGGAAGAAACTACCACTGAGCAACATCCCCAATCCTTTTTATTTATTTATTTTTTTGAAACGGGGTCTTGCTAAATTGCTGAGACTGGCCTCAAACTTGCTATCCTCCTGTCTCAGCCTCCTGAATTGCTGAAATTACAGGCATGCATTACCACACAGTGCTCAAGTTTCTTTTAGAGTAGTTTCCAAAAAGGCTGGGGATGTAGCTCAGTAGTAAAGTGACTCTTGTTCAATCCCTATTATCCTCCTCCCCCCCACAAAAAAAAATTAAAGAAAAGAAAATAAATTTGATACTTCTATCATTACATCAAATATGTGATTTTGATGAAATTTCCCCATGTTTTTACAAATGTTGAAAAGCTTAGACAGGTGATGTAACGAACCCAGGCTCCTATAGCCAGAATCAGTAATAATTGGTCTGTCTGATACATTTTCATTTAGCACAGTTATAATTAGGTCATTGAAACAACTTTATGATATTTTACTTTCTTAGTGAGAAATATCCTTTGCTATCTTATTTCTACCATCTTTTCTTTTTGGAATCATGAAAGTAAACTTTTAATGATCACAAATTGAATTTTTCTGTATTCATTCTTTTATATATTTTAAGAAATTTCAGTATGTTGACGTCTTGAGTTAGAACTATGATCTTAATACATTTAAGTGTTTGCAGATCAATTTTCAGAGATATACAATTCTCCTAAATAAAAGAAATACATAAAATGGTGAATTAATGTGAATTTTTTTATTATCAGTATGTTATCAGGTGGTTCAGATGGTGTGATTGTACTTTATGACCTTGAGAACTCCAGCAGACAACCTTATTACACATGTAAAGCAGTGTGTTCCATCAGCAGGTGTGTATTTAAAAATGCGATCATGAGTTTGTAAACAGTTGAGTATTTTTTGCATCAAATATAAAGCATGAAAATAGTAGTCATATGAATGGCTTAAGTAAATTGTTCAAATGACATATTTACATGGATATCTCTTGATAGTATTTCTTGAAAATAACTGAAATTCAAGGATAGACTTTTTTAAAAAACATTTTTGATTCTGTCTTTTTAATCTCTACCTACAGAGCACACCTGAATAATTACGGGTTTTGGTACCACTTAATGTAAGATTCAGTTACGAGTCTTTCAGCTAATTGTAAAGTAGCCTTTTCAGCTGATATTAGTGAAATAAAAAGATTAAGAACTAGATATAGAGTGGGGATATAGCTCAGTGGTAGAGCACTTGCATAGCATGTGTGAGGCCTTGGGTTCAATTCCCAATACAGCAGGAAAAAAGAGAAGGAAAAGAAAGAAAGAAAGAGGGGTTGGGGGGAAAGAACTAGACATAATAAATATGCACATAATCCCTCACCAAACACACATACACACATACACCCTTCTTTTATCTCTCTATTTACTTAAAGATTCTTAACATAAAAACATGTTTCTATTTGTCATTTCTCACTGTTCTTGTGAAAAATGTTTTTAAATGTCTAATAAACTGTTTTGTAACTTTGCGGTAGTTTTTTCATGATGATTATTTAATTTTCTCTCATAAAACCTATATCTGAGCAGACTTTTGCATTAAAAGAAGGACTGAGAAAATGTGTCTGAGAGGAGAAAGTTCATATACATTAACATCAGCAACCATTCTTTATTAAAACTATTTCAAAAGCACCATAATAGGCTCTGAAGTTCATGTACATTTATGAGACTGACAATTGTTTCTGTGTCTGGTGCTTCACTTTGGAAATACACATTTGAATGACTCAAAAGTCATTCATCTCTCTAAACTTCAAATTATTTTGTTTTAGAGATAATTATATTTTCTTTTCATGTTTATAAGGGTTCTGTGATAAATGAAATATTTTTTGAAAAGCATGTTGAAAACCATAAAACTACCATAAGTGGAAAGCAATATGGTTTTAGGAAAAAACAGTATAGAACAAGGTATCACCTCAAAGTATATGATGTTATATTACTTTCATTCATTTTTTATCTTATTTTATCTTAGCTAACATTTTAAGATTGTTATGTAGCAAAATAGCATTTGCATATATTTCATATGCCATATAATGTTATTTTGTGAAGAACTATGAACTGAATTTTTGGTATGTAACAAAAGTAAATGCTTTGTGCATAACTCTTGTTTTATTATGACTCTGTTCTTGGGTTCAAATGCTATCTTAAACACATGACTTCAAATTTGAAAATGGGCAATAGTAACCATCTATACAAAATGAATTCAAATTACATCTTTATGTTATAAGAATTTACAATCTAATTTTAAAAAATAATTTAAATAAAATTCACCAAATTTTGTGTGGCTTAGATTATTTTCTGATATTTATTATTGGTATACTTGATGTGTTTTGTTCTTCAGCACTAGAAAGATTCCTTATCAAAGTTCTTATTAAATGTGAATAACAAATCACACATAGTAAGAGAATAATATGACATTTTATCTTTTTTAAAATTTAAATTGAAAATATAAATTAACTTGTGATGTTATTTGTTATTAAAGATTTGTTTTATTTAAAACCATCAAGATTGTTAGGAGGAAATAGAAATCAATTTTGCTTATTTTAAGCAGAAGTTTATTGGAAGGAGCTTTAGTATCTCACGTAACTATCAGGAAAATGGGAGAATCAAACTTAGAAAATGAGCAGAAAGCAAGAGAAGGTAAGAGAGAATACAGTCAAGGTCATACCTCAGGAACAATTTAGTTTGGGTTTTGCCCAACACTGATTCAACTGATTACCAACACTGACTCAACTTCATAGCTGTGAATAATGGCTAACTCTCCTTGGGGTTTGCATTAGTAATTGCTGTTTCAGAATCTCAAGTAGACTCAATAAAACCCAGGACACATATCCTTGCCCTTGATGCCAAGCGGGCAGGAAAAAGAAATCTGGAATCCTTTGCTTTCTGTAACAAAAGGCAGGGGCTTGCTTTTCAACAAAACAAGGAAGTTCCCCCAAACAGGAAGAGTTTGAATGCTTAGCAGCCATGAAAAAGGATACATTCACCCATTTGATTGTCCAACATCCATTTACATCTTGCTTCCCATACTTACCCTTTTTTTTAAAGAAGTTCCAACCTAACCCAATGCACTGTCCACTCTACAACCAAAGAGTCATCCTCTTCCACATCCTCTTATAATCCTGAATGTATTTAGTTACATATCCAGCTCCAGCTCAGAGTAATATCTGGTTTTCCAGTATTATTATATGATACTGTATCAGTATTATATACCCTATGGACTTAATTATACAGTTAACCTATATAAAACAAGGGAGGAAAGAAAGGGGAAATTAGTTAACATTATGTAAGCATATATAATTATAGAGAATGTAAGGAAATATGGGTAGATAGTACATTCTTTGTGTTTTTACAGCTGTCTTTACCTGAGCTAGCATTTGTGACTTTCCTTTATGTTCTCTTTCCTGCATTTGGTACCACAGATATCCACTGTCCTTTATTCAGTATTGGGATACAGACCTTCACCCTTAGGAATCAGATCCCATGATTGTTCTGTCTGCATGAGGTTGCAGCAGTTTTCTATTAACTTTGGTTTGTTTTATTATAGGAAATTTCTCATATGTACAAAAGTAGCAAATCATATAATGAATTGTGTCCCATAACCCAGCTTCAATACCTATCAGTAGTAAGCAATCTCGTTTCACTTCTACCCCACACCCATCCATCCCTGGGATTATTTTGAACTGAACCCCAGATAACATTTCATCTATTTGTTTTTGTGTATCTCTAAAGCATAAAGATTCTTTTTGTAAGCATAACCACAGTATCACACACTAATTTCTGGTAGTAAATATCTAGTCAGTGTTTAGATTTCCTGCATTGTCTCATAAGTCTTAGCAGCCAGTTTGCTTGAATTAAGATTACATATACTGGGTTGATCGATTACTGGTTCAGAGCATAGACTGACTTCTTCAGTCCAGCACAACCTGATATATTATACATAACATCAATAACTGTTCAACAGATCATGCTTCTGTGAGCAATGTGTTACATAAGGCTAATGAATCCTATGATCATCCACTAATTGCATTCTTTTCATCATCAAGTAAGTTCCTTGATAAGAAGCAATACTGTGTGGAATACCATGGATGTGTGTGAGGCATTCAACAATTCTAAGAATGATAGTACTGATAGAATGATAACTTGAGAAAAGTAAATCCAAAACCAAAAGAGATCTCTTCTAGTAAGGACAAACCATTGCCTGCACCAAGATGAAAGAACTCCAGTATAGCTGGCTAATCCCTCCAGACTACATAATACAGCAATAGGAATTTGTCCATATTTTGAATGTTAGAAGGAGGTAGACCTCCATGTCATAACATGGAAGCTTTAATCTAGAGATGCCTGAACATTCTTCTTTTCTGTATAGGCAGGTCATAGGCATGTGGTGTAGCTATGGCAATTCATATCTTACTTGAGACTGCTACTTGTGGTTAATATAGTCCTAGTTTTGAAATTCACATGTTATCTCTAAATGTTGATTTCTGTTTTGTAGAAACCATCCTGATGTTCACAAATACAGTGTGGAGACTGTTCAGTGGTATCCTCATGACACAGGCATGTTCACATCAAGCTCATTTGATAAAACTCTGAAAGTATGGGACACAAATACATTACAAGTAAGTACAATGAAACCTTTTCAAACTGCTCTGTAAATGAAGAATTTAATCCTAAACCATTTTCATGTGACTATTTGCTAAGGTGTCCTGCATGTTATATGTAAAAGCAGTAGAGTGGTTAAAGGGAGCTAGACTACTTGAGTTAGATCCTGGCTCTGCTGCTGACTAACTGTAGGACATTGGGCAAATGTCCAAACCTCTGTGTGTCTGTGTCCTTATCATAAATAGGGGTGATGATGGCACCTTATGGTCTAGTTTAAGGATTCAATAAGCCACTCTATGCAAAATATCTAGAATATTGCTTAGCACATATAAATGCCCCAAACCTGTTAGCTGTTACTCTAGGTAAAGTCATTAATTAATTAACAAAGGTCTCTTCCACTATAAAATTAAGGTATAAATCTATATGATGTCTAAGGTTCCTGCAGTTCTATCGTGTAGTCAATGATTTCAGCTTCTGGAATCCACATTAATCATCTTTTATTTTAACTTCATAGCACTGTTTTCTGTATTCTCATTTCTCAACATAGTGTACTGTTTTATGTTGTTTTCATATTCATATATCTTGTTTTTCTACATTATTACTTCCACAAAGAAAGGATTGTATTTTATATACTACTAAATCCAGTACTGTGAATAATTGCAGAATAAATAATTTAAGGATAACTAATGAACTAAGTAACCAACCACATATTAATAACTAATAAAACTATGAAGTATAGGTAGGATTCTAGTCAGAGAAACAAATATTGTTTTATAAATGAATGCAGAGAATATGTCTAATTACTCAAACTAAATAATTGTTTTCTTTTTTGATCCTGTTACTTTAGGAAAGAATGTGCCATTGATCATTTTGGATTTATTTACTTATTTAATTAGGTACCAAGGATTGAACCCAGGAGTGCTTACCCACTGAGCCACATTCCCAATCCTTTTTAATTTTTTTTTTTTTTTTTTTCAATTTTAAAACAGTGTCTCACTAAGTTGCTTAGGGTCTCACTGAGTTGCTGAGACTGAATTTGCAATCCTCCTGCTGATTCTGCCTACTGAGTTGCTGGGATTACAGGTGTGTGCCACCACGCACAACTGGATTTATTTTTAGACTAAAGTATTCATTTTAAACTTCATAGCAATTGAAAATGAGAATATATTTTAAGGATTAAATGACTATCATGAACTTCCCCTACTGATTAAAATGGAGTATGTAATAGCCAAAATAGCACCTCCATTGAGAAAAACTAGATTTGTGTGAGGGCTTTGGAAAATCTAGGCCCTGAGAGAATTGGAAAAGATCCTAAAGAAAAAGAAAGCTAATAGAAGTGAATTCATCTTTCTGCATGTTTTTCTTTTTTGCCATTTATCATTTCTTGATGTAGGGCAAGAGATTGAGAAGGCAGGCATTTGGTAGCTTTTAAGGGGCAGAGAAGCCAGTGGGACTTTAATCAATTTCATAAGACTGGAGAGGCAGAAATTGGAGCACAGAGCAGTCAACCAGATATTAAGAGGTCAGTATCACAGAAATAAGAGAGATTCAGAGAAATGAGTCTGACATTGGACACTGGTTTTCCCTTTGAGTCATTTGCCTATGAATCTACAGAATACCACAAAGAAAGGAAGGTAAAATAGCAATTTTTCTCAGTCACATGGTACTGAGGGGAAAGGTTACCATATAGTACTTGCTAAGTAGGAGGAGTCCTATTAAAAAACCAGGCTCTTAGGGCACCTGGAAGGTGCAAATGGAGACAAATGGTGCCTGTGGTAGGTACATCCCAAGATGTCTGTGGCATAATCCCCAGAACCTGTTAATATGTTAATATGTTAGGTTACATGGCAAAGGGAAATTAAGTTTGATAATCGCCTGAACCCAAGATATGGATATTATCCTGAAGTATCCTGTTGGGTCTACTGTAATCACAAGGATTTTAAAAAGTAGAATAGGGAGGCAGAGGAAGAGCATTGGGAAATAGGAAACATGGAATAGTCTGAGAAATGTAAAATTGCTGACTTTGAAGATGGATGATGGGACCATACGCCCAAGTTGGAAAAGTAAAGAAACAGTTTCCTCCTGGAGTTGCCAGAAAGAAAGGCAGCCTTGCCAGCACCTTGATTACAATGAGATCCGTATGACACTTCTAACCTGTAAGGCTGTCAGATAGTGAATTTTGTGTTTGTGTAAGCTAATAAGTTTATAGCAATTTCTTACCTCAACAATAAAAAATTATTAGAGTTTATAAAGATGGCAAATGAGGTTTACAAATTAACTCAGTCCCTGATTGAATTGAGATAATCTGCACCTCTCCTCCTGCCAAAGATGGATTGAACTTTCTCTTGAGAAGCTAATATCATATAGAGTCTCTTTAGTTTTTCCTATGTATTTTGGCCCTGAATCAGAAACTACCAAAAAACAGACAGTATAGACAGACTGACATCTTTAGGCCATGATGCCTTTATCAGTAAATTATTGTTAACATTTAAAAAAGAAATAATACCAATCCTATACAAAAACTTGAAGGGGGGAAAAAAAAACCTTCAAGAGGATAAAGGATGGGGAGAAGGAACATTTATTTGTAAATTCACTTTGCGAAGTGAGCATATCCTTGATTCCAAAATTTCCTTGGATATTATATGAGTATTTTGACTGTATGGCTTAAAAAAAAAGACAAAAAAATCCTAAACAAACTGTTAGTAAATAGAATCTAGCAACTTACAAAATAAATAATATATCACAATTGAATGGTATTTATTTTAAGAAACAAAGTTTATTTTTAGCATCCAAAAACCAGTTAATGTAATTTACCATGTTATTAGAATGAAAGTAAAAAACTGCATGATCATCTAAAACCATCCAAAAAATTTTTAATAAAAATCACTACCCATTCATGATTTTAAAAAAAATATTAATCATTGGGGAAAAGGGAAATCTCCTAATTTGATAAAATGTTTCTTTTTTTTTTTTTTAAACAACTGAAGTAATTTCTTTTGGTGATAAAAATTTGTATTATCATGTTATTGTCTCTGTTCAGCATTGTATAGGAAGTCATAGCCAGTTAAATAAGGCAAAGGAAATAAAACGTAAAAGAATTAACAAGGAGACATTTAAACTATCATCACAGAAAATATGATTATGAACATAGAAAATGCCAAAGGATCTATAGCCAAACTATTAGAATTTGTGTGCATAAATTTAGCAGAGTTGTTGGATATAAGATCAATTGTTTCTGAATTCCAGGCACAATTATAAAATAAAATGTCAAAAGTAACACCATTCACAATTACATTTAAAAAAAACCATATGCCTACTAGTAAATTGAATAGAAATATACAAGACCACTCAATACTACACAGAAAACTATAAAATATTGAGAGAAATGAAGACCCAAATAAATGGTAGAATATGTCACATTCAAGAATTAGAAAGTTCAATATTGTAAAGATACCAGTTCTATCCAAAGTGATCCTCAGAATCACTACATTTTCAGTCAAAATCTTAGGTTTCTTTTATGGAAATTGAGTAGCTAATTCTAATGTTTATATGAAAATACAAAGAGATAAGGCATTCTTTAAGAAGAGTGAAGTTGGAAGAGCTCACTAACCAGATATCAGGATTTACTGTTAAGCTATACTAGTTCAGTCAGTGTGATATTGGTGCAAGTAAAAAAAAAAGAAAAAAAGTGGAACAGGATAGTGATTAAGAAACACTACAGACTGAGGTTGTGGCTCAGGGGTAGAGTGCTTTCCTGGCATGAGTGAGGCACTGGGTTTGATCCTCAGCACCACAGAAAAATAAATAAATAAATAAAAGGTATTGTGCCCATCTACAACTAAAAGCAAATTGACACACATGTTACAGTAGTAGCATTGTAGTGCACTAGTACATTGGGGAGAGGATGGTCTTTTTCATAAAGGGTGTTGATTCGTTACCTCTCTGTTACATGTTAAAACCAGGGATTTGGTAGTGAGCAAAATAGACATTGCCCCTGCTCTGTGTCAAAAAGTTTCAAGCTTAACAGGAAAGACAAAATAAAGCCAGAAATAGCAGTAAGGTTTGAAAGGGGTTATACCTGGGAAAGTGCATGTTAGTTTAGCTGGGTCACCTAACCTATGGGAAGTTCAGGGAATATTTTCTACAAAATACTTTTCCAGAGACAGTGATCATTAAGACTGAGATGAAGGCTGAGTAGAAGTTGGATAAATTCATAGGAGAAAGAAGAGAGTTCCAGGCAGAGAGAACAGCATGTAAAACCTTGGGAGTGATGGTGGACATATGTATATTTAAAATGGAAAGACTCTCAATATGGCTGAGTACCAGAGCAGTGTCTAGATTGAAAAAACCAGAAAGGTAAGCAGAGTCTATGTCATAAGGAACCTTGCCAAATTTGTTAAATTGTTTTTTTTTTTTTTTTTTAATCCTTAGGAGGCAATGTAATCCATTAAAGAGTCAGTGAGCCATGGCCAAAACTGAAAGAATTAAGTTGGCATTTTATATGAATCAGACAGAATATGTTGCAAATAGATTAGAAGGTGACAAGAAGAGAGTTCAGATAGGAGGTTTCAGTAATCCAGGCCAGAGTAGTTAGTGACCTGACTATGAATATGGCAGTGGGATAGTCAGATATAAGAGGTTATTTATGAAAAAATTGACAGGAGGTGGAAATTAATTTGCTATTTGACAAGAGTGAAAAGTAAATTGGAACTCTCTTACATTGCTAGTGGAAATTTAAAATGGTATAGCATTTTTTTTTAAATGGTAAAACATTTTTACTCATAATGTTCAATGTAAAGTTACCATATGATCAACAAATCTATTCTTGAGTGAATGTTTGTATTCAAGACAAATGAAAACATGACCACAAGAAAACTTATACACAAGCGTTCATAGCATCATTGTAATAGCCAAAAAATAGAAACATTTGAAATGCCTGTCAGCTGATAAATGCCTAAACAAAATATGGTATACTGCAGCAGCAAAATAAATTAAGTACTAGTACATGCTACAACATGGATAAACTTTGAAAATATCATACTGAATTTTAAAAAAGCATGCTAAATGAAAGACTGCAGAAGACTACATACTGCATAATTTCATCTATATAAAACATCAAGAATAAGCAAAAAGTTGATTTAGAGTTTACCTAGGGCGGGTATGGGGAGTGAATGCTTATGGACATGGGTTTCTTCTGGAATGATGAATGCTAAAATGTATTGTGATGTTTGCACAACTTCATAAATATACTAAAAACCCTTGAACTACACACTTTCAAGTGGGTACATTGTATGATATTTGAATTATATCTCAATAAAACTTAATTTAAAAATAAAAAATGACCCCCAGGTTTTCTAACTTGAGAATTGAATAGATTATATTGTTTACAAAGATAGGGAAAGAGGGGAGGATGATGTTCAATTTCAGAATTGCTAAATTTGAAAAATTTATAAGAAATTCAAGTGAAGATAATCCAGGAATTTACTTTTACGTATCTGTAATTTGGGAATGAGATCTATACTGTTAATACAATTTTGTGAGTCTCTCGCATACAATTGTCAGATGAAGAGACTAGTGCATAGAACAAAATCATGAGGAAGACCAATTTTTTTTTTATTGTAAACAAATGGGATACATGTTGTTTCTATTTGTACATGGAATAAAGGAATACCATTTGTGTAATCATAAATTTACATAGGGTAATGTTGTTTGATTCATTCTGTTATTTTTTCCCTTCCCCGCCACCTCTCCCACCCCTCTTTTCCCTCTACACAGTCCTTCCTTCCTCCATTCTTGCCACCCTCATTAACCCTAACCCTAAACCTAACTCTAACCCTAACACTAACCCCTCCCACCCCCCATTATGTGTCATTATCTGCTTATCAGCGAGATCATTTGTCCTTTGGTTTTTTGAGATTGGCTTATCTCACTTAGCATGATATTCTCCAATTTCATCCATTTGCCTGCAAATGCCATAATTTTATCATTTTTTATGGCTGAGTAATATTCCATTGTATATATATACCACAGTTTCTTTATCCATTCATCAATTAAAGGGCATCTAGGTTGGTTCCACAATCTGGCTATGGTGAATTGAGCAGCTATGAACATTGATGTGGCTGTATCTCTGTAGTATGCTGATTTTAAGTCGTTTGGGTATAGGCCAAGGAGTGGGATAGCTGGGTCAAATGGTGGTTCCATTCCAAGCTTTCTGAAGAATCTCCATACTGCTTTCCAGAGTGGCTGCACTAATTTGCAGCCTCACCAGCAATGTATGAGTGTACCTTTTTCCCCACATCCTCGCCAACACCTATTGCTTGTGTTCTTGATAATCGCCATTCTAATTGGGGTGAGATGGAATCTTAGAGTACTTTCGATTTGCATTTAAGAAGACCAAGATTAATAGAACAAAAAAAGGAAAACAAAGCCTGCAAAGACAATGAAAGGAGTAGCCAAAGAGTAAGAGTAAAATTAGGAGCATACAAGCATATGACACCAGTGAAAGAGGTTGTTTTAAAGACAGTGGAGTGTTGAACATTGCAGACAAATTAGGTAAAATAAGGTTACCCATGATATTGGAAGAGTAGTGTGAATACAGTAGTGAAATAAAATTTCAGTGAATTTAGAAGTACATGGGAGGTAAGGAATTACAGATAGACAAAGTTTGGATTTGAAGAGGAGTAAAGAAGACTAAGGGGAATATAAGGTGAAAGGTATTTAGAGTTCTTAAATTTTTTTTTATCTGGGAAAAGTAGGAAAATAAGAGACTTGAACTTTTAATACTATTAGAAATGAGCCAGTAGGGAGAGAAATCATAGATACCTGGGAGGTAATCTATAGAGTGAGATTTCTGACTGCTGAAGGGGATCTGAACAGAAGTAGAGAAATTAACTTTTGGAATGGGGAGGAATCACTTTTGCATAGCAGGTGTGAAGAAAGAAAAAGGATAAGTAGAAGCATGATTTGTTGTTTTGTTGGTAAGACTTTAAGGGAATTCTGATAGAGTGGCTCCTATTTTCTATTTGAATTGAGAAATCAGATGAATGAGTGGGGAGTAGATAAAGTTTGAAATAGCAGCAGAATATTGTGAGGAATACTGATGAAATAGTGACAGTAGGACTTGATGTCATAACTAAAAGTCCAGTTGAAATGAATTAATTTTTATAATGATGTCAGTCTGCCAATTATAAGATTTTTTTCACCTTACCAAGGTAGAACAGGGATTGGCTAAGTCTGGGACTGTGGACAAGTCTTACTAATGGCCTCTTTTTATAAATAATATGTTACTGGAACACAAACATGCCCATTAGTTGTCTGCTGCTTTGCTTCTACTGTGGCAGAGATAACTATATGTTTCTCAAAGCCTAAAATTTTTGCTGTCTGATCCTTTACAGAACAAGTTTGTCAACCCGTATGTAGATTAACCTCTGGATATAGGTTCAGAAAAGGTTGCCATTTGGAATCATTCAGAGTCGTCTTGACAAATGGAAGGATAATAGCAAAGGATGGAAGATGCTGGCAGTTGACGTGTTGGACTTTGGAACCCAAGCTGGAGAGGAGAAGAAATGGACAGGGTGAACTGCTGATAGGAGTCCTAGGGTTTATTAAAATGTCTTGAGATTTGGGGGGAAAATCAAAATGATTATTGTCATGGATAACTGAAAGATATAGTTTCAGAAGAGGAGAAATTCTAGGACAGCAGTGTCCTGAGGTAGCTGAGGCTATAGGGAACTGAAAGGCAGATGGCTAACTAGATCATCCATGTGGATACCGAAAGTCCCTTAGAGTGAGTGGAGAGGAAGATGGTGAGCCAGGTAGTTGTCTTTTCTTAACTTCTGGAATTTATTATATACTCAATTTAATAAATTGCTAATAGTCAATTTAAAAATTGCTAAAAATGTGGGAAAAAGAAAATTTGTTCCTTTGTTTTTATCATTAGCACTTATACTTTTTAAATATCTTTTCATTATCAGATTGCAGATGTATTTAATTTTGAGGAAACAGTTTATAGTCATCACATGTCTCCAATTGCAACGAAGCACTGTTTGGTAGCAGGTTTGTATGTATTCTTTTGTCTTTTAACATACTGAAAGTTTTCTCTTTTTTATCTAGTTCACTTTGATAGACATTTTAATCCAGATGATGAGAAAGTTCTTTTTTTAATTTCACTTGCAGTACTGGGGATTGAATCTAGAGGTGTGGTACCATGAGGCATATCCCCAGCCATTTGTATATTTTGTTTTGAGACAGGGTCTCCCTAAATTGCAAAGGTTGGCCTTAAACTTGCCATTCTCCTGCCTCTTGAGTTGCTGGAATCACAGGCGTGCACCACAATTCCCAGCTATGCAATTCTTTTTTTAAAAAATATATGCTACTGTTTATATTCAGTTCAACAGATAATGTGCAAGTCAAGCACTGTGCTAAGGGCTAGATGCAAAGATTAAGAAAGAGTATTTCTAGATTGGCATAGTATCACACCACTGTAATCCCAAGAACTAGGGAGGCTGAGGCAGGAGAATCACAAATTCCAGGCCAGCCTCAGCAACTTAGCAAGACCCTCAAAACATAGAAAGAGCTGGAGATATTGCTCAGTGCCAGTACTTAAAAAAAAAAAAAAAAAAAAAAAAAAAAAAAAAAAAATCATGTTTTTGTTCCCTAACAAGTTGCTTTTAAATCACTAAAGTCTCAAAATATTTTTTTTCCTTTTTCCTTTCCTTTTTTTTTTTTTTTTTTTTTTTTTGGTACTAGGGATTAAACCCAGGAGTGCTTTACCACTGATCCACATCTCACCAGCCCCTTTAAAAATTTTTTTTTTTTTTTTTTTTTTTTTTTTTTAAGTTTTGAGACAGGGTCTCGCTATGCTGCTGAGGGCCTCACTAGATAGCTGAAGCAGACCTCAAACTTGAGGTCCTCCTATTTCAGCCTCCCAAGTTGCAGGGTTTACAGGCATGTGCTACCATGCTCAGCTTCAAGATTTTACATGAACAAACTTTGGCAACTTTTCCCATTTGACTTTATAAAACAAGGAAGTTAAAATCCATTTATATGAAAGCATGTGCAATGTTTTCATATGTAAAGAAGAAAAATATTTTTCTAGTATTGGTTATCTGTTCACGGCGATTCTATTATTTCCATGGGCTATGTGAGTCTCTTGACCTCTAGGCATTCAGATGCTTCATCTATAAAGAAAAACTAGCCACTAATTTGTTTTTGAGGTTCAATCTGTGTACATTTTCTGTGAATCTCTTACAATGGAAAGTATATCTTTAACTTGGAAAAATTAAGCTGTTAAAATAAATGATCTGATGTGAAAAATATGGAATAGAATTATACATACATACTTAAATTTCCAAGATCAATTTCCTGGTCTTGATACTGTACTTTAGTTAACTAAGTGATTTGAGGAATCTGAGTGAAGGGTGCACGGGCCTGTCTATAATAGCTTTGCAGCTTCTTGCAAATCCTAATTATTTTAAAATTTAAAATGATGCAATAATAGAGTTCTCTTACTACTAGTTATACTACATATAATTATAATAAAATAATTTTTCTGATTATAAACATTAGGGGTGATTTGAAATGTATATTTGGCATACATTTTTATGTCTATGCATGGATACAGTGAAAATATCATGATTCCTAGTAGTGTGATGTTCCTTTTGATGATGATTTATAAGAAAATTATGTTAAGCCAATTTTTTTGTTTGTTTGTTTTTGTTGTTACAGTTGGTACTAGAGGACCCAAAGTAAAACTTTGTGACTTAAAGTCTGGATCCTGTTCTCACATTCTGCAGGGTATTTTTTTTTTTTTTTTTCCTTTGAAACAACTACTACTTTGAGTAAACCATTCAATAAAAAGAAACATTACTAACAATGTGTTCTTTGTAAGTTGACATGAGTGATGTATTTTGTGCTAGTTGTTAAAAATCAACAAGGAAATAAGGATCCTTCTGTGCATTATTCTTATAAAACTGAACTATTGAGGAGATCTTTGTATGAAGAATGGCCATAGGGGAAGCTCAAAGGATATGGAAAATAGGTCTAACTCAAAACCTTATGTTATTTCTACATTTAAAAAAATAAATTGCTAATGAAACTATGTCCATAGTTTATGTTGTGAGCATTGCTTAATATTGCTTTAATGAGTAAACATTGTTCTTAATATTCAAGTGCATTTTTTCTTATTACAAATATTTCAGAAAAAAATTGAACAACTGGAAAAAGTATATTAATTTATATTTTTTGCTACTTTTTTATCAGTATTAGATTGTCTAATTCTAAACAATGAAATGAAATATAATTCAGAAATGTACATTTTTATTCATCTCTGAGGAATATATGATAAATATATCAAGAAAATTTGAGATGTTTATCTTTTTTTATATTATTATGAATTTCTATTGAGGTAAGCTTGGCAGAAGAATATGTCAGGTTTGAATATTTCAGTTAGATAACAGGGAACTAAAATGTTGAAATCATCCTAGGAACCACTCACTTGTTGTGCTTTCTAGAAAAAGCTTTATACAAGTGCTTTCTTACAATCAAGAATTTTTGTTATAATTTTATGAACAATTAGGAAATATTTCTATTCCTTTTAAATGTTTATCTTATATGTTTTATTGTGTGACTTTTTAACATATAGTAAGTAATTACGGTTGAGTTGCATGAATTGACTGACGTAGGCTAACAACTGCATTTTTTAATAAGATTCACTTGTTCTGTCCTTTCCAGAGCAAAATTGGTCCTTTTATATTATATACTATGTGTTTAAAATTCCCCACACCCTTCATATTAGCATTTAAGCATAGATCATTATAAATGTGAAAAAATGATAAATCCATTCACTCCTAATATCTATGATTACTTTATCTTCTGATTTTTTTGAATACGGTGTAAGACTTTTCATATAGTTTTATTTGCAGGTCACAGACAGGAA
The DNA here is from genome assembly GCF_902686455.1 of Sciurus vulgaris. Classification (NCBI taxonomy): domain Eukaryota; kingdom Metazoa; phylum Chordata; class Mammalia; order Rodentia; family Sciuridae; genus Sciurus; species Sciurus vulgaris. The sequence goes on from NC_136466.1 coordinate 122,536,451, forward strand.
ATCTTGGCAGTTTCTTGGTCACCACGTTATGACTATATCTTGGCTACTGCAAGGTAAAATGTAACTTATTTGATTTTGTTGTTTATGTTAGTAATTAATAAGCATTTTAAAAGACTTTATGTAGGGTACATATTTAGCATATATAGTTATTAATTAGCCCTTCAAAAATGGAGTATTTTTATAGATTTTAATTCACATCACTAAAAAAATTTGCATCCTAATCCTAACTAACCATCTTAAAGGTATTTGTCTTAGAATGGAGAAAACACCATATAGCAATGCAAGTCGATTGGCACTACTAATGAAAAAGCTGTGTGGTATTATTTTTGCACACAAAAGTACAACACTGTATTAATTTATTAGTGGCATTTTTATTCATCTTCTTTAACCCAGAATTATTTCGACTCTAATACAAAAAAATCCATTCATTCATTGATGCAACATTTAATTGAATTCAACATTTAATAGCTACTACCATGTGCCAAATATTGTTGTAGGGCCACAGAGGTAATTAAGACTTTATAGAGCTAAGAGTCTAATGAGGGAAAAATCAGTGATCACAGGACATTTGGAAAGATGCTTTAGTATAGGTATATCTTTGGTAGGTGTAATATAGGAAAAGAAAGCAGAAGCATTTGACTATGAAAGGGTCAAAAGGTTTGGCGGATTATTTGTTGTGGAAAGAGTATTGAATATTTCTTATGATGGGAAGAAAGTACCAATAGAGAGAAATAGGTTAAGATAGAACCAAAGGGATATTTAAAAAAAAAGAAAAAAGAAAGAAAGAAACTGTAGGTAAATAGCAGAAAGAACAGTAGAAAGAAGGGAACAGGGGGAGGGAAAGGGGAAGTACTAGGGACTGAATTAGAACAAATTTCATTCCATGCTTTCATAATTTTGTCAAAATGAATCCTTGTTTATACTAAAAAGAACTAATAGAAAAGAAAATGAAGATACATTGTCCTCATTTATTCACCTTATTCTCAATTTTTATATTAAAAAGGAAAATCACCAAATTTATGCCGAATAGATTCTTAAGGTGAAATTAGTTAACTGCTTTGTTGTCTAGATAGCATTTGAATAACAATAATAGAAAAGATGTAGTAACAAACTTATAAGGACCTAGTGGGGAAAAGATGCTCTTGTAATTAAAAATAGCATAAAAGCAGATTTTTTTGTCCTTCCTTTCTTTGCTATTTTTTTCATCTTCCTGCCACTGTTGTGTGTTGCTCATTTGTTGAAAAGACAAAAGAATAACAATCCAATTGTACAAATACATTTATGTTAATATAATGAAAACTGTGTGTCAATGCTACAAAGGTGGGTGAAGGGCACAACCATTATTCTAGGTTCATATATTCAATTACTGTTAATTTCTTCCTAGTGCTGACAGTAGAGTAAAACTATGGGATGTGAGGAGAGCATCAGGATGTTTGATTACTCTTGATCAGCATAATGGGAAAAAGTCACAAGCTGCTGAATCAGGTAATGAAGATCATATTAATATAGAAATAAGACAATAGTAGTTTTATAGTAAGGTTTTTAAAGTGAAGAAAAATAATAAATATATGATATATATATCGTAAGCTATGATTTTTTTGAAAGACTTTCACCATGAATCACCTTTTAAATTACTTAAACTAAATTATGGTTGTCTTTCTCAAAAATACAAATAAATATGGCCTTTCCTTTGGTCTCCAAATTTTCAAACAGAAACTTTTCTGAATTAACTTGCTTTACTGATTTTTTTTCCTCCAGTGAGGCTAGCTATACAACTTAAATGCCAAGTAGGAAGCCACAATAAATTACAGAAACAAGTATTTTATGCCATTGTGTTAGCATAAAAACTGCAAGTTGTATTAAATGCAAGTCAGCTGCAATCCCTGTGACAATGTATCTCAACTGCATTTTTATATTAGAAATTAATTCTTATGTAAAAACATTCACTCAATTAATTCTGGGGGCTGGGGATATAGCTCAGTGCTTGCCTCAAAAGCACAAGGCCCTGGGTTCAATCCCAGGCACCGCAAAAAAAAAAAAAAAGAATTAATTAAAAAAAAAAAAGAACTAGAAGTATATTAGGATGAACTACATAAACATTGTTCTCATAATCTTTTTAAAGTAAACAGACTTAGGAATTAATGCTTTCTCAAACTTCCTAATTTTGGAAGTGATAATAAATTTTCATTTGAGATGAACAGTTATCCTTTCTGTTAAACTTTTTTATTTTTGTTTTGTAGCAGGGATTGAACCCAGAGGCACCTCTTAACCCCTGAGCTACATCCTCAACCCCCTTTTTTTTTTTTTTTTTTTAATTTTGAGATGGGATCTCACTTAGAACCTTGCTAAGTTGCTGAGGCTGACTTCGATTTGAAATCCTCCTGCCTCAGCCTCTGAGCTGGTTTTACAGGAATATGCCACCACGCCCAGCTGTCTCTGTTAAACTTTTCTTAATGGGAAGCACTGTTGATTTTTAAGAATCAATGGAATGATTTTTTTGATTAGAAATGGAATTAATATGTAAGAGGAATGAAAGGTGATTAAAGGTTTAGTGTTAAGCTATGCATTTAATTGAATTTGATAGCATATTTGCTAAAAATATTATATTTGGCAAGATCTTTCCCCCTTTGATTTTCCTGTTTTCTTCTATTTTTATGGTTCTGATTCATAGACCTATCATATTCAAATAATCTGAAAGGTTAGTTAATTTTAAATATAATCAACATATATATTTTTAATAACTCAGTTATTCCTTAATATGTTTAAATAATTTCATCTTTAAGCATTAAATATATGCCAAATACAGGAAAAGAACTGAACTGTATTTTTCATTGCAGCAAACACTGCTCATAATGGGAAAGTTAATGGCTTATGTTTTACAAGTGATGGGCTTCACCTCCTCACTGTTGGTACAGATAATCGAATGAGGCTCTGGAATAGTTCCAATGGAGAAAATACACTAGTAAGAGCTATTTATGTGCCTTTTTGGATATAAATTAAAGAAGTAGATCTGTGACATATACTTTGTGTTTTTCTATAGATTTAACTCCATTTCTTGAGTATGAATAATAGCTATTTTTGGACAAATATATTTTCCCACTATGCAAACTAGTAATTTTCAAACAACCCACCTTTATCCAACCCCTGCTATGTTCCCCCTACTTAGTGGAGAATCATTGTTCACTGTGGCTCTGTTCCTAATGGGAGTGTGTTATGTTGCTCATGTATGTTGAAGAATAAAATATTGAGAATTACTGATAAAAGAGCATGAAATTAAATATTCAAGTTTTATATTACAAATGACTCATAAATAAAACTCAAAGTGAGTATTATACCAGAATATATAATGCTTTATTTAATACTAGAAAATACTGGAATAATTGTGTTTTGAAAGTGTTAGATTCTTATGTAGTAGTTAACTTGTAGTACTTGTTTTTATGTATGTTGTAGTCCTTACCAGATAAACCAATGGTTTAATAACTTTCAGAATAAACTTTCATTGAGTTTATATACCAGATACAGTTCTGATAATAATTAGTATTTAATATATGTGCAGGAGTATATGTTAATCATTGTATCAACATTGTAATGATAGGTACTATTACAATACCCACTTTATACTTGAGGAAAATTATATATATAATGGTTATGTAACTTGCCTGGGTTTACATACCTAGAAGGGAACAGTTTGACTCTAAATTCTATCATAATTCCGATTATATCCAGACTCCTTAAAACATGTATGGAGGTGTTAATTATAGTCCTTTCTTTACGCATTCTTTCTGCTTAGTAATTCTCTTTAAAATACTGTCACTTTGATTTTTAATGCTAAAACTACTAAGAGATCAAAAGTGTGTCTAGAATACTTAAGCATTTGCTCGACCCTTTTATCCCCCATGCTGGGGATGAAACCCAGGCAGGGCAAGTGCTCTACTTCTGAAAGCCAACCCGACTTCTGTCTCAACTTTATGATTCTCTCATGTCTCAGGCTAGAAACCCCAGCCTTGGAATGTATAAGTAGAAAAAAAAAAAAAAGATAGACTCTTTCATTCCTTATGTTCTACCATGTCCTCTGTCTTTCCTTTTTTCCCACTTTTAAAATAAATACTTAGTAAGCACTTACTTATTTGCCAGGCAGTATTATATAACAGTGAATAAAACAGAAAAGACCTATCCTCAAGAAGCCTCCAGTCCAGGAAGAGTATGAAAGATATCAATCCATATATAGATAGATACATACATAGATACGTACAATCCATATATAGATAGATAGATATTTTGTGTTGGAAGTGAGGAAGAGTAACAGGAAAAAAGGAACAAAAATGAACAGGATGCCAGAGGCCTTAGAGGCCTGTGTAAGGGCGTAGGCTTTTCTCAGGGTGAGGTGGAAAGCCCCTAAAGGCTTTTGTTTGAAGTAGTGACAGGATCATTCTAGAAAAGTATTATGGCATGTGTGTCAGTGTTTAGTGTGATAAATATAAATGTTACTGAATGTATATATATCGTTAATGTAGATATATTCCATTTGTCTCTCCTTGAAGGTGATATTTGTATTCTGTGGGATTTTGCTAGTAAGTCCACATCTAGGAGAGTGGTTTGGACTGGATAATACATTTTTAAGTGGACTTGATCAAAGTAAAAGTCATTCATGCAAAGATGATCAGGGCCCAGAAACTCACCTACAGAGGGCACTTAGAGAAACTTGGAACATGGATTTCAGAAAAAGTAATTCTAAGGGGAAACATGCTATCTTGAAGGTTTTGTTTTGTTTCATTTTTTGTTTTTTTGGATACTGTGTATTGAACTTGGGGGCACTCAACCCCTGTGCGGCATTCCCAGCCCTATTTTGTATTTTATTTAGAGACAGGGTCTCACTAAGTTGCATAGTGCCTCAACCCTCCCAAGCTACAGGGATTATAAGCGTGTACCACCACACCCCGCTATCTTGAAGGTTTTAAAGGACTGTCAGAACAAATGCCAAATTTCGGACCTGCCACTTAGTAATTGAGGACATTAGGCGATTTGTTTAAGACTATTGTCAGAGTTTTGATGTCCTCATTTTGCAAATTGAGAATTTTGTCTTCCTAAAAAGTAACTGTAAGGGTAAAACAGAAGTATGCAAAAAGTAGTATTCTACCTGCCAAATAAAGGCATATATCATAAATGGTATCTATTTTTATTGTGCATTTTTGCCTTTAGTAGTATACTTTTTAGTTTGGAGAAAGTATAAATACACACTTCCAATATATGTATAAGTTAAATAAAAATGCTAGTATATCTATATATTAAACTTAATAAAGCTTAATGTCTTATTTTTTGGATAAAAGTAAAATAGAAATAGAAATTTTCACTCCTTAATGGATCATGTTGCACCCTCCCTGAGATTTGTGAACTGCACTCTGGAGACCATTGCCACAGAGTACAGAACAAGTATTTGCAGGGAACGTTCACAGGGAAGCAGCTTTTGCCAAAATTGGAGAAAAAATTCCAAGTAGGTATTCTGATATTTTCCCATTTTAGTTACTAGCATTATTATTCCTCTTGTGATTGATAATATCAGGAAACTAGAAATACATTCTTTATTCTTCCCTATCAGTGGATTAGCTGTTAAATCAAACATGAGTTGTACTCCTCCTTTTTGATTTTTTTCATATGTTTCCCCTTCCAGTCTCACTACTGAGCTAGTCAGTCTAATTACTCTAATGTCCTTCTAACTATTAATAAATTCATCTCCCAGTGGAAGTCTTTCTGTGAATCCTGTTTTCGGATTATTAAAACTGAATGCCTTTGCGTTTTGTGTACAAGGCCTTCATAAACTGTGCCTTGTGGCCCAATGGCTTATGTTCTGCTGCTCTCCCATTTTTCCTGCTCTTTAGCTATACTGAATCACTTAAAATATGCTCTCTCTCTCTGCTCTAGGGACTGTTGCCTTTGCTTTACAATACCCCTTTCTCCTTATTCTAGCAGCTCCTCAATTTTCAATTCATCTCAGGTACAACCCACTTAACTCTAGTTCTAAATTCATACCTTATTCAACAGGTTCCAATTAAAATTTGGGAAGAAATGTGGTATAATTGAAAGAGAATAGGTTTTGTAACTAGGTATTCTCAGAACCAAATAAGGCCATCACATTCTAGCAGTTCATAATTTTTCCAGCATTCACTAGTTGAGAAATATTTTGTTTTTTTTAATCCTCCCTCCATATAATTCTACAAATTTTTGCATGTGTAAAATCAAAAGATGCAAATGAGAGAATGTTATACTTTTAAACATGTATAGGAATTAATAAATCCAGGCACTTACTAACTACCTTTATGTCCCTGATGCTGTCATATGCATTATTTCACTTGCTTTTTCATAATAACTGTGGTAAATGATGCTATTTCCACTTGACAGATTAGAAGAATGAAACTCAGAGATTAAATCATTACTGCTAAAAGACCAAAAAATAAAAAGATAGATTTTAAAACTCAAGTCTGCAGAATATAATTTTAATGTTTAACCCGTTTATATAACTGCTGCATGGACTAGCTAAATGCATATGCTCACTTCTGTTTAGATGTTTTTTTTGTTTTGTTTTGTTTGTTTTTTTTTTTTATTGTAAACAAATGGGATACACGTTGTTTGTTTAGATGTTATTCTAAAGGGTAGTTTGATATTAGATCCACAACTTACCGGCATGTATCCATTTTAGCCTTAGTGTTTTCTATTTTTATGTACACACACACACACATTTCCACCCAACCTTTAGAAAAAGAGAAAAAGGCAGATTACCATTTAAATTTCCTATTACCCATGGCAAAGAAGGGAGATCTTGGTGATCTGCATACTCATAATCCCCAAATGATTAGATATTTGTTTTAATTAGCAGCAGAAAGTGAACCTGTCAGGCTTCTTTAACCCAAAGCATCTCAGGCACCTGGAGAATTTGTTAAAATGAAAATTCTTTAGGAAGATTGGAATGGGGCCTAGAAGACTGCCCATCTAACTGTTCAGATGATTCTTATGCCACTGGGCTTCCAAACTACCCCTTTTGAGTTAGAGAACAGAATTTAAATTTTTGTCCCAAATACATAATTTTTTATACAAAACTGAAATTACAATTATGCACACTACTTGTGTTCTGTGTTTTATATACTTAGCCTTTATCCTTATTTCCTATGTAGTTTTCATAATTATGATTTACATAAGCCATAGAGTATCATTTTAGGAACATACATCACTCTCAGTTATTTCACCATTCTAGATAATGCTGCATTCAGTTCCTTGGGGCATATTACTTTTTGCTGTTTTATTATTTCCTTAAGATAAATTCCCAGGAGCAATTACTAAATCAAGGGGTAAACATATCTTTGTTGTTTAGTGAGTAGTTTTGCAAGATGGAAAAAGTTCTAGAGATGGACATTGGTGATGGATGGTTGCCCAACACTATGAATATATTTAATGACATTAACTGTATTCTTAAAATGGCTGAGATAGCAAATTATTTATTGTTTGACCACAGTTTAAATTCTTTTAAAATGAAAAAGAAGGTTATATATAACCCACCCCCGCCAAGTAAACAAAGAATAACTTTGTATTTTGTTGCATAATAAACCCTTGATTTTTTTAGAAGGAATAACCAAATTATAATGTCACCAATATGTTTACCTCACTTGTGCCATTATTGTATGTCTCTGTGTTTCTTAAAATTTTTGCCAAACCAGAGACTAGGGATGTAGCTCAGTGGTAGAGGATTTACCTAGCATGTGCGAGGCCCTGGGTTAAATCCCCAGCACCACAAAAAGAAAAAACAAATTGTCAAACAGTGTGATTCTTCAAGTTTGCCTTAATTTGCATTTTTATTTCTGTTAAGACTAAAATGTGAACATTTGCCCTTACGTTTTTTCACTATTTATATTACCTCTTATGTGAAATATACATTCATGTCATTGACCCTCATTTCTATTAGAATATTGAACATTTTTAAATTTAAGAACCCTTTCTATACAATGTTATAATATTTGGAGGAAGTATTTCTCCCAGTCTTTGTTGTCCTTATTAATTTAGATATAAGAAATAATTAACTTTATGATTTTAATCCATCCTGCAGGTGAACTATGGAAAAGTTTATAACGACAGTAGGAAAGGATTGAAATTCACTGTCTCCTGTGGCTGCAGTTCAGAATTTGTTTTTGTGCCATATGGTAGCACCATTGCTGTTTATACAGTTTACTCAGGAGAACAGATAACTATGCTTAAGGGACATTACAAAAATGTTGACTGCTGTGTATTTCAGTCTGCTTTCCAGGTAAGGATGATACTTAAGGGAATTTAATATGTTCAAGTAGCTAGCTTGCTAGAGTAGCATATAAAAGATTACATTGTGATTTCATTCGGAAGGTTGTACTTACAATCCACATTTTAGCTAGGATTTATTTAATAGAAAATAATACAGTCTAAATTTTTAGATGGCATAAGATACATGTATGAATCAGTACAATACTGTGCAGTTGATTGGGATAAATTTTTTTCTTTTGCACATGGACTCCATTTAGGCGTTGAAAATTTCTGATGAAATAAAATATTTTCTTACAATCTTTTGAGTAAAATAAATGAAGAACTCAAAATGTGTTGTATCTTGGTTTATGTATGGGTGGGTATGTGCGAATATTTATTTCTTCCTTATTTTCTACCAGTGGCTACTAACAGTATGCCTTTAAGTTTAAGTGCAGCTCACATAATTTCTCAAATACCTGTGAATTTTGTTTGTTTAACATCCTCATCTCTTTTGTATAACCAATGCAACATGTTTTATTTTGAAAGAACATTTGCACAAATAAGCTCATGTGCTCCTTTAAATGAGTCTGCTCTAGCAAAATCATTGATATTTTCTGTTTTAAGAAAAATTAAACTCATGAAAGTTAAATATTGATAGAATGAAAATTGTGGATTATTAGAACTTGAAGGAACTTTATCACGTGAGGAATCTCCTATTTATTCATTAGTACTGATTACCTAATTTGTGTCTGACAATGTACTGTAAGATATAGTCCTGATATTTCAGCATATATACACTATAGTGGCAAGATCTATTAGTAAAATATTCAAGTACTTACACATCTTACTGTTAATTAGCCACTGCACCAATCCCTTCAAATAATCTCTAATCTCAGCCCCTTTCCTGGAACTTTTAGATCTTACCTCAGCCCAGCAACTAAAAGGGGACCTCAAGGACCCTGCTCCAACTCCATGATCAGTATCTCTTCTGATTAGTCAATGTCCTGATGTACTTGTTGTTAAGAATTTTTAATGCACTTCTGAGAAAAGAACAGTAAAGTAACAGAGAGGTGACATGACTTTCACTAAACCTATAAGTAGTTATTGACAAAGCATTATTCTTTCTTCAAAGAAATTCTTAAAATACATCCCTCAAGCAGAGACACAGCCAAGATTTTAACTAAGATATTTTGACTACAAATTATTGCATTCTACCAAATTGGAGCTTCATCATACATGTACCTAAAATGGATTAAAAGTGCTAAAATATTGATTCTTCCCAATTCCTGGAATAGCTAGGACAACCCCAGACTGTGCCAGTTGCCTCCTGTCAAATACCATTTCTGTGTGCACTATGAACTCAGAAAGATTTTAATCAATATACTACATCAAAAAGCTCCCAACTTTTTATTCCATATCACCTGTATAGTGCTGAAAATGAAAATAAAAATAATTATAAATCTCAAAAATAAGAGAGGGTAGTACTTTTATATCCATGTAGCAGCAGAACCCTTTTTGTCAAATTAATATGTAAAACCCACTATCTGGAAAAAAGTTATATTGATTCCATCATAAACATAAAAATCCGGCAAGATACACTTAACATCAAAATAAATAATTATAGTAATAGATTATAACCTGTTGGCTAAAACAGAAATCTATGAAGTTATGCTGCTATAAATAAGAAAATCAAGTTGAAAATTTGGTAAAGAATGGGATATTTACATAACTTGAGTGCTACTCTACAATACATTATATATGAAGGTAAAAAATAATTTTACTTTGAAGAAGCCTGGCATCTATTTCCTTAATCAAATGATCAAAGTTAACATCCTAATTATGAATCATCACATCTATGAAATTCCTGGCAAACTTGCATCATTCAGTTTTAACCATGAGTTTTAAAACAGTTTTAAAACAATCCAAATTTGAAGGACATTCTACTAAGTAACTAATTTGTTTTCAAAATTGTCTAGGTCAGGAAAGCCAAAGAAATCAAAAACTATTCCAGATTAAAAACTTGATACATGATAAATAAGTTCAGCACTGATTTTTAACTGGACCCTTTTACTAGAAAGGACATTATTAGTGCAGTTGGTGAAACTTAAATGGGTTTTAATAATTAGATGCTAGTAATATGGCAGTGTTAATTTTCTGATTTTATGGGTTGTTTACAATGTAACTATATACAAACATACCCTTTTTCACAGAAAATATATACTAAACTATTCAAAGTCAGTAGAACCTCATGTTAACAATTTACTGTTTTATAGTTTAGGAAAAAATTATTTGTACTGAACTTAGTAACTTAAGTTTTGATACTTTTAAGTCTGTTTTCCCAAATAAATCTCTGCATCTATCCCAAACACCTCAAGGTTCAATTCAGATCCCTCTGTCCAAGTCCTCTTTATTAACTATTCATAAGTGCTGCTTCTTCTAAGCTCTTTTTCTTGACATCTGTGGGATATCTTTTTCTCTATTTGTTCTTTTTAGTTACACATGACAGTAAGGGTGTGTTTTGATATATTATACATATATGGAGAATAACTTCCCATTCTTGTGGTTGTACATGATGTGGAGTTACACTGGTTATGTATTCATACAAGAACATAGGAAAGTTATGTCCAATTAATTCTACTGTCTTTCACATTCCCTTCCCTGCTCCCTTCCCTTCATTCCCCTTTGTCTAATCCAATAAACTACTATTCTCCCCTTATTATGTGTTAGCATCCACATATCAGAGAGAACATTTGGCCTTTGATTTTTTGGAATTGGCTTATTTCATTTAGCACGATGGTCTCCAGATCCATCCATTTACCATCAAATGCCATAATTTCATTCTTCTTTGTGACTAATATTTCATTGTGTACATATACATTCATTTATCCATTCATCTACTGAAGTGCAACTAGGTTGATTCCATAGTTTAGCTATTATGAATTGAGCTGCTATAAACATTGTTGTGGCCACATCACTATAGTCTGCTGATTTTAAGTCCTTTGTGGGATCTTTTATGTTAGTCCTTGTGAATTGCCTTTGTGAGATATCTTTTATGTTAGTACTTGTGAATTACCTTATGAACTTATCAGACCAAGTTATCTTGCCTTCTCAGGGAAACTAACCCTCAAGGACACGTGTGATGTTTTTGTCTTATTCAGTTAGTATAACCATATAAGTCTAGAATTTACAGAAAAACCAATAGAATTTTGTTTTATTAGGAAATTTGGGGGGAGATCCAAGATGGCAGACTAGAGGGAGGCTGCATTCCTTTTCACTCTGTAACTCCGGTTTCAAGCAGAGGATATCTGTTTCTTGGTGAGGCAGTTTTTGCTGCTTATCGATCCCCTGGTGTTTACCCCATTTGTCTGCTCTGATGACCTGCAGTCTGCCAGCATATCGACGCCTTTTTTGAGTGCAGATTGCTCACTGTCAGGTGCCTATCATCTGTCATTTGCCTGCCTCTCGCCTGTCCATCGCCTGCCTTACACCTATCCATCACCCAAAGCATGAGGTTCACCTCCCAATTATCTGACAACAGTCAGCAAACTGATCGCCACTGCCAGTGGAGCAACAGCTGCCTCCTGTTGCCTGGAAGTTCACTGTTACAGTACCTGTAGGATCCCTCAGCCCGACCAATCACTCCCTGCCTCTGGGGCCCTCACATCGACTGACTGCTCCCTGCCGCCAGGAACCCCAGATCAACTGACTGTGCCCTATCACTGGGACCCCAGACCGATTGATTGCACCCAGCCTCCAGGATCCCGCAAACACACCAGACCTCCAGGACCCCTGCCTGACCAACCATATCCTGCCTCCAGGACCTCCAGCTGACCATGTCCACACCCTGAGTGCAGCTCCCCATTTGCCAACATATTTCGAAGCCAGAGTGGCCATCTTGGATAATCCTGGAAGCCTTAGCTCCGATCTTTAGGTGGGGCAAATCCCATCCTGAGACGCCTGCTGGAGGCTTGAAGCTCATTGTCAGTTACCTCTCATGCATCAGGCTACTGAACACTGGGAGGTTTCATTACTATATGACTGTTATACTGTAGATTTTCTTTTTTCTCCTTATTGAAAAACTTTAATTAAGTTTTTATTTCTTTCCTTTTCTTGTTCTCTTTTCCTTTCGTTTACCTGTTCCCTCAGAGTCTTTTTCTCCCTTTTTTGCATGCTAACATCCAATGTCTTTTGATTACACTCTCACCCTTTCTATTATCTAGAACTTCAGTATATTCTTTTCTTACCCATTAACAGCTACATTCTACATCCCTCTACATCCTCTTTGTCCTCCATTTGAAACTGCAGACCTTATTGCAAATCTGTTTCTTTTACTGAAGATAATATTTGAACTCACTGTTTATTATGACAATTTTGTTATTGTCCTCATAGGGGCTATTTGGTCTAGGATTGCATAGTGTCTGAATTGGGCATTGCTAATATTGATCTCCCCTTTTAAAGAAAGGGTTTTGGAAACCTATAGGGCCACTATAAGCCTATAGGGGGAAATCTGCAATAGCCTGATCTGCACTGCTGGAGGGGAAGATACATGAACAACATGAAAAAACAAGCGAAGAAAATGATCCAAACAAATTTAGATTCTATAGTAATAGAATCCAATGACAGTACGTTAGAAGAAATGTCAGAAAAGGACTTCAGATTATACATGATTAAGATGATTCATGAAGCAAAGGGTGAGATAAGAGAATGCAGGCAATGAATGATAATACCAATAAGCTGAAAGAGCACCTATAGGAAGCAAAAGATCATTTCAACAAAGAGATAGAGATTCTCAAAAACAAAAACAAAAAACATAGAACCAAAACAAACGGGAATCCTTGAATGAAGGAAACAATAAACCAAATAAAAAACTCAATGGAAAGCATCACCAAAAGACTAGACCACTTGGAAGACAGAACCTCAGACAATGAAGACAAATATTTAATCTTGAAAATAAAGTCGCCCAAACAGAGAAGATGGTAAGAAATCATGAACAGAATCTCCAAGAGCTATGGGACATCATGAAAAGACCAAATTTAACAATCATGGGGATTGAGGAAGGCACAGAGATACAAACCGAAGGAATGAACAACCTATTCAATGAAATAATATCAGAAAATTTCCCAAACCTGAAGAATGAAATGGAAAATCAAATACAAGAGACTTACAGAATACCAAATGCACACAATCACAACAGATCCACACCAAGGCACATTATAATGAAAATGCCTAACATTCAAAATAAAGATAGGATTTTGAAGGCCACAAGAGAAAAGCATCAGATTACATATAGGGGGAGACCAATACGGATAGCAGCTGACTTCTCAACCCAGACTCTAAAAGCTAGAAGGGCCTGGACCAACATATTTCAAGCTCTGAAAGAACATGGTTGCCAACCAAGAATCCTGTACCCAGCGAAACTAACCTTCAGATTTGAAGATGAAATAAAATCCTTCCATGATAAACAAAAGTTAAAAGAATTTACAAATAGAAAGCCTGTGCTATAGAATGTTCTCAACAAAATATTCCATGAGGAGGAAATGAAAAACAACAATGGAGGTCAGCAAAGGGAGGAACTAACTTAGAGAAAAACCACTCAAAGGAGAAACCAAGCGAAGTTAAAAACCGAAAATAAGCCCAAATGAATGGGAATACATATCATATCTCAATAATAACTGTGAACGTTAATGGCCTAAACTCCTCAATCAAGAAACATAGACTGGCAGAATGGATTAAAAAGAAAGACCCAACAATATGCTGCCTGCAAGAGACTCATCTCATAGAAAAAGACATCCACAGACTAAAGGTGAAAGGATGGGGGAAAATCCTACCATGCACATGGACTCAGTAAAAAAGCGGGAGTTTCCATCCTTATATCAGATAAAGTGGACTTCAAGCCAAAGTTAGTCAGAAGAGATAAAGGAGGACATTTCATACTGCTTAAGGGAACCATAAATCAGGAAGACATAACGAATGTAAATATTTATGCCCCCGAACAATGGTACATCCCTGTACATCAAACAAATCCTTCTCAATTTCAGGAATCACATAGACCACAACACAATAATTCTGGGTGACTTTAACACACCGCTGTCACCACTAGATAGATCTTCCAAACAAAAACCAAACAAATAAACCATAGAACTCAATAACACAATCAATAACCTAGACTTAATAGACATATATAGAATATTCCATCCATTAAAGAGCAGATTCACTTTCTTCTCAGCAGCACATGGAACCTTCTCAAAAATAGACCATATGTTATGCTGCAAAGCAGCCCTTAGGAAATGCAAAAAAATAGCGATACTGCCTTGTGTTCTATCAGATCATAATGGACTGAGAGTAGAAATCAATGACAAAATAAAAAATAGAAATTACTCCAATACCTGGAGACTAGATAATATGCTATTGAAGGAAATTTGGTAATGCAGTAATGATGTAATATTTTATGTATCTATATTTCTCATAAAAACTTCAGTCTTATTTTTTCTTTACCCAAAACCTCATAAATAAACAATAACAATTATATCTTGCTTCAGATGGTTTTGAGATGTGCAATAATAATAAATAATTGCATTCTAGGACTAGGGAAAATGTCTATTGTTGGAATTATTTATTTAGAAATACAGAAACATGTTTATGAGAGGGAAAAAAGCGCATTTAGTCATTCAGAGTTTTAAAACCACCACATTTTGTTGCCTTTTTAGCCGTTTTTTTAAGCCCTTTCTCCCTTGCACAGTAATTTTTATTATTATTGACCTACTGTTTTATATCATGGTTTTTTTCCTTTACATTTTGCATATTTGGTTTAAATCCTGTTCTTTTTTTCTTGATGAATATTTTCCAATATCATTAAATGTTCTTTGACAATAAATAATACTTCCTCATATAAATGCAATGTTAATTTACTAAAAATCATTCCTCTGTCTTTGATAATTATTTCTGTTTTGGTTATAAGTTTTATATGGATGATAGCTTTAAATTTTGTGTGTAACTTTGGCATAACCTCAGAAATGCACACAAAAGCTTGGGCTGTAGCCAAAATAGACTCTCTATATTGAACCTACTGTATCAATTTATATCCTCTGTATAGACAGTATTTGTTTTACTGCCCCATAGGAATGTTTTCAGTAATAGCCAAGGTAACATTCCTTCAGTTTTATTAGGGAGGGAGTGATCATTGTTCAGACAAGAGCTAACAACTTGTCCATAAAGACATTAACATAGACTGTAGGTTAGGCCAAGCTTCTTTTTATGAAGTGACCATCTCAGCAGGCAGGGTATAGGTCTTTAAGCTCTTGTGTTGAATAGCAGGCAACTATGTAGCAAGCTACATAGAACTTTCTCTTGAACTCTTGGTCTTTTTCAATAGAAATTCTTATGGTGTTTCTTCATTGAAATAATTACTAAATTGCAGTTATTGTCAAGAATTTGGTTAAGTGGTAGAACACTTGCCTAGCATGTGGAAGGTCCTGGGTTCATTCCCCAGTATTAGAAAAACAAAACAGAACCAAAAACAACAACAACAAAAACCTGCTTTTTTTTTTTCTTTCTCTGCTGTAACACTTGAAATGTATGGATACTGTGATTGGTAAAACCACTAAGACATTGAATGTGCTTGTAAAATTTTCACCCTATTAAAAATCTTGAACAAAACCTGATAGTATTTTAAACAAAATAAAAGAGAAAAAGGCATCAACCTAGTTTCTTTAGGAGGTAGGAATAAATCTAATGAGCTTAAGAATTAATCAGTTTTAAAACTGTTATCCATTTCAAATTGGTACATCTTCCCTTTCTTTGCTGTAGGAACTTTACAGTGGTAGCAGAGACTGCAATATTCTTGCTTGGGTACCATCCTTATGTGAACCAGTTCCTGATGATGATGAGGTAAATATTATTTGTACAAATGGTATAGTGATTCCTAAATCATAAGAAATAAAGTTTTATTAGTTTATATGGGAGAACTTTTAATCATTTCTTGCTGTTTTCTGATTGTAAAAATAATTTGTTACATTTGGAAGATTCAGAAAAATATAATATTAAATTTCTCAAGTTGGATTGATTATTAAGTATTTTTTTACACTTTCCTATACACGTATTTATTTATTTATTCCCTTTTATTTATTTATTTATTTTTCTCTTTTCACTTTGCTGGAGATCAAAGCCAAGGACCCCAAACTTGCTAGGCAAGTGCTCTACCACTGCTTACCCTCCTAGCCACTGCTTTTTTTAAAACATAGTTAATATAATTATTGGACATATAATTTGATATCCATTTTAAACTTTATTTTTAATAATATAATATTGTTTCATGTGTATATCACAATTTAAATATTTACCTATTTCTATTGATTACAAACAGCATCAAGGCAAATATCTGTTCACAAACTTCTTTTTCTTCTTTTCTTTCTTTCTTCCTTCCTTCTTTCATTGCTTCCTTCCTTCCTTATATTGGGGATTGAACCCAGGGTTGCTTTACAACTGAGCCACATCACCAACCCTCTTATCCTTTTATTTTCATTTTGAGATAGGTCTCACTGAATTGCCCAGACTAGCCTCAAACTTGCAATTGTCTTCTCTCAGCCTTCACTATAGATATTTATAATTATGTCTTAGGCTAAGATTCCTAGACCTCTTGACTTATCATATATAACATAATTAAGTCTCTTTCATTTCATGCTGTCAGATTTTACCAATTTACACTTCTATTTTGTAATCTAACTGTACCTATCTTAGAGTGTAAATTAGAATACATATGACATTATGAATAAAGAGCCTTAAAAGTGCAGTGGGTAAACAAATATGAATAAGACATGATCCCTAGCCTTTAGTAGCCTCTTTTTAAAAAATTATTATTTTTACTGTATGTCAAGCTGTAGTAAAATAAAGGTTGTCTAACGTTGCTTTCTCTCCCTCCAAGAATTACTCTATTTGGGCTGTTAATCATTCCCATTTATATTAATTTCTAGGATATAAAAGTTTGATGTCTAAAAGAATTTTTATATAATTTTTTAAGCTAGAAGCATATTACCTTATACTACTTAATTGTCAGGCTGTTTTATTATATCCTGAGGAATCTGCTCCTCCCCCCACTTCTTATTTAGTCATGGTCATGTTAAGCTTATCTGAACTCCTAATCACTTTTTCCTGCCTGAGATTCATAGGACAGGTACAGCTTAAATCTGACTTCTCATCAAGACTCCTACTTTAGTTTGACAGTCACATAATACTTACCTGTTTCACTTATATCTTACGTAGATATATATTTATGACACAGAAAACCCTGAAACTTTCTAGTAATTACCCTCAGAAATTTTAAAGTTATCAAGGTATTTCCCTGATAGATGTTAATTTTGGTTTCATTTCTCCTTTCCAGTATTTGGACTGGAGTAGATCTCCCTCTCTTCATTCCTGTAGCACTCACAACTCTTTGTCAGTACAATAATCAACCTGGTGAGATAGAGATGACTATGTTCAAACATAGATTGGATGTCCACTAGGAGGAGATGTTGTTGAGAAAACTGAAGAAATAGAAGGTGGTTACACATAAAGATGTAATAAAATAAAATATGTAATAAAATGTAATAAAAATGTAGATGGATTTAATATGCATATTACTGTTTGGGAATCTCAAATGGTAATACATACTAAGTCCATCTACATTTTTTTTCCATCTACATTTTTATTGCAGCTTTTAACTGCAAGTATGACATCTTATTTGTGATTGTTTTAACAATAAAATGTATTTCTAGTTATAAAATGTATTCATATTATCTTTGTCTTACCATTACTAAAAATAGTAAAATTTATACGCAGATAATAGCACACTTTTCATTTATTAGTGTTCCTTTGCTTGCCATAGCAAAAATAATATATAAAGAGAAATAATGTTGATTCTTTGTTGAGTCTTCAAATGAAATTAAAATGTTTAATAGTTTATACATTGTGCTTCTATAGTAAAATTAGGAGGCATGACCTTTATTTTAGTTATTCACCCAGGAATATTTTCGGTAGACATTTATGGCAGAGTTAAAGGTTTCTAAAGACAGTAGGGAAGAATCACCTGACCCCCTGAGTACAATACTTCTTTGAATAAACTCCCATTAAATTATCTAACTTTGTAGTTAAATTGTCAATCCCAAAAGGTCGGAAATTCAGTAAACATTTAGATAAAAGAATAAATGAACAGACTTCAGTATTCTTGGAAGCAAGTGGACTGCTGCTAGATGTAAGTGAGTGGTTATCTAGGATTTGATCATAGTTTTGTATCTGGACATTTAGGGAAAGGTAATAGAATTTGGGTTGTACATTAAAGTAATGAGAGTCAGATGCTGGGGATATAGCATTAGTTTAGTTATGCACTCTGATCTATTTAACAACTATAAAGAATGCCTAAGTTAATATATTGCTTTCCAGCCCCTGGAAATTTACTGGCTTTTTTTCTACTGTTTTCATTCTTTGAATTATAAGATTCTAAGTCATAATGTTCATCAACATAAGTTATTAAAGGTAATACATCTAAGATAATTTAACAGTACTTTTGGTGATGATATGTTATTGGAATGTGGATCCAAACAAACTAGCAAATGTAAAAGCTGCAGAATAAGCAGCAGATCTGACTCATGATGCTCAGAAACTTTAAAAAAAAATCTTAAAAGTCTTTTAGTTATTTGCTAGAGAATAAGAAGGTAGCCACTTGAGTTTCCCAAACAAGGGAATTGATTTGGTAATTCACAGATAATTAAAATTTTTCGAGATGCTGATTACCTTTATTAGGTATAGCACTAAACTTGTGAGAATATTGTGATGTTTTCTTGTTATTTTAAACAAAGACTATCCAAATGCTTGTTACTCTTTAGAGAAATCTTCCAGGGAAGTCTATGTGTGAATTACAGACATGTTACCATTTCTGTTGTATTTTCCATGTACTTCTAAACTACTTTACTAACCATATAAAAATAAACAAACTTACTACTTAGAAACCCTTGGACCAAAATGATATTATTCAGCTTGATGAACAACTTACTCCTCATATTGGGGTATTCGTTTATTTATAAAAGTCAAGTCCATCCAAACAGTGAAAAGTTGGCAGTATTAATATACAGGATTGTCAAGTTAAACTGTAGACCTGGAATCCAGTCTTAATCTCATGGATGTCAGTGTTCCACCTTCTCCAGATAATCATTTAGAGTTACAGAAATACCTTTAACAATAGCATCATTATACATATGTATGTATTTGGAGATGATTAATTTGAGGGAGACACAGGTTATTTGGATATAACACCCAATATATCTTTTAAATAAAATTACATTTTCTTGTTGTGTTTGGTTTCATATATTACTTTTGTTTTTAAATTAACAGTTATATAGTTTCTTTCAAAATAATCAAATTGCTCTTCATCTGAGCCTAAAATTATGAAATAGAAAAATAGAATCTTTTTCTTTCTTTTTCTTTGTTTAGTCTACAACCAAATCACAGTTAAATCCAGCTTTTGAAGATGCCTGGAGTAGCAGTGATGAGGAAGGATGAGTATCAACCTTTAGTACCTTTTTGTCTCTACTGATGAAACTTTTCAAACAGCACTGTTTGTGTGAGATATTTTTAACTGTCCACTCAGTTACTGACAATTAAATTAGCTTTGAATTTGGATGACATTTTTTCATCATTTTTTAAAAATGAGGTTAATATTTGTGTGAAGTCCTGAAACAGTCTTCCATACAGTTTGTTTAATCAAAATTTGACTGTTCAATCCCAGTTGCTTTGGCCAGGGGCAACAACTGTTACTACAATACAATAGCAGAAGTCGTGTCTCAGTTGAAATTACGAACAGATTGTCAGACTTGTGTATTCTTTCTTATATATTCATATTTTGCTATGATTTCATTTAACTGTGGATCATCTAGATTTATGTTAAACAGCTTTGGACTTATTATCTTCTGCCATCCAAATAGCACATCACAGGAGGCTTTTAAGTGGGTGACATCCCACGTTTGCTTTAAGTCAGAAACATCTTGTACTCATGCTTAAACTCCTTTCTATGAACTCGCTAAGCTGTGATCAAGTCCTGTTTCATTCATCCAAGCAGAAAATGTCCTAGCAGGGAATCTGGCTTAAACATGAAATGTTGTCATAAAATTTCTATTTTATTCTCCCCTTTTCTTGTGTCAACCCACAAATGATTATTATGAAGCTAACATTTTTTCTTTTCTTTCTTTCTTTCTTTCTTTTTTTTCTTTTTTTTTTTTTTTTTAACTGTGCTGGGGTTTGAACCCAGGGGCTCACACATGTTGGGTAAGCACTTTATCAACAAGCATCCCCGGCCTCTATGAATCTAATCTTATATTCCCTTTTTTTTCCTGATTCTTTTACCAACAAGAGACTTAAAAAAAGAGGTTTTCATGAACTAATTTTTCAATATTTTGAGTTTTTAAAGTGTATAACTATTAGGCCTCATATCAGACCTTCCTTGTCAAATATTGTCCATACAAGAGTTTTCTGAAACCCAGACCATTATACTCTCACTTTTTTTCCCTCTTCGTGAGAATGTTTTTTACCTTTAAGAAAGTTATTAAAATAGGATTTTTTTAAATGTTAAGAAATAAGACTTCTAAACTCTAAGGAATTATGTTGCTTCTTTCTAGTTATCTAAATATATGTACTCATTGTAAATCAGACAAGATAAAAACTTTAAAAAGAAAGTAGTGGTCACCTGGAATCAATACTCTAGGATAACCATCACTAACATTTTAGCCATTCTCCATGCATCTCTTTATGACACATAATTTTACATAATGGGATATTCAGTATGCTGATATTATCATAGAAACCCCTTTCTTCTAACTTCAGTACCTCATTCTTCATCTCTTATACCTCTTGCCACAATCCAACTTATTAAACTGGTAAAACTGGTGTTCTTTCATATTGCAATATTATATAGACCTAAGAAGACATGTGGGTTTGTTTTGGTACTATAGATTGAACTCAGGCGCACTCAACCACTGAGCCACATCCCCAGCCCTATTTTGTATTTTATTTAGAGACAGGGTATCACTGAGTTGCTTAGTGCTGAGGCTGGCTTTGAACTTACAATCCTTCTATCTCAACTTCCTGAGCCCCTGGGATTACAGGCATGTGCCACTGTGCCTGCCTGATTTGTATTTTTAATTTTACAAAAATGAGACAGACATATTTCTGTCTTCCTTTTTTTTTTTTTTTTTTTTAGATACAGCTTTTATAGATTCCTCCATGCCATCTTTGTATAAAGAAGCCATTCTTTTTACTAACTGCGTAATGTTCCATCATGTGATTATACCACAAATTTTTTCCCATCACTTCTGTTTAGGGCCATAAGAACAGTATAGATTATGAACTGCACAATATTTTCCTTAGGTAGTGTTATGGTGTGAATATAAATTATTCCAGAATGACCCATGTGTTGAAGGCTTGATCCCAATGCAGCAGTGTTCAGAGGTGGGGCTCTTGAGAAGTGATTAGATTGTGAGGGCTCTGACCTCATCTGTGATTAATCCACTGATTCATATTTGATGGAAGGAGGTGGGAACTTTAGGTGGTGGGGCCTCATTGAAAGAAGTAGGTTATGGGGTCATGCCCTTGGAGACAATATCTTATCCCTGGTTCCTTTACCCCCACCTCTTTGTGCTTCCTGGCTGCGATGAGCTGACAGCTTTCATCTGCCACACCCTTCCTCCATGGTGTTCTGCCTCTCCGTCCCAAAGCAATACACCCAGCTGACCATAGACAGAGATCTCTGACACTGTGAGCTAAAATAAATCTTTCTTCCTTTAAGTTCCCTTTCTCAAGTATTTGTCACAGTATAGAAAAGGTAAGTAGCACAGGTGGTCTATTTGGGTAGTACAGTTTACTTACTGAATATTATCTTTTCCTCTGATAGAGGAAATAGTAGTTTTTCTATGTGTAGGGTTCTTGGGTTATAGTTCTTCTTCCTTAGTTTATAGATATTGTGTACTCTTTTTTTCCAGCTTCTTACGTTGCAGATGAGACTTCCCAAGCCAGTGTTATTTGTTTTTTCCTTTGTAAGGAACTCATTCTTTATAGTGGAAGCTTGTAAACTGTGAGAGTTTTTTCTCCTTATCTTTATAGTCTTTCAGTTTTATCAGCATATCTGATCCTTTTTCCTTCTCTCTTCCTTTCTCTCCCCCCACCCCTATCATTTCTGGGACTACTGCGCTTTTGCAGTCTAAAGGCTCAAACTGTTTCTTGACTTAGGGATATTTTCTTCTAATAATTGTTTAAGTATTGCTTTTCCTTGTAGTTGTCATTGTTATCATCCTCCTCTCCATTTTTTTTCCTACCTCTTCTTCCTCTTCCTTTTCTTCCTTCTCCATAATAATTGCATGTAACGTCTATGTTGATCTTCTATAGTCTGATCTTTTCCTTCCTGCTTGTCTTTCATAGTATTATTATTGTGATTACAGTACCTTATAGGTAATAGGTGCTCACTAAGTACTTGTTTTGTTATTTCTGTTCTTTACCTGATGTTTATGCTTGATTTTAAAGGTCATTAATTTGGTCCTGACTACAGTCATGAGGAGAGACTTCAATTATTGTTTTGTTCCCTTCTCCACCCTAAACACTTTTATATTTTTATATTTTCTTTTCTTTTTCTTTTAACACTTCTAGGGAAATATGGGAGGTCTAGAGAAGCTCCTACTTGAAACTTTTAAAAAGTATTTATTCAGTTGCTACTTGTCAAGGCTTATTCACAGTAGATATCAAGGAACCTATCATGAAGGCAGTGGTTGCTTAAAACTTGTCTGCAGTGCCTTGAATATTTTTACATATTTTCCTTCTACACAGTCTTACTAACAGTATGTGACTTTTAGTCATGTAAAATAGTTTTATCCTGCTGTATATCAAAGAATACTTATCCAGTTTTTTATTTCACCTCAACTTGACCCTAGTTTTAACTAAAGTCATTCATGCTATACCTATGAAACACCTAGTTTTCAAAAATTAAATGTACATGTTTTATTGATGTAGCCCTAACCTTGTTAAACAGCAAACTTAAAGGTAGCATCATAGATAGTTTTGACCTAACACTTGCTACCAAGCCTTTACTTTATAATTGATTAAGAAAACACCTTAAAATGGAGAAAAAATTATTTACTTTAAGTGAAGCTTCCTTTTTGTATAGGTTATACTAAAAAATTTCATTAAACTAGATTTTTTAAAAAATTTAGAGAAAGCTTTGAAAATGAACCCTTAAATTAAACCAATTATAAGATACAAATAACTTCAAAATGATGACTTTTCATTAAGGGACAAAAAAGTATATAGAGCCCACTATTGATGAGACACCAGAAAACAAAAACCTCTTTAGCTCTCTTATTTAAAATTTGAATGAGATAATCATAGAAAAAGTTTACATCAACAAACTAATCCAAACTATCTTTCAAAGATAAATTACTAGCTCAAAATGGAAAGAAAAGTCTCCAATTCTTTATTAAAATATGGGTTGTATAGTTATTACTCAAATATTTAATTACTGTTCCATAATATATTAGTACTCAGATATTTCTATCTAAATGATACAACTATAGAAGACTAGAAAAGCTAAATAGACTTCTTTACATTACATGAGTTTACAAATGCTTTGGTAAATTTCTTTTTCTTTTTTCATATTTATATACTATTTATTAAACCTGAAATAAAAACTCTTGAGTATCATTAAAACAGTAAACTTGGGCTGGGGTTGTGGCTCAGTGGCAGAGCGCTTGCCTAACATGTTTGGGGCACACGTTAAAAAAAAATGAATGAATAAAGGTATTATGTTTTATTGAGATTTTGTCTTTCAAAAAGTATAGCAGAGAGAGCCAATTACAAAAAGAACAGACACTTGCTTTGTATTGTAATAAAGGTTCTAGATACCTGGAGGTGAAATCTAGTGCTCATGCTAGAGAGTTGGTTCTTCCTTTTTTTTTTCTTCCATTCTGCAGAGTATCTAACAAAAGTTCAGTTGTGCATATGACTTTTCTTCTTTGCAAAGAACAAGTGAAGTCCTTCTGTGCTGCCTAGAATCACTGTAGCAAACCTTAGTGTCTAGAAGCATTACAGGTCATGTATTGTATTACAAACTTATGTATCTTACTAGTTCTGACAACAACATCCTAAAATACAGGAGGCATAGTTCTTTTGCTATCATCTTAGTTATTTTCTGGTGGTTTTTTTTTTCCCCCTCTTTTTAAATTAAACAATAGAAAATTCAAAACAAGGAGGTGAGCGGGAATAAGACAAAAATGCATTATGTGACCTCTCTTAGTGCTCCTTGTGTAAGAGCCTGCAAATGAATGCCCTTTAGGACTAGCCACTCCTCATGGAGATAATGGTTTTTAATCTATCAGTTTTGTACTTATGGGTAGATACAACTCACCTGGTTTATGATTTCTTAAGGTTTGGGAAGAAATGGGTTTTGTAATCCTAAACTGATTTGTTATTCTGTCATAAAACCACAATGAAGTCAACGTGTGAAGATCCAAGTTCCTCAAGCTTCTCCTGTTTTCAATGTCGTGTCAAATTATAGATGGTTATTGCATAAGTTTTACAGAACTTCTTAGCCCTAGACCTGGACAGTGACAGTTTCCTTGGCACTGGTGGTCTACTCTTGAAGGCAGCAAATGTTTGGCTCCAGTGATTTGCACAAGCCATTTCTCTTTTGCTCATTTCATCTTTTGCAACAAGCTTCGCAACAGCACTAAATCAGGATCTATTAACATCTTTTTGGACAAACACCAGCAGGAGCATTGAGCGTGCCACACAGACACCTCTCCAACTTCTCTTCACCCTGCATGTTGGCTCCCTCCACTGTTGTGTAGAATATGTATACCTTCTAAATAAATACACTATTCAAACTTGTGTTAAAATAAGGAAATAATGTTCCTAATGTGTCTTTGAGAATTGAGTTACCTGTTTTATTATACAATTGTAATGTTTTCATATATTACATATGCAAAATTTTGCCTGTTTCAGTCAGTACTATGGAAAAAAATTTTATTAAAAATAACTCAGTGATAACTATGGACATTAAAGAATGGGGAGATTATTTTTCAATTATATTGGTTTTATAAAAAGTAAATGATAAATAAGGGACTGGAAATCAGAAGACCTAAGATATAATCTTAAACATTTAGATAATACTTAGGTAATATTTAGATATCTTTTTACCCTTTTTTCATTAGTTAGAATACAAAACATGAAGGGGACAAAAACTGTAATAGAAAATAATTAAAGTTCATTCCTACTCTTAAATCACATACTGTAAGATTTTAAAAGCATTTTAAAATGGTGTTCACTGTGTGAAATGTATAAATAGAGGTTTTTATTTAAGACACATGTTATTGAAGGTAAGGGTGGGTGTCATTATAATAAGTTTCATGAATTGCCTTATAGTGGAATGAAAATGTAGTTTTGCCAAAACTAAATTTTTAAAGTTTCCATCCAAATTATTATTGGAGTTATCACTGATTAGCTGTTTGATTTTTGCAAGTTAACATCCTGAGTTAATTTCTTAATTCTGTAGAAAGAAGTTTACAAGGTTTAAAAATAAGTGAAATAAAGTCCTGATGCATAAGAATCATGCAGCAGCTAGTAGAACTCCTATTTAAAATCTCAAAATTTGGGGGTTATGATCTTCTGTTAAAATTCACTCACATTTTACTTCAAGAACATGATCTGCTTATTTACTTTGTCTCTCTCTCCTAGAATGTGTGAAAAGGGCAGAGATTTTGTCTATTTTTTAAATTACTATATCTTAAGCACTGAGAACATTCCTAAACAGTTGATTCCAAAATTCATTGAATTAATTAGAAAACAACACCATTACCAAGACTTTAACTGCATCACAATAATTCTACTCACAAATAATTATTATTTTTGTAATTTAAAGTGTTGTTAAATATCAGTTGATAATCTGGGTGTTACCTTAACCCTGTAGTCCTCTCCCAAAAGGGCAGAGGGTCCTTTTCTCAGAGTTGCTATTAGCATTTACACCCAACATAGAACCTCACTGAATCTTTCAAAGTAGATTCTTCGCTTATTAATTATATCCTATCAACAAGTTATACTGGGGGGCTTAAAATGGGGGGCTTGCCTCATGAATCTCAATAGCTAAACAAAAAAGTAATGGAATTTTATGAAGTTCTGAGTTCAGAATTCCCTATGAGTTCTTCTCCACTTCTGATTGGACTACATATTTCTCTATTGCATTTGACTCCAAAGAGCCGGGTGTTCATCTTGTTTATCAAAGTATAGAAAAAATAAAAAATATTTCTGAAATGTTTACACATTTTGGGTCATTGATTTTCTACCTAAAAAGAATGTGGGAAAAGTAAGACGAGGGCTCACAATGTCAAACGTTCACAAAAGGCAGGAAGACATGGTAAATGTGAAAGAGTAGGAGTACCAAGAATCAGATTCAAGAATTATAATCATATTCTTTTTATTGTACTGTTTTAAGCATGTAATGTAATAAATATATGATATTGGAGATAAATTTCCTGATACAAAATTCAAATATGCAATGTGTAAATATTTTGATTTTATTTTTTTCCTCTATAATTCATTATTTTTTTAATCTTCAACCAGAGGAAATGTGACATCTTTCTTCTACACCATCTGGAAGCAATATTAATTTTATTCAGATAAATAATGCAAAAGTTTTTCATAGATGTTTCTTCCAAAACATAGATTCCTTGCTTAGCATCTTTTTTTTTTTTTGTACATTTGAAATATCAGCCCAACTGATTTATAAAATTCTGATCAAGGTTTGTTTTCAAAAGTATACTTCAGTATACTAACTTTCATTAAAAAAAAAAAAAAAAAGGAAAATTGAGCTAAGTTTGTTTATCTTCAAGAATTTTGAAATCAAATAACCTAAGAATTTGCCATGGTTTGGATTTAGAATATCCCCCAAAGGACATGTTTTTAAAGTGTTGGTCTTTATCTTGGTGCTCTTGGGACTTGGTAGAACTTTTAAGAAGTCAGGCCCAGTAAAAGGAATTTAGGGCATGAGGGACATGCCTTGAAGGGACTATTGGGATCCCAGCCCCTTCCTCTCTTTGCTTCCCAGCTACCATGAGGTGAGCAACGTCCTTCATCACATGTTCTTAACATGATGTACTGTGCTGCCACAGGCTCAAAACAACAGTTTCAAGCAACTATGAAATAAAACCTCTGAAACCATGAGCCCAAATAAATCTTTTCCTTCATTAAGTTGATTTGCTCAGGTATTTTGTTACACTTACAGAAAGCTAACACAGAATTCAGTTCTTAGCTCCATAAGGGGAATCCTCCTTACTTTATGGTAAATGACTTCTACCTGTGAAAGTATTTTTCCTGGTTGAGTTTCCCAAATGTACAATTTAGCTAGAAATTTGATGAATAAAATGATTGATTCATTTGTGTAGCTATTTGTAAATACACTTGCAAAGAAATAAGAGTATATCAGTTCAACCAAAGGTCCAGTCATTTGACTAAGTCTTCACTAATGAGTTCAGTTGACACTTCTTTTAGGTAACATAAACCAGTTTCTTACAACCATCCCTCCACCCAAAATCTGTCTCATACCACATTGGTTGTACATACAATTCAAGTAAAGAATTCATGGACTCTTGTGGTTCAAACCATCGTAGCACATCTAATTCCTAGTCTGAATTACCACATTCATGACATGCTCTTTTTCAATAAAATGTGACTCTTATTGAATTATAAAACAGTCATATGACTTGTGCAAACTGCCAGTATGAATTTACATTTTGTAAAACAACTGTAGTGTTAGCATTGACTTACTGGAGTGCCTTCTACAGTCCTGTTTATAGGCACTTATCACACAAAAATCATTTCCTGATGTGTCCATTACTGGCACAAGGTTCAAAAATTATTCAAACACTTAAATCTTTTCAGATACCACAAATGACTCTAGTTAATTGGGTAGTATTTATATCCTTTATATCTGTACTCTCATTGGCTGAAAAAAAGCTACAAATAATTTAACCTTTTCATGCAACTTTGTAATATGAGTCCATTTACCCAACTTGAACATGCTAGGAAATATTGCATGTGGTAAAATTTCTATTTGCACACATTTATGATCAGGACACAATTCTGCTACATTCCACCTTTTTTTAAACCCATCATTAGCAAAAGGTTTTCATGCCAAGAAAAAATGTTCACTTAATGTATTTTACTATCACTGTGCTTACATGGGAAAAAAACCCTGGCATTCTAGTCCTTATTTTCAATTCATTAAGTTTCTCATTACATGTGTTTACTATTCTGGTCATTATTCTTGAAATAGTTTATTTCATAATAGTTTCTTAAGTCATGTATATTTAGTACAGTGTGCACTAATAGTTGGGGTATAGTAGTAGTCACATAAGGAATGTTTTTACTTCTATGACATATTCTTCTCTTGGAACACTTGGTTATGCAGTTTTTCATTTTCTCATTTTTAATGAAGAGAAAAACAGTATGATGCAATGATAAATGCCAACTCCCAACATTAGGAAGACATTAGGTAGCATGATTGTGATAAACCCAAGAATACCTGCCCAAGAGCAGTGGCTTTTGTGAATTAGGATTTGGTTTATCTGAAAACCCAAAACAGCATAGTTTAAAGAAAAACTAGGCCAATTTATTTTGATAAAGTACGGAAAGGCAGTCTTCTCGGCTGGTTCCAAGATCAGGAGCATATGACTGTTTTATAATTCAGTAAGAATCACATTTTAAAGATCAGGATGATGATGCTCTTTCTATTATATGGTTTTTGCACCCTCTATTAGCAGTCTCCCCCTTGTAATACAAGATGATTGCTCTAGCTATTTTATCCACATTCTAGACTGAGAGAAAAGGGAAAAAGAAGATATGCACCTTCTTCTGTCCCATTGGCCAGAATTTCTGGTCACACCTAACAAAAAAGGAAGCTGAGTCTTTATTCCAGATGGTATGCACTTAGCCAAGACCAGGAGTTCAATTACTACACACACGCACAACAAATACTTGGGAACAACTATGCCATGTTCAGGAAATAGGGAAATTTGTAGCTATATCAGAGTAAGCAGAAAAGGAGACTATTCGGAGATAAGGATAAGAAGTAATAGGGACAGGTGACAGATTGTGAAAGGTCCTAGAGGCCTTTGAAAAGACTTTGGTTTATTCTCTGAAATGGGGTATGTTGTAGGGTTTTGAACAGAATGACATGAGATTCTGGTCACTGTGTTGACACATACTCTAGGAATGAGGGCAACAGCATACTCAGGGAGCTGATTAAAACACTATTGTTATAAAGAAGGTGAGATTAAGAAAACTAATCCATTAAAGAAGAAATCCAAAGAAGTTGCCAGGTCTTACCTAGCAAATATCAAAGACAGATGGAAGGAAGACCTATTCATTTCTTGCTTTCTGCCGAGTGAGACTAAATTTTTTACTGAGAGCACAACCTTACCAGTCAAGGCATGCCCACTATTGTAACAGATAAACTAAAAAAAATAAAATAAAATAAAAATCAGAGGCTTAATGTAATATAAATCTGTCCATAATTCACATATGATCCTTCTCCAAATGCTAATTTGAGAACTCGGGATACCTTCCATCTTGTGGCTCCACCACATTCAACAAACAGGTTTTTTTTCAGGTTGGTGCAGGGGAAAGAGCTTAAAGGACCTCAGTTGGTGTTCACCTGGTAAATGAATGAGGCCTGCAAGTGCCAAGCAACAATTTGTTCAAATTCTGCTGGCTGGAACTCAGTCACGTGGCACGTAAACTGTCATGGGAAGGAGAGCCCAGCTGTGTGCCCAGGAGAAAATGGAAATAAATGTCACGAATAGTTAGTTATCATAAACTCAAGCTGTAAATGGGCATACCTTTCATTTCTACATGCCTGTCACTACAACATTCTGTGTCCCCTTTGTTCAATATACCAAGAGCTAATTCCCTTATGGATTAGAAGTTATAAAGAGCTGCCTACTTGTATGCCCACCGTTGTTTTCACTTACCTGCAGAAATTCTCCTGAAGCCTTCTGAACAGATTTTATTGTTCCTCATCAGCCTAGAAGAAAGAAGATGAAACAAGTGAGCTGTAACTGAATGACTAATAAATTTTGCTTTTTGAGATTATAAATCACAACTCCTCTACCCTCATTTCCTACAGTGTTTTATCTGCACAATTGCTTTATCATTTAGAAATGAGAAACTCATTTTAAATGTATTAAAATGGATATGCAAAATCAAGAACAACAGATGAAGGATAATACCTTTTAAATTACATCCATGTTCAGAGTCAACTCCTGATGATCTGTGCCAAAGAAACAGAAAAGTGGCCAACACAAAGCAATTTGTAATTTCCTTTTTTTGTTTAGGAATGCAGTCACTAGCATATATACACCCATCTCCACTAAGGATGATTTTCAGAGCAGGCCTCCACTGTCACTTGTGCCAAATGATCTATAAACATTGATTAACTGGGGGCTGGGGATATAGCTCAGTTGGTAGAGTGCTTACCTTGTAAGCACAAGGCCCTGGGTTCAATCCCCAGCACTGCAAAAAAAAAAAATTGATTAACTGAATATACATTATACCTATAAGGATACATAATTTGTGCACTTCAATCAAAGGATGCTTTTTTTTTTTTTTTTTTTTTTTTTTTTTAATGAGAAATGACATCAGGATTGCTTTACCATGGAGTTACATTCCCAGACCTATTTTTTTTCTTTTTTTTTTTTTTTTTGAGACAGGTTTGCACTAAGTTGCTTGGGGCCTTACTAAGTTGCTGAGGCAGACCTCTAACTTGAAATCCTCCTGCCTTAGCCTCCTGAATCACTGGGATTACAGGTGTGTGCCACTCTGCCGTCGCAAAGCCTCCATTCTTTCTACAAATAAAGGCAATTTGACTAATTTGATGTTCACAACTGTGGTTCACAGATACTGTCTTATAACTCCTAGTGCCTCTCTCTGCTTACTTATCACAATTTTATTACAGTAGCAGTGCTAAATGTGTCCTTTAAAATCTGTATGTTGAAAGCTAATCAGCAATGTGATAACCGTTGGAGGTGGAGCATCTAAGAGGTGATTAGATCATGAGCACCAGAGAGCTAGCTGCCTTGCCCTTCCACCAGGCAAGGACTCAGTGAGAAGGTGCTGTCTGTAGACCAGGAAGAGAGACTCACCAGACACCTAATTTGCTGGAAACTTGGTCCTGGACTTCTTTGCCTCCAGAACTTTAAGAAATAAATTTCTGTTGTTTCTAACCTACCCAATTTATGATATTTTGTTATAGCAACTCAAACGGACTAAGACGTGTACTTTTTTAGAAATACCCACAAGCTATAAAAAACATTAGAAGTATCATATAAGATATAGAATCCAATGGATAAATCTAATGCTTTTACAAAGTTTTATGTGATAGCCTATTAATAAAAGTATCCTCAAGTTTCTTTTACCCCAAATTGATAATCTTTTCTCCAAAATGTGGTTATTCAAGGGAGTACCCTTCCGAAGTTTATAATAAATTGCACAAGTTATCTCTTTTCTTTTTTAGTATGAAATTTCCATTTTACTTTAATATTCTTAGAGAACATAGACAATACTAAAAGAAAAACTTTAGACAAATTGAATTTAACAGTGTTTAATTGAGCAAAGAACAATTCATTCATCAGGTAGACCTCTGAATCAGAACAGGTTTAGAGAACTCCAACCTGCAATGTGGTCAGGCACCGTTTATGGACAGAAAACAGAAATGATGTCCTGAGACAGCTGGATTTCTTGCAGTGCCAGGTCATTTGCCTTATTTAAACATGGTCTGATGCCAAGCTTCAAGTTATCTCTTTAATAGCAGGTATATCTAGGGGAAAAGAAGATATATAATATTAAAAAATCTGATGAAACTGATCAATATTCTTTCCATTGGTTATTTCATAGCCATCCAAAACAGGGCCAGACCATTACTGGACTGTATTTTTTAACTTTTATTCTCAATGATTTCTTAAAATCAGTCAAGTTTTGGAAAAACTGACCTAATGCAAAGCAAACCCCAAGAAGATAGTGTCTGTTTGCTGAATTTTTATGTAAATCTGTGAGGTACGCTGGACATGAATCAATTAGTTATCATTAAACAGAATTTTAGAGTACATATAAAACAGTATAACATAAGTGGGAAAAAGATTTGGAGCAATGTACAGTGCAAAAAAACATGTAAATATAGTCATAAATTCCAAAATATCATGAGAGCTAAATAATATTTTAAAGTATAACCATTTGGTTGGGCTCAGTGACACATGCCCATAATCCCAGCGGCTTGGGAGACTGAGGCAGAAGGATCTCCAGTTCAAAGCCAGCCTCAGCAACTCAGCGAGACCCTGTCTCTAAATAAAATAATAAAAGGGTGGATATGGTTCAGTGGTTAAGTGCCCATGGGTCCAATCCCCAGTACCAAAAAATAAAAAAAATAAAAAAAATAAATATTTAATGTCTTCTTTATCATTTTTAAATTATTTGTTTTAGTTAAATCATTAAAATATGATTTTTCTTGATGGTACATGATTTAGCCAGTCAGTAAGATACAAATTATGCTCTATAACTTTGAAAAACATTTTATCATGAAATGTAGAGCATTAGGAATTTTTAAAAATATTGTTTAGTTGTCAATGGACATTTATTTATTTATTTATTCATATGTGGTGCTAGGAATTGAACCCAGTGCCTCACACATGCTAGGCAAGCGCTCTACCACTGAATCACAACCCCAGCCTGAGCACTAGGATTTTAATTAAAATTATATTTGTACTTCTCAGGTCTATGTTATAGCAAGATAAAACTTATTGAATGAACTTACATATAATAAAGTAATTATAATTATACATATATAATTTTTATGACATTTGAAGTCAGATCAAAGTTAATCTCATGATCATTGTCAATCTTTCACAACTGAAAGTCATTTTTATTAGCATTTTCAAATGATTGCAGTTTATAGGAAGACAATTATGATATTGATTATTATAATAATTTAAGGGATGTTCTTATCTCATATCTCATTTCTGCCCTGTTTTAGAGAAACAAATTTTGCACACATTTTGGATAGATGAATACAAAGATTAACAAAATGATTTGTCTGAAATAGTTTGTGTTTTCAAAGAAAAAAAGATGAAGCCATTATGGCTGGCATTCTACAGGCACGTTGGGGTAAAGAAACAAAATGTGGGGATGGTTGGTTGTCACCTCATTTACCTATCAAATTGCAATCACAATCTTCCTCTGATAATATCAAAGCTATGATTATGTATGTAAAATACACATGGGGGGTTGGGGTTGTGGCTCAATGGTAGAGTGCTCACCTAGCACGAGTGATGCACTGGATTCCATCCTTAGTACCACAAAATATAAAATAAATGTACTGTGTCCACCAACAACCAAAAAATTAAAAAAAAAAAAATACAAGTAGGAAGACATTTTTGAGTACTTAAATAAGCTCATACAAGTACTTACCATCATTTTTCTAAGTTCCTTTACACAATCTACACGCTTAATTAGCATCTACTATGTGTAGGGTACTATTTTATGTACCCAGGATGCAAAAAGATGTTAGACAAAATCTCTGTCCAGCTAGGCTCAGTGGTTCACACATAATTCCAGTAGTTACAGAGGCTGAGGGCTGAGGCAGGAAGATTACAAGTTCAAGGCCAACCTCAGCAATTTATCAAAGCCCTAAACAACTTAAAGTATCCCTGGGTTAAATCCACAGTACCCCGCCTCAAAAAAAAAAAAAAGGCTGTGTCCAGAAGAGTTTATAATTCAGTTGGGTAAGCAATGATAAATATCAGAAGATATAGGTCACATGTAAGATGTCTTTCAAAGTGCAGCTCCCTCAACAACTATATCAGAATTATAGTGGATGATTAACCACAGGAATAGGGTCCTAATTAGAATAAGTTATACTCCATGTATGTATAATATGCCAAAATATACTCTACTGTCATGTGTATCTAAAAAGAACAAAATTTTTAAAAGAATTATATTATTTGTGTTAAGATACAAATTCCTTGGCTCACTCCAGACCTACTAAGTCATCATCTCTAGAAACATATTTCCAGGAGCCTGTATTTTAACATCCCAGTGATTCTGACTAAAGTTTGAGAATCAGTGGCAAAATTAAATCCATAAGAGACACTTGTACAGTAAGAAGATGCTGATAAGGAATCAGTCTTCCCTCAAAGAATGAAAACTATTAAAAAGAAATGGCAATTGTTCACAGGGTTCTCATCATCTCAAGAGAAATCAAAGAAACTAAACAGAAGACTGCTAAAAGAAGAGTTCAGTAAAGATAAAGGCAAAGGATATACTACACAAAAATTAGAAACATTTTAATATTTATAATTAGAAAATGTAATCTTAAAAATACATATACAATTGACAATAGCAGAAATAATTATAAGGTTCCTAAAAATAAGTCTAATAAAATATGAGAAAGATACAGATAAAATTTAAACTTTATTAAAGAAGAGACCATTTACATAGAGAACTGATGTGTTCATTATTAAAAAGTGGCAAATTATCCCTAGATAACTTTATTATTATTATTATTTATTTATTTTATTTATTTTGGTACTGAGGATGGAACTCAGAAGCAGTTTATCACCAAGCTTCATCCCTAGCCCTTTTTATTTTTTTATTTTGAGACAGGGTCTTGCTAAGTTGCTTAGGCCTTGCTAATTTGCTGAAGCTGGCCTCAAACTTTTTATCCTCCTACCTTAATCTCCTGAGTCACTGGGATTACAGGCATTCACCTCCATCTCCAGCTCCTAGATAACTTTAAGGCAATTCAAATCCAAATTCTTCCTTATTTTTATGTAGAAAAAAAAGAGAAAACTGGTTTTAAATTGTATGTAGAAGGTCTGATGCTGTAGCTCAGTGTAAAGCACTTGCCTAGCATGTGCAAGACCCAGGGTTCTATCCCCAGGACAGCAACATCAAAAAGGAAAAGGAAAAAAAAAAAAAAATAGGAAAAAATAAAGTAGGTAGAAGCTGGGCGTGTTGATGCACACCTGTAATCCCACCAACTTGGGAGGCTGAGGCAGGAGGATCACAAGTTCAGTCTCAGCAACTTAGTGAGATCCTGTCTCAAAAAATAAAAAGGTCTGAGTATGTACCTCAGTGATAAAGAGCCACTGGGTTCAATCCCTAGTACTAATTTTTAAAAATTAAATAAATTAACAAAGTGTACATCGAATAGTAAAAGAGAATGGAAACTCAGGACAAGAAAAACAGAGTGGAACGGAATCAAGAACTTAGACACAGAAGCACTTGTATGAGGGAACTTAATAAATAGGGGAGAAGGGACACCTGAAACTCATCACAGCAAAGGGCTAACTTCCCACTACCTCTGTTGAGGCTCCAAAAATTTGATAGAAAATAAAGCTACAGGGCTGGGGTTGTGGCTCAGTGGTAGAGCACTTCCCTAGCATGTGTGAAGCACTGGGTTCGATTCCTAGCACCATAAATGAATAAAATAAACTTTTATCAATATCTAAAAAATATATGTGTGTATATATATATATATATATATATATATATAAAATGTTTGCCATTTTTAAAAAAAGCTACAATCTAATAGAAAAATAGAAGATAGAAATACTTTACTGAAATGAAAATACAAATGGCTTTTTAACATACAAGACAGCAACTAATCTCACCATTATGTATAATTATAATGCACCAATAAAATATGGAAAAAAGCATACAGAACAGATATTCAGTCTCATTTCCTTTAAGCAGCAAATGGAAACTATTGAAACAGTAGTTATTAAGCTGACAAACATCCAAACACTTGATAACACACTGTGTTGATAAGGCTATAGGGGGAAATGACACTTTTGAATATTGTTGGCAGAAGTGTAAATTAATGCAACCCTATATGGAAGGCATTTTTTTGCAATAGCTATCAAAATCACAAATATCCTGTGAACTATCAGTGTGCAAAGTTATTCACTGTAGCACTGTGTCTGGTTAGGAGTTTGAATACTAGAGTCTAATAGCCCAGTTTTAAATCCCATTTCTAACAGTTACTAGCTTTGTGTCCCTGAGTAAATTATAAAATTTTCTGTGCCTCAATTCCATCTTTAGTAAAATGGAGGCCAAAATATCACCTACCTCTTTGAGTTGGGGAGAATTAAGTGAGTTAATCTACGTAAGCAGTATTTACAAAAGTACCTAGCCCTTCTATGCCTGTTTTAGCTATTGTTTTTAACATCTAAAGACTACAATCTAGCCAGGCGGGGTGTCACACGCTTATAATCCCAGAGGCTGTGGAGGCTGAGGCAGGAAGATCTTGAGTTCAAAGCCAATCTCAGCAACAGTGAGGCACTAAACAACCCAGTGAGACCCTGTATCTAAATAAAATACAAAATAGGGCTGGGGATGTGACTCAATGGTGGAGTGTACCTGCATTCAATCCCCAGTTCCAAACCACCCCCCCCAAAAACCAAAAAACTATAATCTAAATATTTACCAATATGGAACTGATTAAATAAATTATGGCAGATTCATACAATTTAGATGTAAAAGATGAATAAATATAGTTTATATGAAAGTACCTCCAAGATATATTTAGAGGAAAAAAAGCAAGGAATATGGCAATATGTAAAGTATTCTACTATTTGGCGGCTTATTTACCTATTTATTTATTTATTTATTTATTTATTTTATTTGGTACAGGAGAGTGAACCCAGGGGCACTGTAGCACTGAGCTACATCCCAGAACTTTTTATTTTTTTGTGACAGGGTCTCACTAAGTGGTTCAGGCTGGCCTCAAATTTGTGATTCTCCTGCTTTAGTCTCCCGGGGTTTCTGGGATTTCAGGCATGTGCCACAAGCCAAACATATCTACTTGTTTAAAAATTAAAAGAGAGAGAAACTAGCAGAATATGTTGTTTTATATATGCATTACAGAAAACTCTCTGGAAGGATATCAGAAAGGCATGATAGGACAAAAGGTAGGAGGGAGATTTTTCACTATATACATCTTTATATAAAGGCATGTGAATATATTACCTGTTTTAAAACTATATATAAACATACCCACCCCCCCCCACCCACACACATAGTGGGATTTAATCCAGGGTGCTTTACCACTGAGCTACATCTCCAGCACTGTTTTAAAATTTTTATTATTTTTTTAATTTTGAGACTGGGTTGGCCTCAAACTTGCAATCCTCCTGCCTCAGCCTCCAGAGCTGCTGGGATTACAGACCCGTGTCACCATGCCAGCTAAGAGCAATAATTTTAAAACAGTTCAGATGCATTCAAGATTTATATATCAGACTATCTGTCTATAGTCTAAAAACATCAAATGCTGTCAAGGATTTATGGAAATATGAACTATTATATATTGTAATTGAAGTGTAAATTGGTACTATTAAGAAAGCAAGGCAGTCAGTGCTATGAACTAAATGTCAGTCCGCCCCAAATTCATTTGTGAAGCCCTACACATCAATGTGATAGTATCTGGAGGTGGGCCTTTTGGAGATAATTAGGTTTAGATGAGGTCAGGAGAGTAAGCCTCACCCTCTGCCATACAGAGTCTTAAGAAGAGGAATGAAAGGTCATGGGAAGACACAATGAGAAAACAGCTATCTGCAAGCCAAGAAAAGGGTCCTAACCAGAATTTGCCCACGGAGGCACCCTGACCTTGCTTCCAGCCCTCAGAATTATAAGAAAATGAATGTCTATTGTTTAAGCCATCTAGTCTATGGTATTTTGTTATAGTATCCAACCTAAGTCTGGTCCCTTAGTCATAAGCAGTAGGAAATTTTAAAACAGAAAAGCTATTGAAAAGAATATTAAGTTGATTACAGAATCTCCAGAAAGGTTGGATAACAGCCTTGGGAAAACAGGAAAAAAGGGACTCTATGTTGACAAACCAGAGCAAGCTTAAGGCCACTGAACCCGTCTGGGGAGCCATCCCTGCCACACGCAAACACAACTTCTTTGTGCCACTAGCTCCAACTTCAGGAGGGTTATCTGCTTGACCCGGACTCAGGTTGAAGAACAAAGTTTCAGAATACAGTATGTTACTAATTATGTAAGATGTAACCATATGCAAAATTACAGTATATATTGAGATAGACTTTATGTGTCATAAAAGTATGAAAACATGCATGGAGATGATATACAATTATAGATGCCTTTGAGGGAATGAAAGAGGTTAGGGGAGTTTGCAGTTTTAGCTGTCATATTTCTTAAATAAGCCAAACTCGGTAAGCATTAGTAGTTGTGCAGTGAACATCATTGTTTTAGACCTCAATAAAGACACCTATTAATACAAACTCCCTCTTCTCCCAATAAGTGCCTGTAACTCTTATGTTCCCTCCTGTTACCCGTGAGTGAATGTGCTTGTCTAGATCTTAGGCCAAATTATCTTAACTGTGCACTAAATCCAGCCCCTCTCACCTCCTCCAGTTGTCCTCTTTTGAACACCATCGGATTTTCTTTCTCTACCAAATTTTCCAAAATACGAATGAACGAGTATAAAAATCAAGTCTTTAAAATTCTCTAGGCCCTATTTCCCCTTCTTACAATTAACTTGTGCCTTTGCTTCTTTTTACCACACAAAAAAAAAAAATCCTTGGGCTGGGGAGATAGCTCAGTCGGTAGAGTTCTTTATATAAAGGCATGTGAATATATTACCTGTTTTAAAACTATATATAAACATCCCCACCCCCCCACACACACACATAGTGGGATTTAATCCAGGATTCGATCCCCAGCACCGCAAAAAATAAAAAATCCTTAGGAGAACTGCCTAAACTTCTCCAGTTTCTCTCCTTTAATTTACTCTTTTTTAAAAAATAGTTTTTAGTTTTCCATGGATTTATACTTTATTTATTTATTTATTTCTATGTGGTGCTGAGAATTGAACCCAGTTCCTCACACATGCAAGGCAAGGGCTCTACCACTGAGCCACAACCCCAGCCCCATTTACTTTTTTTTTTTTTTTTTTTTTTGACAGAAACAGGTGCTTAATGGTTTAATTGAAAATGACAAATGCTCCAGAAGAGATCAAGAAAGTCTCAGGGGGTGATTTGAGGGCCGTCCCTTCACTGCCCACCCTGCATCCCTCTCCCAACTCACACACATGTACAATGGCTGGTCCCACCTCGCCCGCCCTTTCTTCCCAGGAAAGAACCCCACGCCCTCCATGCTGGGCCTCTGCAGCTCCCTGGCCTCCATCCCCAGCTGCAAGTCCCTGGCGAGCTTCAAATCCAACGAGTGCCTGGTGAGCGACAGTCCCGAGGGCAGCCCAGCACTGAGCCCCAGCTGAGAAGCGGCATGGGCAGTGCCAGCCCCACCTGCCAGGGGCCATGGACACCTGCCACCTTTCCTTGAATCCCCCAGTCCAGGCTGCCCTTCCAGAGAACGCTGCCCACCCAGCCAGGGGTCTCTGAGGAAAGATAACCCCTGCTTCTTGCCTGTTTTAGCTTCCTGCCCAAGGAGGCAGGGGCTGTGAAGGGAAGCAGTGGGGTCAGGAGGCAGGAAGACCAAGGCCACAGGGAGTACCTCGGGGAAGCCACTCCATTCTTCTGGTGGCCCTGATACCTGGCTGAATCCCTCTGGACTCTCCTTTGCTCATCTCCCACTCTCAAGAGCTGGTGGCCCAGCCTTGGCAACCCTGCTGCCCTGCCTCTCTGGTCTGTCCTTGTGTACCCTCTGGAATCACTCCTTTCTTGGCCCCCACATGGGGGTTCTGGGGGGACCAGGCAAATAAAAACCAGAGGACTGAGGGTGGCCTCATCTGTGGGGGTCTGGGATAGGTCTGGGATAGGGCCCCGTGCTGAGCTTAGCACAGGCAGTAGAGCCAGAGCCTGGCCTGTAACAAGGTGAGGCTTACCATATCAGAATCACCTCGTGCCAAGTGGGCCACGGTGATTCAGGGAGAGTGGTTTCTTAGGATATATTCTAAGTAATGAAGTCTACCCAGGGCAGGACCAAGACAAGAAAGTGCCCTTCAACCTGACCTCTTGGTGTTGTTTTGGTATTAGGGATAAACCCAGGGGCACTTAACCACTGAGCCACATCCCCAGCCCTTTTTTTAAAAAAATTCTTTGAGACAGTCTCGATAAGTTGCTTAAGGCCTTGTTTAGTTGCTGAGCCTGGCTTTGAACTTGCCATCCTGCTGCCTCCGGAGTTGCTGGAATTCAGGCTTATACCACTGTGCTTGGCCAACTGACCTTTTTAAAATTTTTTTTTCTTTTTTAGTAGTTGTAGATGGACAGCATATCTTTATTTTGTTTGTTTTTTATGTGGTGTTAAGGACTGAACCCAGTGCCTCACACACAATAGGCAAGTGCTCCATCACTAAGCTACAGGCCCAACCTCACCTCTTTAATACCTGCTCAACACAGGCAGAGGAGACAGAACCTTCTGGGAACAGGATGCGGGTCAGCCCTGGCAGGGTGTTTCCATGCCAGGGGTCTAAGAATTTCAGCTTTAGCCCAAAGCTGCAACCCTGTCTATTAGCCAGAGCTTGGCAGGTAAGAAACCCCGCCTCTTCCCCTGTCACCTAAGTGTGCTCTTGGGAGATGTCTCCTGATAGCTCTCTCTTCCAATACAGTGGGCCCACCCTGAAGGGACCTCACTACAATGTCAACTTGTTACCTTCCTAAATTCTGTGTTCTCAACTTGACCCTCCCTAAGTTGGGAAGGGCTTCTTTATGGGTGCCACTCTGGGCAGCCAAAGCCAGCATCAGGACCCCTCCCAGCCACTCCCCCATGCCTGGCCGCAGCAGTCATAAGCACCACACAGAAG
This sequence comes from Sciurus vulgaris, assembly GCF_902686455.1. Lineage (NCBI taxonomy): Eukaryota > Metazoa > Chordata > Mammalia > Rodentia > Sciuridae > Sciurus > Sciurus vulgaris. Next base: position 122,577,543 of record NC_136466.1, read on the forward strand.
TTCATAATTTTTAGACAGAGCATGAACAGGGCGGGGAGACTAAGCTGAGCCCAGGGGTTCTTGGCTCCTGGGGGCCCAGCTACAGCAAACACAAAGGGAACACAAGAGGCAGGCAATTATCAGATTTGGTCTTGAACTTGGGGGTGGGAAAGGGATGATCTTAGAAAGGGGGAGCAACAGGAAGCAAGCTGGGTCTAAGAAGGCCTGGGTGGCCCAGGTTAGGAGACAGCCCTACCTGGGGCTCTTGGTTGGGAGAAAAGGGAAACGAGGCCCCTCCCCTGAGTGCTGAGGAAAAGGCACTTGACTCAGTCTCCTCCTGCCCCCCATCCACGGAAGAGCTAGAGTCCATTTCCTGGCCCCATTTAATGGCCCAGAGGCTTTTCCTGGTTGAGCCTCTGGAAGAAGCTTTTACCAAACTCATAAGTGCTGATCATGATAGCACAGGAGGGGGCAGCCTTGATGATCCTCGGGAGAAAGCCTGCAAAGAGTCCCTTAGTGCCTGATTCAGCTCGTATTCTCCGAAGCAGCAGCCAGGTGGAGTCAACCCGCGGGGGCTTCACTCTCACAGCCTCTACAGCTCCCAGCGCAACCTGGCGCTGTGTCTTCACCACATCAAAGGGTAGAGTCAAGATGGCAGCCACCGTCCCTGAGATGCCGCCAGCTGCGAAGCTAATGCCCACAGATGTCTGGTCCTTTGGTCTGGGCCCATTCAGCCATCTCTTCACCAGCTCATAGTTGAACCAGTACAGAGCTGAGAAGGGTACATCTCGAAGAGCTGTGGGGCCCCAGCCCAGCCACAGTGAGCGCCAGCCACCCTGAGCCACTGCAGCCCGGACACAGGTGCCTAGCTCGCGGTATGATACATGCTGAGCCTGCAGCTTTGTCCGCACAAGTTCTAGGGGGCTGATCACTGTCACAGTGCCCAAGCGAGCCAGTGCACCAGCAACCATAGGTGCATAGAGGTCAGAAGTCAAGGCATGCCCACAGAGGAAGGTCTTGAGTTGGTCATAGGCAGTGAAGTAGATGGCGGTGGCTGGCACAGTCATCACCAGGGTGGCTGGGAGGCCGCTCCACAGGGTCCTGGTGCCTTCATGCCTCACAATCTTCACAAAAGCATCCAGAGTGCCAGTGAAGCGGGTAGGATCACGAAACCAAGTGGTACAGCGGGTACCATTTGGGCATAGGTACAGAGGCTCCAGGACACCATTGCAGTACAGGAGGCACTTCCCTGTGGATTGGAGAGAGGCGGGCGATTTGGTGTAGGAGAAGCTCCAGAGTGGAGGGAGGCATCAGTTCACTGGCTACTGAGGGGCGCTGAGACTGCAAGCGGACCTTCACCACGTCCAGGGGTGTTGTGAAGAGGGAGGTGACCACAGCCCCAGCCCCCGAGGCCATCATTTGTTGGAGAGGGCTAATGCCCCCAAGGTCCTGGTCAGCCATCTTGTTGTTTCAATCTGTGCACTTAAGTGCAGACGCCGGGTTTGGCCCTGGCGGCCCAAAGATCAAAACTCCTGAGCCGCTCCCTCTGGCCCTGACTCCAGCACCCAGCCCCGGGGCGGGCACCTGCGCCCCTCGAGTTATTGGGCGAAGAAAGGTGGGGCTGGGCATCAAGGGAAACGTGTTAACACATCTGATGTCGGCGAGAGAGGGCCTTCCGTCTTTCCCCGACTGCTGGCTGGGGTGCCTGGCACTCCCCCACACGGCCGGACAGACCAGGCCGGAGACCTGGCTCTAAGCCGGTGCTCGCGCGGCGCGGCGCCAGGGGCCCAGCGGGCCCATAGCGGCTCTGCGGCCGGTGCAGGGTGCGCGCGCGCTCGCCCGCCTCACACAAGGAGGACCCCCATTTACTCTTGAAACTCATTCCATTCAGGTTTTCACTTCATTTCTCCAAAAGTGCTCAAGGGCAACCAATGAATTTCATATAGTTAAATCAATGGTCACTTTCTAATCCTCTGCTTTTGACATAAGTGATTACTTCTTCTGCCTTGTAACACTTTGTTTTCTTGTCCTGATAAGAGTCTAGATTATCATTCAATTTGGAGAATTCATTCTCTTCACCCTTTCACTATGGGCTGAATACATTTCCTACTCCACTGATGTTGGATGTGGCTAGGTCACATATCCTAGCCAATGGAATAATAAGCCAACATGATATGAACAGAGAGGCCTTCAGTATGCTCTGGGCTGTTCATACATGCATACCTGACCAGTGTAACTCCACATCATGTACAACCACAAAAACAGGAAGTTATATTCAATGTGTGTATAATATGTCCAAAGACATTCTACTGTCATGTATCACTGAGTAGAACAAACAAAATTTTTTAAATGCTCTGGGCTTTAGATTGGCTTTTGCACTTCAGTGATCTATTTACTATTAGATCTCCAAACTGGTTGCTACCTCTTCATTCTGGGCTCCAGAATGAGCACACATGGAATAGATTGAAACTCAACCTATAACCTAAGGCTGAGCCATTCTGAGTACAGCCTAGAACAACTGAACAAACCCTGAACAAATCCACAGACCTGTGGGAATGAGAACAAATACATGGCTATAAGGGACTGAGCTCTGGAATTACATGTTATGTAGCATTATTGCAGCAATACCTGCCTCGGTACCTGCCTTCTGGGACAAGATCACTCTCCTGATTGTCCTCCAGTTTCACTAATTGTTTCTCTTCATTACCCTGACCATTTACTACTGGGGTACCCCCTAAGACCCAACTTTCAAACTTCTTCTCTCACTCATTTTTTTTTTTTTTTTTTTTTTTTTGTATAAGGGATTGAACCCAGGGGTGCTTAACCACTGAGCCACATCCCCAGCCCTTTTTTATATTTTATTTCAAGACAGGGTCTCACTGAGTTGCCGAGAGCCTCACTAAGTTGCTTAGGCTGGCTTTGAACTTCTGATCCTCCTGCCTCAGCCTCCTGAGCTGCTAGGATTATGGGGGTATGCCACCACACCCAGCTTTTTTCTGTCTTGTTGCTCTTAGTCATTCTCATGTCTTTAAATATTATCTGGTAACTGACAACTCCCAAATTTCTATTGCCAGCCTAGGCCTCTCTCTTGAATTCCAGACTGATATAACCAACTGCCTACCTAACATGCCTACTTGAATATCTAACAGGCATCTCAAATTAGAACAGTGCTCCCCCACCCAAAAAAAAAAAAAAAAAAAAATCTACTCCTCTCTCAACATTTTTTCTCTCTTAGTAAATGCCAAATTGCTCCTTCCATTTGCTTTAGGCAAATGCCCTGGAGTCATTCTTGATTCCCCATATCCCATCCCATCAGATCCCTTGAAAATTGTGTTGAGTCTACCTTCAGAATATATTTTAGGGGGCTGGGGAGATAGCTCAGTTGGTAGAGTGCTTGCCTTGTAAGCACAAGGCCCTGGGTTTGATCACCAGCACTCCAAAAAAAAAAAAAAAAGATTATATTTTAAAAATCTGATCCTAGTTCAAGCAATCTTTATCTCTTATCTGGAATGCTCAAGAGCCTCCTAATATCCTTGCTTCTGCTCCTCCATTCTCCCTTCTCAAAAATGTTGCCAGGACATTCCTTTTGAAATGTCAGTCTGATGGTGTTAATTTTCAGCTCAAGCTGATTCCTTACTTCTTCAACCTTTTTTATTTTTATTACCCTCACTCACTACAATTCAGCCACTGGCCTCCTTGCTATTCTGTGAACTTGAACATCCCAGGCATGCTCATTTCAATTGATTGCTGGTCCCACTGACTGGAATGCTGCTGCCTAGATTGATACACATGCTTGCCCATCTTTTCAAAATCTTGACTCAAATACTTCCTTTTTTGAGGCCTTTCCTAACCACTTTAATAATGCAACTCATCACCTCCCAAAGTCCCTAAAACCTCCCCTTCTTTATTTTTATTTATAGCACTTATTGCACCTGAACACTACATTATTTTACTTGGTTTTTCATTAATGTCATTGTCATTCCTAACTAGAATAAATGTCCAGTCCCTGAGAATAGGGAATGTTTTTTGTTTATTTTGTTGTTTGTTGAATCATCAGTACTCAAATATTTGCTGAATGAATCTATTGGACCGTCTGCATCTTGGAAGTTTCATATAGATAGATGTAGTGACAGACCCCAGGCAAGTATGATTAAACAATTGTCTCTAATTCCCAAAAGATTTCCCAAATCTACTTAATGATCTGTTTGTAATAGGATAGAAAAGTATCTAAAAGGAAGGAGAATTTTTTTTTATATATATAGTTTCTTTGACTTTAGGATTCTGGTAAATTTGAGCTTTCATAGTTTTTGGCTACCTCGAGGTTTTACATAAAACATTAAAAAAGACTTTATTCATGAGGAAAATGTGTTTCTGTCCCATTGAATGTTGGTCTCCCTACCCACCCTCCCAATTGTCCTGACACGTTTTTAAAATCCCGATTACATGCCAAGAATTCACAGGACAAGCCCACAGCCCATCTTAGTGAGATGCTTGAGTCAGGACTGCGACTCAGTTTATTTGCGGGTCGGGTGGTTCTGGGTGACAGGTCAATTCTAGATCTTGTTTTTGCCTTTTAAGCAAGCACTTTGTCGAGACTTCTATTTGCCCTTCCCAGCCACTGGCAATGATGCCATGATCCCAAATCCTAACAACTGTTAACACGATCATAACCAGACTCAAGACCAGGTAGGCTAAAATCAATCGATCAATCGAGCTCACATACACACACCAACAGCAGATAAAGAGAAAAAGAGTGAGACTGTTCCTGGCAGTAGTTGGCTTTTACAAACCAAGGAAAAGCTACTATAAACAATCTGCTCTTCATTGCTCTAATACCCCTTTCTACCCCCAAATATTTGCAGCATTTCACCAGTTTCTTGATAATAAGCAGAGGACGAAACTGGCCCAATCGGACCTGTTTTCTGAGTTGGGTGGTGGGGGGTTGTTGGTCTGGCTTCCATTTTAGATGCGAACCAACATTCTGAATTTCCTTTTAACAGCAAGAACTCCCTATTCTTCCTCTGCCTCCAGACTCTCCTTCAGGCAGGTTTTCTTCATTTCAGAGTTTCCTACAACACATTCCCCCAAACGAGTCACGCATGACGACAGTTTTCACACCATTTTAGGTTCAGCCTTTGGGATGACCCTCGGTGATTGGTGCTCAGAGAGAAATGGAATCAGTACAAAGACCACAACTCATATCTCAGAGTCTGGAGTCCCGGGTCGGGCCTGGCTCTGTGCGTCTGGACGCACGGGGACCAAGGGGCGTCTGGGGCCGCGCGCCCCTGCGGCGGCTCTCTCCCGCCCCTCCGCGGGCACCTGGCGGCGGTGGCGGCGGTGGCGGCGGTGGCGGTGGCGGCGGTGGCGGTGGCGGCGGCGGCGGGAGGGCGGGCGAGGGGCGGCGCTGCGCCGAGTGACGCGGCGGGGTGGGAGCGCGGGCAGGTGACACCCGGCGGCCTCCTCCCTTTTACAGCTTAGTCGGCGGCCCGGGCAGCAGGGGCCGCTGTGAGGAGCTCGGCGCTCGAGCCGCCGCCCGCCGTCGCCCTCGCTGCCGGCGCGGTGAGTGCGGGGCTCCGAGAGCTGCGGGCTGGGGCCAAACTTTTCTGGGGCGCGGTGAAGAGCTTCGGGAAAGGGAAAGAGCCGCGGGGAAAGGTGCTGGGAGCAGCCGATGGAGGAACTTGGGCGCGGCGCGCCGAGAGTGGGAACCGGGTGCGGGGCGCTCAGGTCGCCCGGCCAGGCCCTCCTAGGGCTTGGGGAGGCTCTTCGGAAGTTCTTTCTCCACAGCCTGGGCGTGCGGAGGCCAAAGGCCCTTCCCCAGAGCGCGGGGCTGCCGCGCTCACCTGCGCCTTCCCGGGGACACCCCTGTCGTCCGGCATCCCAAAGGGAAGGTCGCTGCCAGAGAGCGCTCCGCGGAGCGCAGCTGGGACGGTGGGTCCTGCGCTGCGTGGCCCTGCTGTGTGGGAGGGAGGGCCAGAGGTGCTCGCCGGTGGGACTGCGAGAGAGAAGGACCTTCTCGACCTTGGAGGCCGAGGTCACTTTCCCGGCTTTGCATCTGGCCTCGTCTGCCATCCCCCAAATCCCCGTTTCCATTTCTTTCTGCTTCCTTCCCCTCTTGGGTGCTTTTGTGTTCTCGCGACCGGAATGAACTCGGGGCGCTGCTCTTGGAACGGGGCGCTGTTTCTTTGGCTCCGGGAGCAGCATCCTGTCCCGGTGGCTGCTGCTGGCCGGGGAGGGAGGATGAGTACAGAGCTGTGGAACAGGTCGTTCCGGAGATGGAAGAGGAAAGCCCGTCATTTCATCGTCGGAGGTGTCGTTGGTTGGGAAGTGGGTCTTTCCCTCTTGTTAACCAGTCATCACTGATTCAGACTCACCGGCTGCGGAGAGAGCGCTTTGGAGCTCCCTGGGGAATTCGAAACAGGAAAGATAGGGGTTCTATCCCTGTCCAGCTCCCTGTATGGTTGGGCCAATAGATCCTACACCAACTAAGGAATAATAGTTTTAGCGATCAGAGTTCCTCGCCACTGTTTTTTTGGTGAGAATGCCCCTTGGAAAGCATTTTCACTTAACCCTGCGCTTTCATGTTACCCCTTATCGCACCCCTCCCCTTTATTGCTTAACTGTTCTAAAAGAGTCATCGATACTGTGGGTGCCTCCGCCTTACCGCACACTCGCTTATTAATAACCTTAATTTGTAGCTTCTGCTCCTACAGAAAATTGTTCTCCCCAAGGTCACCGAGGACTAAATAAAATCCACCCCCACTCCACGGCAGACATTTATCAAGTGCTTGTGTGCCAGGCACTGATCTAAGTATGTGCGTTAACGCTGTAAATCTTCAACTACCCTGTGAATTTTTCTCTTTTTATTAATGAGGAAATTGAGGCGCAAAGGGGCTACACCTATAATAGTAGTAGTGACTCCAGCTTTTTTCCTTCTTGTATGCCTTTGCACTGGCTTGTGCTCACTCATTTTTGTGCTCTCTCTGCTGACACTTGAATCCAGCCCTCTTTTATTGAAATACTTATTTCATGAAACTTCACTCTCTGTCACCTCTACTTATTTCACACAAGATTCAAGTGATTCTGGTGTGTCATCTTTCATTTTAGTGCAGTAACTTTTAGTGTGCATTCTAATATTCCATTTGGACTAGCCTTGCTTTCCCCAAAAGCTTCTCTAGAGGATTATTTATGTCAGGAGCCCCACCATTATCCAAGTCACCAAGGTGCAAACCTGAGCAGTCCTGTCTCATGTCACCTCCTCCTAATCATGAAATCTCTTTTATTCAGCTTTTATGTGGTTGCTTCTATCTTTCAGCGGTCTCAACCCCCTTCCTCACCCTATCCTGTCCTCACCAGAGTCCCTCTTACTCTTCCGAATACCCATTTATCACTTATTATAGACCAGTTTCTACTATGGTTATACGGTTTCTTTGGTAGGTGTTCCCTTTTCACAAGAAGGTCATAAACAATTAAGGACATTACATCTTCAGATCTTTCATCTTGTAGTTGCTTGATAAATCTTTGTAGAATATGATACACTATGAATTAAGGTAACATAGGTGGAGATGATGATGGTAGAAATGAAGTCTGGATTTATAGAATGATAAGGAGCTTGCATTGGTAGACATGGGGGAGATTTCAGAAAGTGCAAATGAAGGGGAAAGACACCTGTGTGGCCAACATTGCTACAGCTGGTACCCAGTTACCTAAATAAATGCTATATTTAGAGGTGTCATGAAGTAGGACCAAATCAGCAGGGAACCAGGAAGCTTTTCTTAAAAAAAAAAAAAAAAAAAAAAAATGCAAAACTAAATGTGAAACCACAGTATTTTTTTTAATAAAAAACTTTTTATTGAAAAATATAGCACAAGCATAGAAGTACATAAAAAAAGAGCAGGTTAACATAGTAGCAGTAAAATGTCCCGTTCTGGAGGAAGATATTATAGTTGGATGAAGCTGCAGTCAGGTCAGATAGGGATCTTTTTACAAAACCTGTGTAAGATGATGTAAGCCTGAACTAAGCTCAAGAAGCATTGCCAAGAAAGAATTGGCTATGTGTGGGGAAGTTTGAGGTGGGGAGTAAAAAGAATAGATGATGGTGCCAAAATGGTGAGACTAGAGAGAAAAGAAGAGAGTTTCAACCCACTGAGCATAATTCTACCATCATGAATATTACGCCTTTTTGCCTTTGTCTGTCTCTCTTTTTCCTGTGAATGTTTTTCTGCATTATATTCCATATACGATTTTAATGTTCGTGTTTTCATGTGTCACATACACAACATTTTTCATCTTCATCTTACATAATTTTCAACACTCTTATTATTGCATTATATTCTAGTAATTATACCGTGCTTTACTTAACCAATACTCTATTGTTGGACAGATAGATTAGCAAGAAAATATAAACAACCTAAATTATAGTAAGTCTTATCTTTGCAGATATATCATTTTATTAATTGGGGGTTGCTTCTTTAAAGTAGTGTTCCATAAGTGGAATTGCTTTGTCAACAGTGGGGTATATTTTATGGTTCTTAATGTACATTGTCAGATTTCTGAAAGTAATTACAAAAAAATAGGTTGGATGCTTTGCACCTACCTATTCTCTCTAGGAAATAATTTGGTTCAACATGAGCAGTACTTTTTTGTGTATTAGTTTCCTAGGGCTGCTGTAACAAAGAACCACAAAATGAGGTGCTTGAAACAATAGAAATTTATTGTCTTGCAGTTATGAAGGCTATAAAGCTAAATTCAGAATGTTCTCATTGTTTATTCCTTCCAAGAGCTCTGAGGGAGAATCTGTACCATGCCTTCCTTCAAGCTTCTGGTACAGCAGCAGTCCTTGGCTTTAGAGGCCATTAATCCCTGCCTCTGTGTTTACGTGGCTCTCTGTGTTTTCATATAGCCATCTTCTTGTAATGACACCAGGTTCACCCAATTCCAGTACGACCTCATCTTAACTGATTGCATTCGCAAAGACCCAATTTCCAAAATAATGTCACATTCTGAGGTACTGGGGGTTAGGATTTCATCATACTTTCTATGGGGATACAATTCAAGCTATAATATGATAGCTTGTAGAACACAATGGAATATGCATTAAAGAAAGTCCCTGTCCTCAAATAATTTCTGGTAGAACTATTCCTGATTTAGTTGTTTATTTGTTTATTCTCCATGTTAGCCTCTTGGGCAAACATCAGTTTTAGGCTAGTTTCCTGGGGCTTGATTGACCAGACAAATAATTTTAGAACCATTGTAAATGTGGTAGCATTTCAAACTGAGAAATTACTTGGATTTTAAATGACACATATCATATAGTGTGGAAAAATGTGATAATAATAAGCACATTTTTAGAGAGAAATATATGTGTTTCTGTGATTCATTCATTTTTGACCATTCAAAATTTGTGGAACCATCTCACCCCAATTAGAATGGCGATTTTCAAGAATACAAGCAACAACAGGTGTTGGCGAGGATGTGGGGAGAAAGGTACACTCATACATTGCTGGTGGGGCTGCAAATTAGTGCAGCCACTCTGGAAAGCAGTGTGGAGATTCCTTAGAAAACTTGGAATGGACCCTCCATTTGACCCAGCTATCCCACTCCTTGGCCTGTACCCAAAGGACTTAAAATCAGCATACTACAGAGATACAGCCACATCAATGTTCATAGCTGCTCAATTCACAATAGCCAGACTGTGGAACCAACCTAGATGCCCTTCAATTGATGAGTGGATAAAGAAACTGTGGTATATATATACAATGGAATATTACTCAGCCATAAAGAATGATAAAATTATGGCATTTGCAGGCAAATGGATGAAATTGGAGAATATCATGCTAAGTGAGATAAGCCAATCTCAAAAAGCCAAAGGACGAATGATATCGCTAATAAGTGGAGGATGACACATAATGGGGGGGAGGGAAGGGTTAGTGTTAGGGTTAGAGTTAGGGTTAGGGAGGGGGGCAAGTATGGAGGAAGGAAGTACTGTATAGAGGGTAAAGAGGGGTGGGAGGGGTGGGGGGAAGGGAAAAAAATAACAGAATGAATCAAACAACATTATGTAAATTTATGATTACACAAATGGTATGCCTTTATGCCATGTACAAACAGAGAAACAACATGTATCCCATTTGTTTACAATTAAAAAAAATAAAAAATAAAAAAAAAAAAAAACAAAAAAAAATCACTAGCTGAAAAGATAAAAAAAAAAATTTGTGGAAAAGTTGAAAACTCATGTAAATTGGGCAATTTATAAGACTGGCCTTCTTAAAAAAACACAAAATTTTCTATTATTCTCCATAATTGACTTAGATATATTTAAAGCACATATTTTTACATTGGCAAGTAAAATTATCATTTCTGTAAATGATAGAAGTAGACATAGCATCTTACATATTTCTTAACTATTATTCAAATGAAATAAGTTCTTATATAACTTACAAGCTTTCCAGCTTAAGACTAATCAGTCATTTTGGAGAAGCTGCCACTTAGGCCATAGACACCCAGTACAACAGTTTCTTATCAATGGTAACACAAGGTATAGAGCTAAACCTAGACAAAATCAAAGAGATGCAGAAGTTGCACACTCCTCAAACATTTGAGCATCAACTTTGTGTCAAGCAGAGAGGTTGGCAAGTCTGTGTGAATTTGAGGGAGGCAAACAATTACAGGACAGGGTAATAGACTGTGCTGTGGTATACACAGAGCAGAAGCAGGCAGACAGGGTGGCTCCCCTGAGCTTCAAGGAGGAAGAGTAGGGAGTTGGGTATCAGAAATGAGGTGAGGCACCGGAAATCAAATCCAGGCAGAGAATACAGTCATGATCAGAGAATCAGAAATACTTTAACATGACTACAGAGGAAGGTGTGAGATGAGGTTGCCTAGGCATGCAGGTCCAGGTTTACCGAGAACCTCGTTTGACCTAATAGAGATTTTAGATTTTATCTTTAAGTCTCTGGGGAGCCACTGGAGACCTATAAGGGAAGGGACCATTTATGGTATTTATTTTTAATGTCTGGTGTTTGCCACTTCATCTTTGTGAAACCTCTTTCAGTACAGACTGTCTTATTTCTGTATCTGATCTGGAAAGGACAGCTACCTTCATTGTTTATTTAGACATTTTGCTTATGCATGTGAATTTTGGAATAGAAAATAAATTACATGCATGCTCTTTATGTGTATAGGATACTCAAGACTACATTTAAATTTTAGATTTCTTATTGATGATTAGAAAGTGGAAACTTTTGGCACTTTTTAAGGCACTAGTCATAGTTACAGTGAAGTGCTTTACCTGCATTCTCTCATGAATAGTCTGAAGTCAGCAAGGTTGGCACCACAGTCCTCAGCACACACCTGGGTACAGAAAGGTGAAGAAATCAGGACGGGTGGCTGGGCTATACTGGGAAAAGCGCACAGCCAGGATTTATGTCCAGGTCTAATTATGAGGTTCAGGCTCTTCCCAGTCTGGATATTAACTCTGTGGTTTGATATAGGACTGTGAATAGGAGGTGCTGGAACTGTAATATTGTACAACAGTTTTTTAAGGACTTAAATGCAATCATAAAAATAAACCCAATTTAAACTTTTCAGGGTCAGTGGTAGTAGTCTGAAATCTACAAAATCTAATAATCCTTAACCTAGACATAGTTCCTGGTCCTCTTTTCTTTCTATCCCAAGTTTCTGTGGTTTGTCCTAATAGTACATTTGTGATTTTTTTGTTTTTTAGAGTTAAATGACATAATGAGCAAAAGTAAAGGGTGCATGCTACTTAAGGGTGACTCATTTTAAGTCTGTCCATGACCTTCTCAGCCCCATGTCTCACCTGTCTTTATGGTGCCTTCTTTAGGCAGACAGTGCTGTTTCTGGGTCCTATGGGCCAAAATTATTAAGGTCTAGAAAAAAACCTATAAAACAAAAGTGACGACCTTGCATTTTAATCCCTCTGCTGCTTATCAGTCAATTAGAAAAAGGCAGGCGAGGATACCTTCATCTTTCATCTTCTAACAGGTATGAGTTTAACTTGAAAGAAGGAAGATAGAAATGACATTCGTAGAAATTCAAAGGCCAAGTACTGATTATTCAGGATGAGTTCCTGAGCAAATGTGGAGTGGAATTTTTAAAATCAAGTTATGAGAACCCCTATTTATTGTTCAAAGGAAAAAATGAAATATTTAACATTAAATGTTAAATAAAATAAAATATTAAATAAAATATTTAACATTAAATGTAGTGCATGTGGACCAACATGGCAGTACTTGCCTAAAATTCCAGTGACTCGGGAGGCTGAAGTAGGAGGTGCTCAAGTTTGAGGCCAGCCTCAGCAACTTAGCAAAACCCTAAGCAAAAAGGGCTGGGGATGCGGCTCAGTGGTAAAGCACCCAATACCCACCCCTACACCCCAAAAAAGTAGTACATGTGCAGTTGCTATTTCTATAGGTGAAAAAAAGTTGGCTGTTGCAATGTGCATATGTTTTGTTCTAATCACAATACAGTCCTATTAACATCTAATCAATTGAGCTGACGATATTATACTCTTAGTTTTCCCATAAAGCAGAGTGGGTGGTACCCAGGCATGATGAACACTGGCTTTTAGTAGCCTTTATCCTGCTCCAACTAGATTATTATTGCAAACCTGTTGATGCTAGTTATGCTTGTTATTGTGATAATTTAGATAAGTGTGTAAAGTTATGAAACTTAAGTGCAAGAGGAAAGAGTATATTGTTTCTGTGAAGGGCAAGTTGGATTCTTTGGAAAGTTGCCATAAATGTGAGTCACAAAAAAAGTGTTTGGGAAAACTGTAAAAGATCAGAAAGAATATTATAAAAACTTGAAAGATAAATATCCTGAACTTGCCTTACAAGTTTAATTTTTGTTTTGTTTTTTGTTATTATGTTTTTGATCCACTTAGAAAATTGAGAATGGAAATTATAGAAAAGAAAGTAATGGTATGATTTATACCAGAAAAAATATTGGCAACAAACTCTTCCTTGAACAGACTTAGAACTACTTTGGAAAACTGTGCATATTAATGCATATTTGTATATTTTAAGGTAAATAAAATATTTATGGTATGTAATTTTTAAAATTTTTCAATATGAACTTTTTTGTGATCAACAGAACCAGTCAAAATTGCTGTTGCTATTAATCTGACTGTAGTTGTTTATGCTTTAATAAAGTAAGTAGCCAGAACCTTTGCTTCTGGAGTTATTCTGTCTACCTACATCAATAAAGACAAAGTGAAACTTTGCCATTGGGGATGTAATTCACCAGAGTACAAATGGATTTTCTTCTTCTTTGTTTAGCCTACCATGATAATGATATACAATCAACTCTTACTTCTTATTTTAAATTGGGTTTTTGGCATCTGTGTAATATTTAAATTCAATTTAATAATGTGAGCCAATACATAGAACTCATAGCTGGTTTCTACCTGCCTTAAATAGCTTACATAAAAATTAAATGCAAAATATGTACTATAGGATTAGTTAGAGTCTATTAAACTTGATAAATTTCTTAGTGTTTTTAAATTGACAAGTTGAATTAGGCAAGGCAGTGCTAATTCTAGTTTCCAATAATAGTTGTGGAAGTATAGTCATTCTAAAGCATTAATAGGTTAATGAAAGAAGATTAAACTTATGAGAAAATAAATACACTTGATAATAGTATATACTAAGCACTAGCAATATACCAGGCATTGTGCTAAATTCTTTGTATGCCTTATCTCATTTAGTCCCTACCAAAGCCTTCTGAGAAAGAGGATATCGTTCCCTTTTTATAAACAAGGAAACCTGGGTTTCAGCCCACGAGGGCATGTCGTGGAGTCATCCCGCTCAAGAGGCCAAGAAGTAAAGCCTTTGCGGGGACATGAGCATATAAATAATTTTAAAAAGAAATGCTAAAGTGTTTTGAACTGCAAAGGACCTTAGAAGTCATTTAGGCCAAACTCTTTTACAGGTGAGGACACGGAGTCCCAACAAGGCCAAGTTGTTTGGCCAAGGCCACAGGCCTTGTTGGCACCCTGGGACCTGACTGGAGCCCAGACACTTTTCTAACGTGGGATCATTTTCTCCCTGTTAGCCTCAGTTCTGAATATGACTTTACACCTATGAATTTGCACTCAATTGTTCCAGGCTATCCATGTCTACAGGCCACACTGTTAACTATTCCTACAGACTTTACAGTAGAATGTGGGCCGGCAAGGATTCCACTTCCCTTGCAGGAAGATGAAGCCAAGGCAATGCAGTGAGTGATGTGTATTGCCCTGAGGCTTGTGTGTTATAAGACTTAATTCTGAACCAGGACTGAAAGGGTTACAGAGGAAAATAAAAGTGTTCTGTTAGCATAAAGGGTTAAGTTGTCCAGCCCAAGCCATGGCTTTCCCTCATCTAATGCTCCTCTTTCTTTTTCTCATGTCTGTCCTTAGTTCTGAATTCATCTCCTTTTGGTAACTGCCCAAGTATCTCATGGAAGAAGCATTTGTGAGGCTGGGTAGGGGTAAGGTCAGTGGAGAATTAATGATCCCTGCTTTGCTGTTCACTCCCTAAAAACATTTGTCAACCCCAACCTTTGGTTTTTAGAATTTCATCAGTAGACAGATCAGGGCGGGTTGCTAGCCATTTCCTTCACAATAGGCAAGTGATTGTCACTACTCCATCCTTACAGCAATCTTATAGCAACTCAGTTTTAGAGACCCAAATCTGAGATGCCAAGGAATTTAAATAATTTCTTTACATGGTCACCCGAGTGACAGTGGAAAGATCAGGGTCTAGAATACAGATATTCTGACTATAATATATCCTAGTATTTATTACATGTGGCCTTAAAGTCTATTTTATCATTTTTAGAAAAAAAAATGTTGGGGGGTTTATCTGCTTATGAAGTAGGAGACTATAAAGTTTGTATATGATCATATTTAATTTACATTCCACTTTTTTTCCCAAAAAATACTTGAATGCTCTCAATAAATAATATTAAGTTCCCATCATAGAAGCAAAGGGGTGGGGAAACCTACGTAATGCAGTTGTGATAGATGGAACACCACATTTTTAGCTCATGTTGAAAAGGTCTCCACAGTTCTAATGGTTTGATTTTTACTTGCTTGTTTTCCTTAGAAGTCTATGTAAATAAAAATTTCTCAAGTATGCTCTTAAAGAGGATCTTGAATTGCTTTGTGAATAATACTTCCAGTAACAGTTTTGTGACGATACAAAGATATTCTTCAAATTAATATTAATGTTGTTTTGTTTAGTATTTTATGCTGGGGATCTAGCCTAGGACCTCATGCATGCTGGGCAATGCTCCATCACCTAACTAGAGCCTCACCCTGGTATTGTTCTAGAAGATAATGAAGGTAAAGTTTTGGAAAGAATTTTGGCAAAGTCTCTAACATTCGGTTAATAAGGTCTAGGTTCTTCTAATGATGTATAAGAACAACTCTAGCAGTAGGTAGAGCAGAGCCTCTTTAAAGTAAGATTGATCTGTAGATGGACTTGAGAAGACCCATAAATTCTCCCAAACACCAAATTTGTGTATTCATGTAATCTCTGAGATGATATCACATGGCACCATAGTCTTAAGGTTTAAAAGCCATTGACTTAAGAAAGGCATGAAATAATATATGTAAAATGATAAATAAAACTTAACTTACTAAGAACACATAAAAGGATTAGCTTTAGTGTTAATGTTGACATTGGGCAGATAATGTTGACATGAACCAACTGTATAGACCTTAATCCATGTTAAGGGCACAATTAGTACAGAGATTAGAGAAAAGAGTAGCCTCTCGTAGTATATCCATGGTAGCTTTCTTTTCTATTGTCCAGTTCTCTAAGGAAGAAAGGTTTCTGCTTTTTAAGTGTTAAATTAGTATTACTTGCTATGGTGCAAAACACTGTAGATATAAAAATCCAAAAGCGATCTCCTGTCCTCTATATTTGATGCCCATGTACACATTAGCAGCCATCATGTCAGCTATGTCTGCAAAATATTTCCTGAATCCATCTACTTCAATAAGCTCCTAATCCCACTGACTTCCTATAATCAATTATCTACCAAGCAACCAAGTTAATTTTAAAAACATAAGTCAGATCATGTGACTGTTGTGCTTAACAGCCTCTGATGAGAGTTTCAGTTTTGCAAGCAAAGATGGAGATGGGTGGTAGTGAAGATCACACAGAAATATGAATGTATCTCTACCACTGAACTGTACCCTTAAAAAAGGTGACCGTGGTCAATTTGAAGTCACATGTCTGGTAGTATAATTTTTTTGTTTGTTTGTTTTTTGCAGTGCTGGGGATTGAACCCAGGGTCTTGTGCTTGCTAGGCATGTTAGTATAATTTTAAAAATTGAAAAATAATGATTATAGTGATTAATGATCCTGCCAAAAAAAAAAAAAAATCTTCTCACACCTAGAATAAAACCCAGACTCCTCAGCTGAGGTCAGAAGACCTTACATGCCCATCTCTCAGAACAATCCAGTCACTCTGCTCTGTTTTCTGTTTCACTGATGCACTGTTTGTTCCTGCCTTGGAGCCTTGACCTTTGCCGTTGTCTCTTGGAGACCACAGGCCGTCATATCTTCTTCAGTGTCCTTGTTCTTTCTGACCTTCCCCTGTTGCTGTAGTCCTCTTCCTTGGTTGCCCCTTCAGATCTGTCATGTTTTATTTTCTTCACAATTTTTGCCACTAGTACTCTTATTTGTGTATGTATCTTTGTTTACTTGTGTATCTTCCCACAAGAATATAAACCCTATGAAAACAGGGATCTTGCTATATCCCTAGTATCAAGAAGGGTGTTTGGCACATAGTAGGCTTCAAATATTTGTTGAATAAATAAATAGAGACATGGTCCCTTTCCCCAAGGACTTTACAGTTCCTGATACCCAGTCCTAGTACCCTGGAGCCATGTTTGTGAGCAAGCACTTTAAGACCCTCTTGGCTGGGCCTCCCAAAGAGAATAGTCAACTAGTTCTACTCAAAATAAAATGATGTGGCAAGGATAAGGAGTCAAAAAGGAGTCAGGGCAAAGAGTCAAAAACACATTAATTGTTTCCTCCCATGTAAGGATGGAGAGAAACTTTTCCTCTCTTTTCTCTCCCTACCTATCTAAAGAGAAATACCTATCTAAGAAATAAAGAGAAAACTAATCTATAGCTATATATCAGTAGCTGGGCACGAACCCTTCCTAAATCACGCTTAAGATGAAAATAGTGTAAGATATCGTGTATCACATTCCCAGAAACGCCTGATTCCTCTGGACCATCTGCTCTTAGAGGGCCCATTATAAGCACTCAGTTGTATGAGTCAATAGAGCTGCCTTGCCAAAATGAGACCAGAATCTTACCAGCCTTTCTGTACTCCAGAATCATCTTCTCCAGCATACCTTTCCCCAGTGACAGTTGAAACTCTCCCTTTGTATCCTGCTGCTACAGGTACAGATAGTTTTTGTGGACATCTGGGATTTTGTGTTCATGTTTTCATTAATATTTTTCATAGTTCATAGAAATAGAGGAATTTAAGACAGGTTTTCTATGCTTGACATGAAAAAAAAATCATACTTCCAGGTAATCAGTAAAATCAGATTATTTTCTGACTATAATAGATGATGATTTTTAAAATGTAGAAAATGTAACAAAAAAAAAAACAATGAAAAAAAAATCAAAAACTTATAACAAAAAAAGAAAGCGTATTACCCACCATCCTACCAACTAGAAATAACAGTTGCAAACATTCTGGAAAATTGCTGTGTAGTCTTGTGTAGGCATTTTTTGAAAAGGTTTTTGAATTTTTTCTTTCTTGTTTTTTGAGATGGCATCTCACTATGGGTACCCAGACTAGTCTCAAACTCCTGGGTGCTCAAGTGATCCCCCCACCTCAGTTGGGATTATTGGCTTTGTCACCACACTCACTGACCCCCTCAAGTTTTTCTTGAGAATTAAAATTGAGAAATAATTAAGACAAAGAGCAAGAATCATCTCCCAGTATGCAACAAAAATTTTATAACGAAGTATTTTCAACATGGAAATTTTATTTTGTCCTTTTTAAAAAAATTTAAAAATATTGGAAATGTCCAAGCATTTGTAAAATTACAATGGTTAAATGAACTAAATGCATTCACCGCCCAGACTCATGGCTAATCTTGTTTATCTGTAAATATTTCAATGTATCTCTAAAAGATGAGGCCTTAAAAAAATACAATACCATCATCACACCTGAGAAGTTAAAATAATCCCCAAATGTCATCAATATTCAATCAACATGACCATTTAAAAAATAAACTTTGATCAAGTTATGGCAAAAGGGGCAGTAGTGTGAAGTTATTGGCTAATAAGATGATGCACAGTCTACTTTAAAAATTTATAGGATGAATAATCACAAGGAAAAAATCAGTAAGGGAAATTTACGTAGCTGGGTTTATCTCATACAAATAAATATTAATACATTATTAGGTAATCTGTCAGTTTGTCTTTTAATAACTTTGCTATTTCTTTATTCTCAGTGTTTACATTTAAAATGCAGCAACAACCTATTTCTGCATTACTTTTTAAAGACCTTTTACATTTGGGGATTGGCACAGGGAAAAAGTGTGAAGTGGGTACAGAAAAGTCAGTAGTTTATCACTTTCCCACAAGGTCCCACACTATGATATACATATAGTACATTTTTCTAAAGCTATAAATACCTCTCCTGAAATAGAATAAAAATGAAATAATATTAGGTGTATGCTTTCTTAAATTAAAAAAGCAGAGCTCATCCATTTTTTCTTAGTTTCAACAATAAAAATAATTTTTGTGATCTTAATGTTAAAATTTAAAGGAAAAATGCAAAATTCTCAAAGTCTCTGAATAATTTATTCCTAGTACAATTATTATGAGGGTGTAACAAAGAAAATTCAGGGAACAAGAAGAAACTACTTAGCTAAAAGACCTGCTTATCAGGAATCTGAAGGGCAAAGGTAAGGAGTAAAAGGAGTCAAGTTAATGTAGCCCACGATCAGGAATTGCAGCTTGGTTCAAGACTCCATTTCGGAAGGCTGGACAGTTCTGAAAAGAGCAAGGATCTGGTCAGAGGTGCTTTGAGCTGGGTGACCAGATTGCTAACTTGTCACACAGTCAGTGGAAGGAAACTAGGGGTATAAATGGGGGAAATTGACCCGTTGGAGCAGCTCAGAGCCTAGAAAGTGGTGTGCCTGTGGATGGAATGGAAGGAGAAGGGGAGGGGAGGGTGGATGTGAGAGAAAGCCAGGAGCCAAGGTTTGGAGCTGGTAATGGGTGAATTGTGGGCTAAAATTGGTCCCAAGGAAACTGGGTCAGAGGAGTGTTTTGGTTGAGATTCTGGACATTCGTTTGTTTCTCTTCCTTGTGAATCATTGCAGATCGAGTGAACAAAATTACATGCTCCTGTGTGGAATTTGAGACTTAACCACAATGGCCACTTCTGAGCAATTCTTTTATGATGGAGCCTTTAAAGGTCTAGAAATTGTTGAGATAATTTCAAACATCATATGGCCGAAACTCATAATAGTGAATAAAACAGGATAAATAGAATTTCTTGCTTGCCCATTACTACCTGCCATGAAAACCCAGGGAGAAAAGCCATAGCATTTGAGTATCTTCTGTAAAATCATCTAGGAAGAAATGTCTTTCTGTATTTACCTAGAAAGACACTTGCAAATATTTGTCATGATCACTTGTAAAGGGCAGTCATTATTTTAATCTCATGTTAACTGCAGTTTCTCTTTGTTGATGTTGAGCTTTTGTCCGAAAGGGTCATGTTTGGAGGGGCCTACGCTGAGGAATGTTGAACTAAACTACACCTTATGCAGATAAACAGTGGAGGGAGATGTGTGTTCCTAAGTTGTTTCTGGCTAGATAAAAAGTGATTGGATTTGAGAATAAACTTAGAAGGTAGAGCTGTCAGGATTTGCTGATAGATTTGATGTCAGGGTAAGAGAAGGGGAAGCTCTCTCCCATCTTCAAAGGAATCACCTTTGGACAGGCTGGCCGGAATCACCTATGTCCAGTGCCAATTCAAATCCAACTATTCCTTTTCACTTGCATGGAAAAATTAAATAAAACTCTGCCTTTTGAACATCTCACTCTTGGGCTTTGCTCCCTCTGCCATTCTGAACTCTCTGTCTGTCATTCTGTGCTCCCTGCCCACACGTTTTGGATATCTCTCCATCCCCATGCCGAGTAGTGCTCCGGAGACTTCAGAATCTTTAAGACGCCACCTTGTGAGCAACCTTACATAAAGTTCCTTGTCCTGATGTGACTGTCATAACCTCTGTGACACTGTACCCACCTGCTTTCATGGCCTATCTCTGGGTCTTATCGCCTGGAAATGTGCCAAGAAGATATAATTAGCCCTAATGTCCCATCTTTAAGTCATGGCGTCCGGCTTTCAGCTTTTATAGCCCCTCCCTCTCCAATCTCTCCGTGATCTTTGTTTTCCCTTGAACTTTTAATCTTTATTAGTCTCACTTCATACCTATCTGGCAAAGCTCTAACTCCAAATTAATCCTACAATCATCCTTTGCATGGATACCAGAAAGCTGAACAGTTTGTGGAAAACTGGGTAAAGAGGTGAATCGATTAATTCATGGTTTCTAGTCTCCATAAACCCTGACCAACATTATTTAATCCTCTTACTCAGTGACTCTCAACCTTGGCTGCCAATAGAATCCTCTGGAAACTTAAAAAAAAAAAAAAAAAAAAAAAAAAAAAAAAAATCCCACAGCCTAGGCTGCTCAGTCCATTTAGATCTGAAATTCTGGGGACAGGACCCAACCATCAGTATTTTCATGTTCTTCAGTGACTCTAACATGCAACTAGGATTGAGAACCACTATTTGAAGGTTGTCCTTGAAGGATTTTTATTTTCCATTTCCCTTAGAAGCTATCCTGTTCTTTCACAGCTCTCTAAAAACCACCTACCTAACTCCAGTTTATAACCTCAGCAATTGACCTCACCTTCTACTTTGCTAGAAAAATGGAAGCTTTTGTTAGTGAATCCCCTTTAATTTTTTTGCCCCTAACTAGTTATCTATGCATTTATTCAGGCCTAGATTGTGCCAGACATTATGCTAGGCATTAGGCAGAGAATGGTGCACCGGACAAATACAGTTCAGGCCCTCCTGGCTCTTGCAGTCAGGCCAGTGCCCATAGCCAGGTCACGTAGGCAGTTACGTCACAGGGTGAGTGCTGTGGAAGCTTGTAGGAAGGGCTGTAGTGCAGACTTGGGCCCTGAGAAGACATCCTGCTCTCTTAACTAATCTGTCACACCCTTTTTTCCCTTTTAACTTCTTAGAGGAGGAGGTGTCACCCCTGCCCCAGTGGAGAAAGAGGTCACCTTGCTGGGTTTCTTTCTGTCCTCACCCATGTTCTCCTGACTTTCATTGCTTATTCTTTCTTGTTTCTCTGTATTGATTCTTTCCTTCACCATAAACACACTCATAGTGTTATCACCTTGACAATGATAAAACTGATTTTGCATGTCCTTCCTCACTTCGGGCCTTTACAACTAGGCATCTTGCAATAGGCCTGTTCAGGGCCTTCTGTCACTCATTTGCCTTTATGTTTTGACTTCTGCCTCATCACTAAGCCTTATTTCCCCCTCCTGAAAGCCAGGGGCTTCCTGGCTGGCTTAGTTCAGTGGAGACTATTCATCCCTGTCACACTGGACCCTTCTGATGCATTTGCTTCATTGCTTCAAAATTTTCCTACTTCCATTATTGTGATTCCATAAATATTCAGTTCTCTTTGTATCTTTTTTATTCTTTTTTTCATCTTTGTGAGATTTCTTCCCTCAGCCCACCCCTTACATGGTGGGATTTTCCAAGGTTCTGTCCTTGGACCACTGTTTTTCTCATTCATCCATTATTGTGGTTTTAATCACCATCTAGATGTGAAAGTGTCTAAAAGCTGTATCTTCAGCCTTGCTCTTCCTCCCATGTATCTTGGGACATCTCCATCTGAATGTCCCACTGGTTTGTCACAAGAAGATTTACTAATCCCCTACTCCTTAAACCTGTCCCTCTTTTTGCATTCCTTATCTCATCTGGTGGCACCACCGTGCACATAATCACTCAGCCCAAACCAGAAACTTCAGTCCTGCTCTTCTGTTCTTACCTAATGAATCACCAAGGTCTTCTGCATTGCCTCATAGAGGTTTCTCCACTTTCTGTCCATCACCACTATGTCACCAAACTATTTGTAAATTTGTTGAAGCCTCCAGTCTTTCCCACTGGAATGCATACAACAAAATCCTGGTTGTTCTCCCTGTTCTTAGGCTCCCCACCCCCTGTCACATTCATCTTTCACATAGCTGATTTGCCTACTGTTAAGACTTGTAGAATAATGCCAGCTTGGGAGTGTCAATGTGGTAGGACTCTGGTGAACTGTCTGGTTGAGTTCCTTTACAAATTGAGCTTCTGCATAGTATTTCACCTTTGAAAGCTTCACATTGCCTGTGCAACATCTTTTCACACTGCTCATTTGTATCGCTAGTGAATTCACTCCAAAGTACCTAATTCCTACCATTCACTGAGAAATAGTTCAGATCTCATTGATTCCACAAAGACTTCTTAATAATCAAGTCTTTATTCCTTTGCTCACTGGTATTTATTGAATGCCTGTGTTTTCCCAGGCAGCAAACAACATTCCCAAAAGGAGTAAGGTGTAAGCCTACCTGAGATTATTAGTGTAGTATTTCTCAATCTGTCTGTGATGGTGGACCAACTGGGATTTGTATTTGTTTGTGTTTGCTCTATCCTGGATGAATAAGTGAGGCTACTATTCAGAAGAGAATGAACAGTTGCCTGAATGGCTCAGCTAAAAGGGAAACCAAAAATCTGTTAGAGGAAGACAGAATCTTAAAAAGTAAGATATGCTTACCAGCCAGGTGGACAAGGCTTTTTGGTCATGAGGAAAAAAATGAAGTATAGATAGAGAGAGAAAGTGGAGTCTGCTGGAACCACTAAGACAGATGACAGCAGGGATAGAGTGGAGGGGAATGAGGCCAGAGAGTCAGATGGGGTTGAGGTCATTCACTTGGCTAATACTTTTTGAGAATGAGATGTATTTCAGATCTTTCCAAGATACTGAGACTAGAAGCCACATGGAGACGGTTTTTTGCCCTGAAAGGCCTTCACCAGATGCTAAGAGTAATCAAGGAACTAGGCTTTTTACTGTAGGCAGGTTCTGAAGAATTTTGAGGAAGAGTATAGCATGACCACCTTAATCCTTGGGAAGATGGCTCTGGTGGCACTGTGGAAAGATAGAAGACTGCTAGGTCAGGAAAGTTAGTTGAGAGGTCATTACAGTACTAGGTGAGCCATGTCAGGGCTCAGTGTTTGCAAAAGGAAGGGATAAAGGAAGGAAAAAGACACTTTTTGGAGAAATATTATTAAGGTGATATAAACCACACAGTCTTGAAGGTTAATGGAGTTTAGGGATGGCTCACAGTTTCTGACTTGTGATAGGGTGAGAGGTTCAATTAGCCGGGAGAGAGCATAATAGAAGGGGAAGGGTTGGGAGATGTAAGAAGTCAAGAGTCTGAGAATGTCACACCAGTTTGGCACTTCCTCTCTGAACTCCTGTAGTACTTTGTGCTAACCTCTATCATAGACTTACTTGTTCAATGGGTTTATGTGCTTGTGAACTTCTCCTCTTCCTCCTTCTACTTCTTTGTGTGTGTGTGTGTGTGTGTGTGTGTGTGTGTGTGTATGTGTGAGTTACGAGGGATTGAACCCAAGGGTGCTGTACCACCAAGCTACATCCCTACCCCTTCTGATTTTTAATTTTGATGTAGGGTCTAAGTTACCCAGCCTGGGCTCGAACTTGCAATCCTCCTACCTTAGCCTCCTGAGTAGCTAGTATTAAAAGTGAACTTGAGAATGTGTGCCCATATTTCCATCCCAAACACTTCTCACAGGCCTAGCATGTGCAACAGTTTCAACAAATGGTTCTTACTAAAGAGATAGTGTACTAGTTTTTCTATTGCCCCTTAAACTTAGTGAATTAAAACAACACATACTTATTAACTATGGGTTAGAAGTCCAGGTTAGAAAGACTGGTTTCTCTACTCTGTTTCACAAGGCCCAAATCAAGGTGTCGACTGATTGGGCTCTTACTAGGAGGCTCTGGGAGGAAACCATTTCCAAACTCTCTCAGGCTGTGAACAGAATTAAGTTCCTGGTGGTTGCATTGCTGGGGTCTTGTTTTCCTTTCTCCTTAGTTCCTAGGAACTTTGAAGGTGGGCCCTTACTATGATGCATTGAATCCTCATGCTTTAAGACTCTCTATCTCCTTTTTCCAGTCAAAGACAATTCTCTGCTTCTAAGGACTTGTGATTGCATTGGGCCTGCCAATATAATGTCTGTTTTAAGGTCTATAATTTTAATTACAACCATCAAGTCTATTTTGCCATGTAACACCATCACAGGCTCCAGGGATTTGGTTGTGGACATATTTGCAGGGGGCATTATTTTGTCTACCATAATAGTGTCATGCAGAGATTATGATCACAGTTCAAAAACACATATGTATTCTAGCATTTCTCATTTGTGCAGGGAAGTACAAAGAGATAAGGTCTGCTTAGTTTCAGAAAGAATGGGAGCAGAAAAAAGTCACAACCCTTTAGTTTCCCCTCTGTCTTATGATCATCAGTACATTATCCTTCCCATTTGGGTGTCTGTCCATCTAAACCATCCATTCAACTAGTCATTCATTCATTCATTCATAAACATTGGAGTACCCACTTTAAGAGTCTATGCAAGGGACTGCCGCTGTAGCTCAGTAGTAGAGCACTTGCCTAGAATGTGTGACACTAGGCTTGATCCTCAGCATGACAAAAAATTAAATAAATAAAGTTATTGTATACAACTAAAAATATTTTTAAAATAAGTCTATGCAAGATTGAGAAATGAGGAAGAGAATGAGCTCCGAGAATGAATAACACCTCATTTCTGTCAGGTTCTGTCAGTGTATTGAGGTCTACAACAAATTTTCTTAAATCTGTGCTGTTGATGAGTTTGGCTTATGTTGAAGATTTTTCTTCTCTGCTTAGTGAATAATCATTTTGGAATACCGTAGCTTCAAGCTCTGTCCCAAGTTCCCAGTAAAGATGTGTAATTGTGGTAATTACTGCTTCATTTACTTCCTTCTGTGTGACTTTGGGAATCATTAATAAATAAACATTATTATTTTAATTTTTAACTTTATTCAAATAAGTAAACAATTTATCAGTTGCTTATTATTCTTTCCAGAGGTGTTCTGTGCACATACGAGGAAGTAGTTGTCTTATACCTGGCATTAATGGTATATTGTAGAGATTATTCCATAGCAGCGTAGATACTTTATTCCTTTATATAACTCCATTCCTTTTATGGAATGTCATTCCATGATATGAATATACCAGATTATTTACAAGTCTCATTGGTGGACATTTTAGATAGTTTTCACTTCCTGTGCTACTAAAAGATTGTTGTAGTAAAAAGTATCTTGTGTGCATACTTCACACCAGTATAAATCTACATATAGAATGTCTGTGCTCTAGTAGAAAAAAATCCTTCTCACAGAGGTCTAACCAACCACATTCCCAGTAGCAGTTTGTGAGAGCGGCTGTTGCACAGCTCAGCTAACAAAGTGTATTGATGCAGTCGGCCATTCTGATATGTTAACATGGTATTTCAATTTAAATTTGCACTTATTGCATTGATGAATAACATTGGGCATCCTTTTGTGTGCAATATAGTTTTAATTTTTTTCAATACCTTTGTTCTATTTATTTATTTTTATGTGGTGCTGAGAATCAAACCCAGTACCTCACACATGCCAAGCAAGCACTGGACAACTGAGCCACAGTCCCAGCCCTCAGTTTAACGATATTTCCACTTTGTTTATTTAGGCTTTTTTGTGTGTGTGTGTGTGTGTGTTTTTTCTCTCAGCACTGGCGATTGAACCATGGCCTCATGAATGCTGGACAAGGGCTCTACCACTGAGCTACATCCCCAGTCCTATACTTAGGCTTTTCATATACACAAATATTTAATATTGGACAGTCATATTTAGTTAATTTTTCTTTCTATGGCTTCTATGTTTTGTGTCATGGTTGGAAAAGCCTTCCTCATTCCAATATTATGAAATCATTATCTCAAGTTTCACCAAGTAGTTTAACTTTTTATTTTGAGATAATTATAGATTCACAGGAAGTTACAATGTTTGTATAGAGAGATCCTGTACCCTTCACTCAGTTTTCTCCAACCACCAGGTACTTTTATAATTTTGTTTTATACTTTTAAATTATTGATCCACTTGAAATTTATTTTGTATGAGATAATGGATTCCAATTTATTTTTTTCCAATTGGTTACTTATTGTCCTAACATCATTTATTGAACAATCCATATTTTCCTCAACAACTTTAAGTGCATATGTATAAATCATACACTAAATTCCTATACATGCTGGTTAATTTCTTAAATATTTAAAGCATCACAGCTGAGATAGAATGTGCCATGTCATTGCTGGTAATATCTTTTTTCAAGAGGCTCATATGCAAATGGCCAGGATTACCTCGTTTCAAAATCCTGCTATGATATGATGTAATTTGTCCTATTTTTCTAGAATTGACTTTGTGGTGCTGCGGGTTGTATTGGGATACAAGTGAATAAACATTTATTCCTTGCCCTCCAGGAGTTCAGCTTAGCTTATTGATCCCAATCTATTAAGGTAAAGCCTTTGAACTATGTACTGCTTAAGGTTAAGCATGCAGTTAATTCTTATGAAGCCCTACTGAGGGATGCATATTATCCCCATTTTGTAGGTAGGAAATAGATACTCAGAAAGAATGAGTTTTCTCAGACCTTAGGTTACACACCACAGACTCAGGTTCTGTTCTTGTGACTTGTCTTATCCCCCATCATTCCAGGACATGCCTCAGGTCTGCCCAAGATGTCTTTTCACTCCGATGACCTGAGGTAATAACTACCATAACTTGTGGCCTACAGCATAACTCCACTGTTCCATCTCTGCTTTTGCAAACCTAAAGGCTCACACCATTTTCACTTAATTTAATTTTTAAATAAGCTTTACTCTGTGTATTTGAGATTTATAACGATGTCTGTTTTAAGTTCTTCTCAAAGAAAGGGCTAAGCAAAGACAGTTGACTTCACCAGTCTTTTTCAGACCTCTCTCTGAATGATGCTAAAGGAAAAATAAAATACTCATCTGCTTATTTAGTTATCTGAATTTAAGGGGTAGATTTAGATCATTCTTAAATTCTTTCCCAGCTGTATGATTTTAGATGTATGCTTTTTATCTTGCTAGTATTTTCTATAATTTTATATTTCCATAGAAGAGGGGGGGAACAAAAGCATTTAAAGAATGATGAGTATTTTCATGTGGGTTAGAGGAAAAACATGCTAGAGATTCATTAATCCAGTCAAAAATCACAATTGTTAATGGAAGTCATGTAGGTTGATCATTGTATAATGTAATACTAGTCTTGGGTTCAGTTCATTATATCAGCTTGCTGGCTTATGTTTAGAGGCCACCACTTAAAATTCCATATGTGCTTTGGATTCAAGTCTATTAATTCACATACCCTGTAGAGTTCTCATACATTTTCCTATTACTACAGTGTAGTTCATGTGATGTTTTTCAAGGGATAGGGATTTTAGGATTTGTAAATGTGGGGGACAGGGAACCTCCAGCTCTGCATTTTCTACTTACTATTCAGAATTATCCTGTAGCAGGGTAAGATATTCCAGAAGATTTTGCTTGCTTCTCTTAGAGAATATATTTTGTGTGGGATCTCTGTGGACAGCCCTCAAACTGGACACTTGGATGCTTAAAGACATAAATCGCTTACTGAGTTTGGTGGGAAGGAGTATGTTCTTAGGGCCTGGTGAGTTAATATAAGACCAGACACACCCAAGAAACTGGTCCATAGATTTGAATTCCAGGGCATTCATTCAAAATTGTCATACGTGTAAACAAAGCCACAGTCAAGCAAATGTGAAGGTGGGTAATTCTTCTTAGGAGATACAGGACTAGATGAGAAGGTTGCTTGATAAAATTAAAGCAGAGTGTTTGACTAATCCTGTTTATCTCTTGAAATAATTCTTTTTTTAAAAACTTCATTTAGAACACTCTTCTAACCTGGTGCTGGAAAAACCCTGCTGAGTACCTTACCAGCTATGTTTTGGAGACTTCCAGGGAACCTCTGTTTTACAGATTGTATTCAGTTTTATATCACCTTTCCTGATTCCCACAGAGCTGTCAGAATCTACTAAAGCCTATGGAACCACATAGTTTTTTTTTTAATCCATTACTTTTTTTTTTTTTTTTTTTTTGCAGGGCTGGGATTGAACCCAGGGCCTTGTGCATGTGAGGCAAGCACTATAATACTGAATTACATTCCTAGCACCATAAATTTTAAATTATTTATTTATATGAGCCAGTTAACTCATTATGAGCCAGTTAACTCTCTTTCATTCCCAGTCCATAGGATGGACAGATCTGTCACATAAAGACCTTCAACTCTGTGTTAACTTTCATCTGTGAACATGGATGATTGACTTCTAGATTTTGTCCTTGAATTCAGAGATTCATCTCACTTGGGAACCTGAACTTTCTATTCCTGAGTCTACTTTTATTCTTTCCTGTGACTGTCTATGTAGTAGACTGGGGCTGTTAATAATAATGTGACTCACAAGCCATCTCAGGCTTAAAGGTTTGTCTGATTATCATTAAATAATCAGAGGTTGCTCAGCTAGGTTATACCAACCTCTTTTATTTCCTGAGCTCCTTTGCGGGGTGGCCAGGTTGTCACACTAGTGCTTCCTTATCTTCTGATTGTTCTGCTCAGACCTGGGAAGACTTTTTTGGCTTCTGCCCCCTCAGCCCCACTTTGCTGCTCATGCATCCTGAGCTTATTGTTACTGTAGAGCATGCACTGTGTGTGCTGACTGTTTACTTGACTGTGAACTCCAAGAAGGCAAACACTGTCTAGTCCATTTTTTAAAAACAGCTTTAATTAAGATACAATTCACATACCATACAATTAACCCATTTAAAGTGTACAGTTAAGTGAGCTTTAGTATGTTCATGGAGTTTTACAAACATCATCACAATCAACTTTAGAAGATTTTTATCTTTCCAAGAAGAAACCCAAAACCCACCAGCAGTCTTCCCCCACTTCATTCCTACCTGCTGCCCTCCAAGCCTCAGCAACTTCCAGTCTTCAATCTGTCTTTCTGGACTTGCCTGTTCTTAGCATTTTGTATGCATAAAGGCATATGTCGTCTTTTGTGACTCAATTTTTACTTAGCATAATATTTCAAAGTCTGTCCATGTTATCTCATGAATTAATACTTCATTCCTTTTTATTGTTGACTAATATTTCACTGTATGGATGTACCACATATTTATAGGCTCATTAGTTGTGGATATTTAGGTTGTTTCCACTTTTTGACTGTTGTGAATAATGCTGCTGTGAACATTCACATACAAGTTTTTGTGTGGACTTATGTTTTCAGTTTTCTTGGATATATCTGGGCGTAAAATTGCTGGGTCATGTGTAATTCTGTTTGATCCTTTGAGGAACTACTAAACTGTTTTCCACACTGGACACGATCATTTTTTAAATTTTGCCAGCCATGTGTGAATATTCTATCTTCTCCATGTCCTTGTCAATGCGTGTTATCATCTGTCTTTAATTTTCGCCACCCTATTGGGTGTGAAGTGATTGTCTGGCTCACTTTAGAATCTCCATCACAGGGCCTACTGTGGTATTAATAAGCATTGACTGATTGACCAAGCCTGTTTCCCCATCTTGTTATTCATGTCACCCTCCCCAGTACGGAGGAGCATGGACTCAAGTTCATTGAACTTCCAACACCTGCTCAGTAACTTAATAACTGTGTGATCTGCAGCAAGTTACTTCACTTCTCTGAGCTGCAGTTTCTTTATCTGTAAAATGAAGATAATGATATGTGTTATATTTTGCTGTAAGGATTGAGTGTAATAATGTGAATGGAGCATCTAGCACAATACCCAACCCAGGGCCTTCATTAAGTGAGTGCTATTGTTATTCTCTTGGAAAACTTTGGCAGCAACTCACTCTACTCCCTTCCCTCAGGAAACAGAGGCAGCAGTTGATTCTGGGAGAGGTGCCTATGGTATGCTAGGTCAGCTCCCTTTCCTTCTTTAGGAAAACTCCCTGCAGATCTCCTCATGGAATCTGTTAACACCTCTTCCATTTTGGAGTAATGTTCCAAGGTGACCACTGGGGCTGAGTGGGAGACCACCATCTGCGGATCTACTGCTGCTTTGTGATTCTCCTTAAGCTTTGATTGACCCATTTCACAGATTTGGTTGTTTCTAGTAACTCATTATTAAAATGTTACCTTTTCATAACCACCAATTTAAAAAAACTTTAGTCAAGATAGCTTTTTGATTGCACAAATCCCCAATAATGAGGATTCTCAGTTGACACAGGTGGATTTAGGCTACGGAGAAAAGTCTTACTGACTTGGAGAACTTGCCTAGCTGAGCTTGTTCCTGTTGCCGTCTTGGCTTTGAACTTCTTGGATAATTTATGAAAGCAGAGGAACTGCTTTCATCTGCGGCACACCGTGGCAACGTTCCCATGGCAGGAAGCGTTTGTTCTTACAAATCTCATACATAGCGGTCACAAGGGAAGCCTTAATATTTTGTTTCACTTATTCGTGCATTTTTGTAATTTCATGATTGTTTCAGTGTTTTTCACCTGCGAGCTAAGTGGCTTGGGGAAAAGGCTGAGACATACTTGCCCTGGGACCTTCATTACTCAGCCAATCTACCTGTCTGGTTTTAGCTGCCACTTCTTTTTACAAATTCTCAGATACTATCACAGAACCTGTAGTCATCTGGAGTTCCCCAAAAGCCCTCTTTCTGTTGATAGCAAAACTGTGATGGGAACAAAACTGTTGGTGGCTTTTGAGGTTGGAAGGGAGGGAAGGGGAAAGGTGAGAAATAGCTTACTGAAGGAGGGAAAGATCTTAGGGAGTGATGGGAAGTAAATTTGAATGGGGAAAGTGGAGTCAGATAATGGAGGCAAGAACTTAGGACCTGATGAGATTTATAATAGGGAGCTATTGCTGATTTTTTTTTTTTTTTTTTTTTTTTGCGGTGCTGGGGATCGAACCCAGGGCCTGTGCTTGTAAGGCAAGCACTTTACCAACTGAGCTATCTCCCCAGCCTATTGCTGATTCTTGAGATGGGGGAAATGATGATCAAAGTAGTATTTTAGGATTTTTTTTTTTTTTTTTTCTGGCTATGAGGTTAACCCTAAGCATGAATTTAAGGGATGTAAAAGCAGAGACCAGAGTTGTCAAGGCCCAGTGGCTGTGACATAGGTATGCAGTGCAGTTCTGGCTGTTGGTTGTGAGGATGGAGGGGAAAACTTCCATCTAAGCATGAGCACTCAGCTGGAGGTAGAAGAGCACTGTCAAGGATGATTCCAGTGTTTTGAATCAAAAGAAAAGTGAAGGCATCAATACCTATAAAGGTGGAGCAGAAAGAGGCCAACTGGTTAAAACCAGAAGTCGGGCAAGATGAGCTCCTTTGGGGATTAGTTAGGATTCCTGTGACAGTGAAATGTCCAAGTTATGATATTTATTGACAGTTGAAAATACTGGACTCCAGCATGAGTGAAAGGTTGGGGCTTAGAGTGTAAATTTGGGAGTCATTATCATAGTATGAAGAATGAGTAGATAAAGAGGAAAAAAGAAAAGTAGTATGAATTGAAAGGAGACCCTCCCTGCCAGTGCAGGAATATATATATATATATAAAAAAAAAAAAGAAAGAAAGAAAGAAAAAGAAAAGAAAAGAAAAGAAAAAAGAGGAAGCAGCCAATAGCCCAGGAATGGCTGAAGGATGGAAAGGCATGAGGCCAGTCAGAAGAGTGCTATGTTCTGAAAGCCAAGGCCAGAAGCTGAGGAAGGAAGGAGAGGTCAGCAATGTGGAGCTGCAGGAAAATCAGGATAGATAACTCAGGAGAGAAGCCTTTGGGCTTAGGAAGAGGGAGGTCCCTAACTTTTGCATAGAGCTCCAGTGGGAGAAGACACCTTTAATCAAGCAAGATGGTTATCTGAGGACAGACACACCTTCCATTGAGCATCCCTCAGAGATGCTGTGGTCCAGAGTCCCCTCTGTGCTGAATCCCAAATATCAGATCTGCCCAAGAACAATTCCTTGCTCTTATTTCATTATCATATGCCTATTCTTTCTTTTTTTTTTCTAATTAAGTTTAGCAGCTTATCTAATCTGGTTTGGAGAGGAGCTTGTCACTATGGCCACCAATTTAACAACATAGGTCATAACCAGTTGAACATTTTCGTATTCCAACCTATGTTTTCTGACGAAAATTAAATACATACCAAACAATAAGTTTGGTTCTCTGTTATGAAATGTATCAGCAAGGATCCCTATGTTACTTTGTACATTTTATTTTCCCCTCAAGATTTTATTATTTATGCATCTCTCTCTCTCTCTCTCTCTCTCTCTCTCTCTCTCTTGTCTTTTTCTAGGACTTGTCTTAGATTAAGATTGAGACAAGGTAAATGGAAAATTATTCTTAGTAGAAAACAGAGCAGTGCTGGCTTTCTAGTAAAGGTAGTATAGCTGTTGTGACTTTCGGAAGGGCTTTCAGAGGGTTACTGAAAAGAACTTGCATTAGTATAATCCTGGAAACCATCTAAGAGTCCTATAAGTGATGTTTAGATGAGAAATAGAAGATCAACATACCTCATGTAAGCTTGATTCAGGGTTATAATCCTATATTTTATTTGGAATCACAAATTCTATACTTCAGATGACAAGTTTGAAGAAATCCAATAAATATTGCTCTTGTCCTCAGTGGGAAAAAAGTGAGTCTTTTAGAGTTTAAATGGTGTTATTTAGTAGTCAGACTGCATTTTTATATAATGATTGATTATCTGAGATAAGAAACTCTACCAGAAAGAGGTTCCAGATGACAAAAGATTTGCGTTTTTATCCTTTAGCTATGTGGACATCAGACGTTTGGGAATTTGTTAGGTGATAAGTATCTCTATAGTAAGCTATTTTGAAAAGATGCTGTTAGGCCTTAATTACTCTGGAGAGTTTGTAATTTACTTATGTCAATTTTTTTCATAGCATTTAGTTCACTTTAAAAATTTTTAGATGTAGCTGGGCACAATGGTGCATGCCTATCATCCCAACCCCTCTGGAGGCCAAGGCAGGAGGAATGCAAGTTCAAGACCAGCCTTGGCAACTTAGCAAACCCTATCTCAAAGTTTTAAAAAAATTAAAAAGGGCTGGGGATGTAGCTTAGTGGTGGAATGCCCCTGGGTTCAGTCCCCAGTACCACAAAATAAATAAACTAAGTAAAACATTTTAAGATATAAGCTGAATTTATGTTTGGTCAAATTAGTAATATAAAGTAAACAAAGGATAAGAGAATGTGTTAGGTACACTTAAACTAATTATGAATTAAGCAGACTTGGCTATTCTGTATGTTTCTATTTATTATCCAGAAGCAAAAAACAAAAACAAAAACAAAAACAAAACAAAACAAAAAAAAACATGAAATTTTCAGAGAATTTACATTAGCAATAACAAGAAGCATGTTTCTGCATAATCGCATCTGTAACATATGGAATTTCAGTATCTTTTTGTATTTTGCAAGTAAATCTCAA
The DNA here is from genome assembly GCF_902686455.1 of Sciurus vulgaris. Classification (NCBI taxonomy): domain Eukaryota; kingdom Metazoa; phylum Chordata; class Mammalia; order Rodentia; family Sciuridae; genus Sciurus; species Sciurus vulgaris. The sequence goes on from NC_136466.1 coordinate 122,611,239, forward strand.
CATTGAAGTTCAACTGAGAAATGAAGCCCAAAGCAAGGCAAAGGTTGATGGCCTTGGTGGGGGAGTTATTTTGCAGGTCCCAGTTTCTCAGTTTCTGCTTCATAACTCAGATGAACAAAATGCAACTAATCTTACTCCTAATGTTAAAAAAAAAAAGGGTGACCTGACCTTAATGAAAACACATTCCTCAAGTTTTTGAGAATCAAATCTCATTAAAGAAAATCTTTTGAGAAGATCAAGTACAGCCTAGAAAGGGCAAGAACACAAATAGAACATAATTAAACAGCAACAAGTTGAGAAGTTGACCTTGTCATGTGAGTTATTTATAGATAAATATGCCTTATTTAGATTTCTAACTTAACTTCGAAGCCAAGAAAAATGGACCTTCCTGCTTACAAGTGAAGCAAAAAATTATCAGCTGTGATAATTTCTTTTATTGATAGATTAATATCTATAGATATTTATTACCTGACTAACCTACCCCAGGCCAGTACTATACACGATACAAACTTGCATAAGACACATTTCCACCCTACCCCATAAGAACTTACAGAATTTTAGGAGAGGTAAGAGATGTCCACAAATGAAATGCACTAGGACAGCTCTTAAATACATGGGGACACGCAGGAGTGGAAACCAACATATTTAACAGCTAGTGTGGAATGGATGACCAACTGATCAGATTGGATGCCAGCCCTGAAAAACGGACCTGGCTGTCCAAGAGTGCACAAGAGTGGAATCAGCACTGGTTCCATATAATGCACTATAGGATTATATGGAATGCACTATAGGATTGCACTATAGGTTCCATATAATGCACTATAGGATTGCATGTTTGTATAACCCTGTAACTGATTTTACTGTATAATCGCATATAGATAATGAACTAATCACCAGTTTGGAAGGAAAAACGTTTCAAACATCGTGAATACTGCACTGAATACTGCACTTTAAGCAGAAGTTTAGGTAAGCAGTAGGTAAAAGCTAAGCAGTAGGCATAGAAAAAGCCATATGAAAAGCCTTTACTAAATGAATGAACTCACCATCTTTCTTCCCCTTCACTATGGGATTCCAATGTGAAGGTCCTCGCCCATGAATGGGAAATAAAGGAGTGTGTTAATACATAGCAGAGAGAGGATCCTAGGGTTATTACTCCAGTCTGGATCGATCTGTTTCTGTAGTTCTCCCCATTCCCCAATACTGACCTTCGTAATATAAGAAATGCTTTATTTCATTTTATTAAGTACCTAAAGCAGTCACTTAAATATTCATTTCTGTTAAGCATCATCTTAAAAACAACTCCAACCCCCTCCAAAACAAAATCATAGTGTAATGTGTTCCAAAATGTGGTTGGAGGACCTCCTGAATGAGATTGCCCATAAGGAGGCCCTGGAAATATACCTTTTGTTGAGTACTGCAAGAAAGTCTAACGTACAGTAACTTTTTAGAATTACTCTCTTATTCTAACTAATGGTGAAATTAATTTCTTTCTAGTTATCTAGCCAACATGAGTTAGAATTTAATAAACTGACTTTGTTGGGTTGAGAGAGTTAGGTAATAGTGTACTTGGAACATTTTTGGTCGGGTTGAGGCGTTGGTGGGTGGTTGTATTGGTGGATGTAGGGCAAAAATGGGACCTCTGGATATGAGATATACTGAAATAAGGTGTCCCTGAGACTCTTGGAAAGGTGGTCTTCTGCCTTTGTTTGTGCTAAATATTTACTTCTCAAGACCTGAGCTCCAACCTATATTGTGGGCTAAGTAAATCAGTGTTTGTGGCTTGTATAGAAAATGAAATGCATATTAAGCTTTTGTTCCAGTGAAATACTCTGGATTTCCAAACAACTGAACTACAAATGCATTTTAGAAACCCAGAAGTTCAGGAGTTGAAATAGTTTCTCTTGCTTGCTTGCCTGCCTGCCTGCCTTGCTTGCAATGTGGCCAGGGGAACTTCACTTGGTGTTATGTCTTCTTTATTTTTCTATTTTGTCCTGATTTCCTGTGAAATCAAAGCTCTTTTCATAGACATGTACACACATACTCATGCAATTTCAGCTTTTTCTTTGCACCAGCACCTTTTCTTAATGCCACAAATGTATTTAGGATGTTTCAATCTTTGAAATAATTCTTTGTCTCTGACATCTTCTTTTTGTTTATTCCTATAAATAAATATCTTGAGTAATAGACAATTGGAAGAATGAACCCGGAAGTCAGTTGAGCTGAATGTTGGGTCTAAATCCTTCAGAATGTCTGTCATCACAGCTGAACAAACTTGAGGGTTCCCTCTAGCTCAAACCTCATACCTTCATCTAGGATAAATTTATAAGCAGTTGACACTTAGTATTTGCAGGGATTGGTTTCAGGGCCCCTACAAGGTTAGTTTATTCACTTACTAGTTGAAAAATGTTTGAGCTGTTTCTAATTTGTGGGCAATTATGAAAAAAGTCACTATAAGCATTTACATACAGGTTTTTATGTGAATATAAATATTCATTTATATTAAAACCTAGGGTTCAGATTTCTGGGTAATGTGTTAAGTGTATGGGATTTTGATAGGGATTATGTTGATCAATTTGAGAAGAATTGATATCTAACAATATTCATTCTTCCAGTCCATGAACATGGTATAACTTTCCATTTAAATCTTCTTTGATGTTTTGATTTTTTCTGCATAAATACACATAATTTTAAAAATGTATCATCAGTTCAGCAACTGGAATTTTTCATGATGTTGTTTTGTTTTCATGATGTTGTTATGCACCAAGTTTTCTTATAATCTCATTTGGTCTGCCTAAAGTTAGAAATTTTAAAATTATGTATTTTAATGTTGTTTTTTTCTTTTGTTGAATTTTGTACTTTAGAAATACCAATTATCTTTATATTGAATCATGCTCCCTAGTAGACTTTTTGTAGTTTTTTTTTTTTAAGTTGGCAATGGACCTTTATTTATTTATATGTGGTGCTGAGAATTGAACTCAGTGCCTTGCATGTGCCAGGTAAGCTCTCTGCCATTGAGCCACAACCCCAGCCCAACATTCTGTAGTTTTAATCTCTGTCATTTTCATTTGACTATTTCAATCTTTCTTCTGTATCAGGAAATCATTGTTTAGCTATGAATACCCTGTTTCTGGATGCTTCTAATTTATTTTTGGTACAATAATGATGTGCTGATCCTCAATTGGTTTCACTGGTTCACATTCTTCCATTCCATTTTATTCAAAAATCATTTTATGAGTACATGTTTTTAACTCAAAGCAATTATGGAGCATTTTCTTTTATTGCTTTAATTACCAGTTACATTTCTTGGGTTCTTTGTTAAGTATCTTTCTTGGTTTTCTTTTCCTCTATAATCTATTTGTAAAGTTCTTGAGTCTTTTTTTTTTTTTTTTAATCTTAGGAGTATTTGAGCACCTCTGGTCAGACTACCTACTTGCTCTGATATAATATGGGTGACTTTGCTTTCCTGTTCCCACAGTGTTTTTTTTTTTTTTTTTTTTTTTTTTTGTTTCTTTTTTTAGCCCACTTTGTGTTTTTTTGCTGAGCTATGATTTGAGGGCTGAGAACTTCAGTTTATACTCATTATTTTCCTATATCTTAGGAATATGTACATTAAGTTTCAGAATTATTCACTTATTCTATTTAATGATGAAATAATTTTCTTTCTAGTATTTATCCAAAATGAGTTGCAGTTTAGTAACATTTTGTGCTTGGGAATTAGGTAATTGTGTCCTTGGAACATTTTTGGTGAGGTTAAAGGCCTTAGTGGATATTTAATTTTATTGGTGGATTTTGGTCAGTATTAGATTCCTGGGTATAAGAAATACCCAAATAAGGTTATCTTTGGGACCTAGAAGTTATGGAGAAAGAAGGAAAGAAGAGTTCAACTAACACAGGTTGTGTCTGAATGATATTCTCTCTCTCTCTCTCTCTCTCTCTCTCTCTCTTTCTGTCTTTGTGTGGTGTTGGGGATTTGAACCTAGAGCTTTATGCATGCTCGGCAAGCACTCTGCCAGTAACTAACCCAATAATATATCTTATGTTTAAAAAAATCACTTTTTAAAATAAGAGGTGTGGTTCACTGTGTTGTCCAGGCTAGCCTTGAACTCCTGAGCTCAAGTGGTCTTCCTGCCTCAGCCTCCCGAGTCACTGGTACTACAGGCCTGCCGCACTGTGCCTGGCAATTCCCATCGTTAAGTGTTGTTGAATGTCAACACCAAGATCTCCATTCCCAAGGGGACACTTTTAAGGCATTTTTACCGATTCACCAGTTTCATCCTCAGAGTCTCTCTTCTTAATCCATTTGCCAGCCTGAGAAGAAAAAGATAGTCCATTTGCTTCTCTTGGATCTGGGGATACCTGAACGGAATTCTCAGGCTCTTTTGCCATCACCAGTTAGGGGAAGAGGCCATGTTGTGGGCGCCACTCTGCTTCAAAGCCTCTCCTGAGCCAGAACTTATTGAAATTCAGAACATCAGCATATGGAATTTCCATATTTGGTTGTTTCTTTGAAGTTTTATGGATTTTTTTCCATTTATTTTTCTTTCTCCAATATTTGGAGCCACTACGAGGCAGCTCTTTCTGTTTCCTAAACGTGGGTGTTCCCTTACGTACTGCCCTTTGCCATGTCTCCTCCTGTTATTTATCACAAAGATTTACACTGCTCCATGTTAATTATTATCTTTCTTTATAGTTCACTATGGCCTTCATCCTGGACTCTGATTCTGGAACTTTAAGTTGAATAAGCATTTTTACTTGGTATAGAAGTCTGCTAGGGCTGCTAAAACAAAGTGACACGAACTGGGTTGATTAAGCAACAGAAATGTATTATCTCACAGCTCTGGAGTTTAGAAGTCTGAAATCAAGAAGTTAGTAGGATTGGTTCATTTTGAGGGTTATGAGGGCAGGTTCTGTAGAAGGTCATCTTCATATTCATCTTACATTCTCCCTCTGTGCTTGTCTGTGTTCAAATTTCCTCTTTTTATAAAGACACCAATTATATTGGATTAGGACCCACCCTAATGACCTCATTTTAAGTGTTTACCTCTATAAAAACCCTCTTTCCCAATAAGATCACATTCTGAGGTAATAGGGGTTAGTACTTTTGACATGTGAATTTTAGGAGGATACAACAGTTCATAACTCCTGGTTATTCACTCGTGCTACAAATATTTTTTGCTACAAACCAGGCACTAGTCTAGGCATTGGATTACAAAGGTAATGAGGCTCCATCTCTTCCCTCTTGATGAGTAGAAAAGATAAAGGATTCATAAACAAGCATTTGCAATACTATGCAGTATGTACTCTCCTAGATGAGAGATTATGTCAAGGATTCCTTAGTGAAACACCTGTTCCTGAACTGCTCGCTCAGGGATGGTGTTTCAGAGGAAGTGATGCTTGTATGTCTTTCTCAATAGGATGCAACACTGCACAGCTGTTAGCCCTGCTTCTAAACCACACCCTCATGACTCCCAACCCTGGATCCTACCACCCAGTTAATCTTTCCAAAGCATCACTTTGATGAAGACATTCCCTACTTGTAAAACTTGTAATGACACCTCACTGTCAACAGAAATAAGTCTTAAAAAATTCTTTAGCCTGCCTAACTTTTGATTCTTCCATAATCAAGTACCACTCCCAGATCTGCCTTTCCTGTCTTGATCAATTATTTTCCCCACCTTAGTCTTTTTAAAATTTTATTCTAATTAGTTATACATGATAGTAGAATGTATTTTGATATATTATACCTATATGGAGCACAACTTCTCATTCTTCTGGTTATATGTGATGTAGAATTACATTGGTTGTATAATCATGTATGCAGCTAGGATAGTAATGTCCAATTAATCTTACTAAATTTTCTATTCCCATTTCCCCTCTCTTCCCTTCATTACCCTTTTTCTAATCCAAAATACTTCTATTCTTCCCTCATTTGCCCCTTATTATAACATTAGCATCCACATATCAGAGAGAACATTTGGCCTTTGGTTTTTTGGGATTGGTTTGTTTCACTTAGCATAATATTCTCCATTTCCATCTACTTACCAGCAAATACCATAATTTCATTCTTTTTTTATGTCTGAGTAATGTTCTATTGTGTACATATACCACATTTTATTTATCCGTTCATCTGTTGAAGGGCATCTAGCTATTGTGAATTGAGCTGCTATAAACATTGATGTGGCTATATCCATTTTAAGTTCTTTTTTTAAAAATTATTTTATATATTTTTTTTAGTTGTTGATGGACTTTATTTTATTTATTTATATGCAGTACTGAGAATAGAACCCAGTGCCTTACATGTGCTAGGCAAGTGTTCTACCACTGAGCCACAACCCCAACCCTAGCGTTAAGTCCTTTGGGTATATACTGAGGAGTAGGATAACTGGGTCAAATGGTGGATCCATTCCAAGTTTTCTGAGGAATCTCCATACTGCTTTCCACTAATTTGTAGTCCCATCAGCAATGTATGAGTGTACCTTTTTCCCCACGTCCTTGCCAACATTTATTGTTGCTTGTATTCTTGATAATTGTCATTCTGACCAGAGTGAGATAGAATCTCAGTGTAGTTTTGATTTGCATTTCTCTAGTTGCTAGTGATGTTGAACATTTTTTTCATATATTTGTTGACTAATCATATTTCTTCTTCTGTGACGTGTCTGTTCAGTTCCGCCTCCTTAGTCTTATACATTACCAAGGTGGATGAACAAACATTCTAGAAACACAGTTGGAGCTTTTCCATAATTTTACGAAGACAGATTTTTGTTTTGTTTTCCACTCTATCATTGGCACCTAAAACAGTGCTACCACTCCTTTAGAATTTGTCTAGCAGGTTTTTTGACCATTGCCAGAAGGCCCCCTTACAGGGGGAAAAAAAAAAAAAAAAAAAGAATATTGGTTGAGTAAATTAATGAATTTTTCCACTGGCACACTCTCTGCTTGTGATGTATGCCTCTCCTATCTTCCAGGTGTGCACATTTTGCCTATTGAAATCATGTTCTCAAAGTTCAGCTCATATATCCTCTCTTTTAGTATGCCTTTCTTCTGGGTCACATGTGCTAGATGTGACCCTTTGTTCCTAAAGGCTTTCTTTTCTATGTGAACTGTTTGCTTGACCCTGCCCTCTGCTTGCATCATAGATATATGAATGTCTCTTCCCTGCCAGATTGAACATTGTTTGAATTTAGGAACCATATTTAAAAAACAATATTGTAACCTGCTCAGTACTTCCATGCACCGTAATGGATGCTCGAAAATTTCTTTTTTTCTTTCTTTTCTTTCTTTTTTTTTTTTTTTAAGCTGTAGATGGACACAATACCTTTATTTTATTTTTTATTTTTATGCAGTCCTGAGGATCGAAGCCAATGCTTCACCCGTGCCAGGCAAGTGCTCTACCACTGAGCTACATTCCCAGCCCTCAAAAATCTCTTCGCGTTTAAAGAGAAAACAAATGGGAGTGTTTTACATTCATTTCAATAAAGTGGAGAAGAAGGCCTAAGGAATGGAGCATTTGGTCTGGCCCCCTTACCTTGCCTACTTTCTTTGGAGTTTATAATATTTTAAAATTCATCCAGCAGATTTTTATTGAGCACCTGTTTAGTTCAAGGCAATGTACTAGGAATTAGATTACAAAACAGAATTAGGCTACCTTTGAGGTACTTACCACTTCTGATAGAAACGAGTCTCGGGGGCACAGTTTGTAGAATGCCTTTCTCCTTTAGACTTTTTCATACAACTTTCTAACATTTTTTCACAAATTGCAGCTTCTTGAGGGAAGGGCCCTACTTTCATCCTGCTCTCCCTCACTGCCTAGCACTGAACTTAAACTTGCCAGTGAGCAGGTCCTTTATTTACCCTCATGATTCTCTGATTCTTCTCTAAGTTTGCCTTATACATTCAATTATAGAATGCTATACTGGGACCAGAGACTTGGGAAGGATACTGATCGCTCTGCCTATAATCCCAGCTACTTGGAAGCTGAAGCAGGAGATCACAAGTTTGAGTCCACTCTAGGCAACAGAGGGAGATCCCCATATTAAAAAATAAAAATGAAAAAGAGCAATCAGAAGTACAATAAATTAAGCAGTGTTTTACATTGTACTAAAAAGTTTTCACATAAATTGCATTTCCTGGTGGGACCTATTGCTAATGCCATTGGCTTTATTTCTAACAAGTTACCATGTTAACATACTGAGGTGGTTTAGTGAAGATCATAACTAAAGTTGGTCTGCTTCTTCGCTCAGATACAAGAGTCATGATTGTGCCACAGAGTTTAAGCCAAACAGAAATGCAGTCTGAATTAGTCTGGTGGGTCATGCACATGTGTTATTTTTTCCAGAGGCCTCTAATTCTTAATAAGTCCCTCTCCTAAGGGAAAATGAGGCTGTGAAAATTGGGATAAAATAATGGAGTAATAAGGAATGGAAGGGATGGTAAAGATACTTGATTTGGGGTCCTGGTTGACATGGAAATGACAGCTCATAAACCTGAATGAAAGATAGGCCTGAGGCTACTCATATAGCAAATGTGTTAATACACGTCCCTATGACATTGTTCTTGGGGGTTGGGAAACATCCATGTTATTTCATTGGGCCATATACCAGTCAGAACAACATAAGTTTGTAGAAATGGTATAATGACAATTACAGGTGTTAGTCCAATCCTCTGTTCTCTGGGTTCATAGATTTATACTGTGGAATCTATATTGAACAGACTGTGGCACAAGATTGTTCTAAGTAGCAGATATTTTAAAAAGTCACTTGGAAGCCTTATATGGTGCTACAAAGCATGCTTAATATATTAACTTATGAATCATACTTTGTTTAAACAAAAATCAAGATTCGTTGATCCTGAGCACTTCTCAGCAGGAAGGATAGCAAGCACCTGGATGGGCCCAGGCCGCCAGCTCCATCATGCTGGAAAAGGCACTGGAGGGTAATCTCTCTTCCAACATCCTTTCTCAAAGCGAATGCCCTCCTTCCTTGTAAACTTACTGCTTTCCCTACTTTCAGGACCCTTTGTCCTCCTTGAGGCCATGTGCTTCCCCATGTGCCTTGGGGGAGGAAACAGGTTGGAGAAGTGAGAGTGGGTGAGTGCAGGGGGTGGGGGCTGTAAACACCACTGATTAACAGAGAAACCTCTGCAGCCCCCATCCTTTATCAGTGCCTGGTTTAGATGTTGGCATGTGATGCATTTCTGGGAAGGGTCACTTAAGGACCTTCTAGTGAGTATGGAGAAGGGCTTTGATGTTCCTAAAAATAAACACAGAAAATGTCCTTTCACTGCTCTGGAGGAAGGTGTATGAGAATGTAATATTTGGAATGGCTGTCATTGTCAGTTTCCTTTAAAATGACAAGTCAGAACGTTTTTTCTCCTATTTCAAGCTTATTTCACTGGCCCAAAAAAGAGGTTCGTTTCCTTACATCCTGGAAGTCAGTGCTGACTCAGAGATCTGCTCCCAGATTTCACAGCAAGTTCCGTTGAATCACCAGATTAATCTTTTCCAGTATCAAATACACCTCCTCTTCCCACCCTTCTTGATCCAGATGCCTTCCTCTTTCCAGGTGACCTTCATTTGCTGAATCCTGTCGTGTATTTTATTCTGGTTCCACGTGCCATGGGTGTTGTCCTGAGAATGGTTTATGCAGTGTTAAGCAGAGTTCCCAAACCTAGCCCATCATCAGAATTCTCCTAACTGAATCCAAATCCCTCTCAGTGATTCTGACTTTCAACAGATTTGGGACCCACTGGCTTATATATGAGATACAGAAGACAGAAAAAAATCTGTATTGACATGATCCCTTTGTATTTCTCTGGTGTCTGTTGTAACATCTCCTATTTCATTTTTTGCGTGTTCGAGTCTTCTTATTTCTTAGACTAGCTAAAGATTTTGTCAATTTTGTCCTTTCATAAAACCAACCCTTACTTTTGTTTTTAGTTACTTTATTTTAATGTCATTCTAGTATCCATTTCATTTATTTCTACTGTAATCTGCTTCTGCTGGCTTTGGACTAGTTCCTTAGGGTGTAATGTTAGTTGTTTTATTTTATTTTTTTTTACTTGAGCTCCTTCTTTTCTAACATAGGCATTTAGTGCTATAAACTTACCTCTTATAACTACTACATTCTATATATTTTGATAAGTTGTGTTTTCTATCATCATGTGTCTTAAGATATTTTAAAAATTCCTTTTGATTTCTTCTTTGACCAGAGTCAGGAGCATGATGTTTACTTTCCACATATTTGTGAATTTTCCAGTTTTCCTCCTGTTACTGATTTTTACATTCATACCATTGTGGTTATGATCTCAGTCTTCTTAAATTTCTGTTTCTTTTCTTCCTTTCTTTCTTCTTTTTCTTCTTCTTCTTCTTCTTTTTTTTTTTTTTTTTTTGGTTTGTTTTTGGTACTGGAGATTGAACCCAGGTGTTCTTTACCACTGAGCCATATCCCCAGATCTCTTTATTGCTTTATTTTGCCATAGGGTCTTCCTAAGTTTCTTAGGATATTGCTTTTGAGTAACTGGGATTACAGGTGCACTACTGTGCCTAGCAGTCTTCTTAAATTTCTTAAGACTTGTTTTGTGGCCCACCATATAGTTGATCATGGAGAATGTTCTGTGTGTACTTGAAAAGAATGTGATTCTGATATTGTTGCCTTGAATGTTCTGACGTGTCTGTTAAGTCCATTTGTTTTAAAGCATACTTCGAGTCCTATGTTTCCTTAATTTTCTGTCTGGAAGATTTGTTTATTGTTGAAAGTGGAAGATTGAAGTCCCCTACTATTATTGTATTGCAGCCTGTTTCTCCCTTCATATCTGTTAATATTTTAGTTTTCAAAAAATTTTCTTAGTTGTAGATGAACACAATACCTTTTTATTTAAATATTTTTATGTGGTGCTGAGGATCAAACTCAGGGCCTCACACGTACTAGGCAAGTGCTGTACTACTGAGCTATAACTCTAGCCCAATATTTGATTTTAATATATTGCTCTTCGTCTATTTAGCTGCTCTGATGTTAGGTGCATACATATTTGTAATTATTATAGCCTCTTGATTAATTGACCCATTTATCATCATATAATGACCTTGTCTCTTGCAACAATTTTTGACTGAAAGTCTATTTCATCTGATGTAAGAACATACTTGTATTTCTCGGTGGTGGAGAGTCCCTCCCTGGATCCCTTAACGAGTTACAAGAAGCTTATGTAATATCAAGGTAATTGCAAGGAGGAACATTTTAGCCCCTCGCGTTCTCTGCTACATTGCCATCCTCTGAATATCCAGAGTCCCATCAGGTCTTTGGCCACTTGTCTGAACAGATACATGTTGTTTGTATCTGTGTGATTCCTTCCTTCTCTATGGCTCTTCTGCAATACTTCCATGTTGAATGAGGGTACTGAGAAGTCTTTCTGCTGCAGTGCCGCCATACTGGAGCTGAAGAAGCTTTATGCCTGCCTAAGGCCCTCTCAGCCACCTGACCCAGCTCTAGCCCAACAATAAGGCCTGACTCCTCATGCCCTCAGTTTCCCTCATGCCTCCTCAGAAACTTAGTTTCTTTGCCTTTTGCTGTTCTCTTTTATTCACAAGGCAATATGCATAACCAAGCTATTAAATTGAGAGAAATGGCAAAAAGGCAGGACAATGAAGGAGAAATGTAAGTTAATATGAAATATCAGAACAAAATGCAAAATCCTTTATGGCAGGTGTAGTGGACACACATTTCTGCTTCTGTAATGAGTGTATGTATGTTTATGAGTTATAGATGTATGTATATATATATATATATGTATACATTGCAGCACACATGTACATATAATTATTAACAAGTTTGAAAGTTTGTTATTTGAAATAATTTTTCACTGAGTGTTCTACATTCCAAACTCATTTGCTTTTAATTGGGATTTGTAATGGATAAGGAAGAAAAAAGGGATTTATATTATTTCGTTGAAATAAAATGTATATCTAAATGATTGTCATCTTAAAAAATAGTTACCTCAGGCTGCTATACATCTATTTCACTAATACTGTCATAACTGGAAATATTTCTGAATTTGTTCTTTGGAGTTGGTCTCATTGTATAAACCATAAGCTGAAAATTTCAGTAGTAAATTATTTTATCATTAAGTCTGCTTTTTCTTCACCCCACTGATAAAATGTATGGCCCAACTTGATACATTTACCTTCAAAATCATTCTTTTTTGTTTTTTTTTTAGTTGTTGATGGACATAATAACTTTATTTTTGTATTTTTTTTAACTTTTTTACATGGTCATGGTTGAATCCAGTGCCTCACACAGGTTAGGAAAGAGCTCTACCACTGAGTCACAATACCAGCTCCTCAAAATCATTTTTGTGTGTGTGTGTGTGTGTGTGTGTGTGTGAGAGAGAGAGAGAGAGAGAGAGAGAGAGAGAGATAGAGAGAGAGAGAATTTTGTTTTGTTTTTGTTTTGTTTTTGGTGACTGGGGATTGAACTCAGGGGCACTTGACCACTGAATTGTCATATTCCCTAGTCCTATTTTGTATTTTATTTGAAGACAGGGTCTCAGTTGCTTAGTACCTTGCTTTTGCTGAGGCTGGCTTTGAACTCATGATCCTCCTACCTAAGCCTTCTGAGCCACTGGGATTACAATTGTGTTCCACATGCCTTGCTCAAAACCATTCTTAACTTGTAGTTATGAACTTGCTTTTTGGAAGTTGTAGGCAAAGGTTTTCCTTCCATAAAGCCATTTTTTTTTTAAATGCTGAAAAACTCAATTTATAAAGTTCAAATTTGTTTTGTGTAACAGCATGACCTAAATGAGTCCATAACTGTCAAAGTGATTAAGGCAAATACTGTTATTTGGATGAATCCATGTTGTTAAATTACTTTAAATTAGTGATGTATAACCTTGGACAGTTTTGCCCTCCAGGGGACATTTGGCAATTTCTGGAGACATTTTTGTTTGTCTCACCTGGGGAGGATGGGTTCCTGGCATTCGTCTAGTGCACAGAAACTAGGGTTGGTTCCAGATATTTTACAATGCTTAGGACAGGTCCCCACAACTAAGAATTATCTGGCCCAATGTCAATACTGTCAAGATGGAGAAATTCTACTTTAAACCAGTTATCACTTTATAGTCCTCTCTCACATTTTAATATACTTCAAAGTTTGTGATCTTACTAAATCATAGGAAGGGAACAAACTCACAGGCACCAAAATATTTCTGTCCAGCACACTCCAGGACTTCTTTGAGGCTTTGTTTCTGTTTAAATAGAGAGGGTGGGGTGGAATGGAGAAACCAGTTCCAGCAAGAATACAGGGACCACACTGATTATTATCTAGGTGGAAATTTCCCTTGCCATCTTGGAATTCTTGTCTCAGAGGTTTTCCCTCCCTGTGACAGTAGGAGCTGAGACTTCCAACTGACCTCTGTTTCCCAGAGTCAAAACCCAGAGGGACTGTCTTCAATAACCCCCTGCCACACACATACACACACACAGGAGAATGACTTAACCATCCACTGCCCTGATCTGACACCACTGGACTCTGCCCCTTTCTCAGGAGCCAGCATCAGCCACCTTGGTTTTGTTTTTGTTTTTGTTATTGTTATTAGTTTTGTTTTGTTTTTGATGTTTAAACTCACCACACTTCTTCAGTTCTCTGATCTTATAACACCATCTGCATTTCTTCTTAATTTTCATATAGTTAATTTATTAACCTTCTCTTTTGTCTTCTGAATTTCAAGTCATAGTTAGAAAGGTCTTTCTCATGCCAAGGTTATAAAAGTCTCCTTAGATGTTGTCAGCTAGTGCTTTCATGGTTCTATTTTTCTTATCTAAATATTTGATCTATTTGGAGTTTATCTTGGCTTATAATACAATGTTTGAATTCAGCTCTCTTTTTTTAAAGATGGCTATCCAGTTGTACCCTGTCATTTATTAAATAACTGCTAGTAATTTGGTGCCCATTGATTTCAGATGCCACCTTTATCATATGCTATGTCTTATTTACTTATTTTTGTGTAAATAAATGACCTTCTTTAGAATAAAGTTTCAATTTTCCTGGAGCAAATATACATAATGTAAAATTTGTCATTTAAACCATTGTAAAATGTGAAGTTCAGTGGCAGTAAGTACATTTACATTGTTGTGCAACCACCCCCCTGAAGAACTTTTCATCTTTCTGCCATATGGCTTTAAATCAAACACACCATTAATCTTTTGACACACCACCGATTGGTAAGGCATATCCTGATCTCAAGAGATGTGGGAAAGCAAATGTCTTCAAAATACTAGAATGTAGTTCTAAATCCCCAAATGTATTTGGTATATTTCTGGATGTTCTAGTCTATTCCATTCATTTGTCTCTTTATATACCAAGGCTGTACTGTTTTAATTATTGAGATTTACAATATCTTTTATTATACAGAACAGGAGTGGAGTTGCTCCTCACTGATGGTTGCTTTTTTTCTGAAGACTTCTTTTTCTAGTTATCCTTGTCTACCTGTCCAGATAAATGGAACAGCTTCTTCTTAACTCTTAGAGATCTGTCTCTCCCTCTTTCTGCCTCTATTCCACTTAACTTATAAAAACTTGCACATAGAAGATCTTTTTGGGGCTACAGATGAGCTGCAAGTCTAGGATTATTGTACCTTCTCTGAGAGTTTGTGTATTGTCTTGACTTTGTTCTCCTGGGTTTTTACTTCGGTTTTGCTATGGCAGGTGCTGTCTCTTCCTGACCTATGTTGCTCCTATAAAAGTTCCTGGAATCATTTACTCCTTTTGTGTCTTGTACATACATTGTCAACCTTTTTTCAGTGAAGCTAGCAGTGGCTCTAGAAGAAGGGGACTTCTGGAATGTTTGCAACTGCATCAGGATTTAATATGGTTCACTAATGCATTTACCCTCAGTAGAAGTTTGTTGCTCTGCCAAGTTTTCCTATTAAATTTTTAGCATTTTTAATATTGTATCACTAAAAGCTTATCTTTATTTACATTTATAGATCATCAACTCAGTTTTTGTTTTACGGAAGAATCCATTAAAAGAGCCAGGAAATCTTGTGGAAAATGGCCTTCAGTGATCTTACATCGAGGACTGTGCGTTTTTATGATAATTTTATCAAAGATGCTGGTGAGTAATCAAATTTCCCAATCAAGTCTTTATCCTTCCCTTTTATGTCAGATTCTTGGCGCATGCCTGTAATCCCAGCAGCTCAGGAGACTGAGCCAGGAAGACTGGGAGTTCAAAGCCAGCCTTAGCAACTTAGTGAGACTGTGTCTCAAAATGAAAAATAAAAAGGAAGGGCTGGGGTTGTGGCTCAATGGTTAGCACCCCTGGGTTCAACCCCTGGTACAAAAAGAAGAAAAAAAAAAAAAAAAAGAAGAAGAAAAAAATTCTCATTTTATAGGACTTCAACAGAATGAGAGACTATTTCATACTTTCTTATTATTAGTCAACCAAAAGGAACTGTCAATGGTTTCATTACAGATATGTTCATAGATGGAGCTACACAGATATTCATTCCAGTGTTTACAATAGTGAAAATATCCTATATATCCAGTGAAAGGAACTGGCTAATAAATGGTGGCACATCCCACCTTAGTAGCCATTGAAAGTGATTTTGGAGGGACGGTGTTCTTTGGCTTGATTCTGCCCTGACACTCCTCAGAGAAGTTACAGTTATTACCAACAGTAGCTCTGTACATGGTGACTCATGAATGGGAGAGCTGCAGCCCTGAGATGGATATCAGAACATGAAACATTTGCTTGGGACACCCCTGAGTGGCTCTGGGATATCTGCCTTCTCCCCTTGCTCATTAAAAAAAAAAAAAAAAATCGGTATTTTAGAAGAATATTTACTGTCATACAAAGAAGTTTAAAATATGTTAATGAAAACATGGTATAAGGCACCACATGTACCTTTTTAGTGGGTGTTTTAATCAGCTCTTTCACTGCTGTGACTAAAGGACCTGACCAGCACAACTGTAAAGGAGGAAAGGTTTATTTGAGAACTCACAGTTTCAGAGGTCTTAGTCCATAGAAGGCCAGCTCCATTCCTTGGGGCTCCAGGTGAGGTAGAACATCATGGAAGAGTGTGGCAGAGGGAAGCGGCTTACGTGGCAATCAGGAAGCAGAGAGAAACTCCACTCAACAGATACAAATATATACCCAAAGCCACAACCCAATTCCCACCTTCTCCTGTCACACCCTACCACTTTGGTTACCACTCAGTTAATCCCTATCAGGGGATTAAATCACTAAATGGATTAAGACTCTCACAACCCAATCATTTCTTCTCTGAACCTTCTTGCATTGTCTCACATGTGAGCAGTTGGGGGACACCTCACATCCAAACCATTACAGTGAGGGTAAGCAGTTATTTCTCGGGTAGAATTATGGGTTATTTTATTTTATTTTTGGGTGCTGGGAATCATACCCAGGGCATTGCACTAAGCCTGTACTCTAGATACCACTGAGCTGTATCCCTGGCCTCATGGGTAATTTTTATTTACTTATCTATGTCTGTGTTTTTTAAATCACAACCAGTGCATATTGTTTTTGTAACTATTAACCAATGCTTTAAAAGAGAACAAAGACAAATTTTGAATAGGCAAGTAATCAGAACATATTAGAGATTAAATGAACTTTCTATATCATTGAAGCTAATGTCTCATTTAAGAGTTAAAAAAATTGAGACCCAATGATGTGACCTTTACAAGGTCATGCTTGGTTGATGGAAGGAAAGACCTGTGTTATCTTTTTCAGTTAGTAATCTGGTATATAACATCTATTTCTAAGTGTTTGAGTTGCACACATTTACCACCAGCACTACCTTAAGAACCACTCAGTTCTTACCTATCAACCAGAAATCACATGTTCACCAAATTCAGAAGGAAAAAAAAAAAAAACAAAAACAAAAAAACACCTCTTGGCATCTAACACAAATTATATCCCAATTTGCAATGATTTTAGCGAAGACGTACTATTTCATGGTTGACATCTTTCTCAATAGACGGCTAAAGATCAATTTTATTTCACTAAAATAGATCCCAGTAGCTTTGCTCCCAAAGATGTTTGGGATGTTTTTGGTATCCCATAAGTAAGTTCTTCTCTAGTAGGGGACAGAGAATAACTGTTTCCTTTTTCCCTGAGTTTTTCAACTTACACAGTGACACAGAAAACATAGATTTCTCTACAGGTCATTTTTCTCTAAAGGTTTATAATTTCTCATAATCTCAATGTTTAACTTAAATACTAAAATTTTAGTTGTTTTTTGAAGTAGAGATAAACCTTGATAACTGAACTCTCACTATTCACACTTGAGAACCAAGTGGATTTGGGTATAATTTTTGAAATCTACCTATCTGGAAGAGCAGATTCCTTGTGATCCAAATCTTATCTTCACTGTCTCAAATGTAGGAACCCAGAAGATTCAGGTAATTCATATCTTAACTCAAAAACTAAATAGACTTCATTGTCCCAAATGCAGGAACTCAAGAGATTCAGATAATCAATATCCTCACTCAAGAGCCAAATAAACTTATATGATGGTGAATATTTATATGGTACTAGAAGTATAAAATGTTTTAGTATGAGCTACTTCAGAATTCTACTTCCATCTATATCTGTGGATCTGCTTTTTGCTTTTTATTATGAATATTTCTATTAAAAAGCTGAGAATTATTAGATCAGACAGTGAACTGACAAAAGGGATGGAGGTGGTTAAACATGGAGGTTGGGGAGGACCCTAGAAACCTAGCATTGCAAACAGAGAAGGGAAGATGAGAGGAGAGAGGTGGAGAGAAAGAAGAGAAAGCCACTGTCTGAAGTTATGCTAATGTGAAGTCTTGGGAGGAGGACAGGGAGCATGGGATGTGGAATGAAAAATGTGGAAGACCTAAATTCAAAGCCCTTTGCTACTGTGAACTAACTAGGTAATCTTGAACAAATTCTGTATCATCTATGAGTCTCAGGTGCTTTGTGAGTTAAACAAAGGTGTGAATAATACCTACCAGCTAACTAGATAATATGCAGAAATTACTCTGTTGTCTGGGAAGTATCCCAACACAAACAGTGGTGGCAATTGTTACAGATGACAGAGGATTGCATCTCTAAATATTTTGAATATAGCATATCACTTTTAAAATTATTTTTGTTTACTTTTTTATCATGTCTTTGGACAGTTGAAAGGTTTTATGTTGAGATTTACAACTTTATGAAAACCCTGTCAGGTATAACAGGAGAGTTTTTTCCTTCTTCTTAGTGTGGTATTGATCTCGGAGAGGCATTAGGAATCATTTCTGTTCCTCTTAGCCCAGTTTTATTGTGCTTACCCCAGGAAGGTCTGAGTCCATGATCAAGGGCCAAGAATTTCAAGTATATTTTTGGCATTGGCCCTAATCCTGAGTAGTCTTGGGAAAACTTACAGCTATTCATTGGTTTTCTGATTGCTGGAGAAGTGGTAGTTGTACCTAGTTATTTCATGTGGAAAATTCCACAGCACAAAAATTTGAAGTGGCTTAATTAATATTTAAGCTACGAGAGGATTTTATTATGATTATTAGATATGAAATTAGATGTAAAAAATGAGAAAGTTTTGATGATTAAAAAGCAACTTTCTTTGTATTTGGATAGTAGGAACGACTTTCAGATTTAGTTGTTTTTTTTTTTTTCTCCAAGAAGATGGAGTGTAAGTAAGATTGCTGCCATTCTGAAACTTTGCTGCTTTAGAAAGTACTTGAGGTACATGTTTGCTTTTCCTTCCAATTTCTTCATTTTATTGGTGCTTGGAATCTTAAAGGATGTACTCTTTGATCTGGTACATGCTACTTAATAAGAGAACACTGTCTTATAAGTAGTTGATGGAAAAGCTCATTAATATTCTATAAATTCAGCATTGCATTTTCCTCATTCTCCTTCCCCCCCCCCCCCCTCTCTCTCTCTCTCTCTCTGTCTCTTTTAGAAAAGAATTATTAAGCTAGTGGCAAATCAGAACTTTGGTAGTCTCTGGGGCATAGGTGGCTTGTCGCATGGCCTGTCTTCCCATCTTCTACTTTCATCTTGGCTCTACTCATGATACTTAAACCAGCTCTGAATGACAAATAGAAGATACATGAAACCTTCTCTCCCTCATTAGCCCTTCTCTCTGGGGAAACAGAGAGCACTCACCCCTGAACCTGATGCAATTTGCGGGATCACAGATTGAGTCAGAAGTAACTTTAAATGACACTGTGCAGTGGCTTCCAGAACCCCCATATCAAGTCATCATCCGTGCCTGACCTGTAGGCATCTCTCTCATGGGGAGACATCCACTACCTCCCAGGGAAGTGGATTCCCTTTTCAGAAAGGTGTGTAACTATTATTGAGCGAGAAGGCAGGAAAACTGAACTAGAGCCAGAGTTGTGTACATTTTTTAACTTTATTTTCTCTATGAGGGAGAGCTAATTTAAGCAAGAGAATAATATAACAGCTTTACTTTTAGAAAGGGAATTTAGCAATTGTGTGGAAGACAAATATGGCAGATTAAATGGAGGCAGAGAATGCACAGCAGTGTGAGGGATGCTGTAGCACTGAGTGTAGGGGACTTGGTCACACACCAGACCCCTGGTTCTTAGCTCTGACACTTCATCATAACCACCTCAACAACTTTAAAAAATCATCACATATTGACAAATTATAATTGTATATATTTATGGGGTACAAAGTGATGTTGTGGTAGGTGGATACATTGTGGAATGACTGAACTGAGGTAATTAACACACACATCACTTCAAATTCTGATCTCTTTTTGGTGGTAAGAACATTTGAAAATTACTCTGGCTGGTCATGATGGCTCACACCTGTCATCCCAGCAACTTGGGAAGCTGAGGCAGGAGGATCACAAGTTCAAAGCCAGCCTCAGCAACTTTCTCAGTAACTTAGCAAGGCCCTAAGCAACTTAATGAGACCCTGTCTCAAAATAAAAAATAAAAAAGGACTGGGGATGCAGCTCAGTGGTTAAGTGCTCCTGAGTTAAATACCTAGTACAAGAAAAAAAATTTTCTTTTAGCCTTCTGGAAATATATAATGCACCAATATTAACTGTAGTTACCATGCTGTGCAGTAAATCTCAAAAAAACATTCCTCCTGTTTGAAACTTTGTACCCTTTGACCAACATCTTCCCCTTTCCATTTTTCTTCCAGCCTCTAGTAATTACTTTTACACTCCATATCTATGAGTTCTAGGGTTTTAGATTTCACATAGAAGTGAAATCATATGATGTCTTTCTGTGTCTGACTTCTTTCACCAAGCCTAAGAATGTCTTCCTAGTCTGCTCACGTGATTGCAAATGACAGAATTTCCTTTCATTTTAAGGTTAAATAATATTTGTGTGTGTGTGTGTGTGCATGTGTTTGTGTGTGTATGTACATATTACATTTTGTTTCTGTTCATCTGTTGATGGACTTCTAGGTTGCTTCCATATCTTGGCTATTGTGAGTAATGCTACAACAGGCCTAGGAACACAGATATACCTTCAACATACTCATTTAATTTTCTCTGGACATGTACCCAGAAGTGGGATTGCCAGACCATACAGTAGACCTATTTTTAATTTTTCTGAGGAACCTCTGTATAGTTTTCCATAAAGGCCATACTATTTTACATTCCCACCCTGGGTGTACAAAGGTTCCCTTTCCTCGACATCCTGGTGAGAACTTGCTGTCTTTAGTCTTTTTGATAGTAACCATTCCCCTAAGTGTGAGGTAATAGTATTTTGAATCACAGTTCCCTGATGTGATATTGAGCATTTTTTTCATGTATCTGTTGGTCATTTGTCTTTTCTTGAGAAATGTCCTTTGCACATTTTTTTAATGGCAGATTTTATAAAATTCAGATACCTGGTCCTCTTGCCTTAGGCTTCTGAAACAGTCGGGCCAAGATTTTTATTTATTTATTTATTTAGCCACTTGACTCTTAAATACTCCAGAAGTGATTCTGCTATGCCGACAGAATTGAGATATGCTGTAATAACCATAGCAAGTTTACTGAGTGCTTGATTTCATTGCATAAAATTCAGTCAGTCCTCCAGGAAATATGTGTTGTTTTATGCTCAATACATAGATTTAAAAAAGAGTTAGGGGCGGGGGAAGGAAAGATAGTGCGATGAGACAAACATCTTTACCCTATGTACGCGTATGATTACATGAATGGTGACTACATCTTGTACAACCAGAGAAATGAAAAGTTGTGCCCCACTTGTGTACAGTGAATCAAAATGCATTCTGCTCTCATGTACAACTAAATAGAACAGTTTTTAATAAAAAATAGTACAGAGAAATCAAGTTTATTGCCCAAGATCACACAGGAGGCCATGGGGGACGCCGGGGTCATAACACAGACCAAATGGCACCAGAGTTTTGCTAAAATAGGATTTGAAAAGCTGGGCATTTTGTTTTATTATTTGAAAATAACATCCAATTAAATTAAGCAGCTTTTTCCATAATAATTTTTTATTCTTAGAACTTGAAAGTCACACACAGGATTTTAAGACAAGGTGTGTGCTGAAAATGTTAAATTACAGGAAAAAAATGATTTATTTTAAAATCATTTTCTTCATCTTCCTGAGACAGCCCAGCATGCTTTTCCTGGCTTGTTTTCTTTCTACTGCTATCAGAGGAAGAACAGAACGATGATGTCATTTTATTTCCCCCTCTGCTGAGTCAGTAAAATAATAAAATGAACTATATCTCTAATTAAGGAATTCTTTTATTGACACTTAAAAAGTAACCCAGTTTTTAACCATACATGGGATGATAAGAGAAACATTTGAAACATGTTAAGAAAAACATTTGGAATTGTTTATAAAGAAAAAGGAAAAAATAACAAAATCATCCATACTCTTCACCACTTGAGGTGGTGATTTTAACATCCTTCCAGAGGTCTTATTTTGGTACTGCTTTAATTAGTCTTTATTTTATTTATAATAAAAACTGGATGGAGTATTATGATTTATGAGGCTCACATATTTAAGGTTTGTGTTACCCACGGATAGAAGAAAGCCCATCAAAGTTCTAATTCCACTGGTCACAGTTCTGTTATAAGTTTTATTTACTGAGACTTCCCTAGTGACATACAAGTCCACAGCAAGGGTTTCTTATGACCATTTTAATTGCGCATGGCAACCAGATGTAATAAGAAACTTCTATTTTTATAAGGAAGAAAGAAAACGAATAGAAGCAATGAAAGGTTTCAGTGACATATACATGGACAACTCATTTTACTTTTTTCCAGATTTAGAACTGTAACAAACCATAACATAAGAAAAAACTTTAAAATTTTAGAACTTCATATTTTCAAGAGTGTGTGTCAGCAAACTTCTGTTGAATTTTATTTTGTGCATGATGCTTTGCTAAAATCATTCTTGGCTCAGCGCATCAGTGACCTATTGGCACTTTTCAGTCCACATTTTATTTTCCCTCTCTGCCTCATTTAATACTTGGAGGACTTCCAAAACTTCACTCTTCCCTTAGCTTCAGGAGGTCTCACTTGTGTGGTTTACCTCCACCTCTCTAGCCATTCCTTCTCGGTGTTCTTCCAAGTCTTCTTTTCTACCTCTCCTCCTGCGAATGTCAAATCCTCAGGATTCTGACTTTAGCCTGTCTCAGTGCTATTACTGTTCCGTCATTTATGTGGCGATGACACTCAAGCCTTCGGCACTGACTCAGACCTCATTCTTAATTCCAGATTCATATATCCAGTTGTTTATGGAAGTCTTCGTACAAATGTTTTATAGGTACCTTTAATATAAAATATTCTGACCTGACCATTTTGACTTCTTATTCTGTTCCCAGTGTAAATGATAATATAGTTATCCAAATTTTAAAAATCTGAACATTTTTCTTAACTTCTACCTATGTTTCATTCCCTGTGTTTAATCAGTCAAAAAATTTTACATTTTCTTCTCAAAGTGGAATCCTATTTATCTTCTCTTATTACTACCTAGTCTTTACTGGTTCAATTTATAAATTTATTTTTAACAAATGACTCTACTTCCCAACCTGGGTTCCTCAGAGCATTAGTTCAAGATGATACTAAATGGTTTTCTATAAAACACTAGGGTTTCATGACCAAGTAAGTTTAGAGAATGCTGCATACCACTGTTCCCACTGTTAATTCACAATGAACTCAGGCACTGAAATCCTGCAGCAAGCAGCCTGTTTGACTCAGCATTTCGGTAGTCTCCCCCCACTTCTATGGAGAGTCCTTAGGTATCTTACATCCATTGCATTGTTGAGGGCATGCTTGTGTAGGATATAAGGTAGCGGCAAACTCCATTAGCTATTATTTTTTCCTATCAACTATTTTTCCTATCCCAGTTTTCCTATCAACATTTGTTCAATAGTCTCTCCCTCCCCTGTTTGTTTATGGGGCTTCTTTAATCGTAAGTTAATTTCCTAAGTATCATGGGATCTGTTTCAGAGGTAACTGTTGTCTCTTTGGCTTTATTTATTTAGAGACAGGGGCATCTGTCAGTATTTTTGAGGGAGGCCCACTTGAAGGCAGACTAAATCATCTTACTAGCTACAGCCATGCCAACCAACTCTCAAATGTGAGCTCTCTAGCACTAAAAGTGAGTCCAAGTGAGTAATCAGTCACAGAACTCCACTGAAGAAATCTGGGGTGGGAAGTTAAAGTTTGTCAGTAATTAGACTCATCATTAGCAGTTTAAATCAGCAAGGCCTACATTTCCCCACTTTTCTGCTGCATCAAAGTGATCAGGTTCCAAGCCTTGTCAATTTTGATTCAGTTGAACTTAGAACCTTGTTTATTCTTATTTTCATTCACAATACTCTGGTTTCAAGAGACCATTCAGTGAAATTATACCTGAACCACCTTTGAAATTATGGAATTAATCATATTTCATCTTGAGTTGCAGTGTTTAATTGATCCAACTTTGTCAGCCAGGAACTGACTGGGACTGGGTGAATTTCCCTTTACATGATTACGAGGCCAGTACATTTGTGTGTGTGTGTGTGTGTGTGTGTGTGTGTGTGTGTGTGTGTGTGCACGCACATACATATACATGCAAAATATCAGGTTGGTTAGCCCAAATTTTGGATACCTAGAGCTCACACTTTAGATACTTTGGTGACGCTAAAGTACCTTTCAACTCTGATCCTATGATTCAGAATATATGAAAGTATGCTAATTTTCTTAGGGAAAGAAGAAAGTTAAGAAGCCAGCAAACACAAACATTTTTATGTATAAAAGAATGTCCGAATGAATGGATGATGGGCCATTAGTGGGTGACCTTCCTCCAAATGTACTTTGACCCTGTGCCGGGCCCTGAAAATGACTAGTAGGACTACATCTTGGGCTTTCTCCCCTGTCCACTGGTTTCTGGTTGGGTTTAGCCAATGGAGAACCCCAGGAGACTGGAGAGAGGGAGCAGGGTGGGCTTCAAGTATCTATTTCTTTGGCTCTTTACTTGCAGAATTGTCTTGGGCAGACCAGATCCCACAACTGATGGTCATAGCTTGTCAGTCTGTTCAGGCTGCTATAACGAAGTACCATAGACTGGGTATAAATAACAAGAGAAATTTATAAACGACAAAAATTTATTTCTCACAGCTCTGGAAGCTGGACGTCCAAGATCAGGGTACCAGTGTGGTGAGGTTCCAGTGAGAACTTTCTTCCAGGTTGCTGTCTTCTTGAATTTTATCCTTACATGGCAGAATGAGGACAAGAGAACTCCTGGAATTCCTTTTTTAATGGCACTAACTTCATTCATGAAGGTTCCATCCTCCTAAAAGCCACCAGCCTCACACTGGGTGTTAAGGTTTCAACATACGGATTTTGGGAGGGCACAGACATTCATTCCATAACACAGTTCCTCTTGAGAAGAGTTTCTCCACTTGAATCCTTCTGAGGTCTGCTTACCACTGGAGATCTAAGGGTCATGAAAAACTCACCGTTTCTAGCACGGGGTGCTCCATCATCCCTAGTGATTTCCCACTACCCTTCCTAAAGATACCACTATCTGAAGACTCCACTGTCAGCATTAGAATCTAGGGGCTTACCTAAAGAAGTGTTGTTTGCTATCAGCTATCTCTTGGCTAAGCAAGTGTGCACTTACATATTATTTTTCTCTTAGATCCAAGAGTTGAAGATTGGCTCCTCATGTCCTCGCCTCTACCACAAACCATCATCCTGGGACTCTATGTCTATTTTGTCACTTCTCTGGGACCAAAGCTCATGGAGAATCGAAAACCCTTTGAACTCAAGAAAGTGATGATAACGTACAATTTTTCCATAGTACTCTTTTCTTTGTATATGTGTTATGAGGCAAGTGTCTTCTTTTTTTCCCCCCAGTATTCCTAATGAGAGAATTTTGCCTGGATCTTTCTGTTTATGACATTTTTAAAATAGGGTAACCCTTTGAGAATTAAGGAATTCAGAAACTCCACTCAGTAGAGTAGGTATTTAATAAAAAAATTGTTAGGTCTGCAACAAATAGTAAACTCTTTAGAGGATCCTTAGTCTACTTCCCAGGTAGTGAGAAAAAATTAACACCTAATCTAGGGATTTGCATGCAGTTAGCCTTATTAGATGTCTGAAACAATCCATAAATGTTAGCTTTGAAGAAACTCGTGTCTAGAGAAATCACATAACTCACTCTAAGTAGCATAGCTGGTAAATGGAAGACTAATATTTGAATGCAGGTCCATGTGACATCGGAGTTCATCCTGTTTCTACAATGAGTTGTCACCATCATGGTGGTAACTCTTGGTTTCTGTGTACTCTGATAAGCTGTACAACGGTGAACTGTTTGGGTTTGGTTAAGCTTTCAGGGGAAAGAGACTATAGAACCACACAAAGCAGTAGGGAGCCTGTTCCTTAATTGTTCTTAAAGGAGATGGGAATCTTCCAGGACCCAAAAGCATATTCATGGATGTTCTCTTTCCCCTCTGCTCTTAAAGTGTCTCAGCTGCCCTCACACATCTACTTCTCTGGAATTCTTTGCCTCTTCTCCTACTCTGGTGGCTTCCGAGCCCTCTTTTTTACTTCCTCTCCAGGACAGCTTGTGCTTTGTCATAGCTGAGACTCACGTGGGTCCCCCATGACTCCAATGGCCTCTTTGGACAACAGATTCTCTCCATGAGCATCCTTCCAACCCTATTCTTGCTATAGATCCAGCTGATCAGGTCACCTTGCATATTCCAGCTTTATTTTTCATAGACCTTCCCTAAGTTGAGACTCACACTGCTACTTTCTATTTCTTTTACATTTTTTTCTAACTTAACTCACAGTTCACTCTACTGTCCCTTCTAGAGTATGAGCAACTTATTGAGAAAGAGTAATAGAGATAGGAAATAGAGAAAATACATACTTTTAGTATGTTCTCAGAGATAAGACATAGCAGTAGCATGTTATAGTAGTGATAATAACAGACTAGGAGACCAAGGTCTAGTTGGTCCTGGTTTTGCTAGTAATTACCAGCATGACTTTGAGAAAGTTACTAAATCTCAGTCTTTTTATTTCATAAACCCAGGATGGAATCAATTGTCTTTCAGGTCCCAGAATGCTCTGGTATTCTTAGATTCTGTGTCTGATTGTGTAATTGATTGTGATGTCCCTCAGATATATTTCTCAGGCTGGGAAGGAATCCACTTATAATCAGTCAGTTTTGGTTCCTATTTCATCCATTAGAACATAAAAGGAGATTTGAAAACATCTGAATTTGAGAGTTTCTTTCTGTCATTCATCCCTAAAACCTGAGTTACTTGAATAATACTTGACTAAACCCAGTTTCAGGGTTTTTTACCTGCCAAATATAAATTATCCCTTCTTATTGCTAGCCTCAAACATACACATATATATCGAAAACTTCATGGGCTGTTGGAATGAGCCTAACATTAGGAAAACATTATGTTCCATTCTCTGTTTAAACAGACTTTTCATAGCCAAACCGCATGCCATCTACTGATGGCACATTGGAGCACATGATTATTGTGTGGAACATGGTTTCATTTGGTGTGAACACCTCCACTAGGGATAGTTGGCTAGATATGACCAAGGGGAAAGAGAAACTCATCAGGCTAAAGGAACTCAGAGGGCTTTGAGTGATTGTTTGAATGTCCTAGATACTTGGCACCTGTCAGACGCTAATAAAGACAGACCAGGTCAGACCCCACTGGAAGGCCAAGACACACTGCTTCTGCTATTCAACACAGCACTTGTTTGTGTTAGGATAAGGTAGAGAGTTAGTCACCCCAGTTTAAGAAAATAGTTCTGGGCTTAGAGTATTATTTACATCCGTCAGGATGAGTCTGAGTACAAGAGGACATGAGAACATTCACTAGAGCAGGATTTTTTGTAAAACAGAATTAGCTGTTTGTTACATTCTCTTGTTCCTTTGAGAAGATTGTTGACCTGCTTTGGTGAGACATTATTCTGATCCACGAAATGTGTAGCTTGTACTTTTTTGAGTCTTGATTTTCAGGATTTCATAATTTATCAAGTTAATGATGTATTACATTGTCCTATAAATCAAACTAGGAGCTTGTATCAGAAAGGGATGCAGTATTTTTAAATACCACCATTAAAAGTTGTTCTCTTTTGTTCCTTTATTTTTTGCACCAGTAAAATGTCATCTTGATAAAGACCAATAGATGTTTATTTTTTGCATTTAATTTATTGTAAGATTGTAATTTTAGCTTTATTAGTGATAAAAATAGAAATTTAAAAATGTGCTTCAGTGGCAGAACATGATAGAACCATAAAACTGAGGAGAAGTACGTTGCTGGAAAGATGCTGGCATTTGTGAGAAGTTAGAGAAGAGAATCATATTGTCCTATCCTAAATTAAGCAAACAATTTAACATATGCATTAATTTAAAACTAGTCCTTGACTTTTCATTTTCAGATACTGTTTTTAAAAGAAGATCTTCCCACCATGCCTGAAAGCATGTCAATGTAATCTTTGATTTACAATTCAGACTTAACAACAATGGGCTTTTTCTTCTCACCACCAGTAGAAAGTCACTTTGTGGGCGTGTTGGAATTAAGGCCTTCCAGATTGTACTCCTATTGTTAACAAGAGCATTCTCCTCTCTTACTTGTCTTGTGAACCCAAAGTACAACTAGTATCTTGAGTCTTATGTCTGTTCTATCTTGATTTTTAAAATTTATTTTTCCATATTTTTAATTAGTGCATTGTAGTTGTACATAAAGGTGGAATCAGTTGCTGTATATTTGTATATGCACACAATTTGGCCAGTATATTTACCAGGATTTCCCCCTGCCCTTCCCTCCCTCCCCAGTCCCTTTCCTCTACTATACTGATCTTCCTTCATGGTCTATCTTGATTTTAAATGAGGAAAGAGTAAGAGATCCATGGTCTACCACTTCACATCACACCCTTCACTCAAGGGCAGGAAAAACTCAGTCGCTACGATCACCTTCTCAGTACAATAAGGAACTTTAGCATGCCCATTTAATTATTGACTAATGGGGAAGAGTTGAAATAGCCAGAAAGGACTGATTCAGAGTCAGGCATTCCTTTTAAAAGTTCAAAGATATATACACTTACAAATGTTGATGTGCTTAAGATAAATTACCTCTCAGTATCTGCTGTTTAAGCAAAACACTCCCAGGGTTTTTTCTTCAGTATAGTAGAATAACCATCCCAAGAAATGGGCAATTTTGTCAGAATATAGTTTATAAAGAGAATATATAAGTCTGAGGTTTTGAAAATTCTCCATATCAGGCTTCTCTGTCAAGCGTGGCTGTAGATTGTCTTTGTTGGAGCCGCCTTTTCTGCTGAACTGACTGCTTACTCAGCTGATAAACTAATGGAGACACAATCAAAACTACCTTTGTTGTAGCTGTTGAGCAAACACTTCCTTCTTTAATATGCATGTGCTCTCTTGCAGTTTGTGATGTCTGGCTGGGGTACAGGTTATTCATTTCGATGTGAAATTGTTGACTATTCACGGTCACCCACAGCTTTACGGGTAAGTTTCTCTTTGGAAAAACTCGTAATTCCAAATCGATGTTAAAACCTTTTGGACTCTGATTGCAATAATGAATGTGAACTCAGGATGAGTAAATGACTCAGTTATCAGATTATGTATGTTGGGGGGAAGAAAACTAAAAATTGCAAGAAATAATCAGGTATGTAGGTAGATTAGTGTAAAATGAAAATAAGTGCTTTCTCCATGAATTTCTCCAATTTAAAAATAAATTTATATCTGGTTCCTCAGGAAAATGAAAAAAAGAATTGTGATAAGGCCTATAAATTCCACTTCTGGATATATGCCTAAAGGAATTGAGGGAACTCAGAGAGATATTTGAACCCTCGTAGTCATAGCAGCATTATTCATAAGAGCCAAAAGGTGGAAGCAACCCAAGTGTCTATGGATGGATGAATGGAGAAATCAAATGTGGCAGACAGAGAAGGGAAGGATATCATTCTGCCTTTTAAAGGAAGGAAATTCTTACTCATGCTAAAACATGACTGAATCTCGAGGATATTATTATGCTAGCTGAAATTATCCAGTCACAAAAGGGCAAATATTGAATGATTCAGCTTATTTGGAGTACCTAGAGTAGTCACCTAGTCACAGAAAGTACAATGATGGCTGACCTGGAGGGAAGGGGGAAATGGGAAGTTATTTGTGAATGGGTCCAGAGTTTCAATCTTCCAAGATAAGGAATTCCATGGGTGGATGGTCATGATAGCACAACAGTGGGAATGTGATTCCACTGAACTACATGCCCCAAATGATTAAGGTGATAAATTCTGTTGTGTTTATTTTACCAAAAATTTAAAAAAAAAAATTTTTGTTGTTGTTGTAAGTGGACACAATACTTTGATTATTTATTTATTTGTGGTGCTGAGGATCGAACCCGGTGCCTCATGCTAGGCCAGTGCTCTACTGCTGAGCCACAATGCCAGCACCCCTCCCCCAAATATTTTTAATAAACTTTTTTCCATGCTAAAATATAATAAAATAAATTCATATTTATATGTGTTTCTGCAGATGGCACACACCTGCTGGCTTTATTACTTCTCCAAATTTATTGAGCTGTTAGACACTGTGAGTATGTGGTCACCGCATTTGGTAAATGTTTGATGTTTCAATGAAAGCAATAAAGTGCTACAGTTCCATTGTCTAATAACTTGGGTTATCTCTCCTCAGGTAGATCTACTATTATCTCTTCTACCTTTTATTATCAGTAGTTTATTAGAGTTGGCAGGATAAGCTTATTTTCCAGTATTTCACAAACTCACAAAGGTATTTAATACCTGATTAAGTTAAGCATGTAATCCTCACATATTCTCCAAAACTGGGCATCTTTATGCAGACGGTAGTGTTGTTTTATGAAGCAAGTTCAGAAAGCATGAAGAGAAACCTTTAGTTTTTTATACCAAAGCACTGTTCATCCATACTCCTTTAAGAGAATAAGTGCTTCAAATTTCCTAAGGGTACACTCAGATGTGAGGCTACTGCTGGGCTAGGAGGAATTTGGGGAATACCAAAACTTCTCCAGCTGCCATAGTCTAGTGCTTCTCAGTCCTCATAGTGCCATAGAATTAAATTGCATTAGGAACAACAACAACAAAAATGTGGACACCACTTCCAGGGATGTGATGTCAATTGGTCTGGAGTAGAGGCCAGGCATGACTACTTTGAAAATATTCTTGGATTTTAAAACATGTAGCCAGGGTTGAGGAACATTGATCTAGTTTAGAGCCTTCACTCGGAAAAAAATTGAAGCTAAAAGTTCAGAGGAATGCTACTACTGACTGGGACTAGGACCCAGAGTGCTAATTTATAGCTTTTCCTGCTATACCAGGCTTCATTCTTCCATGTGCATAAACAAATGCATTTTTGCTTCATTGATTCTGCTTTGCATGTTTTCAGTTCCAGCTTCTGCAAGGAAACTGTTGCTTCCTCTATGTTCTTCCCTACACTAACTTTCTCAAATATTCCTACTACAGTAATACTTTTCTTCGCATTATTCTGTTTATTCCTGAATTTTAAAATATATCTTAGTTTAACTATAGGTATTCTGAATATTTTTGAACATTTCCCCTCCAAATTCTGCATTTGTTTTGTAAAGTTTCTACAAACCCCAAGGTTTGCACGATCCAAGTGGTACCTCTGTTTCCCCTTCCAATTTTTCTTATGCAGCTTTGCTTTCTTTTGCCCTCATATTTTTCAAATTAACTCTTCAAGTTTTTCCTCATTATCTTTCTTTTATATTAAATTGCTAACTTATGATGGGTTGTAAGCTCTCTTTCGATTTGCCTAATACCTTATTCAGATTGATAGGATGTTTCAGAGAGCAATGTTGAATAAAAATAATTTCAGTCCTAATAATTAAGGACTTCTGCTTTCCCATAAACTTCAAATGTCACTGGTATTTTTTTTTTTAACAAACAGCCTTTTGTTCAATAATTTTTGGTCAAATTCTTCATTTTTATATCTGTATAAAATTTCTTTTTACCTTATTGGTTCTCTCATGATGAGATATCATACAAGTTAGCTTTTGAGCTGCCACTCAGAAACAGCTAATTCTATAAACTTTCCATAAGGCAGTTCTTTCAAAGCAAATTATGATGCAAAATAGTTTGCTGTTTGCCAATATTTTTGTAATATTCAATAAATTATTGCATGTTTTTTATGAACTTCATTTTCTTTAAATTATTTCAGATCTTTTTTGTTCTGCGTAAGAAAAATAGCCAAGTGACTTTCCTTCATGTCTTCCATCATACCATCATGCCATGGACCTGGTGGTTTGGAGTCAAATTTGCTGCAGGTAGTCAAGGGAGAGCTGGGATTATGTGATATAAATGATAACATTTCTGTATGCTACAAATAAAAATTTTATCCTTAAATACAATTTATAGAAAATAAAAAAAAGAGCTGGGGAGATAGCTCAGTCGGTAGAGTGCTTGCCTTGCAAGCACAAGGCCCTGGGTTAGATCCCCAGCACCGCAAAAAAAAAAAAAAAAAAAAAAAAAAAATCAAACAGTTGTTTTGGTTAATTGTTACCTGAAATGTAAACATAAGACTCTTAATTAGACCCCCCAACTCTTTAGATACACATAATTTAGAGACACAGTCTTTTATACATGTTTTTAGTTGTGTTTGGATTTTATTCTTTTTCCACAGTGTTCTATTACATATCTTTAAATAAATAAACAATGAATAGGTAAAATGGTAAAAAGCCTTGACTTCATAGGAGTCTAGTTAGGTAACTATTTTTTTAATATGTTCTCAGGAAATCAGAATACTTACCTCAAGTTTCCATGTCTTATCTGCCTTCAAATTCCTAATAACTTGTCATGGTCAATTCTATGTTGCTATAACAAAACACTAGGAGCTAGTGGATATATAATGAAAAGGTATTTATTTAGCTTACAGTTTTGGAGACTCAAATCCAGGATTGGTCAGCCCCATCTGTTTGGTTCTGGTGAGGGCCTTCCGTGTTATATATTAGGGCATGCGGAATCATGGCAGGAATGCATTTGAGAGAGAAGTGACCTAACAAGAGAGGAAGCAAGAGACTAGGGAAGGTCCTGATTCACTCTTTTGTAATAAATCTGATCTGGAGGGAACTAATCCACTCCTGAAAGACCAGCAATAACAGCTTCATGAGGATGGCTGTAACCCAGTCACCTCCCAGTAGGCCTCACCTCTTAAAGGCCCCACCACCTTTTAGTACCATTACACTGGGGACCAAGCTTCTAGCATATGAACCTTTAAAAAGACCCATATTCAAATAATGGAATACCCCAACACCTAACAACTGTTTAAAAATGTGTCAAATTTTAGTTATCCTAACTTCCCAAAGCAGTCTACCATATGAAATGGTGTTTTGCAGGTATTTTTTAGGTAAAAAATAGTTTAAATCAAAAACTTGACAAACAGCCTCTTCTGTTGGTTTCATGTTTTTGAACATCTAGAAAAGAAGAAAATAGGCAGTACTTTTATTCCATCATGAAGTTCTAAATAAGCTATATCCCCCAAGGACATATTCTTAGCTTAGCAAACTGGTTAGATGATTTATTTAGTCTAGTTTTTTTTTTTTTAATTTAAGAAGTCTTCAAGTAAGCCTATAGCCCATACTAGGCAATGCTTTAATATTTCTATGAACAATTCATTTAAGTTAAGCATTCTGGCTCTTCCTGATTAAAAGAGGAGGAACCACAATTGGGGAACTGAGTTTTAGGCTTTATAAGCATGGGGGGATATCTGCATGTCTCAGAGCATGAAGGGACATGGATAAGTCAGTGCAGGAAGGAGATGCCAGAACCTAGAAAAGGAAAAGGCTGAGAAATGTGGGTAAAGGAGTCTCCCTAGAGGGCCTGTGGGCTTTGGATCTCCCAGTATGTAAAGTTATATTCTTACCCCAAATTGGTATTTATGTGTTAAGAAAAATTTAAAGTAAATGTAACTCCTTTTCTTATGATGCATATTAATATAAACATTTAACTCACTTTCTACCAAAATGTCTTAGCTGTGTCCATTTCACAAATCAAATGTAGCTCTAGTATTTAATCTTCATATTATTCATCTGTTATTTTTTCTCTCACATACATATTGTGCCTCTCAGTTCTTCTTAAGTGATATACTTATTTGTGATATACTTATATGATACCTTCTTTGTGTTGATGAAAAATTGGAACATACCTAAACATTGTCTAGTAGAGTGGTTATTTTTTTATGTGTACAAAACCATAACAAAATGATATTGAGAAGTATTTGAATCATCTTCTCTATTGGGCAACTTGACTCCTAATTATCAGAAAAAAATGACTATTTAATAATTTAAAGAATACTAGGAAAGATGGTTTAATATCCCTATAATTTCTTCCATGAGACTAGAAGTTGATTTTCCATATTGGTGGATTCTCTATTCTTGTATTTCACCAACTATGAATCTTAAAATATGCAAAAAATTGTGTCTGTACTAAATAGATGCAGACATTTTTCTTGTCATTATTCCCTAAACAATATAGTCTAACAGCCATTTTCATATCATTTACATTTTTTGGTATTATAAGTAATCTAGAGCTGATAAAGTATATGGGAGGACGTTCATAGTATATGCAAATACTACTCCATGTTATCTAAGGGACTTTGAACAGCCAGAGATCTTGGTATCCTGAGGGGGTCCTGGCACCAATCTCCTTGGGTACCAAAGGACAACTATACTACATTACAACCCTGATAAATTAGAAATAGAAAAAACATTGCAAGGCAATGCTTCAGAATATTGAAACAAAAAGTGGTTTTTCTGCTCCTCTTCCTTTTCTGTATTTTCTATATTGTATATTTGATAGCTTATAATAGGAAATGTAAATTTTATTTAAATAATGGAGTTATTTAATCACTCAATGTTTGAGCCCATTGATGGCCTAACTTCCATTTCAAAATCAAGTAATACTTGTAATAATGAAAATTTGAGCACATAATATACCTCAATTTTTAAATGTTACCATGTTTATGGGTATCAGCCACTTTATAATGGAATACTTGTCCTCACCTTAATCCCGCTTTTTTTACAAAATGTAGAAGATAATGTTTTCTAGTCATTTGTATGTTCTATGAGTTGTCATTCCTGCTCATTCTTACGTGCAGAATTCTAGTAAACACTTGAACAGCTTACCTGATACCTATTCAGTGGCAAGCACAGCAACAGGCGCTATTTCCAGAGGTGCAGAGAGACACTGACCTTCATTCCTAGAATGAGACTGTCTGGTTTAAGCTGTGTTTGGCAAAAACTTGAGCACAGCTGATCTCTATCTTGGTTTAATTTCCTGTTTGCATCCTGTGTCCTTCTCTGGGATAATAACAATCCAGGTTTTCTTTTGAATATGATGAAAATATTTCTGTGGCAGGTTTTTATATTAATTACTTATGAATCCCTTTTGAGCAATATGGAGTATTGTGATAATTACCCAGGTGATTCCTGTATCTCTTTCCAAACCAAAGGAGTAAAATGTGATGGTACTGATTGTACTTCATTCCCAGGCGGTTGTTTTTCAGACCTCTTATCATAAAGCAAGCAAACTCAGAAAACACTTCAAAGAGCAAAGTATAAAGCATTACTAATTAAAAGGATTGCTCCGTGAACAAAACTTATTGAAATAACTCAGAAAATATTCATAATGGGACAAAATAAGCGAGTTCATTTTATTGGACAGCTTCTCTTGAACAGTAGCCTTTACTAAACCTTCTTAGCTACGCCAGTGTTTTGTTCAATCCCTGTCACAGGATCCTCGTTTTAGGACATTTAAATGATAAAAGTATCTGAAAGGAAAGTGAACTCTCCTCTACCAAATGGGAGAGGTGTCTGAGTGAGAAAAGGCTCTGATACAGTTCTTTATAAAGGCTGAAATAGACTTCCTGTGGGCATATTATCATGACACACAAATGGACTTGAGAGGTATTTGGCTTATCCCCTGTGAAGCAGCTTGACTCCTTAAGCTATCAGAAGTAGAAAACTGCTCTATTTTTAAATAACCCTAGAAAAGGTGTTTTCACACCACAATAATTTATTTATTCAAGTTTCTTTGGGTAAAGAAGACTAATCCAAATTTAAATAATAAAAGCTGAGAGGTCGTTAATAAGCTTTATTAATTCTGTTTTTCTAAAATATGTGGAGATTGAGGGATTAGCTAAAATTTTACTTACTGAGGAATAGAACGTTTACAAAGCAGAGCATAGCATAAATATGCTTCAGGGGAAGATTTAACTACTCAAAAGTAATTATGTAGAACAGGTCACTTGAAGGAGTACTACTGTAGCAGAGGTACTATTCAGAATTCTCTAGAATTGCCTCCAGTATGAATAATTATTAAATAACAACAATTATTTGCAACAATTTTATGACATTTTTCTAGATGATTATATTAAAAGTATTAAATTTGTGTTTTCCTTTAAACTTTCTGTAATTCATGGTGTTTATGAATTCAGTCCTTCCTCTGCCATGATTAGTCCAAATATATAAGGTTTTGTTTTATTTCTGGAATCAAAGAATTCTGGAATTAAGAAAATAAAATATTTTGGAGAAAATTTTAAATTCCAGGTTAACATTATTAAGCAGAGTCAGACTGTACATAAAGAATGCCAATTTTTCTTACATTGTGCCTCTTTAGAAGGAGATCCTCAAGAAACTTTTTGGGATTTTTTTTTTTCCCAGTATCAGCTAAACCCCCTGCTACTCCTTCCACTGACTACTGTTACAGCTAAAGGCAATTGAAATGATCTTTTCTTACATTCCCAAGTGTTCTTTGCTTTTCCTCTAAATTAAAGATGGTGAAATTAAAAGAGGAAAACCAAGAAAGGAAGGCATAATCAAATGGAGCTAGTAAACAAGGATGGCTGAACAGTTGATAGATGTTTATTTTGGAAAAACAATAATTGATTAAAGCAATTTAGCCAAGCCTGCTAATGAAAGCCAGTGGTTTTACTGCCAGTATTTTTGTGGCTCCGAACATATTCAATGCAAATTAATGAGAGTGGGAAAAGTGAATTTGATTCCACACAATGTCACATATAAAAATATGCTTTGCAGCTTTATTTTAATAGCTCAAATTGGAAACGACCCAAATATCTTTCAGCAGAAGGGGTAAATATTGATGTGTTCATATGGTGTAATACTGCCAGCAGTAAAAAGACTATTAGTACACATACCAGCATGCATGAATCTACAAACATTATGCTAATCGAAAGAAGGTGGACACGAGAAAGAGTCCCTCCTGTGTAACTCCATTTATGTGAAGTTTAATGACAGGTAAAACTAAGTTGATAGAAATCAGAGGTTACCTAGGGAGGGGCAAATTCTTGGAAGGGGCACAGAGGAATCTATGTGAAGTTGTGAATATTCTATCTTGATCATGGTAGTGGTTATGTGAATGTGTATATGAAAAACCTGAAGTCAAACGCTTAACATTAATGTACTTTGAACACTTTATATGTGTTAACCTTCACTAAAAGATTTTGATTATTATTAAGCGATATATCATATTTAAGAGAGAAATCAGTTTGTTAAAGTAAGCCAAAAGCAAAAGACCTTCTTAAATTTAAGATATAAGTAGACATGCTAATTCATTTTCTAAGATTCACATTTATATTTTACTAAATATATTACCCAGCTCACTCTAACTTGATGACTGTTTAACATAATAGATATTTTATATGTTATTTTCTTTCTTCCTGCTAAAATTCAAGAAATAGTTATACTAAAATCTCAGGTCAGACAAAAATGTGTCTGATTTTAAGGAACAATGCCCTCAGGTTACAATAACTTTTTTTTTCCAGGTGGTTTGGGAACATTCCATGCCTTTGTAAATACAGCTGTGCATGTAGTCATGTATTTCTACTATGGACTTTGTGCAATGGGACCAGCCTATCAGAAGTATTTGTGGTGGAAAAAATATTTAACATCTTTACAGCTTGTGAGTAATTAACTTTCTTTAAAACCAGATATGAAATAAACTGCAGTCACTTGTTTTTGCTGTGAATTAGAGTACTACCTAAATAAAGAACAAAATTTATGGAACAATACAGATACACTGTCTGACCCCTATATGACACTATCCTTTTGATGTTTTTTGAACTTTGTCAGGAATTTCATTGAAAACAAAGCATATTTGGTTTAAACAATTAAATCAGCATGAGTATCTTTATACTATCTGTATGCTATTTCTGAATTTATTAAGAAATATGGCTAGGGTAGACATCAGTAATAGAGTACTGGCCTAGCATAGGTAAAGCCCTGGGTTTGATCCCCAGCACCACAATATGAGCAAACAAACAACCTCAAAATTATGTGACTCTCAGTACATTTAATACTATATTAGAATTTAGAAATTCCTTATCCCCACTCTAAATTACTTTGAGGGGATGATAATGATGAGACTTTCTGTATGCCTATCTACTCCTAACATTCATAAGTTTATCTTTCCTCCAATAAGGAAATGTATTGTGAGGATTAAAGGACAGAGTAGTAGATCCACATACATGTGTGACGTGCGTTGGAATACTGACCTCAAGTAAACAATGTTTGAAAGAGCAGAGGTGTTCAGTTCACCAAATCATACCTCAGCATTAATCCCAAAATATATAGGACATATAATTTTTAAAATTATAATTGTGGGCACAAGATAATTATTTGCTTTAAATGTTACTGTCTTCTATTAAAAGGAGAATTCTGCTACCCTCATATTTCTGGATTTGTAGTCTTTAATAAATTGGATGTCATATTTTGTCAATAATGTCAAGGAGAAAATACGAATTTAGGTATAGGTAGTCCACTAAGGATTGATTTTTTAAAATTAAAATCCTACAACTTGTGAGTGAAATTCAGCACATTCCTCTAAGGTGTTCACCTTAGATGCAGTTGTTTATTGTATCTGAAATTAGCAACAATCTAAATGACAAGACATAAGGAAATAGAGAAATAAGTTCCATAATACTTTGGAATACTATGAAGTTATGAAAATCATTCACTATTGCTTTTCTTAAAAATATTTCTTCATTGTAAAATGATATATGCTCAGTGCAGAGAAATTACACCACTAAATTAGCCTAAGAGAAAGAAAACAAGCATAATTCTACCTCCCAGGGATTATAGAACTGAAAATTTAATTTTGTTCTCATTCAGCTTTCTCCCTTATACACATATGTGTATACATTTTATATGTTTTATATTATACTACATACACAATTTTGAATTTGTCCTTTTTTTAACTTAATACACTTTAATTTTTTGAAAAAAATTTTAATAAAGTAGAAAAGTTCTTATGTAGAAAAGAAGGGTTGGGGCTGGAGTTGTGGCTCAGTGAAGAGTGCTTGCCTAAAATGCATGAGGCACTAGGTTTGATCCTCAGCACCATATAAAAATAAAGGTATTGTGTCCATCTGCAACTAAAAAATTTTTAAAAAATTTTTAAAAGAAGGGGAGACATCAGTTGATGATTATTTCAAATGTCAGTCATATATACACACAGGCACAGGATGTGGAGGGCTTGCTTGATCTTAGGTTTTCTTTCTTTTATAAAATGAAAGGAACAGAAAGTACTGTGCAGGAATGTCACAAAAGTTCATTGAAGTAAGGCAAGGAAAGTTGATGATGATAACAATAAAATGGTAACAAAGGAAACTGAAAATCTTAACTATGGTTGTAGCTAGTTGGATTGTGAGTAATTGTTATTTATTTCTATAGAACATTATTTCTCCTAAATTTACCTAGAACATGTTCCCTTTTAATCAGGGACAAAAAGATATACCCAAAGTCTGAATATGGCATAGAAAATGAGCCTGTTAGAAATGCATAGAATGTTCCAGTTCAAAAAGCCTTTGAGCATCAGTAGGGGATGACCAGTGCCCTCTCATTCCTTGCTAATTCTACACCTCATTGGCATCTGGGAATATTTTTATGTACCACCGTGGAGCACTCATGGCAGACATGAGGACTGAGGGATACACTGTTTCCTAAAAAATTAGAGGGCGGGCTGGGGAGATATCTCAGCTGGTAGAGTGCTTGCCTCACAAACACAAGGCCCTGAGTTCAATCCCCAGTACTGCAAAAAAAAAAAAAAAAAAAAAATTAGAGGGCCTCTAATTTGAATATTTTTATTTTCCATAAATTGAAATACTTGGTCTAACAACAGGAGAGAATATTGGAAATTGAAACCAATATGGAAAATTAGGCCATGAGGTAGTGGTCCTATGTACATTTTATCAGAGTAAAGCACTCAGACTGCCAAAGAAAACCTGCCCTGCTGGTTCTCTGAGGAGTGAAAGGGTTGTTGTGCTGCACACTCCAGGGGACATTTAAATGGGACCCTGGAGGAGCACGGTTCAGCAGGATTGCACAGTGGTTCCAAACTCCATCTGGATTTTGACATTATTCCATCCGTTTCTACTCCCAGGGAGGCTAAATTTAAAGGTGAATGTTCCGGCCTAAACATAGCCCAACTTTGGGTGAGGAGTGCATAAGCATTAGAAGGCAAAAATTGTTAACTCTTCATATCTAAATATCTTTTTTTATTCTTTGATTTTTTTAGGTGCAGTTTGTTATTGTCACCATCCACATAGGCCAGATATTTTTCATGGAGGATTGCAAGTACCAGTTTCCAGTCTTTCTCTACATTATTATGAGTTATGGGTGCATCTTTCTGCTGCTCTTTCTCCATTTTTGGTATCGTGCTTACACCAAGGGTCAAAGATTGCCCAAAACTATTAAAAATGGAAACTGCAAAAACAAACATCACTAAAATACAAGCACAGCATGATTGAGACTGATTTTTGTCTTCCTTGACAATCAAGAGATATTTACCTATGCCTTGATTTTGTATGTTTTTCAAAACCAAGAGCTTGTATTTTTTGATAAGTTATTGGAGTTTCTGATATTTGAGAATCCAAAGTTCCCAATTAAGTCTTTTGATAACCAGAGCCTAGAGCAGCCGGAAGTTTTCCAGCTACTTTTAAACTGAACCGAAAGATTTCATTTAAGACATTTTGTTACAGTGAAAGAAGGATGTGAAGCAATACAGTACTCTTCAAAGACGTCCAGTATAGATGAAAAATATTAGATATTTTGAGCATGGACAGAGATCCATGGAGTACAATAGATTCCTTCCTCTGGGGCTGGAAAGCTTTCACTGTAGGCTTGTGGGCTCTATCACTGGTTGATTGTGCTCAGAAGACACTGTATTTACTTTAGAGTCCAATTCTTATTCTAAAGCACTAACACTGGTGAACATTAAATGAGTTTTGGATCAGTCGTCGTTTAAAATCACTAGTGATAAATTTTAACGTATCTTTTGAGCAGCTGCCACCACGTTTGCTGATGAGACTTCCTTCCAGTTAGTACCCTGATACACTTGACACTAAGGCAGAGTTAATATTATTTTGGAAGCGAGGTGATTTGCTTGGATGGGTTAATGAACACTTTGCTATTACAAATTTGCAATTAACTCTGTATATCTCTGGAAACAGGTGAATGTATCAATGAAAAAAAAAAACACTATGTAGTTCAGTGGGGGAAAATCTGTTGTCTGTTGTATTATAATGTCACTTTGTGATATTGTCATGGTTTAAAGAATTATCTTGGCTGAATATATATTGGTTAAAACTTAAATGTTCAAATGATTAGCAGACTGCAGGTACCTTTAAATCATAAATACTTTTAGACCACCCGTTATACACAGTATCCAGATAGGGCTTAGAGTGGTTTATGAAGCAACTGGAGGCAGGGGGTGGCACAAGAGAGTATTGGGGGAAGATTTGATTTTATAAATAAAGACTGTTCTACTTTAAGAGACAAATTACATTATAGTTATGGATTTCTATATTTATTATTATAAATACACTACATGAAAATATTATTTTCCAGAATCGTGAGTTAGCCTGGATTTCTGTTTTTCAGACCTATACACCATATAATGAAGGGCTGAAATTCATTTGGCATAGGTTTTTATTTTTTCTCTAAAATGGTTACTTTTAGTATCCTTTTGTTTTCATGTTATCATGTTGGAGAATCAAAACTACTGATCAATTGTTTGTCCAGGAACTGGCAGTATTTGGACATTTGTGAACCTTTCCTTCTTGCTTTTTTTCTTGTTATATTTATGCTCAATTTTGAAGGACTGTTTATGTGTGAAGGACTTTGAACAATTAGCAGTTGTGGTCCCAGTTTTTGTGTGACACACGGTGATACTGTACCACAAAACCCTATTTTTTACTGATTGTGAATTTGGTCATTCTGTGTCTCTCCCAGGTTCGTGACTATACTAGGGCCTTTTGTCTTCACACTTACCAGATTCATAAGATTATTTGTCACTAAGTGACTTTAGTGATCTCACTTGCTTACAATATGAGAAGATGAGGGAAGGAATTTCCTATAAAAGAAGGAAAGAAAGAAAGAACAGGAGAGCGGAACTAAAAGAAACAGCTGCTCCAGTTTTTACCACCAAAGGACTCTCAGGGCTCCTTGAGTGTTTTTGTTTTTGCTCTTTGTATCCACCTTTTGCTAAAAATTTGAAGGTGTGGTAGGTGCTGTTATATGTACAGCTCCCAAAGACTCAAGTAGGATAAAAACCAAAAGGAAGGAAGGAAGGAAGGAAGGAAGGAAGGAAGGAAGGAAGGAGAAGAAGAAGAAAATAATAA
This sequence comes from Sciurus vulgaris, assembly GCF_902686455.1. Classification (NCBI taxonomy): domain Eukaryota; kingdom Metazoa; phylum Chordata; class Mammalia; order Rodentia; family Sciuridae; genus Sciurus; species Sciurus vulgaris. The sequence goes on from NC_136466.1 coordinate 122,653,387, forward strand.
AACAGGGCATCTGATATATTTTCTTCCGATCTGCATAGCATTACCTCACCAAACCTCCTTGAAGTCTAAAATGTTTGACTTGCCTATGAACTAACCACATTCTCAACTCTGTGGATAGAAATTGGGAGTTAGGATGCCACATGAAAACAGATTGCAGTTGGTAGACATAGCAGATCAAGATGAATGTCCCTGAGCTGGGGACATAGCTCAGTTGGTAGATGCTTGCCTAGCATGCACAGGCCCTGGGTTCAACCCCAGCACCGCCACCACCATAAAAAAAAAAAAAAAAAAGAGGGCCCCTAAAAGATTGGGGTTATAGGTCAGTGGTAGAGCACTTGCCTAGCATGTGTGAGGCACTGGGATCAATCCTTGCCACCACATATAAGTAAATAAAATAACGGTATTGTGTCCACCTACAACTAAAAAGAAAAAAAAGATAAATGTCCCTGGATGTAGGATTTGTGTGAGCACTATTTTGTTTAAAGGGCTCTGTGTGGCCAAACAATTTCTGTTGAGGTTTTATTCTCCTTTGCAACACTTTATTGGCATTGAGTGAGCTTACCTAACAGACAAAAAGTCCAGCTACATAATCTAGTTCATTACCTAAAGTTCTATGAGTCCTTGAGGACCTATATCCATATTGTAAATAAATACAAATACAAATTTTTAGATATCTGGGATGTTGCCATTTTACAAGTCTTAAGTCTTCAGTATAATTCTTAAACTGACTATGCTACATTGTTTTGTGAATTATGAATTTACATTCCCTCAATTATTCCTTATTTCTGTTAACTTTTGAAAGACTGTGGAAAACTGTGGATATTGTCAAAGTTTGGGTTTGTTCTTCTCTGTGTATTTAATAAATTTGTGGTATTACATGTATATGTGTATGTGTGTGTGTGTCTTTCATTTTGAAATCTGGCTCTTGTGTATATATGTGTTGGGGATTTTTAATCTGAATACTCACCTCACCAAAGCATTTTGCACATTTTTTATACACTTGTTATATTCAGAGCACTGTGCTGAAAATTACAATGATACAAAGATTCAAGGAGAGCCCACAGACTGGCAGGTGAAAATATGTGGCAGAGCAGAAAATGAGAGATGCCAAATGAATCTGCCCTTTACCAAACAGGGAAGACTGTATGAAGGAATTTGAATTTTATCTGTATGTTTAAGAAGTACAGAATTGCAAAACAGGTTATGGGTTAGTAGGCAAGGTTTCTTAAGTAAAAATAACAAACTACAAAAGAATAATTTTTTTTTAACCCTAACTGAAGCAATGGCTCTAAATAATGATCATCACTGTTTGCTAAAACAATTAGGTGAAAGGCTGATGGGAGTTTATAATGGGTGACTTAATGCTGATGCAACCTGAACCCCACTGATCATTCTCAATGTCATTGAAAGTGGAACAATCAAACAAACATTACACGTCTCACAATATGCTATACTATGAAGTATTCTTGCCAAAAAAGTATTTTTTGAACTTGAATCTCGTCAATCCTCTCCACCTAAACTATCAAGTTATGAGAAATACAGTAGATAGAAGATGTTGAAAGGCTTCCAGAGAGTGCAATCAACAATTCCAAAATATAGAAAATTCTGTAGGACCAGTGACCTAATTTCTTTAACAAAAACTGGTTATCTAAAAGACTGACAGAGAGGGCCAAGGATATATAGCTCAGTGGTAGAGCACCTGCTTAGCATGTGCAAGGGCCCTGGGTTTCATCCTCAGCACCACCAAAAAATAAGGGAAAAATTTTAAAAGCCAGGAGAAGGAAATTTTCATAGATTAAAAAAAAAAAAAAAAAAAACCAACAACTATAATTCAATAGCAGAAATATCAGTAGAGGGAAGAGAACAGTGGGGGAAACATAGGGAGGAAGAAGGAGAAGTGCTGAGGATTGAATTAGAACAAAGTATATTACATGCTTTTATAATTATGTCAGAATAAATTCTATTGTCATGTATAACTAAAAAGAACCAGTAAAAAAATTTAAAGAAAAGAAAAGCAAAAAGACTTAAAACCCGGGCAGCCGAGTACAACTGGAGCAGCAGGGCTCGCTGCTGGGTCGGCTGCGCCTACGGGGTGGGCGGAGGCGAGGCGCTGCCCATCCGAAGGGCGGGTTGCGCGCGCCCCCCGCGCCCTGAGCACATCTGGTTGGCCCATGCTCCCGCGGGTTGCGAGCTTTAACATCTGGGGCCGGGCGCAGGCAGAGGGGTCCAGGGCGCAGGCGAGGCGGCCGATGTGCGGGGCCGGGGCCGGAGGGTGAGGCCACGCGAGTGGGGCTGGGAAAGCGTTGGCACCTCCGGAGCCGGCCCAGGGCAGCCAGTGGACCGCCGCGATGCCAAGCGAAAATATCTTCCTTTTCGTGCCTAACCTTATTGGTTATGCCCGGATCGTCTTCGCCATCATGGCTTTCTACTTCATGCCCTGCTGCCCCTTCACGGCCTCCTCCTTCTACCTGCTCAGCGGACTTCTGGAAGCTTTTGATGGACATGCTGCTCGAGCCTTAAATCAAGGAACCCGGTTTGGGGCCATGCTGGACATGCTGACGGACCGCTGCTCCACCATGTGTCTGTTGGTCAACCTGGCCCTGCTGTACCCTCGAGCTACCCTTCTCTTCCAGCTCAGCATGAGCTTGGATGTGGCCAGTCACTGGCTGCACCTCCACAGTTCTGTGGTCCGGGGGAGTGAGAGTCACAAGATGATTGACCTGTCTGGGAATCCAGTGCTTCGGATCTACTACACCTCCAGGCTTGCTCTGTTCACCCTGTGTGCTGGAAATGAGCTCTTCTACTGCCTTCTCTACCTGTTCAATTTCTCCGACGGACCATTAGTCGGCTCTGTGGGGCTTTTGCAAATGGGCCTCTGGGTCACCGCCCCCACCGCCTTGCTCAAGTCTCTCATCAGTGTCATCCACCTGATCACGGCTGCCCGCAACATGGTTGCCCTGGACACAGCAGACCGTGCCAAGAAGAAGTGACCTGGGCACCTCCTGGAACCTCCCACCTGATTGGTCGTCTTACTGTGCCAGACGGCTCCCCTCCCCCTCCTAGGAGGTCCATTCTCATGTCTTCCTAATGTGTTCTCCAAACTGCTGGGATGGGGTTGCCTCTCTTTGGTGTTGTCACAATTTCTGTAATCCTGAGGACCAGGCCCACCCTTGTGATCCCCAAAGACCTGGCCTACAAATCCAGAAGGATGCTCAGGAGGCCCCACCCTTAAGCTGGTGCTCCTGGGGTTCCAGGCAGCCTATTTGAGGATTAGGCATTGCCACACACATAGTTGGCTCAGCTCTGGCTTCTGGCCTGGCCTGAGTTTTAGGGACACTTGAATGAGGGAGATGGTGCAGGGTCCACATTTCCCAAAAAGCAGGTGAGTCAGATCTCTGCCCCTGGCCAGAGGAAGCATAGGGCACCATGCCCAGGAAGAAAGGGGCTGTCCAGATCTTTCCTATGGCAGTCTCCTCCACCTGGTCTACCCTGGCCCCCGAAGCCTTGACAATGAAGGCAAGAGCTTCACTCTTTTGGACTTGGTTTCCTTTTAGACATTTTTGGATCAGGCCTTGGATTAAGGGGAGATTGGGGAAAAGGAAGATCTACCTGGATGCTTTTCCCCCAGTTTGCTGCTGGCTTCTTCCTGTCATTCTATACCGACAGAGAAGCCCTTCTTGCCACCCAAGCTCATGCACATCTTCTCAGCCCACCTTCTTTATGTCCCTGATGGTGGGCTTTTACTCATATTCTTGATATTTTCACCCCCACTAGAGTGTAAACTCCATAAGTGCACAGACTTCTTGTTCCTTTCTCTGTGGTTAGAATTGATATTGACCTTAACGTGACATGCAGTAGTTGCTTAATAAAATATTCCAGATTAGTTGGTTTCTCAGAATGTGGTCCTTAGACCACCTACAGGCTATTTCTCCCTCTTGGGCCTTCAGAGTCAATCTCCAGGGATGGACCCAGAAGTCTGCAATTTTAATAAACTCCACTTGATTCTTCCCTGCCCCCCCCCCAAAAAAAGACTTAAAACCCTGTGGTGATGGGGCATGCCTGTAATTCCAGCAACTTGGGAGGACTAAGGGGAGAGAATTGTGAGTTTGAGGCCAAACTGGGCAACATAAAAAGGCCCTGCCTTGAGGGAGGGAGACAAGAAGGGAAAGAAGGAAGGGAGATGAGAAGACATACCAACAAAATATAATTTGAACCCTGATTTGAACAAATCAATCATAAAAGGGCATTTTTTTTTTTTGTAATGGATCTGGCCAAACATAATGTAGGTATTAGAAGATATTAAAAATTCATTAGTATCAGGTAGATAGCATTAGAGATTTTTTTAAACGTTCTTATCTATGAGATATATACATTGAAGTATGTATGTATTAACATGATAAATTGTCCAATTGCATTTTAAAACATTCTGGTAAGAAGAAAGGGAGGTTTTGATAAATATTGAAGTCAGGTAATGAATTCAAAGGCGTTTATTATACTCTTCCCTTTACTTTTGTATATTTTTGAAAATTTCCAGCTTTTGAAAAGCATTGTGTGTATTATAACATTCTATATAGATGCAATTTTCAATTCTAAGCTAGGAATCAAAGTGACAGAATTAACATAATCATTCACCAGTGACCAGCCACTTAGACCACTCACAGCATCTAAGTGTTATAAGAAACTTTAAAAAGTCCCTGATGTATCTCTGCCCTTAAGAAGTTTGCAGGAAGCCAACCATGGTGGTGCACACCTGTAATCCCAGCCACGCAGGAGGTGAAGCAGGAGGAGAAGCAGGAGGATTGCAAGTTCAAGGCCAGCCTGAACAACTTTGTGAGATCCTGACTCAAAATTAAAAAGTGTTGGGGACGTAACTCAATGGTAGAGAGCCTCTGGGTTCAATCTCTAGTATGCAAAAAAGAAAAGAAGTAGTTTACTTCTAGAAAAAGGCTGACATAAAAGTTTAATAAAAACTAGAACAGCATACATGCTGCCAAGTGAAAAGCTTATTACGGATTCGCAGTATCTGTTTTCCTAAACTGAAATAATTTGTTTTCCTACAACAATAAGCATGTTCATTGGGAGTCTCTGAAAGTTTTTGATTGAAAGAGTAACATAATCAGTTTTTCTATGAAAGGCTCTGGAGAAGAGTCCCTCACCTGGAACTTCAGGTTCCCTGTCACCCTTTAACTATGTTTCCTTGTGGGAAGCCATTGGGTGCACATCATGCTACATAGCAAAGCCTCTGAGGAGGAACAGCAGTGCAAAGAAAGTCTGCATATATGCCACAAGGAAAGAGTATGCATGCCTTCAAATGCCTTCTAGGTGCCAAATCAGATGTCTGTTTCCTTCCGAAAGACTTTCCTGAACTGGGAATGTGGGTCAGTGGTAGAGTGCTTGCCTAGCAGGTGCAAGGCCCTGGATTCAATCCTCAGCACCAGGAACAAAAAACAAAAATCCGTTTCCTGATCTACAGGCAATAAACAAACATACGAAAAATATTCAACATCTCTAGTAATAAGAGAAATGCAAATCAAAACTACCCTAAGATTCCATCTCACCCCAATTAGAATGGCGATTATCAAGAATACAAGCAACAATAGGTGTTGGCGAGGATGTGGGGAAAAAGGTACACTCATACATTGCTGGTGGGGCTGCAAATTAATGCAGCCACTCTGGAAAGCAGTGTGGAGATTCCTTAGAAAACTTGGAATGGAACCACCATTTGACCCAGCTATCCCACTCCTTGGCCTATACCCAAAGGACTTAAAATCAGCATACTACAGAGATACAGCCACATCAATGTTCATAGTTGCTCAATTCACAATAGCCAGATTGTGGAACCATCCTAGATGCCCTTCAATTGATGGATGGATAAAAAAACTGTGGTATATATCTACAATGGAATATTACTCAGCCATAAAGAATGATAAAATTATGGCATTTGCAGGCAAATGGATGAAATTGGAGAATATTATGCTAAGTGAGATAAGCCAATCTCTAAAAACCAAAGGAGGAATGATTCCGCTGATAAGTGGATAATGACACATAATGGGGGGTGGGAGGGGTTAGTGTTAGGGTTAGAGTTAGGGTTAGGGAGGGTGGTAAGAATGGAGGAAGGAAGGACTGTATAGAGGGAAAAGAGGGGTGGGAGGGGTGGGGGGAAGGGAAAAAATAACAGAATGAATTAAACAACATTGCCCTATGTAAATTTATGATTACACGAATGGTATGCCTTGACTCCATGTACAGAGAAACAACATGTGTCCCATTTGTTTACGATAAAAAAAAAACAAAAAAAAAAAAACAAAAAAAAAAAAACCTGTTTCTTGAAAGACCTTCCCACGTGCCCGAATGGCAACTTCCACTTAGATCTCAATGGTCAAAGCTGCCTCAAGGTCCTCCCTGGCAACAAGGGAAGCTAAGAAATGTAATTTAGATGAGTGCACTGTCCTCTCTAATAAAATCAGATTCTGTTAGTAGGGATGAAGGTAAGAAATGAAGTTTGATTAGACAACTGATATAACCTTACTCATTGAGGTTCCACCATCACAATGAGCCATTACTTTGGAGAGAAATACATACAATTTCTCTCCAAATTGTTCAAGTGTTGAAAAGGAAAAGTGATTGAACACATCTTTTAGGACCAGCACTGTGCCCTAAAGTGATGGATCAGCAAATGATCAATCACTGTTTTTGAATGAAAAAAAATGTATGTACACATATCCATATAATTTATATCTAATATATGATTATATAACATAATTTATAATATATTTAGATATAGCTTTGTATCTAATTAATGTCCTATTTCTAATTATTTAATTATAATCATAGTTTTATAACTAGAGACATATTCAGCACATAATTGTCCATTCTGTTAGTATACTATTTGTGTAGCCTTTACCTTTTTATAAATAGTATTTTTTAAGCTTATCTATGCTTATCCAACAAATCATTCCAAAATTTAGTGACTTAAAGGTGCATTATTTTATTATCTTATACCATTTGAGAGATCCGTAATTTGGGAAACTGACTACTCCTTTTGGCTGTGATACTTTCTCAGGCTCTTTGGTTTTCGTTTTGTTTTCTTGCAGTGCTGGTGATTGAACCCAGGGCTTCACACATGCTAGGCCAGATTCTTTGTTTTTGATGACCTTGACAGTTGTGAGGAAGACTGGCCAGGTATTTTATAAAATGTCTCTGAACTGAAATTAGTCTGATGTTTTCCTCATGGTTAGATTGGAGTTATCAGGCTTTAAGGAATAAGACCATAGAGGTAAAATGTTGTTCTTTTCCTTCACATCATATCCATGGTACCTGTACACTGTCAATATGACTTTTCACTGTTGATTTTGATTTTGATCACCTGGTTGAGTTAATGTCACTCTTTCCCCTCCATTTTATACTTTACTCTTTGGAAAGAAGTCACTATTGCACATCATACTTAAGGATACCCTTTAAAGGCAAAGTAGCTACATAAATTATTTGGAATAATTATGCATGAGGGAATTACCTGTTCTCTCCCATTTATTTATTTATTTATTTATTTATTTATCCATCCATTCATTTATTCATTCAGTCCTCTTTGCATTGGTATGAACTCATGAAAATCCATTTTATGTTTTGGATTATGACCCAATACTACTTTATTCTCTTGCTCAAATTCTTCCAGCTTTAACCATTAGGAACTTTTTATGATTTCTCCTATGTTACTTTAACATACCCACACTCCCTTACTTTTTGACACTACCAGATGTTTCAGCAATATCTCTATATATTATGCCCTACTCTTAAAATCAGTCAATTCTCCAGGGAATCTTGGTTCCTTTAGTGGAGAATGGTATTAGAAAGCAGTTCTTGGTACTAGATGTGTTCATTGCCATGGTAGTGTCTACTTCTAAGCCCTCTCAGCTGACAGAACAAGTAAATATATGTCTGTGCACTTATGAGTTATATACACTTATCTATAAGGAATTCTCTGTGTGACCATCTGTGTCTGTATTACTATAAACATGAGTTCATCCTGATGCCTTCAGCTCTAATTCATTCCCACATAAATCATCTTAGCCTGTGCTTCCTGCTTGTCTATAACTCCAGCACCCAGAAACCTAGTTCCCAACATCTGCCATCTAGTTACTTAATTGTTCAGTTCTAGTACACATAGATAGTAGTTCAGAATTGTTGATCCATACCTCACTTTATCAACCAGAATTAATATTGTTTTTCATCTTGAGGCTTAACCCTTTCCAGAGGTGTTTGGTTAGCACCTCCCTCACATCCTCCTCAATGCTGCTTTTGTATGTATTTGTAATAGTGTTCAATTCTTTGATTGTATTCTGCATTCTATCCTCTCTCCTCTTAGATGATTTAAAACATTTTTGCATATATTCACATTGACTGTGTTAAAAAGCCCTTTAAGTTCTGACAAATGCACGGTATCATAGATCCAATATTATAGCGTCATACAAAATAGCTTCATTGCCCTACAGAGCCTGAACTTCACCGATTCATCCCTTCCTCACCCTGAATCTCTGGCATCCACTGATCTGTTTATACTATCTTGTAGTTTTGCTTTTTCCAGAATTTCACACAAATGGAATCATACAATATGTAACCTTTTCAGATTAGGTACTTTAGCTTAGAATCATGCATTTAAGATTCATCCATGTCTTTGTGTGGCTTATAGTGCATTCTTTTCTTATTGCTTAGTAGTGTTCCATTGTATGCCTGAACCATACTTGTTTATCCACTCTCCTATTAAAGGATATCTTGGTTGTTTCTAGTTGGGGGGGGGGCCGGTTATGAATAAAACTAATATAAACATTCACATGCTTGTTTTTGTATGGATATAGTTTTAAAATCAGATTTGAGGAACACAGTTGTGAAATAGTGTAGTAAGACTATGTTTAACTTTGTAAACATCGTCTTGCCAAAATATCTTCCAAAATGCTTATGCAATTATGCATTGCCATTGGTAACATGCCATTGGTTCCTAGTGCTCCTAGCTAGTTGCGAGACTGAGGCAGGAGTATGGCAAGTTCAAGGCCAGCCTCAGCTACTTAGCAAGACCTTGTCTCAATATAAAAAATAAAAAATGGCGTGGGTGTGGGTCAGTGATTAAGTGCCCCTGTGTTCAATCCCTCATAGTAAAAACAAAAAACAACGATGTTCTTCACAGAACTAGAAAAACCAGTTCTAAAATTCATTTGGAGAATAAGAGACCCAGAATAGACAAAGCAATCCTGAGTAAGAAGAGTGAAGCTAGAGCATCACAATGCCAAACTTCAAATTGTACTCCAGAGCTATAGTAACAAAAATAACACGGTACTGGCACCAAAACAGACATGGAGCCCAGTGGAATAGAATAGAAAACAGAGACAAATGCAGTTATCTGATACATGACAAAAGTGCCAAAAACATACATTGGAGAACCAATAGCCTTTTTTACAACCTGTGCTGGGAAAACTGGATATCCGTATGGAGAATAAGGAAGCTTGATGCCTGTCTCTCACCCAACACAAAAGTCAACTCAGAGTAGATCAAAGACCTAGGAATTAGACCAGAAACTCTGCAACTACTACAAGAAAAAATAGGCTCAGCACTCCAACATATTGGCACAGACACTGACTGCCTTAGCAAGACTTCTAAATTATAAGAAAACCAAGACTCAATAAGTGGAATGGCATCAAATTAAAAAGCTTCTATGCAGCAAAGGTAACAAGAACACAAAGAGGGAGCCTACAAAAGGGGAGATCTTTGCCACCTGCTTCTCAGACAGGGATTCATATCTAGAATATATTTTAAAAAACTCAAAAAACTTAGCACCAAAAAAACCCCCCAAACCAACCAACCAAACAAAAAACCCAAATAACCCAATTAATAAATGGGCAAAAGAACTAGACACTTCTTGAATGAAGTAATATAATAAGTAAATAAGAAAGAAGAAACAAATGATCAATAAATATATGAAAAAATGTTTGATATTGCTAACAATTAGGGAAATGCAAATCAAAACTACACTGAGATTTCACCTCCAGTCAGAATGGCAATTGTCAAGAGTACAAATAATAAATGTTGGCAAGAATGTGAGGAAAAAAGTATACTCATATACTGTTGGAGGGACTGAAAATTAGTACAATTTTTTGGAAAGCAGTATGGAGATTCCTCAAAAAACTAGGAATGGAACCACCATATGACCCAACTATCCCACCCCTTGGTTTATATACAAAAGATCTAAGGTCAGCATATTATAGGGATGGAGTCACATCAATATTTATAGCTGTGTTATTCACAATAGCTGAGCTATGGATCCAGCCTAGGTGCCCATCAACAGATTAGGATGCACAGAATACTTGTGAATATACAATAATGTGGTATGCTTATATGCCATGAAATACACAAGTTTTCAATTTCATGCTATTTTTTGCAGCATGCAGAATTCTCCTGCCATCCTGCCTGGGACATGAATCATTCCTTTGACCAGCATATCTGCACTGTATGTGCTAACCAACTGTCAGTCATGTAGTAACCTTCAGTTATCACATTGACTCATAATACTAAAGTGCTCCTGTGTCCAAGTGACCCTTATCTCACTTAATGTCTCCAAAGCACAAGAATGGTGATGCAAATCAAGGCATAAAACCAGGAAGGACAGATTAACTCTGGGGCCAACACTCTGGGGCCTATAGAAATAACAGTATATGCAAGGTTTGATATGATCTTTGGTTTCAGGTGTCTACTGGGCATGGAACATGTCATCTCTACTTATAAGGGAGGACTACTATATTTTCAGATTTTTCAATTTTGATTTTCTAAAGGGTATATAGGGTTATCTCATTATTTTAGTTTTCACTTTAGGACAAATGATGTTGAGTATAATCTAGTTTTTATCCCTCATATAGGATACCTTTTTCTTCTCTTGATCATTGCAGATTTCACACATTCACACAGTCATTGGTTAAGTCCTTCTCTTCTGTAAAATCTTTATAGATTTTCTTAGCCCCCAGCAACACCTTTTTGTTTCCATTGTAGTTTAGTGGGGTTATATCATATCTATTCATAACTTACTCGGTTTCAACTACTGATCCACAATCTCTTCCTGGGATTATGAAATCCAAAATACCCTTAAACCAAAAATTTGTAAGATTGCAGCAAGTTTATTTGTTGGTCAAACCTGACTTGGGCACTGTGAGGCAATTTATCTTTTTACTCATTCATGTAGGGTGAATATTCATATATTTCACTGCAGAAATATATTTGATTATGCAGAATGTGTTTGGTAACAGAGTGCTACCCAAACCACTACTGTGATCTTAAATAGTGTTACATATATGATAGATGGTTACATACATGATTGATGTATAACGTATTCCCCTCAGAAACATCCTACATCATATTTAGTAACTCTCAAGGCAATTGAAGTATTTTAACTTCCTAGGGGCAAGTGGGGATTGACATCTAAAGAGATTGAGAGATATCTGTGACTCCTGAGAGCAGAGGGGACATACACCTGCCCTCTGATAGTATCCCTGGAAAGATGACATTACTATCTAGTCAGATGTGCAAAAAAGAACTTGGTTGATTGGGCAACTTCATGTTACTATAACAAAACACTTGAGAAAATTAACTTATAAATAGAAAAGGTTTGTTTTGACTCATAGTTCTGGAGGTTCCAGACCAAGATTGGGTGGCTCCTGCTTTGGGCCTCTGGCAAAAGTGGCAGAAATATGTGGCAAGCAAATCCTTAAAACTTGAGCCAGGAAGTACCCCCAATGACCTAAGAACTTACAACCTCCTAAAAGATCCATGGTACCACTTAGTACCACCACTCTGGGGACAAAATTTTAAACATGTGGACCTTTGGAGACACCAAACTGTATCACCTGGTAAAGATTTCTGGGCAGGCCTTGAAGTTAGTTCCAATGTGGCACTGAATCCATATGCAGTGGATGGGGTGCGTGCAGCCCATGGAAACCTCAAAGGTGTTTCTAAGGTCAAAGGACAAAGGCCTGCCCTCCCACCCTTCCCATGCCTTGAGGAAATTACAGAAAGAATTAAGGGTATTTTTTGTCTGTTAAAATACATAGAGCCAAACCAGTAAAATAAAACCTCAGAATCAGAAATTAAGGAGGATTATAGAGAAAGTGTTATTTCTTACAGTCCTGAGTTTGTGCACTATTTCTTAGACTTATGAGTTTGTTAAATAAAAATTACAGAGACCTGCATAAGTTCCTGCAGTAGGACCCAGTAGACCAGGCTAAAATCAAAATGGAGTCACTTGTGTTAAAGGTCCACCTCACCAACTTAAAACTAACTTGTTAATCTGACCTGGGAAATCAGGATTAGAGTGATAACAGTCAAACTTCTCAACAGGGCAGTTTCAACTGCCATAGTAATGAACGTACCTCTGCCTTAATCCTTACATTTAAAGGGTGACCTGAAATAGTCTGGTGTTAGCTAGTTATTTTTCTATTGTTCTTTCTCCCTGTACCCACCTTACAAGGAAAGTAACTTTGAAATGACCAATTTTCTTTTTGTTCTTTTGTTTCTGCTTTCTTCATCCTTTCTCTGTCTATAAAACCAGCCTCCTCTGCTTGGCTCATTGGAACACTAGTTCTGTTTTGTGGACATATTACTTGATTCTAGACTAAAAAATAAAACCAATGAAGATCTTTAAATTATTGCAGTTTTGTCCTTTGATAGATCCATACCTGTTAAATATATGCAAAATTACATTTAGTCCTCACAAGGAGGTTGGTCTTACTCTCTCATTTTACTGAACTGCCCAGAATTCCACATCTTGGAAGTGTTTGGGTCAGGATTCAAGCAGACAATGACTGATTCAGAGACCAATGCAGTTTCAGTTGTCATCCCTGTGCTGTCAAGTGGATTAATTGCCTGCCCTATAGTACTTATCCATGTATCATTCCCACCTGTATACTGTATCACACTCACTCACTCTTCTTTACATCACTTGAGAGGTGAATCAAGATAAATGCTTTCCATAACTCCCCTGCCTATTATAAGAGTAATCACAGCTGCCAAGAAAGAAGCTTTAAGACTGTGATATGGGGAATATGAATCAGTTTCATACCTATGGACGTGGAGCCTAGCATGGCAATTCCTCACTTAAAGCACATTCCTTTTGTCATTATTTACTTCTTTCATTGGAGAGCACTTTCGCCTAAAACTGAAGATATTTTATCTGAGAACATTTTGTCTACTCAAGAAGAGTATTAAGTTAAAGGAGCTGCAATCAATTTCTTGTCTCTGGTCAGAAGAGGGAGGGCCAGTGGGGCAACACTCCTCATTAGTGATGGTGGTGGCGGCAGTAGTGGTGATGGTAGGTGGTGGTGGTGGTGGTGGTGGTGGTGGTGATGGTGGTGGCGATGGTGGTGGTGGTATGGTGGAGGTATGGTGGTGGTGATGGTGGTATGGTGGAGGTATGGTGGTGGTGGTGGTGGTGGTGGTGGAGGTATAGTGGTGGTATGGTGGTGGTGATGGTGGTGGTGGTGGTGGTATGGTGGTGGTATGGTGGTGGTGATGGTGGTGGTGGTGGTGGTGGTGGTGGTGGTGGTGGAGGTATAGTGGTGGTATGGTGGTGGTATGGTGATGGTGGTGGTGGTGGTGGTGGTGGTGGAGGTATAATGGTGGTATGGTGATGGTGATGGTGGTGATGGTGGTGGTGGTGGTGATGGTGGTGGTGGTGGTGGTATGGTGATGGTATGGTGGTGGTATGGTGGTGGTGATGGTGGTGGTGGTGGTGGTGGTGGAGGTATGGTGGTGGTATGGTGATGGTGATGGTGGTGGTGGTGGTGGTATGGTGGTGGTATGGTGGTGGTAGTGATGGTGGTGGTGGTGCCACTGTGTATTTATTTTGCACTTCTGGTAGCCACCTTCCCCCCTTCAGTAACTGTTTCCACCTCTTCCTTCTGGGCTACTAGTGGCCAGCATGGTTTGATTATGCAGACTCTTCTTGATCTTCTATCCTACTGGAGAGCACATAAATCTCAAAACTGAATCTAAATACTGTTAGAATTTATTGTCATCTGTGATGCATAATAATATTGATAGTTTTGCATATAGATTTTCATTGTCATTTCATTGCTGTGAGACCTGCATTTTGATTAATTCTATCATGGTCTTTTTTGCTGTTGAATGCTTATATGATTTTTATTTTCTCATTTTAAAAATGAAAAAAAATGAAGGTAATATAATGTTAGTAAAATTCAGTATTTCTCCCCTTTTTACAGCTTATACTTCAAGAAACAAGGATTGCTAGACTCTTTACTGTTAAGCATTTTGTTGTTTAAACAATCAGTGTGTTTAATCTGATTCATACTTCAAAGTTCTAATTCTTTAATCTATATTTTTTGAATTTTTGTTTAACATCATGTAGTAGTAATCTACCTTTATAATTTTTCCTTCTTCCTTTGTCAGAGTGAAATAAACAAACAACATTCATCTACCCCCCTCCAAAATAAAAGGAAACATTGGATATTATATTATTAAATAAATAATGTAAATACATTTAAGTACTTCTAGTCACTTTGGTCTAAATTTTTTTATTGTCATGTCTAACTCACAGGGGGATTGTACGATTGAAGAATAAAAGCTGCCCAAGTGAAACTCAGTAGCAGATTACTCAGAATTTTCTTTGATAACATTAAATTTTATCCCATGTCTTGTTGGCAAAATTTTTTTATGACTATACAGACCCAGGTGGCAAATATGGACACTTTTTTTTTTTATAATCCAGGACAATATGAGTTAATATGGAAAAAGACCTTGACTATATAGATAAATAACTTTGTATATATGAAGGAAGACAACAGAACAGCTCTTTTGCCTTTCTACCTTCCACCATCTGAGGATACAATGTTCCTTCCTGTCCCTGACTCAGATTATGCAACAAGAGCCATCTGGAAACAGAGAGCAGCCCTCACCAGACATTGAAACTGCCAGTGCTTTGATCTTGAACTTCCTGACCTCCAGAACTGTAAGAAATGGATTTATGTTGTTTATAAATTACCCAGCCTGTGGCATTTTGTTATAGCAGCACAAATGGACTAAGGTAATTCCTTTACATGTTCAAAATTTTATTATAATGAGTTAAATTTTGATTCAGAATGCTTTTACTATAAAAATTTCTTTAATACCTGTCCTTTAATAGCTGTATACTATATTATTATCATGTTGTGATTATTAATTTGGTAGCAAATACAAAGCAGTTCTATGGTTTGTTTGTTCATAGGCTGTCTACCACCATAATGTAATTACTACAGAGGTTCATCAGCAGTATAACTAGCCATTTCATTTTTCTGTTAAATTCCATAAGCATTGCTCTTGCAAGGACTGCAACACAGGGCTGTCCACTTGGACCCTGCCCTGTCCCATCTATCCCAAAAGTCCACAGTGAAGAAATATATCATCACACTCTCTTCTAGAATGAGGCTAAAGGAGCTCATAGCCACTATGAGTTACCTCCTCTTCCCCACATGGGGAATTCTACAGAACATACTCCATGATCATCAAACATTAATATGAAACCCATGACAAAGAACATTTCTACAGGTGAAATTCTAAGTCATAAAGTTAGGATAGTTGGTTTCTATAGCTCCATTCGGATTTTCACATAAGAGTACCTCTATTGACAGAATGAGAACAATATTCCTAGAATGTTTGGCAGTAGCTGAATATTCCAAATTCTTTGACTTTAAAGCACTTATCATATTATTCATTTTACCAGCCACAGGTAAAAAATATTCTTAACCTGTAGTCAAAGTTAATTTCTTTATAGTGCTAGTAATTTAACCATTTTATTCTGCCCAGACTTCATGGAATTCAAAAACAAAACTTTTGCTGGGTGTGGTGGCACATGCCTGTAGTCCCAGCTACTTGGGAGGCTGAGACAGGAGGATCCTTTAAGCCCAGGAGTTTGAGAGCAGCCTGCGCAAAATAGTGAGACCCTGTCTTAAACAAACCAAACACTTTCATTATGCTCTCAGATTCTGGAGATCAGGAATTCTGACAGGACTCAGCATGTACAGTCATCTCTATGATGTCTGGGGCCTCAGTTGGGAAGACTCAACAGGTTGAGTGTCTTCAAAGGCTGTGGGCTGGAATCATCTGCAGGCTTTGTTAATTTTTGTGCCTGGCACCTGGGCTGAGAGGATTTTAAGGTTGGGCTCAGCTGGGACACAACAGAGCATTAAGACTTGTCCTTTCTACAGCCTGTCTTTTTTACAGCATAGTGTCTGGGTTCCAGAGGGACAGGGGAGTACTCTCTGTAGAGAGAGCAATACAAGAAAATTAGGGGAAGGTGTGTGGCCTTGTAAAACCTAATTCTTGGAGATCACACAGGATCACTTCTTTCATACTCCATCGGCCAAGTCATAAGCCCACCTGAATTTATAAGAGAAGGCAGATCACACAAACCCACCTCAGTGGGAGGTGTTTTACAGTGTTCTGGAGCCACGCTGTCTTAATTCTTTCTCTCTTTATTTCATGTGTGTGTTCACAGGAGATACCTGGGATTGAACCCAGGGGCATTTTATCATTGAGCTACACTCCCAACTTCCCCCCAACATCTGCACCTGGCTTTTATTTTTATTTTGAGACAGTCTCCCTAAGTTGCCCAAGGTAACCTTGAACTTGGAATCCTCCTGTCTCAGCCTCCCAAGTCACTGGGATTATAGGAATGCATCAGTATGCCCAGCTGGGTCATGTTTTCCAATAGCTACACAGCTTCAGATTTTAGTGGGAGCTGCTACATCTTCAGAGCTTTCTTCTTCATTTTTAAATATGTCTAATTTCTACCTAAACAAAATAAACATCTTTTCTAGTTAAAAAAATTAATGCATGCCCATTAAGAAAGTTACTACAAAAAAAAAAAAAAGTAGAAAATAACAAGTGTTGAGAAGGATGGAAAAATTGGACCTCTTATACTCTGTTGGGGTTGTAAAATGGTGTGGCCATTTTGGAAAACAGTATGTTGGCCCACCAAAAAATTAAAGATTGAATTATCATATGTCTTAGAAATTCTCTTTTTGATATATGTCCCAAAGAATTGAAAGCAGGGTTTTTTTTTTTTTTTTGACAGTTGGAATAGTAGACATGCTTTATTTGAAGAAGGCAGCAGTCCCTGGTCTTTAGCCCCCTATTCCTTAGCCCCCTGAGTCATTTCATAGGCGAAAGCAGGGTCTTAACAAGATATTTGTATACGATGTTCATAGTAGCATCATCCACAATAGCCAAAAGAAGGAAGCAATCAATTCATTAATTGATGGATGAACAGATATACAAAATGTGGCATATGCATATAATGGAATCCTATTCAGTCTTCAAAAGTAACAAAATTCTGACATATGCTACCAAGTAAATGAACTGAGGTCTTGCTGAGGACATTATACCAAATGAAATAAGACTGTCACAGAAAAGCAAACCGTGTAATTTCACTTCTGAGGTATCTAGGGTGGTCACATCCATAGAGAAAATAAAATAATGACTGTCAGGGGCTACTGAGGGGGGAGTAGGGTGTTCTTGTTCAATGTGTTGTACTCAGTACCAGCAGACAAGGCCATGAATCAGAATGGAGTCACTTGTGCTAAAGTTTCACCTCACCAACGTAAAACTAACCTGTTTATCTGACCTGGGAAATCAGGATTAGAGTGATACACCCAAACTTCTCAAAAAGGCCAATTTCAACTGCTTTGGTAATGAAGCTCCGTCTGCCTTAATCCTTACATTTAAAGGGTGACCTGAAATAGGCTGATGTTAGCCAACCAGTTATTTTCCTATTGTTCTTTCCTTATACCCACCTTACAAAGAAAGCAACTTTGAAATGACCAATTTTCTTTTTGTTTTTTCTTTCTGTTTTCTTCAGCCTCCTCTGCTTGGCTCACCAGAATACTAGTTCTGTTTTGTGGAAAGACATGTTATTTGATTCTAGACTGGAATATAAAGCCAAATAAGATCTTTAAGCTATAGTATATGTGAGGCCCTGAATTCAATTCCCTGCACCAAAATAAATAAACAAATGAGCAAACATTTAAAAAATCCTTAAATGAAATTGTAATTTTGTCTTCTGACTATGGGTAACAAGAAGATGGAAAAAGAGTTCTCTTTACAACATGAAAAGAGTTGAGATGCAAGAGATGAAAAGAGCTCTGGAGACTGATTGCACAATATCAGTGCACTTCACATTCCTCAGCTGTACACTTAAATCCGGTCAAGGTGGTAACTTTGATGTCACCATTTCCCCTTTGCATTTACTTGGTCTATCAGATTTGATGTCGGTTATGATAGCATTGTAACAGGAGTTGGAAAACATTTGAGTTCTTAAAATCTTTTAGGACGCTTTCATGTCACTGAAGAATTGTCTATACTTGTGTGTGTTTGTTTTCCTGAGATGGATTCTCACTGTGTTACCCAGGATGATGTTGAACTTTTGCGTTCAAGTGATTCTCCTGCCTTAACCTCTTGGGTAGCTGGAACTTCAGGCCTGTGGCTTTGTGTATACTTACAAAGAAACTTTCAGGTTACTCTCCGGACTCACTCCAGAGAGGGAGTCATTGTTAAGATTTTTCCCTCATAATTTATCTGCACTCTTTCCTGCTGAATCCTAACCATTACTACTGCTACCCATTTTAAACCCTTTCCAGTGTTGGGCCAGACCAATTTATCAGTGGTGCCACATCTTGTGTTGGCAAAGGAGCAGGTCCTTTGGGGTTAGGGAGAGTGAGGGTGAGCCCTAGGCTCAGACACCTCCCTGACCTCCCTCTTACCTCTGCTCTCCTTCTCCCCTTTGAAGATTCAAATAAATCTCCATTCTCCAACGTTCTTTATTTCCCTTCACCCACAGATCTCCACCCTACTTTTGAAGGGTTTTGAAGATGTTTGTTTACTGGCTTTGTGTTCCAAAACTCCCATTATCAACTCCAATCTCACTATTATATTTCTCTCTGAGGTATAAAAGAAAAAAAGGACCAACCCAGAGTGGGGGCTGAGATGGAGAGCTTAGGAAAGAGTCTATTAATTAGATTTCCCATTATCTTTAGAAACATTTAGAAAGCCACAAAATGGGTGTGTGCTTGTTCAGTGACAGGAAGTGACAATGATATTTCACAGCCACCACTCAAGAACGTGCTACTTGCCAGCTCTCTGCACTGCTGCAAACAGCCTTGCAGCTGAAATGCTAGCTAGCAGGCACCCTTGCCCCTGCCAGTCTCTTCTCTGTTAGCCAATATTCGTTTTTAAATACAGATCTAATTATGTCTCTTTCCTGCAACCCTTTAATGGCTTCCCATTACACTGAGAAACAAGACTAAAATGCTTCCCCTCTGCCCTCCAGGCCCTATGGAGTCAGCATCTGCCCAGTCCTCCAGCCACAGTTCATTTTGATCTTTTGGCTTCTCAAGTGTTCAGGACCTTTTTTTTTTTGGCCTGTGTAGGGATCCTACTCACCAAACTCCCTCCCTGCCTCCACACTAGCCCTCAGCCTGTCCCTAGCACATACATAGAGACCCCTTCCCTTGTCCTGAGAAGGAACTCCTACTCATTTTTCAGATATTAGATCTGAGTTCCTATTTTTAGGGACCCCTCTTCCCATCTACCAGGAGAGATTTCCTGTGGTATGCCTCGAACTCACTGTGCCTGCTTTTTAGAGCACTGACACAATTTTTAGTTAAATGTTTGTGTGATCACCTGATTAATCTCTCTTCCCCATTAAGACTGTAAGCATCATGAAGGCCAGGATTGAGTGTGTATGCCTTAGAGTTCTATGCTCCATGCTTAACAAAATCCTGCACAGAGAAAACAATTTTTAAAATATTTATTCATTCAATACAGAAATATAAAGGGAAAGTGTAAATCTGTTAGGGAGTAGTAATGAGCAGTGAAATGTGAATCAGTAAAGTAGCAGGGTCATTGATTTCTTTGAAATCACTTTCAGTAAACAAGCGTGTAACTTGTAGAACAACAGGTGCTCTAAGTGTGAGAATATACAGGTGAAAACATAGGGAGACAATTAAGAACTGCATCAAGAAGGAAAGAGCAACGGGCCTGACAGGGTCTGCTGAAGTCATTGTAAACATTTATGGCCACAGATTTCTCAGCATATTTCACAAGGGAAGTTTCGATAATAATGCATGTACACTAAGATGAAGTCTGTCCAGTCACTGACCCCAGCACCCACATTAACATAGGGTTTGACTTGTAGATGAAGCTCCTTCAGTATAGGAAGGTCACCATGACAGTTCTGGAGAGGACCAACCAGGGTCAAAGATTCCTCTGCCTCACATCAAGGAGTTTAAACATCTGATTGGTAAAGACTGCGGAAGGTGGAACCCAATTTTCCTGATGAACGCCAAACAGCAATAAATTTGGAAACTGCATTGTTTTCTTTGTCCTCTGCTCAGAGACCACCCACTCTCTCTTGTGAGGTTTGATCCTTACTTTACTTTCACTCATAATAAAATTCTCTTGCTTGGCTTTTTGTGTCTGACTAAATTTTCTTTCACTGGAACACAAGAACTGAGGTTTAGAACTTCAGTTCCCCACTCTCCTGTGACAAATCTATTCCATATTACACTAGGTCAGGTGTCAAGGTGTGGGAGGATCAATAACAGAACACCCTATTTTCCCCTGTCAGAGTCTGTAAGGAACTTAGAGATTTGTGCAGGAGCTAGGCAGTTGAAAACCTCATTAAGACTACTACAGAGATATGCTATGAGAAAAGAATCATTTCCTATTAAAAAACTAGGATACCTTACTTAGAGTATTGTCTGATTCCTGGCTTTAAGCAGGCAATATACAAGATGCACTTGAAACATCTTGTTATAGCAGAAATAAAGACTACTCCAAGACTAATGGGGATATAGCAAAAGGACACAAGAGCCAGTTTCAAGAAGAAAAATAACACGATGGGTCATAATTCATTAATGAACAAAGAATTCATGAGTCTATAATGATATTTAAAAATATTCAGTGGGAGAACCTAAGAATGTCTGCTAAATGCGTAGAAGGAATGGTGGAATTGGAAAGTCAGTATTTGCCATCGCTAATTGATATTTGTAGGGATTATAAAAAAACCACTGGGTGAAAGTTTTTGGAGAGCAGGATGTTCTTGTGATGGCACAGCATTACTCCACAGATTGCTTATTCAGCACTGCATAAAGGGAAAAAAGTATATCAGGGAGAGATCTGGTGGGTACCACTCTAACCAAGTGAGCAAACTTAGCATCAGAGCTAAAGGACAAACTGGCTTTATTTTCTCCTAATTTAATGCAGTTGGAAGTATATACTATCATCAACATAGTTGATAGTAGAATTCTTGCTAAATGTTTTACGTGAATCCAATCATAATGAACCAACATAATGAACATTCCATGATACAGATAGTCTAGGCTTTTCAAATTGGTCAATGTCTACTAAAAAGAAGGGAGATTGTTCTAGATTAGAGAAGGTAAAGAAAACCACCAAATGTAGTATGTTACCAAAAACCACCTGCTTCTTAGCCTGGGTTGAGCTGCTTCTTGCTCTTTCGGCCCGACCAGCGGGACAAAAGACACGTACTCTTCAGAAGTTCATGAAGCAGCTTCCCCTTTATTCAGATATCACCCTCAATATATAAGCAGTCTCATGCATAAGCAATTGTAACCAGATATGTCCATCCAATCCTGTTAAAGGTCAAGCGATCACTCGCTCAAGCATACATGTAAAGTATATCTGTCCACGCGCTAGGCGGCTGAACTGATTATCATACAGCCAATTGTAAACGCTTTCTGCCTTTTTCCAGGCATAATCAGGATGCCGTTTGCTCTCTGCCAGTCACCATCTTTAGATGCACGTGGCGTAACCCTGGGCCCCGGGTCTCGCCCGCCACAGTATGTGTTCCTTAAAATGGCAATAAAGGAAACTTTGAGGTAAATTGGAGAAATTTAAATATGGGCCACATATTAGGTAACATTATTGATTTCTTAAAAAATTATTGTTTTTTCATAGTGCTGAGGGTTGAACCCAGGACCTGAAACATACTGAGCAAGTGCTCCATTACTAAGCTACACCCCCAGCCCCAGGTAATATTGGTAAAAATGGTATTGTGGTTAAGTAGAAAAATGTCCTTTTTCTTAGGAGAAAACTATTGAGACATATAGTTTCAGTCAAAACAACAACAAGCAGAGAGAAATATGAGTGTGCAGGATGGAGGATAGGGAGGGGGAAAGAAAGAATGGAGCAAAAATGTTAACAGTTGATAAATGTAAGTAGAGAGTATATAGGTCTCCTTGGATTGTTCTTTGAACTTTTCTATTTCAAAATTTTTCCAAATAAAAATTGTGGTAAGTGGTTAGAAGAGGATGGCTTTAGGTCTGTGACTAAGTGGGCTTGCTGATATTTCCTTTTACCTAAATTAGATGATTAACTTTGTCATAATCACTCTTAGACAACAATAGACTTCTCCCACTTCCTGCTTCCTCTGCCCCTTGCACAGGCTTGTTCTTATAAAAATGTATGGCTTAGAGCTGTAGAACAGAACTGGCAGACTTCATAGGCAGGCAGAGCCTACAGTGAATTCAGAAGGATCTGAGCCTGGCTTACCTAGTTTTACCTCCTAAACTCCCTATTAGGAGAGTTACAAGGTCAGAAATATTTCTTTAGGGTACCAATTCTCAAACTAGATTGTATATTAGAATCACTTGGCAATCCTATGTCCAGGTCACACCCCAGAATAATTAGGATCACAGTCTGTGAAGGTAGAAGGCAGGATCAGTAGGTTTGAAGCTCCCCAGGTAATTTTATTGTGCTAACCTGAGAACCACTGCTTAGATGAAGTCTCCACATGTGGAAATATGAATCAGAGGGGAATACCATCTTTCCCACCATAAGGTTAGAAGGAAAAGAAACCCACCCGGGGACCCCAGATTCAGAAAGAAAAATGCCTCTGGGGGCTCATTCAATATAAAGCCCTTGCCCCTCCAGCCATGCAGCCCCTATACTGCTAGACTCTCTGTCCTTCATCACAGGGCTAGCCCCCAGTGTGACACAGTGGGGAGAATTTCTTCTCCCATTTCCTAGCAAGTGGACTCAGAAAAGAGAAACAGAACTTTCTAACTAGCTCCAGGCCTGGGAGGATGCGTAACACAGTTCAGGTAGTGGAGATATTCAAAGGCAACACTAGTAGGATTGTAAATTTGGGGTATTTTAGCTGAATAGGATTTTGATGGGGGTGTTGGAAATCTTTACATAATGTCTAATATTTCCGGTTTATATAGAAAGCATTTGTTTGAGTTTCAAAATTTATTTACAAATGGATGTTGGGAATGTGATTCATTGATATCTGGACTTTCTCCAGTTCCCTTGGTCTGTTTGTCTATCTTTACACCAATACAACATCTCTTGGTAACCCTAGTTTTGTAATAAATCTTGAAATCAGATAGTGTGAATCCTCCAACCTTTTTTCTCCATTTTCAAAGTTTTCTTTTGATATTCTAGGTCTTGTGCATTTCCTTATGAATTTTAGTATTAGTTTGTCATTATCTACAAAAAAATTGATGAGATTTTTACATAAAATCTACAGATCAATTTTTGAAGAAATGACATCTTTGTTAGATGAGTCTTTTGACCTATGAATTTTATGTGTTACCACACTTATTTGTGCCTTTACTTTTTCTCGGCAGTGTTTTATAGTTTCAGTGCATAGGTCTTATACATCCCTCATAAGGTTTATCCCTAGCTATTTTGGTGTCTTGATGCCATTGCAAATCACATTTTAAAGATACAGTTTCGGATTGTTCATTGATAGTATTCAGAAGTGCAACTGAGTTCCTCCTTCTACTCCCTTTGTATTGGGGGGAGTAGAAAAGAAAGTATCCCCTGTAATGTGCCCTATTTAGTGGCAGCTTCTTGTTGCATAAGCTTAAGGAAGATGGTGAGGAAATAAAAGTTGTTTGGAAAAATCTAGATGTAGTTGCTGTGTACGTTGTGATAGGTAGAAGGGATGAAGTGAGGCGTGCAGGCCATTCACATCCTCCGTCTTACCTCAGACTATATCTGGAACCCTGAAGTGGAGAAAGTGCCACTTTCATTCCTGCTTCTTGGGATTGTTGTTGGCCACCGAGTGATAGGCAAGGACAAGTAAGAAGAGCAGAGCACCCAGCGTGTTGGTGAAAGTCAGTGATCCTGCCGACAGGCTTCACTGGCTCCCGTCTGATGCTGCCTGTCAATCAGCTGGAGGTAGGAATACTGTGGTTGATTTCTGTTTATTGATCTTATATCCCACAGTCTTGCAAAATGTTCTTATTAGATCTAGTAGCTATTATTATAGACAATCGTGTGAGATTTTCTACATACAAAATCATGTTGTCTACAAATACAGTTTTATTTCTGATCTGAAAAACATTTTTCTTCTTGCCTCACTGCACTGGCTAGAACTTCTGCTATGAAACGAATGATATTGGTGAGAGCTGATATCTTTGCCTTGTTGCTGATCCTAAGGATAAAGCATTCCATTTTTTGCCATTAATTATGATGTTAACTATAGGATTCTGATTATTAGGTTGAGAAGCTTCCTGTCTCTTCCCCAGTTTGTTGAGAGTTTTTGTTTGCTTTTTGTACAAGTCAAGAATGAATGTTGAGCCAGGTGCAGTGGCATATGCCTGTAATCCCAGTGGCTTGGGAGGGTGAGGCAGGAGGATCACAAGTTTAAAGCCAGCTTCAGCAAGTTAGTGAGGCCCTAAGCAACTTGGCAAGAACCTATCTCAAAATAAAAAATAAAAAAGGGCTGGGAATGTGACTCAAAGATTAAGCACCCCTGGGCCCAATCCCTGGTACCAAAAAAAAGAAAAGAAAAAAATTGTTGAATTTTGTCAAATGATTTGTCTGGTTTTTCTATAGTTTTATTTGAAATTTTTTTGAAATAGAAACTTCAAACATAAGAAAAATAGGAAAATAGTAGTAATAATTCTTCATGTGTTCATTATACAGCTTCAACTGCTATCAATTCACCAATAATCCTGTTTTCTCTCTGTCCTGGCCCATGTCCATATCTCTATATACTTTTAAATATATCTTAGATATTATGTCATTTTATTGTATGTATTCTCAAAATGTATATATCTAAGCTGGATGTGGTGGCTCACGCCTGTAATCCCAGTTACTCAGGAGGCTGAGGCAGAAGGATTGCAAGTTTGAGCCCAACCTACCAGGGCAACTTAGTGAGATCCTGTCTCAAAATAAAGAGAGCTGGATGTAGCTCAGTGGTAGAGTGCCTCTAGGGTTCAATCCCCAGTACGCGCACGCGCGCGCGCGCGCACACACACACACACACACACACACACACGTAGTCCCCAGAATTTCAGCATCACAAGCACCCAGAAACTTGTTGAAAACAAGAATTCTCAAGTCCTAACTAAGTTCCTTCTGAAACAGAAACTCTGGGAGTTGGGCCCAATAAACCATGTTCTAACAAGTCCTCTAGGTGATTCACATGCCTGCCAAAGATCTAGAACTACTGCCCTGAAAGACTGAGTCTTTAAAAAGATAATTATAATGCAATTATTCTGCCTACAAATTAAACTATAATTTTTGATTACTCTTAAATAGATATTCAGTAGTCCAACTTCTAATAGTCTCATAAATACTTTTAATTTTTTAAAGTTTTTAAAAATTATTTTTACACATCATTGAATCCTGATCTAAACAATTTCCACACACTGTGACTAGTTAATTTATATCTTAAGCATTCTCCCTTCATCATCCACCTTCCCTCTTCCTTGAGTCTCCTAGTCTCCTACATTTCAGATTTTTCTGGGTACAACATGTCCCCTCTCCATATTCTTCTGTCTTCTGCATTTCCTATAAATTGATATCTGAATCATAATAACGAGATATGACCAAGTTGAGGCTCTCTCTCTCTTTTTTCTTTTGGCGAGAATTCTTAGTACATGGAGTTGTTGTTGTTGTCGTCTCTTTAAAAGCTCCTGGCCAAGTGCCCTGGGTTATGGCACTTGTACTCTATAGTTATTCCAGGTTCTGCCTCAAACCTCCTCACTCCTGGCATCTCCTCTGTTTCCATCTCTGTGGGCTCTGCAGTTCTGGACCCAGTGTGAAGACCTGACTTAACCCTCGTCTGGCTTTCATCTGTGGTGCATCTTCTGGTATCTTCAGCTTCAAGCACATTAGAACAGGGGAGAACTATTCTCTTCTAGAGTCCTGCCCAGGTTCCCAGGACACTTCCTGGCAGAGTCTGTAGAACCCCACCTTACCTGTGGGAAGAGAACAGAAAATAATGGCATTTCTGTGGTCTCTCCAAGGAGGCTGTTTTCAGGAGATCTGGTCAGGCCCAGGAACAGATTTTTAAAGTCTCCAGGGTTCTGGTGTGTATATACGTTTGGGGACCACTTCATAGTGAACTCTGCAGTGCCATACTCCCTAATGATCCCTTATTGAACTGGAATCAAGCCACTGCCCAGTCACTTAATTCCAGGAGCAACCCAATCAGAGACTTCAGAGAAAGCTGGACAGGAAAATGCCATCAAACTGATTTTGTTATCTAGAAAGTCTCTCTTTAGTTTCAAATAAAGGAGGGAAATCCATAGTGTATCTAGTGAAGCCTCAGAGTGCTGTTATTTTGTCTGCTAAAAAAAATGTGTATTTTCATCCTGTTCTCCTCCACTTTTCCAAGTTGGATGCTGATTACAGTGTGGATGGACAGAAGTCCTGGTGAGTCACTTGGCAACTGTTTCCTCCTTGGTCTGGTGTAAACTCTTGCTTCTCTTTTTGCTGATGTAGTCATCCTTAGAGGATGGAGAGCGGAGGCAGCGTGGGAGGGTCTTCTCAGGTTCTGCTCACGCTTTGTTTCTTGAACTTGTATGGCTGGATTCAGGGTCCACAGTGCTCTTGTTACACCATGGAACTGGAACATGGTGCCAGAGCTGGGCTGCTCTTCATGTTTTGTTTCTTAAACTCGGTGCTAGTTACAAGAACATGTTTAGTTTGTGAACATTCACGGAACTGTGTATGGATGATCTACACACTTTTCTCTATATGGTGGTGCCTTGCATAATGATGCTTTGGTCAGTGATGGACCACATACATGACAGTGGTCCTGTAAGATTGTAAAGGAACTGAAACTGAAAAATTCTTAGGGCTTAGTGACATTGTACTTGCCATTGTGCGGCATTTGCTTCCAGTGTTCACGTGGAGAGGTTTGTAGCCATGAGGATAGACCATACATACAGCCTCGGTGTGCAGTATGTTGTACCATCTAAGTATACTCTGTCCAATGTTTGTACAATGCTGAAATTGCCTAACAACACATTTCTCTGAATGTATCCTCATTCTTAAATGATGCAAGACTGTATTTATTGTAATCTAATAAAAAGTTAAAAAATGATTATAATAATTATATCACTTTGACATGGGACATTAATGGGAAGGCTGTGCATGTGGGAACAGGTGATATGGAAAATCTCTGTGCCTTCCTCTCAATTTTGCTATGAACCTAAAACTTCTCTAAAAAGGCCTTTTTAAAAATGTACATTGATTTACCACAGAGAATTTACTACATCAGAGTGCTTTATATGATTAATGAAAAATTAACAAAAAGAAGGAAAGGGAGAGAGAAAAGGAAGGAAGGAAGAAAGGAAGGAAGGAAGGAAGGAAGGAAGAAAGGAAGGAAGGAAGGAAGGAAGGAAGGAAGGAAATCTGTTAGGAACAAACAGAAGAAAAAAATACCATTTAAAGAAGCAATCATCCAGGCTGGGGTTGTGGCTCAGTGGTGGAGCACTTGCCTAGCATGTGTGAGGCACTGAGTTTGATTCTCAGCACCACATATAAATAAATAAAATAAAGGTCCATTGACAACTAAAAAAAAAAAAAAAAAAAGTTAAAAAAAGAGAAATCATTACCAGTAAGCACAAAAGCTTTAAATGATTTTTTTTTTTAATATCCAAGCAAGTTTCAGTTACTTGGTTCTGAATGGAAATAAGAGCAGCAGTGTTCCAGCTGGACACAATGACCACTGGGGCCTTTGTTAGCCCTTTGTGAGAGCCCAGCACACACAGACACCCTTCCCCAGCCCCAGCTCACAGACCTTCCTTGTTTCTCAGCTGCATTTGCCTCACAATCTCAATTTCTTTCTGTTGCTGACTTAGCAATGCTGACCATTATTCCACTTCTGACTCTGGGCTTCTGTATATATTATGGTCCTTGGGCCATGGCTCCACTATGCTCTGTTGCTGCCTCTGGAGTAGAAAATTCCCTGTTAAACATCTTGCCCCACAGGAAGTCACTGCTGCCTTCTCCTTACGACTTATAGATGATGGCTGGGTTTGTGTTTTCCAAAGGTTCTGTGTGTTCCTCTCTACTCTAACCAGACATTTTTGGTTGTGAATTGAACCTTTCCAGCTATAGTAAGTATGTTTGCTATTTCAGGGATTTTTTTTTCTTTTTTAAAAAAATAGTTTATTGAAGTACCAGATAGATACAGAAATTTATGCAATTCATAAATGAATTTTCACCAAGTTCCATGAATTTTCATAAAATGAATACATCTATGTAAATAGCACGCACATCAAGAAACAGAATATTACCAATAACCTAGCAGCTTCCTCATGCTCCTTTCCAATGCAGTACTCTCTCAGACCCCTCACACCTCACAAAGAACAGGCCCCATTCTGGCCTCTAATACCATGGATTAGTTGCCAGAACACTTGGCTCTGGTCATCACCTGTACTGGTCACTCTTGTAGCAACATCGGTATAACCTAATGATAAAACAAGAGTAAGCAAACTATGGAGTATGGACTGTATCCAGCCTGCTTCCTGTTTTTTTTTTTTTTTTTTTTTCTCACTGAATAAAAATCCATATTTTAAGATCCTAGTGATTTCTATGTACAATGAAATATAAAACAGCACTGCATTAGACCTTTAAACAAAATTAATTTTTAAGGTTTTTATATTATTGTGACCAGAAGACAGCATGAGATCTATCCTAACAAATTTTAATGTAGAATAAATTATTGTTGACTACCAGTATAGTGTTGTATAGCAGCTCTCTGGAGCTTATTTATCTTATTTGAAATTTTTAAAAATATGTATCATCAGAAGCATTTATCACTTACTAGTTACTCTCCAAAAAATAGATTATTCCTTTTTAGCAATTATAGTTTGCTTCTTCATAAAATAGACAGTGATACAGTATATTTACATTATAGATTAGTGAGGAGGTCAGAAAAATTATTGTCATTAAGCAGTAATCATTTTTACTGAGTGCTTGCTTTCAGAGTACTATACATACCCTGAAGCCAAAGTGCCTGGGTTCATTCTGGAACTGCCAGTTACTACCTGTGTGACCATGGGAAAGATACTTAAGCTTTGCCTCATACTTAAGCTATGCCTCAGTTTCTTCCCGTGTAAAATGGAGATAAGAGTAGCTCTCCCCTGTAGCGTTGTTTCAGGGACCATTTTTGATGAACCTTTTAAAATTCCAGATATTAATAAACTTTAATAATTTGTTTAAAACCCAGCCTACATACTGTGGGTCAGACAATTGATCGACTGTATTGGACATTATGGTTTGGCTATTTGTCAACAACCAAGAAGTTCAATAATATGTAATGATTTGTAATTTTGCTGAGGATAAAACTTGAATCTTGTGCCTTTGATGGTGGAACATAGGAGAAAGTCTTTGATAGGTGTCTGAAATTTAAACCTCCAGGGATGGACCCCCAAATGGAACAGTCCCTTAACAGAACCATCACACACCCAGGGCAAGCTGAGGGACTGTAGTAGGTGGAGAGAAGGGGTGGGCAGGCAAGTCTAGACACAGCTGTGAAGCAGCAGGACTGGGGGCCAGAGAAACAGGCCAGTCTGGATAGTAAATGAAAGGGTCTGAAATGGGACACTGACAAGTTCCTGTTTTCTATTTTCTCCCCTCAAAGACCTCATGTATCTGTAGTGCTTCAACTTCCCCAGGCATATCCTGACCTCTTAATCTAAAAGTTTCAGCCATGGGTCATTTCTGTTTGGATGTTTCACTGTCCATCAAATGCCGTATGTCCAAAATCCAATTTATTTTGGTCTTTGGCAGTTATGAGGGCCAGATGCCATGTTTTTGATTAACTTTCTTTTCTTTCTTTTTTATTTTTTTGCGGTGCTGGGGATTGAACCCAGGGCCTTGTGCTTGTGAGGCAGGCACTCTATGAACTGAGCTATCTCCCCAGCCCTGATTAACTTTCAAATACTGGTATAGCATAGTATTTTTCCTATATGTATACCAGCATTGCTGGCACACACCTGTAATCCCAGTAGCTCTAGAGGCTGAGGCAGAAGGATCTCAAATTCGAAGCCAGCCGCAGCAACTTAGCAAGGGCCTAAGCAACTCAGTGAGACCCTGTCTCTAAATAAAATATAAAATAGGGCTGGGAATGTGGCTCAGTGGTTGAGTGTCCCTGAGTTCAGTCCCCAGTACACCCCTCCCCCAAAATATATATACACACATATATACACCAGTAAGGAAAGTAGAGAATAGTGAAGTCCTATTGTACTGGGGATCCTACATGGAGGCCTAAAACCATTTACAAGTTAGATGATATCTCTTACACACCAGCTCCCAAGGTGGGAGTTTCAAGTTTTTTGTTTTTTCAAGATTAGAAATCTCTATATGTTATGGATCTTTGAAAATACTAACAAATAGTCAAAACCACAAGTCCGCTATGGAATCTAGATATCTGTGTGTGTGGAATTCATAAAATTGAATTTTAAACAAGATACCTTAGTGATTTCTATGCATAGTGAAGTCTGAGACCTCCTTCTCCATGTTCCTTGTTGCTTATGCAGACATCTCCTGTTTTGTTGTGGTTTATGGTTCAATCTTTCAGCCAGTCTCCCACGTGGTATTTGGAGCCATATTTGATTTTTTTCCTCCCCCTCATACCTTATAGCTAATCACTTATTAAATATTGACATTCCTTTTATTCTTGGTACTGCCTTGCAGTAGTCATAACAAACATTTGAGAGCTTTGTATATGAAATGTATATCGGTTTTTTTTATTGTTCCATAGAAGTTACCACAAGATTTATGAATTTTAAACAACATCCATTAATAGCTCACAGTTCAGTTGGTCAGAAATCTGGTGTGGTGTGGCTGCCTCCCTGCTCAGTGTCAGCTATCAGAAGGCTGAAGTCAAGGCATCAGCCAGGCTGAGTTCTGTGGATGATGGGGGAGGGTGAAAATCTTCTTCCAAGCTCGTTCAGGTTGGTAGAATTCAGTTCTGCTTCAAGTTTCTGACTTCCCCTCTGCAACCAGCTAGAGAACTCTCTCTTTTTTAAGGTTTCACATGGTTGATTAAGTCAGGCCCATCTATATATTCGTCCATCTGAAGACAACTGACTTGGGACTTGAACTACATGTGCAAAATGCCTTCACAGCAATACCTAGATTAGTGTTCAGATAAGTTACTAGAAGAAGGTATGTGTACATTAGGGGCTGAGAATCTTGGGGGAATATGATGGATGTAATGGTTAACTTTATGTGGTAACTTCATTGGGCTACAGCATACTCAGATATTTGATCATACTTTATTCTTAAAGGTTTTTTTTTAATTCTTATGTTTTCATTGAAGTATCATTTATACTTGTTTATGGGGTATAATTTAATTTGATACATGTATATAACATGTAATGATCAAATCAGGATAATTAGCATTTCCATCTACTCAAATATTATCATTTCTATGTGTTTTGAACCTTTGAACTCTTCTCCTCTAGTTATTTTGAAATAGAGAATTGTCGTAGACTATTGTTTTGGTTTGGATATGAAGTGACTCTTAGTGACTCATGTGGCTTGTCTCCAATGCAGCATGTTCAGAGGTGGGACTTTGGAGAAGCAATTGGATCATGAGGGCTCTGACCTCTACAGTAGTTAGCTGACTGGACTATTGGAAGGAGGAATCTACTTGGAGGAAGTAGGTAATGGGGGGCATTCCCTGGAAGGCATTTCTTGTCCCCAAACCCTTACTCTCTCTCTTTCTGTTTCCTAATTGCCATGAACTGAGTAGTTTTCCTCTGCCATACCCTTCTACCATGATGTTCTGCCTGGTCTCAGGCCAAAAGTAATGGAGTCAACTGACCATAGACTGAAACTGTGAGCCAAAATAACTCTGTCTCCTCTAACTTGATTTTTCAGGTATTTGTAACAGCAACAAAAAGCAGACTAACACAACTATCGTTAGTCTACTGTGCTGCAGAACTTTAGAACTACCTTCCCCACCTTGAACTCTATTTTTATACCCATGATACATCATCTTTCTATTGTCTCTCTCTGCTACCTAGCATCTAAAGATCTATAGTCTGTTCTTTATTTTTGTGTGATCGACTTTTTAGCATTCACAAATGAGTGAAACCATGTGGCATTTGTCTTTCTGTGCTTGATTTATATCACTTAATATCCTCCAGTTCCATCCATGTTGCTGCAAATGACAGGATTTCATTTTTACAGAGGAATAAAAGCCTGTTTTGAAAATATGCTACATTTCCCTTTTCTTTCCTTCTTCTTTTTGTGCTGGGATTGAACTCAGGACCTCATGCATGCTAAGCATGTGCTCCACTGAGCTATGTTTCTAGTCTAAACCATGTTTTCTTAATCCATTCACCCACTGATGGAAACTTAGGTTGATTCCATATCTTGTCTATTGTGCATAGTGCTGCAATAAGCATGAGAGTCCAGGTATCTCTTTGATATCTTGCTTTCAACTCTTTTGAATATGTACCCAGGAGTGGGACTGCAGGATCATATGGCTATTTCTAGTGTTTTTAGGAACCTCCATACTGTTTTCCATAATGGCTCTACCAATTTCCATTTCTACCACCAGTATATCAGAGTTTCCTTTTCTCTGCATCCTTATCAGTAGTCTTTATTGTGATAGCCATTCCAACTAGAATGCAATGATTTCTCACTATGATTTTCATTTGTCTTTCCCTGACGATACTGATTTTGAGCACTTTTTCATGTTTGTTGGCTATTTGTATATCTTATTTTGAGAAATGTCTGTTAGGATAGTTTGCTCATTTTTTAATTGCTTTTTTTAAAGTTCCTTATATATTCTGTTTGTTAACCCCTTGTCAGAGGAATGGTTTACAAATATATTTCCTATTCTGTAGGGTGTCTCTTAACTCTGTTGATTGCTTCCTGCAAGGGTGATGTTTTTTAACAAAGTAATTATAATATAAATTTATTTTATATAATATAAATATATATTATAAAGCACAAAGTATACAATTTATGTTATAAATATATAATTAATAATACAAATATATTTATGTCAAATCATGTTGTTCTTTTTCTTTCTACCTGCAAGGGTGTTTTCTGATAAGTATAACATTTAAATTGATATACAGAGTTAAGCAGACTGCCATCCATACTATAGGTTGACTTCATTAATTAATCACTTGAAGGCCTGAATAAAACAAAAAGCTGACCATTCCTAAATAAGAGGGGAAGCCTCTTGCCTGACTGCTGGAATGTTATTTTTTCCTTCTGTCTTTGAATTCAAACTGAAACATTGGCTATTCCTGGAAGAGCCTTCAGACTTCAGAATGAAGTGGAACCATACCACTAGCCCTGGTTCTCAGGCCTTTAGACTTGGACTGCAGCTTGGATGAGCCAATAACAGACCTTGGGACTTGTCAGCTCCCATAATCATGTGAACCAGTTCCCTATAATAAATCTCTCTGTCTTTGTCTCTATTGATTCTCTTTCCCTGGAAAACCCTGACTGATATAGAGGTCATTTTAGAATTCTCTTCTACAACACAAGAGACAGGATTCTAAGAGCTTTATATGTATTTACTCAAGTTAGTCTTTCAACAACCCTATGAAGGCAGGCATCATCATTTTTGTTTTATTGATGAGGAAAATGATACTCAGAGAAATTTAGTCTTACCCAAGGTTATTTATTTTCATGACACTCTTTTGCTCTTGGAATTTCAGACTATATTCCTCCAATTGTCTCTTAAATGGCTTGATCAAAACCAATGGAAGTTAGATTTCATTTTTTCTCTTTTTCATCTTTTTGGTACTGGGGAGTGAATCTAGGGATGTTTTACCTCTGAACTACAGCCCTAGTTCTTTTTTATTTTTTATTTTGAGACATGGACTCACTAAGTTGCTTAGGGTCTCCTATGCAACTTATCATCCTCCTGCCTGAACCTCCTGAGCTGCTGGGATTATAGGTGTGCGCCACTGCACTAGAATCTCTTTTCATCATATCACTTTCCTAGGTCTACAAAAATATTTCTCGTCATAATATGCTATGTAACATGGCTATTAGGTGCCAGAAATTGAACTTGTATCCAAATATGAAAATCCATTTAGCTGTGTTCCTTAGCAAAGGTTTAATTATGATAACTTTCACCTGTCATGATGTAAGTTTGAGGTAGCAGGCGTGGAGGGGTAACAGTGATACAAGGCATAGAATGTGTGTGGATTGTATTTTTTCTAAATTAAAAGGGAAAATGAAGTACAGAGAACTGGAATGATAAAAATTAATGGACGAGTAGGTTCAGAAACAAAAAAATTGATTACAATGAAAATATAAAAGCTAGTTATTTTATAGAGTACATTCATGTAAGAAATGGCAATTACAAACAGAATGAATCTAAGTATTCTTTTGAAGCTTAGTCCCATTTACTTATTTACTCTTTCTTTCAACAAGTATTTGTTGAATGCTACTATGTGTCAAGCGCCATACCAAGCACATTGACTTACTTTTTCCTGCTAGAGTCCTGCAACAGGTTCCTAACTGGTTTTCCTGATTCCATTCTTGCTCTCTGCACCTACAGACCATCATCTACCCAGCAACCAGAGTGATGCTTAGTGCAACCTATTTTAGATTCAGACACTCTGCTACTCAATCTTTCTAATTTACTGTCCATTCATTCAGAATTAAATCAGGATCCTATGGACTTAAAGTCCCTTTCTACATCTCCTCCATGCCACTCACTCCAGCCAGCACCAGCTTCCTCTTCATGTTCCCTAGACATGGCAGGCAAGTGTCCCCCTCACACTTTGTCATGGGCTGCTGATTCTCCCAGCTTCAAGGTTGTTTCCTACATAGCTACCCCTGACTTCATTCCCACCGTCTATTCAATTCCTTTGTCAGCCGTGGCTTTCCTGAATCAAAAGAGCATTTCTTCTCTATCACCCTCTCTCTCACTCTTACACTTTTTCCCAGTGCTACAACATATTATGTGCAAAAATATATACATCACATATATTTTTATGTATTAGTCAGCTTATTGTCCCTTCTACTTAGTATGTCAGCTCCCAGAAAGGGGGATTTTGCATCTACTGCATTATTCCAGTCCTGTCACAGCACCTCACACACAGTAGGTGCTCACACACACTTGTTGAATCAGCAGGTGAACAAACATGAATACCCTATTTCTTTGTGGCATTACTTTTTTAAAATGCTAAAATAAAAATATTATTTAACGATTTCAACAGTTGTAATGAAATTATAGGGTTTTATATTTTCCATACATCTTATCATTGTTCTCTTCACCCAGACCTCCAAAGAAGGTGATGCTCTTTTAGGTGAATAATATTAATACAAGTTCTGAGGGAAGATTTCCCAGTGGAATGGTGGCAGTACAAGACTAATAGCAATGGAAATCAAGTCACAATTTTAAAAAACTTTGAAGAATCTCAGTAAATGCACCTTCTCGGCGGCTTAAATGCTAATAGACACAACTGAATGACATTGTAGTACAATCTGAAGAGCTAAGTCTAACATAAGCAGTGAGTAACGTGGGTTTCAGCAGAGGAGTTCTTTCAAAATGACCCATCAAACCAGCTGGGAGGCCTCAGGCAGCAGCAGGACTGAGTGTGGTGCCTGGGAACCCTCTGGGGAGTGAAGGCACAGCTCTCAGCCACTCCCTGCTCAGTGCGATTAAGAAACACAACTTCTAACACAACAGCACACTTGAGGCCAATTGCTTTGCTCCACAGCTTGAAATTTCCTAATGTCAGTGACAAGTGAGTTGTGATGGTGAAACAGCCACTTCTCGGTGTACTCATCCTGTGATGTCTGGCGCCTGAGTCAAAGTTTCTGTAGCATCTTGATGGTCACCAGTTGAAAGATGCCAGAGAAGAATATGTACAGCAATTTACTAAAATTGTAATACTCGGAGTGTAGAAGTGAAGTCAGTGATCTAATTGAGACATAACTGGGAGTTCAGTTCTTTGGGGGGGCAATGATTGATTAAACATCATGCAGTTGATCCCAAATATGCAATTGATATCAAATAATGCAAAAATAATAGCAATATCAAATCAAACCATAATTAGGGATCAAAAAGTAACTCATGTATGATTTTTATAAATTTTATTCTTAGGAATAGAGATAGCCCTTGGATAGAATGCAGATAGGTTTCCAAATTCTTTTTTCTCTCTCCTGGAATTGTCTTTGCATAAATGTTTGAAATTCTATTTCATATTTGAAAATTATCAATTTTGATTATTGAAGGTATTAGTATTAAAACAACCAAGCCAAGTAAACAAATGAACTGGTTTTGGTGGCAGAAGGTCTAGATTCAGGTCCAAATTCTATTAATTATTGGTTGTGGGACCCTAAGCAAGTT
This sequence comes from Sciurus vulgaris, assembly GCF_902686455.1. NCBI lineage: Eukaryota > Metazoa > Chordata > Mammalia > Rodentia > Sciuridae > Sciurus > Sciurus vulgaris. Next base: position 122,690,024 of record NC_136466.1, read on the forward strand.
GCTTATCCTCTCTGAAGCTTAGCTTCCTTAAGAGTGGAGTTACTCATATTTATGCATTCAATCAATTGTGAATCTCAAATGTGATAATTTGAAAAAAAAACTTTGAAAGCTGCTTTATAAATGTAAGGATTATTTATTTCTCATAAGAAGTAAATGTTTCTTTCCAAAGAGGATCTGAGGCAGCTTAGAATATATTTACATAGCATCACAGAATAAAGAGGAAAATAAAGGTACAAAAACAACTCACCAGAATATTTTTTATATTTGTTAGGAATAGGCCACAATTTTGCCTACACATAATTAAAGGAACATGATTTTTTTTATACAAGAAGAAAAGGAAAATCATTTATAATAAAGCAATATTCATTTCAGAATGTAAATAAATGGCTAAGCAATATTATGCCAGAAAGATATCATGACAAGTATTTTGCACCTATATAAAAAAATCAACTGAATATTGTTGCCATTTTTAAATCTTTATCTGACATTATCAAATAAGAGCTAAATAAGCACATTATATTTATATGCATATTTCCCACAAATTCTACAGCTATAGATACAGGTTGACACAGCACATGTCTCAAACACCACAGAGTGTATTGCCATTCTGACATAGTAAATTTTGGTACAGTCCTGAACGAAACAGAGGATTATATTCTTGTACACTTCAGTGTGTACTAAAACTTCCCAAAATATATTTTTAAATCTTTTTTGTTATTTGTTCTAATCAATTATACATGATATTAGAATGCATTTTGACACATCATACATAAATGGAGTATAACTTCTCATTCTTCTGGTTGTACATGATGTAGAATTATACCAGTTGTGTAATCATATATGCACACAGGGTAATATTTCTCTCTCCCCTTCCGTCCCTTTACTCCCCTCTGTCTAATCCAAAGTACCTCTATTCTTCCCTAGTCCCTGCCACCTTATTGTGAATCTGCATATCAGAGAAAACATTTGGGCTTTGGTTCTTTGGGATTGGCTTATTTCACTTAGCATGATATTCTCTAGCTCCATCCATTTAGGAGTAAATACCAAATTTTATTCTCCTTTAAGGATGAGTAATATTCTATTGTGTATATATACCAAATTTTATTTATCCATTCATCTGTTGAAGGGTAACTAGGCTGGTTCCATAGTTTAGCTTTTGTGAATTAAGTTGCTATAAAATTGATGTGGCTGCATCACTGTAGTATGCTGATTTGAAGTCCTTTGGGTATAAACCAAGGAGTGGGAAAACTGGCTCAAATGGTGGTTCCATTCCAAGTTTTCTGAGGACTTTCCATACTGCTTTCCAGAGTGCTTGCACCAATTTGCAGTCACACTGGCAATGAGTGTACCTTTTTTCCCTACACCCTCATCAGCATTTATTATTACTTGTATTCTTGATAATTGCCATTCTGACTAGAGTGAGATGAAATATCTGTGTAGTTTTGATTTGCATGTCTCTAATTGCTAGATGTTCAACATTTTTTCCAAGTATCTGTTGATCGACTATTTCTTTTTCTATGAAGTATCTGTTCAGTTCCTTAGTTCATTTATTGATTATTAGTTTTTTTGTGTTAACTTTTTGAGTTCTTTATGTATCCTAGGGATTATGCTCTGTCTAAAGTGTATGTGGTAAAGATTTTCTCCCATTCTGTAGGCTCTCTCTTCCTCTTCTTGTTTCCTTTGCTGTGAAGAAGTTTAGTTTGATTCCATCTCATTTATTTTTTTTTATTTTTTTTATTTTATTTATTTATTTTTTATTGTAAACAAATGGGATACATGTTGTTTCTCTGTTTGTACATGGCACAAAGGCATACCATTTGTGTAATCATAAATTTACATAGAGTAATGTTGTTTGATTCATTCTGTTATTTTTTCCCTTCCCCCCACCCCTCCCACCCCTCTTTACCCTCTATACAGTCCTTCCTTCCTCCATACTTGCCCCCCTCCCTAACCCTAACTCTAACCCTAACACTAACCCTTCCCTCCCCCCCATTATGTGTCATCCTCCACTTATTAGCGATATCATTCGTCCCTTGGCTTTTTGAGATTGGCTTATCTCACTTAGCATGATATTCTCCAATTTCATCCATTTGCCGGCAAATGCCATAATTTTATCATTCTTTATGGCTGAGTAATATTCCATTGTATATATATACCACAGTTTCTTTATCCACTCATCAATTGAAGGGCATCTAGGTTGGTTCCACAGTCTGGCTATTGTGAATTGAGCAGCTATGAACATTGATGTGGCTGTATCTCTGTAGTATGCTGATTTTAAGTCCTTTGGGTATAGGCCAAGGAGTGGGATAGCTGGGTCAAATGGAGGGTCCATTCCGAGTTTTCTAAGGAATCTCCACACTGCTTTCCAGAGTGGCTGCACTAATTTGCAGCCCCACCAGCAATGTAAGAGTGTACCTTTCTCCCCACATCCTCGCCAACACCTGTTGTTGCTTGTATTCTTGATAATCGCCATTCTAATTGGGGTGAGATGGAATCTTAGGGTAGTTTTGATTTGCATTTCTCTTATTACTAGAGATGTTGAACATTTTTCCATATGTTTGTTGATTGCCTGTAGATCTTCTTCTGTGAAGTGTCTATTCATTTCCTTAGCCCATTTGTTGATTGGGTTATTTGTATTCTTCGTGTAGAGTTTTTTGAGTTCTTTATAGATTCTGGAGATTAGCGCTCTATCTGAAGTATGATTGGCAAAGATATTCTCCCACTCTGTAGGCTCTTTCTTCGCATTGCTGAAGTTTCCTTTGCTGAGAGAAAGCTTTTTAGTTTGAATCTATCCCAGTGGTTGATTCTAGCTTTTATTTCTTGTGCTATGGGAGTCCTGTTAAGGAAGTCTGATCCTAGACCAATAAGGTGAAGATTTGGACCTACTTTTTCTTCTATAAGATGCAGGGTCTCTGGTCTGATTCCGAGGTCCTTAATCCATTTTGAGTTTAGTTTCGTGCATGGTGAGAGATATGGGTTTAGTTTCATTCTGTTGCATATGGATTTCCAATTCTCCCAGCACCATTTGTTGAAGAGGCTATCTTTTCTCCATTGCATATTTTTGGCACCTTTGTCTAGTATGAGAAAATTGTATTTATTTGGGTTTGTGTCCGTGTCCTCTATTCTGTACCATTGATCTACCTTTCTATTTTGGTACCAATACCATGTCGTTTTTGTTACTATTGCTTTGTAGTAGAGTTGAAGATCTGGTATTGCAATACCCCCTGTTTCACTCTTCCTGCTAAGGATTGCTTTAGCTATTCTGGGTTTCTTATTCTTCCAGATGAATTTCATGATTGCTTGCTCTATTTCTGTAAGGTACGTCATTGGGATTTTAATTGGAATTGCATTGAATTTGTATAGCACTTTAGGTAGTATGGCCATTTTGACAATATTAATTCTTCCTATCCAAGAACATGGAAGATCTTTCCATCTTCTAAGGTGTTCTTTAATTTCTTTCTTTAGTGTTCCATAGTTCTCATTGTAGAGGTCTTTCACCTCTTTTGTGAGATTGATTCCCAAGTATTTTATTTTTTTCGAGGCTATTGTGAATGGGGTAGTTTTCCTAATTTCTCTTTCTGAAGATTCATCACTTATGTATAAAATGCGTTGGATTTATGGGCATTGATCTTGTAACCTGCTACTTTACTGAATTCACTTATGAGTTCTAAGAGTTTTCTGGTGGAATTTCCAGGTTCCTCTAAATATATAATCATGTCATCAGCGAACAGGGATAGTTTGAGTTCTTCTTTTCCAATTCGTATCCCTTTAATTTCTTTGGTTTGTCTAATTGCTCTGGCCAGAGTCTCAAGAACGATGTTGAATAGAAGTGGTGAAAGAGGGCATCCCTGCCTTGTTCCAGTTTTTAGGGGGAATGCTTTCAGTTTTTCACCATTTAGAATGATATTAGCCATGGGCTTAGCATAGATGGCCTTTACAATGTTAAGGAATGTTCCCACTATCCCTATTTTTTCTAGTGTTTTGAGCATGAAGGGGTGCTGTATTTTATCAAATGCTTTTTCTGCATCTATTGAAATAATCATGTGATTCTTGACTTTAAGTCTATTAATATGGTGAATTACGTTTATTGATTTCCTGATGTTGAACCAACCTTGCATACCTGGGATGAAGCCCACTTGATCATGGTGCACTATCTTTTTAATATGTTTTTGTATGCGATTTGCTAAAATTTTGTTAAGAATTTTTGCGTCGATGTTCATTAAGGATATTGGTCTGAAATTTTCTTTCCTTGATGAGTCTCTGTCTGGTTTAGGTATCAGTGTGATATTGGCTTCATAGAATGAGTTTGGGAGGGTTCCCTCCTCTTCTATTTTATGGAATACTTTGAGAAGTATTGGAATGAGCTCTTCTTTAAAGGTTTTGTAGAACTCGGCTGAGAACCCATCCATCTCATTTATTGATTCTTGATTTTTCTTCTTGTGCTTTAGGAGTCTTGCTAAGGAAGTCAGCTCCTAAACCGATATGGTAGAGATTATTTGGGTCTACTTTTTCTTCTATTAGGTGCAGGGTCTCTGTTCCAGTTCTTACATTGTTGATCTTCTTTGAGTTGAGTTTTGTGCAGGGTGAGAAATAGGGGTTTAATTTCATTGCCCCAAATATTTTTAATTTATATGCAAAATGAATAAGGTTCTAGGCTTAGCTAATTACAAAATGATTTTTTACTTACCTGAACATCCAGTGGGACATTAAAAAAACCATGTAGTACAGGGATTGCTTGTTGTATAGCCTGGGTTAGGCATCAAAGAACATCCAGCTCTTCTTGTCTCTGCCCAGTGGGGACCCTCTCATAGTATGAATGTCCAATATGCTACTGGGCGTTGGAAGCCCTTTGTTAGATAACCATTATTATAGAGGTGGACGATAAAAAAATAATGTTAGGTACAGCTAAATGCTTTGAAGCAAAGAATCAGTACAGGTGTGGGGTGGGAGTGTGAGACCTCTACACAGGAAGGTTAGGGAAGACTTGCAGGTAGGTTGTAGGTTAGAACTCAGACTTGAATAGTGAGATGGAGAAGACTGTGCCAAGAATGGGGCAAGAACATCCCTGGCAGGAAAACAGTACAAGGCTGTGAGGTAGGAACAAGTTTAAGGACATAAAGAGGGCCACTGTGTCTGGAGCACAGGTCAGTAAGGTAGAAAGTACTGACTTTTGGGGGCAGAGAGAAAGTAAGTGAGTAGTAGCTATTACTAGTGAGTAATAGCAATGATTATTGAAATCCAGACCTATCAAACTTCTATGTCTGTGATTTCCACAGAAGTGGAAAGATGCATAATTTCATGGTGGGCATGTTTAGTTACCAGATCCCAGTTCTATCACTATGGTAGGTGGTAGCAGGTCCCAGATGTACAAGACTCTAACATTTCTTCTTTTTTCTCTTCTGCCAAGGACAGAGTATCTATCCCTTGGTAGCCTTTGCCAAGGACAACCAGATCTTTTCCACGGAGTTTGGAGGATAGAAAAAAAAAAAGTTGTAATAGGATTCACTTACTGGAAGTAATAATAAATAAAAAACCCTACCTTTATTTCTTTTTCTGGTTTCAAAAGTAATACATATGCATCATGTCAGGAATTCTTTTTTTAAATTTTAAAATGTGGTTTCAAATACACCTGTAAAGCACAAATAGGGGAGAGGAGTCCCACCTTTTACAGATCTTTCTTTTTTTTATTAAAAATCATAAATTTACATAGGGCAATGTTGTTTGGTTCATTCTGTTATTTTTTTTTCCCTTCCCCCCACCCCTCCCACCCCTCTTTTCCCTCTATACAGTCCTTCCTTCCTCCATTCTTGCCACCCTCCTTATCCCTAACCCTAAACCTAACCCTAACCCTAACGCTAACCCCTCCTACCCCCCCCCCATATGTCCTCATCTGCTTATCAGCGAGATTATTCATCCTTTAGTTTTTTGAGATTGGCTTATCTCACTTAGCATGATATCCTCCAATTTCATCCATTTGCCTGCAAATGCCATAATTTTATCATTCTTCATGGCAGAGTAATATTCCATTGTATATATATGCCACAGTTTCTTTATCCATTCATCAACTGAAGGGCATCTAGGTTGGTTCCACAATCTGGCTATGGGGAATTGAGCAGCTATGAACATTGATGTGGGTGTATCTCTGTAGTATGCTGATTTTAAGTCCTTTGGGTATAGGCCAAGGAGTGGGATAGCTGGGTCAAATGGTGGTTCCATTCCAAGCTTTGTGAGGAATCTCCATACTGCTTTCCAGAGTGGCTGCACTAATTTGCAACCCCACCAGCAATGTATGAGTGTATCTTTTTCCCCACATCCTCCCCAACACCTATTGTTGCTTGTGTTCTTGATAATCGCCATTCTAATTGGGGTGAGATGAAATCTTAGGGTAGTTTTGATTTGCATTTCTCTTATTACTAGAGATCTTTCTTAAGGGTGCTCACTGAAGAGCTTAGATTTGAACACTGAACTGAAGTCACAGATATATAGAGTCGTGACCTCTTTTGTGCTGTTGAATAGTTAGTTGCAAATAGGACCAACAATTCTTGGGGTGGGGGCAAGGGGTGGGTAAGGTGGTTCTGAGCAGCAAAAAAGGACTCAGACCTATAATAAAGCATTAAAAGTCTCACTTCAGTGCAACAGAGAGAACTCAAATTCAATGGGGGACTGCAGGATGTGGGTGGGTGGGGCTATCCTATACTACTATACTCTATCAAGACAGCATAACAGGAGTTAATCTCTGACCTTCTCCAGTTTTTTATTTTTTATTTTTTATTTATTTTTTAATTTTTTAACACGCTATCTACACTCCTCGTGGTCCTCTGCCTTTATCTAGTTTTTAAATGCCCCTCAACTTGTACAGGCTGTCAAGTCGCTTCATTTCACCACCCACTTCTTCCAATCTTAGCAGCACCTCCAGTTCACAGTGCACTCTGTGTGGCTGACTGGGATTTATCTATGCAGTCGGAAGCGGGTCCTGTCACCAGGTTACGTACCTCCATTGGCCCTTTTTCAGAAAGTGTGTGGGGTGGGCTGGCCATAGGGGCGTCAGAGAAGGGTGCCAGGCAGGATGGGATGGAGACGCCCTCGCAGTCAGTCACAGCGCCCTCCGTGTGTGAGCACCGACTGCTGACGGTGGGCGGCTCTCCACACCCTAGGCGGCTAAGCTCCGGCCCTCCCTCTGTAGCAGGAGGTCTCCGTGGAGACCGGGCCCCGCCCACCTGGCCCAATTCCGGCCACGTGCCATCACGTGCCGACCAATCAGGGCGCGGGGCCCGCAGGCTCGAGATTCAAACTGCTGCGCGGCCGGCTCCCGGGATCGGAGTTGGCTCTGCCGCAGCCTTAGCTGCGTGCGGGCCATGGAGCACCGCATCGTGGGGCCCGGGCCTTACCGGGCCACCAAGCTGGTGAGTGAGGGTGCAGGGACTTGAGCGGAGCCGCCGTTTCCGGCCTGTCCTCGGACAGCCCGGCATAGTCAGCTCTAGCTTCTTCCCCGCAGGCTGGGCCGATTTGTGAAGGCGAACGAGTTTTCTGGGTCTGCGGTGTCTTTCTGAACGTAACTTAAAAAAGGGCAAAGGGGGCCTGGGGCCGAGCCCGTGGCGGTGGGTACAGCGTGGTTCCTGAGACGTTGCCTAGGTTCGCATAAAACCGGGCCTCTGGATTTAGAGCGCTGCGAATACCAGGCTGATCCCTTCTGCCTTTGTCCCCTTGAACCTAACGCTTGCAGCTGCGAGGGGAAAGACCCAACCCGAACCTTAGGGCCACCCCACCCGCTGTAACGCTCATTGTTTGCGGCAATTCAGACAAGGCGTGTCTTCTTCCTGAGTGACACTGGTTGACACTCTACGAAGTGTTCTTTCTAACGGTGCTCAGGACAGAGGTGTGGATCGCCCTGGCACGTTTCTGGCCCCTGGCATTTCTGTCAGCCCTGACCTAACTGAGGGAAGGACCTTGGTGGATAATCTGAAAGAACCTTTGCAGACTAGTGGTCCAGGGTGCTGCCTTTTCTCCTGGAAGGCAAATTTAGTGTTCAGGGGTGTACTTGATCTATTTTATGACCTCGAGCATATACTTTGTGATTTCTGCCACAGAGGATTACCATAAGGGAATAAAGGTTGACCCCTTGGTAATATCCATGACAAGTTTTTAGAGGCCTTTCTGTGGAAAGTTGTGATGGTAAATTGGGGGGGGAAGGTAACTGACACCTTGGTCTGTCAACCACTTGCTGGCCACATGTGACTTGGAATTGAGTCTCATTGCCCTTTGTGCCCTAAGGAATACCCAGGAAAATGTTCGGGAAAGGCAAAGTTACATAGCTACTACGTTGCAAGTACAACCGGATCTAGAATTTAGTTGTCTCTAAACTCCCAGGCCAGTTGTCTTTATAGCACTACTTTTATGTTTTATAGTAAACAGGAAGGAGGTGGAATAAATATCCTGGAGAAAAGAATAGGAAGCATATTTCAACACTAGGTGTTGCACCTTATAGTTTGGCTTATGATGTTAAGTAAAAAGTTATGTTGTGTGATTTCTTTAGACTAAAGATCTGAAGTGAGAGACAAAATTTTTTTTTTAATCACAAATCTGTTTGTTCCTCCTTATGCTTACATTTATCTTTTCAAATATAGCATACCATGGGAAAAGATCACATTCTCAAGTCTGTCTTATTATATGTTGCCTTAGGATATTTTCTTTCTACTGTGTTGGGGATTGAACACAAGTTTCTATACTGTACTACATCCTTAGTCACAATATTTTCTTTCTAAAGCTGACTGAGAATGGTGTATTGCTAGATTGCTTAAAGATGACTTAGTTCAGAGTTAGGTATAGTGATGCACATCTTTAGTTCCAGGTACTCTGGTAGCTGAGGCAGGAGAATTGAAAGTTGGAGGACTGCTTGGGTAACATAGTGACATCCCATCTGAAAAACAACAAAAACCTAACTTTTTCTTTCTGAGCATAGTAGCCAAATAACCATCTAATCATATTAGAAATAAGTGAGAGTAATGTTTGTAAGCAGCAGCAACAGCTTTTTATTCTTCTTTTTTGTAGTACTGAAGATTGGAACTAGTGGTGCTCCACTGCTGAGCTACATCGCCAGCCCTTTTATTTTGTTTTGAGGCAGGGGCTCGATAAACTGCCCAGACTGGCTTTGAACGTGTGATCATTCTGCTTCAGCCTCATGAGTTGCTGGAATAACAGGCATGTGCTATTGTGCCTGGCTGACCAGGACTTTTTGGTGCAAAAATTCTAATGAGAAATTAAAGCTAGGTATCAGCAGAGCATTAAAAAAAAATCATGTGCAGGTTGAGGCAGGAGAATAGCAAGTTTGAGGCCAGCTTCAGCAATTTAGTGAGCAAGATCCTGAGGAGAAACAAAAAAATGAAAAAACAAACAAACAAACAAACAAAAAACCCAAAATGGGATGTAGTACTCCTGGGTTCAATCCCCAGTACCAAAAAAAAAAAAAAAAAAAAAAAAAAAATCAGTGGTGAAAATTGTTTAAAGGTATGGTTGTTGTTTGAATGTTATACCCCCAAAATTCATGTTTGGAAACTTGGTCCCAAAGGCGTTTGGAAGTAAGGCCTTTGGGAGGTAATAGAATTTGAGAGGTAATAAGGGTGACGTCCCCATAATAGCATTAGTGGCATAGTAAGAAAAGACACCTGAACTAGCATGCTTATTCTGTCTTGACAAGTGATACCCTTTGCCATGTTATGATGCAGCGGGAAGGCTCCCTTACCAGATACTGGAGCTGTGTTCTGGACTTTTCAGCTTCCAGAACTGTAGGCCAATAAAGAAACTTTCTCTCTCTCTCTCTCTCTCAATTCTTTTTAGTTATATATGACAGTAGAATATATTTTGACATATTTATACAAACATGGAGTACATCTTATTCTAATTAGGATCCCAGTCTTGTGGTTGTACATGATGTGGAGATTCGCTGTGGTGTACATAGGAGAGTTAAGTTAGATTCATTCTTTTATAAATTATCCAGTCTCAGTTATTTTATTGTAGCAACAGAAAACGGACTAAGGTATGTGGAAAGGCTTTGATGTTCATAGGTGCTTGATATAGTGAAATGATCACCCTAAGACAGGATTACAGATCTTATTATCAGACTAAGTATCTGAAAGGTATTTGCCAAGTTGTATATCCTGCTTAGGGTTTTGCTTTGACTCTAGAGATTCTTCCTGACTATAACATAGATTGAACCCCAAAATTTGTTTTGGGAGATTATCCTGGGAATTGTACTTATTATCTATATATTTAAGGAATACTTTATCATTTGCAAAGGAATTTCACAGCCATAATCTCATTTAACCTAACAACAAACTTGCAAGGTAGGTAAGTAGATAGAGAAACTAGTTGAAATTCATAGAGTATTTATGGGCAGGGCCCTTCTTCCTTTTATGTGCATATTCCTTTCTATATCTACTTGGCTTTTTAAGATTTAACTCAATCACAAGATGAGAAGTCCCTGTATGAATGGTTGTCTTCATTACTGTGTAGTTTGGAGTAAATTTACTTCCTGAAGATGTTTATTTTGAAGGCTGCATATATAGAGGGGAGAAAATTTGAAACCTATTTCTAGTTTACGGGGTACAAAAAGGAAAATCCTTTATTCATGTTTATATTTTAGAAGCAAAGACTAGACCGAAGTTTCATGATGGGTGGAATAAATCTGAGGGATGCCATGAACATTGCTGCTGGTGCCACTGGAGTTTCTGTCATAGGGCTGTGGAAAGGCTACAGCTATTTTATATAGAGAGTGCACTTGGACACCTCCAGTGTCCACTCTGCCAGCTGACTTGTGGGATGCTGACTGAGTCAATGTTATGTCTGTAAAGGTTCCAGTATGAACTGAATGAATCAACTTCCTTAATTCCAGAACTTTCGACCTCTTGATTTCTTGTTCACTGATGTAGTTTCACACATAAATAAGGAGGAGAAGTTGAGTTGTCATGGAGTTACTGCTAAAATTTCTGAATAAGAGTGGTGAGAGTGGACACCCTTGTCTTGTTCCTGATGTTAGAGGAAATGCTTTCAGTTTTTCTCCCATTCAGTATGATGCTGGCTACATGTTTATCATGTATCATCTTTATTATGCTGAGGTGTGATCCTTCTGTATCTAAATTGTTCAGGACTTTTATCATGAAGGGATGCTATATGTCCTTCAAGTGCCTTTTCTGAATGTAGTGAGATGATCATAAAAATTTTGTCCTTGATACTATTTATGTGATGTATTATTTATTGATTTGCATTTGTTGAGCCATCTTTGCATCCCTGGAATGAAAATTACTTGATCATGGCACATGTTCTTTTTAAAGTGTTGTTAAAATTGATTTGCAATTACTTTTTGTTGAGAATTTTTGAGTCTATATTAATTACAGCTGTTGGTCTATAGTTTTCTTCTTTTGCTGTGTCCTTGTTAGTTTTGGTAGCAGGGTAATACTGGCCTCATAGGATGAGTTTGGAAGGGTTCCTTCCCTTTCAATTCTAGGGAATAAATTTGAGGAGCATTGTTCTTTAAAAGTTTGGTAAAATTGAGCAGTGAAACCATTCTGGACTTGCTTGCTTGCTTGCTTATTTATTTATTTACTTTTTATTTATTGCTGGGAGACATTTTATTACTGATTCAGTCTCATTACCTTTTTAATTTGTTGAGTTTTTTTTTTTTTTTGGGGTGCTGGGTATTGAACCCAGGGCCTTGTGCTTACACGGCAAGCACTCTACCAACTGAGCTATCTCCCCAGCCCCGAGGTTTTTAATGTATATTCTTTTTTTTTTTTTTCTTTTTTCTTTTGGATACAGGGGATTGAACCCAGTGGAACTTTTCTGCTGAGCTACATTTCCAGTCCTTTTTATATTTTTTGAGACCAGGTATTGCTATGTTGCTGAGAGTCTTACTAAATCTGAGGCTAGGCTCAAACTTGCAATCCTCCTCCTGAATTGGGGGGATTACAAGTATGGACCACCGTGCTTGGCTCGTGGTTCAGTTTTGATAGGTCATGTGTGTCCAGAAATTTATCCATTTCTTCCACATTTTCCAATTTATTAGCATATAGTTTTTCAAAATAATCCCTAATGACCTTTCAGTTTTTCTGGTGTCAGTTGTAATGTCTCCTTTTTCATCTCTAATTTTATTTATTTGAGACTTCTTTTTTTTTTTTATTAGTCTATATTTTGTCTTTTCAAAGAACCCAGTCTTTGTTTTTTCAATTGTATTTCTTTTAGTCTCTGTTCATTTATTTCTGCTATAATTTTTATAATTTCTTTCCTTCTAGTTGGATTTCTTCTTCTTTTTAGTTGGATTTGATCATTCTTTTCTAAAACTTTAAGATGCTATATATATATATATATATATATATATATATATTTGAGAGCTTTCTTGTTTTTGTTATAGGTACTCTTTGCTATAAACTTCCCTCTGGAACTGCTTTTGATATATTCCATAGGTTTTGGTGTGTTGTGTTTTCATTTTGTGTGATTTCAAGGAATTTAAAAAATTTTCCCTCTGACTTCTTCAGTGACCCATTATTCATTTAAAAGTATTAATTGTCTCTTTGTATTCGTAATTTCTACAATTTTTTTGCTGTTGATTTCTAGTTTTATTCCATTGTGATCAGAGCAGATGCAGGTTATTATTTAGTTTTTTTTGAATTTGCTAAGACTACTTTGTGGTCTGTTAAATTGTGTATTCTATGAAAAGTTCCATGCACTCATGAAAAGAATGTGTATTCTATAACTGTTGGTTGGAATATTATGTAAATGTCTGTTAAGTTTATTTGATATCTAGTGTAACTTAATTTTGATGTTTTTTTGTTGAGTTTTTGGTCTTGGTTTATCTGTTGGTGAGAATGAGGTATTGGAGTTTCACATGATGGTTGTATTGAGGTCTGTTTCTTTCTTTAGGTCCAGTAGTGGTTGGATACTCTGACTTGGTACAATTGTTTTATATATATATATATATTTTTTTTTTAATTTATTTATTAAAAATTTTTTTTAGTTGTATGTGGACACAATATCTTTCTTTCATTTATTTATCTTTATGTGGTGCTGAGAATTGAACCCAGGGCCTCACATGTGCCAGGCAAGTGCTCTACCACTGAGCTACAACCCCCCCCAATTGTTATTTCTTAATGATTCATTCCTTGAGTGCTTACATAGTGACCTTCTTTGATTCTTCTTACTGTTTTCATCTTAAAGTCTGATTTGTTAAGTCTAACTCTTCCTGCTTGCTTTCAGATTCCACTTGTATAGAATATTATTTTCCAGTATTTTTCTTTCATTCATGTGTCTCTTTACAGGTACAGTGTTTTCTGTATGCAGCATATTATCGAGTCTTGTTTTTTAATCCATTCAGTCACTCTGTGTCTTTTAATTGGAGTATTAGGAACACTTATATTCAGAGTTATTGAATGGTATGGATCTTCTGTCATTCTGTTGGTTTCGGCTAGTGGTTTTGGTGAATATTCTTTGTTCATTTCTTCCTGTCTTGTTCTTCTTTGTGATTTGATGGTTTATTGTATTGATTGTGTTTCTTTCCTATTTTTTATTTTCATATCTACCCTTCTAGTGGGATTTATTCTTTCATGTGCTGCCATATTGGTATATATTTCTTTTCAACTTTTGGGTGTAGTATTCCCATAAGTATCTTTTGCCAGGCTGACCTGGTGGTCACAAATTTCCTTAGTTTATGCTAATTTTGGGATATCTTCATTTCTTCTTTGATTCTTTGTTGGGTATAGTGATCATGGTTGGTTGTTATTTTCTTTTAGGATTTGAAATGCATTATGCCATGCCTTCCTTTCCTTCGGGGTTCTGGCTGAGAAATCTGCTCTTAGTCTAGTGGATTTGTCTTTAAATGTGATATGGCACTTCTCACTTATAGATTTTAATATTTCTTTGTTTTGTAATTTTGACAGTTTGATTATCATATGTCTTGAAGGAGATCTTTTCTGGTCATTTCTATTTGGGTTTTAAAGACTTCATGTACCTGGATGTCCATGTCTTTTCCCTGATTTGGGAAATCTTCTGCTTTTATTTCATTGAATAGTTTTTCTATTTACTTAACCCATAGTTCTTTGGGTATGCTGAATATCCAGATGTTTGATCTTTTAATGGTGTCTCAGACCTTGACTGTTCTCTTTGTTCTATATTTTTTCTTTATTTCTGTCTGAATATAATATTTCAAAAGACATGTCTTCAAGCTCTAATATTTTTTCTCCCACTTGATTCTATTATTGAGGCTTTTAACTGAGTTTTTAATCTGACTCATTGAACTTTTCATTTCCAAGATTTTTGTTTTTTTCAATGTCTACCTCTTTATAGAATTTTTCATTCATGTTCTGCATTATTTTCTTTATGTCATTCAGCTCTTTATGTATTCCTTTGGATTTCATTGAGCTTTTTAAAAGTCATTCTTTAAATTCTTTATCAGGCATTTACTTTACTTCCAAGTCTTTGGAATCTGTTACTAGAGAGTTATCAACTTTAGGTGTCATATTTTCATATTTTTTGTGTTTCTAGTTTGAGATTTACACTTCTGTTTACATGTCTGTCTCTTTGACTTTTATGTAGTGGCCTTCTTAGTAAGAGGTGTTCTGATGATGTGTCTTTTGGTACCAGTTTGTTGTGCTATGTTGAGTTTATTTCTAGCTGTCCACTGCTGTGCAATAACCCTGTTGTTTCTTTGACTATGATTAGTGGATTTGGGCACAAAATATGTACCATATTGGAATTGGAGAGACTCAGTGTCTTTGCAGGTCTTGCCAAAATAGGAACTTTCTGGTAATATAGGCAAGGGGTGGTGTGGACAGCTGAGTATATGAGGTGTAACTTCTATGGTTACTCCTACAATGGGAGTGGTGGCCCCTATCAGGTGATGGGGGTTTCCACAGGCCCTGTTGATATTGGCTGTTATTACTTGAAAGTAATTCTGATACTGGTTGTGCCAGTCATGGCAAGGGCCTGAATCTCTTGTCCTCTTTAGACACTGGGCAGATCTGGGTGCTTTATGAAGAGATCTGGGGCCAGAATCACAGCTTCCCTCTCTATGGCACGCACATTCAATCATTACTGCACTGACAAGGTACAGGTATGGCCAATTTAGAGGACCTGCATATGTGTGGTGTCTGCTGCTATTGTGGGGATGTCTGCCCAGGAGTAGGACCTCAGACTCTTCCTAGCTCTGTCTGCTTGGGGACAGTTTGACAGCTGGGCACTTACGTCCCTCCTCTTATTTAAGTAGAAGTATTTACCAGGGTTCAGGTGGGACTGGGTTGTGACTGGAGCTGGATGCAGTTCCTCTCAACTGGGCTGGGAGTAGCTCACTGGTAGAATACCTGCCCATTGTAAGAAGGTCCTGTGCCTGATCTCCAGCAGTGGGAAGAAAAACAAAACAAAACCAAAACCACAAAAAAGATGGAGGGTGAGGAGTATGAGAGAGGAGAGAGAGAGAGAGAGAGAGAGAGAGAGAGAGAGAGAGAGAGAGAGAGAGAGAGAAGTAAAAACAACCGAAAAAAATTTCCTCCCAGCCAACGTGTTTGGAAGAGTAGCAAGGGCAGATGATTGTAGCCTATGTCTTGTAAAATTTCCCTCTGGGTCCTCTTAGGTGGTGAATCCCAGGGGCAGTATGTTGCCAGGGTCCTCCTTACCCCATTCTTTCAGTCGTACCCACCAGTTATCGAGTAGGAGTTAAATCTTGGCTGAAGCTAGTTGAAATTCCTCTCAGCTGAGTTGATTGCCTGCAAGCTAGTGCAGAAGGCAGGCAGTGCCAGGTATAGATTCTCTCTGGAGCTTCCTACCTGGGGGTGGGGGTGAGGCAGAGCAAATTAAGAGTTGCCCTGATGACTCAGAGGGGAGAGTAGCAAGGGACTCACACAGTTCAGTGCTGGGGTTGGGTGGCAGGAACCATGTGATCTGCTACTACTCTTAATCCTAGTACCCTTGGTCCTTGCACCTGTTTAGAATTACATGTAACTGTTCTGTCCCTGGTCCCAGAGGGAGGATTCCCCATTTCTTTTATTCTGGAGGGCTGCATCTACCATTTCTCTCCCCTCCCTGTATCATAGAACTCTGAGTGGATTATTTCAATTACTCTCTTGAGCCAAGACCATCTCATGAGGCAGTTCCCTGCTGAAGCAGTGCAGTAGAATGACTACAGGGTCCCCAGAGATGGGAATATGTAGGGGTTTCTGGCCTCCAGAGCAGTAGAAACTCAGACAATAGGCCCTTTCT
The DNA here is from genome assembly GCF_902686455.1 of Sciurus vulgaris. Lineage (NCBI taxonomy): Eukaryota > Metazoa > Chordata > Mammalia > Rodentia > Sciuridae > Sciurus > Sciurus vulgaris. The sequence continues at coordinate 122,706,263 of NC_136466.1, forward strand.
CAAGATGGCTCCTGGCTACAGCTCCTGGGGAGTTCACTGGGGCATGCTGTGAACTTCTGTAAAGCTAACCTGCCATGCAGACCCCCAGGACTGTTACCTGTTTATGCTGTATGTCTGCAGGGTACTGGCTTTGTGCCAATAGCACTTGCTAGGATTCTTTCACTTTTACTATCTCAGAGGGGAGACTTCCCTCTCCTGGCCATGAAGCTGGGCCACAGGTATTGGGGCACTGTGTTCTTCTTGTTGTGTTTTTTCCAGGTCTCCAGACCTTACCTCAGTCTTTCTGCTGTTGAATTGCAGTATTCTCTCATGGCCACTCACCTCAACAGGCAGCCACACATTTTGGTTCTATCCAGCGGAAGAACAGATGAGTGTTGGGTGTCTTCTTGGCCATTCCTGGCTCAATAAATTTTTTTTTTTTTTGGGTGAATAAATGATGAACTACCCTTGAAAAGTTTTTTTTTTTTTCTTTTTTTTTTTTTTTTTTGGTGGTGGTGCTGGGGATTGAACCCAGGGCTTTGTGCATGCAAGGCAAGAGCTGTACCACTGTACCACATCCTCAGCCCTTAACCATTTTTAAGTGTATGATTCAGTGACATTATGCACATTCACACTGTTTTGGAACTCTTACCACCATTTTCCAGATCATTTTTTATAGAAGTTTGTATTTGGAATATAATAACTTAAAAAAATCAGTTAATGACTAATGCCTTTCTCCCTTTTTTTAGTGGAATGAAACAGTGGAGCTTTTTCGTTCTAGGATGCCGCTACGGAAACATCGTTGTCGTTTTAAGAGTTATGAACATTGCTTCACAGCTACAGAAGCTGTGGATTGGCTGCATGAGCTGCTTAGGTGCAGTCAAAATTTTGGTCCTGAAGTGACTCGTAAGCAAACAGTCCAGCTCCTAAAAAAATTCCTGAAGAATCATGTTATTGAAGACATTAAGGGAAAATGGGGTCAGGAAGATTTGAAGATAACCGTCACTTATACAGGTAATGGTGACATGTAAACCTTGAAGGATTCAGAGTAGATCTGATTAGGGTGTTGAAACTTCTTGACAGGAAAGAATTTACCTTTTCCATTAAAGCAATTATTTGACATTAACAAGTGAGCTACATGTGTCACTACAGTAAAACTTATTGCAATTTTTCTTAGCCCCCAGGGCATCCTGGAACAAGCTTTTGTTGCAGTGAGTTTTCAGTAAGCAAGTTTTTTCATGCCTTCTGTTCACCTGGTTTCTATAACTTAGTTCTAGAGAATTTGAAGGGGTGAAAATAGCTTTGGGTTCAATCAAGCTTTGCTCAGCATTGGGATCAGTGTATTCTAGGGGTTAGTTGGCAAAATGTGTCTGATCTTCACACAGTTCAGTCCATATGAAAAATTGTGCTAGAATTCTCAGATTAAGTCTGACCATGCAAATCTGCTTTTCTCCAAACATTTTTTTTTTTTTTTTACATTTTAGTGCTATAATGTGGACACTTAACCACCAGGTAATCTAAGAGAAAATGGAGTCTCTTTCCTTACATTTCTTTCGTACTGCACAGTAGGCTGTTAAATTACTGGAAGTGCAGGGAAACTACCTTAGATTTCCGTTATGGGAGAAGACTAATGAGGAATGAAGTCACATGAGTCCTGAAGAGAACTGTTGAATTATCTGCAGGACTTGCCAAAGGACTAAGAACTTGAGAGGAAATGAAAGGAAGAAATGGAGGAGGCAGATTCTTATTTGTTTTCTTTTATTCCAACAGAGAAAAGGGATGTTATTACAACACATGTAATGAGCATGTTTCACTGGGACACATAGCTTTGAGTAGAAAAAACTTGGCTTTTTTAATACCTGAACCATTTCTTTGTCTCCATCTTGGACTAGCTGCTGAACAAGGCAGAGGAGGGTGAAGATGGGCCAAGAACAGACATTGCTGTACATTTGGAGTCAAACTCTCTTATGGAGTTTCATCACATACCAAGGATGTCCTCTGGGTAGTTAGTTGTCTTTGCATTTGGTGGTTATTTAATTTCTGGTTTTGCTGATCCAACTTTTAATTATAATCTTGGATGATCATAGCCTATTCTATAATCTTAGTTCTTATTAGCATCAGGCAGTGGAAATTCTAACCCTGGTTCCATATGCTATACTTCATTGAGGATTCTTAAGTGATTATTCTCTTGAGAAACTCTAATTGCTCATATCCCATCAAGATTTAGCTAGAATACTTCTGAAAGAATGAAATCTCCTGAAAGAATTCTATGAATGATTTCCAATCTGTCCCATTGTGATCTTAAATTGGGTATCTCCTGTAGAGTCCTATAAGACTTTAGTGAATCCTCAGGAGAAGTAAAATAGGAGTATTAGGAGCTGACAACCCAGCACTGACTGCCAGAATGTTCCATTTCAATATGGAGACTTAATCATGTATCTCCTTAAAAAAGAAAAAAATAGAGTACACAATACAGATTACATTCCTCCATTAAATACTGTCCTTTCTAGATATCCATGGGGGATTGGTTCCAGGCCCCTCTGAAGATCCACAATAATCTATGGATGCTCAAGTACCTTACATGTAGAATTTGCATATAACCTACATATATCCTCATCTCTATCTCTGGGTTACTGGTAATATCTGATACAGTGCAAATGCTGTGTAAATCATTATACTGCAGTGTTCAGGGAATAACGACAAGAGAAAAGTGTACATGTTCAGTACAGATGACACCATTATAGGCCCAACTATACAGTACATGAATGGGATGTGAGGCAAATAGCAAGGAATGCTGGAGAGGGACTGAGGACTGTGGAATGGCAGGAGGCTGTAACAGGGTATGCCTATCTATCACTTCATTCATGTGGATTCATTGTAGAACTCTGTGCATGGCAAATTCAAAGTTTCCTCTTTGGAACTTTCTGATTTTTTATTTTATTTTTTTGAGATGGCCTCTTACTATGTTGTTCAGGCTTGCCTTGAACTCATGGGCTCAAGAAATCCTGCTTTAACCTTTCAAGCAGCTGGAGTTAGTTATACATACTCACCACTTTACCTGTCTGAAATTTGTTTCTCAAAAAAAAAATTTTTTTTTTTTTGGTACTGGGGAATGAACCCAGAGGGACTTTACCATTGAGCCACATCCCCAGCCCTTTTATTTTTTATTTTTAGAGACAAGTCTCAATAAGTTGCTAAGGGTGGCCTCAAACTTGCAATTCTCTTGCCTCAGCCTCCTGAGTGCTGGGATTATAGGTGTACACCACTGCACCTGGCTTTTCAAATATTTTGATGCATGGTTGATTGAATCTGAGGAAGCAGAACCCATGAACACCGAGAGCCAACTGTAATGATATTCCCTTCTAGTTTCTCTAATAGAATACTTGCAAGTCATAAAGGGAGCAGTATTTTCTTTCATTATTTGTTACCTGAAATTCATTATGACTTTTTATTTTCCTGAGCGAACATTCTGTAAGTTAGCCACTGACTTTTGCAAGTTTTTTTAAGATTAATCTAGAATGAAGTCTATTTAGATGTGGAAATCATTTGTGAAGGTGCCCGTGCCTTGAATTGAGAGTGAGCTAATGAGTGTGAAGTCAGCTGTGGCACACGTGCAGGCTCCCATGACCGTGCTCAGGACCATTTCTATTATATATCAGTGCTCCAGAAGAGCTCCGGTGTATTGCCTCACCTCTGTGTGTCCATCTACTTCACCTAGGTGAAGAATGTTAGTACCAATTTATCATGAATGTAGAACAGGAGAGTATGAGCTAGAGGCAGTTTAGATTTGAAGATAGATGGTTGGCCAATGAGGTGGCCGAATTCAGGAACATACTTCTAAAGATCAAGCTTTGTGGAAGAGAAGCCCAGTATTAGGAATGCTGGGAAGGACAGTGGAGAGGAATTCTTGCTGGGAAGAAAGAAACTAACATTCCAGAGCATCTCTGTTCTAGGCTTGTCACATAATTCGTCAGTTACCTCACACCTGAATGTAGGTGATAACATCCTCATTTGAAAGATTAGGAAATTAATAAGGCCAAAGTTATTAACTTGACTGAAGTTGTCCAGTTAGTAGTGGAAGAGTCATGATTTGAATTGAGGTCAATCTCTGAGCCTGTATTCTTGTTGTATCCAGGCTGTCTTGACTTCCACAAGATCAGGTTGACTCAATTGATTAATTAGTTCGTGATGGGTAAACATAGAGGATAACAAATGAGATATTTGGCATAGCCAGCATGTGTTTATATCAGAGTTCCTGTAATACATTAAGTACTATGTAATACATACTAAATATTGAGCTGTCTTCTTTAAGAAGTTATTCTCAAATAAAGAAGGTAAGGGAAATATAATCAACTAAAATACATATATAAATGGGGCATGGACAAGGAGGTTTTCAGTGTCTATGGAGTCAGAAAAAGCTACATGAAATATAAATGCTCTGATTGCAATCTCCTCCCTCGCCCTAGGGATTGCAACATCCTCCACCCTGTGCTGGGGATCCAACCCAGAGCCTTTTCCATGCTAGGCAAGTACTCTCTCACTAAGCTATACTCCTAACCCTTGCTTATTGTATCTTTAAAGAGAGAGATTACGTGTATATGTGTTGGATAATTTTATAAAGAACTTGATGAGTAAAGCTCCTATTTTGGGATGAGTCAAAAATTATAGACTTAAAAAGTGTGTGTGTCATCTTTGTTTTGTGAATGCATTTAAATTTGTTTTCTATGATTCTTTTTTTTTTAAGTCAAAGAGTTAAGTGTGTAAAATTAAAAGGGAAGAGTGAATTTAGTAAGAAAGGAAAGTAAGATCCTGCTATCTGTGCATAATAAGAAGTGTTGCAGAGAAGTGCCCAGTGCTGTTTATTCACTTCTCTTTTCCCGTGAAAGTCTTTTCACCAGTGACTAGAAAGAGTTCTGGATTTGTTGCTGGTGAAGACAGTTTTAGATTTCAGTAGCAGGAGCTCACAGGGGAGCCAGATGGTGGTCATCTGTCTTTCCACAGCTCTAAGACCCTAAACTTCTGATGGAGTAGAACCAATTATATTATCTTGTACTTTTATAAGATAAGAAATTTCATGGGGCTGTGGATGTAGCGCATTGGTTGAGTGCTTGCCAAGCATGCATGAAGCACAGGGTTGGGGTGGGAGGAGTTCCACCTTTTTCCACTTTATGACACAGTTCCACCTCCATGATCTCATTTGATCTTCATGACAATCCTAGGTGATAGACAGGGTGGGTATTTTATCCTCAGAGACCACTTTTCCATTTAAAATGTTTAAATAAAATACCAGGAATGCTCTGGTTAAAGAAATTTCACACTTATCAGTGTGTCTGCCCATCTGTGTATGTGAGTAAATAATTGCATGGTGTTATTTAACATAATTTAATGCGTTTTAGAAAAAAATGAAAGTGCACTGTGATGATTGTTTTGGACTATTTAATGAGAAAGCGAGCAGTTGTGGCTTCTTAGCCGGATGACTTGGTGGTCAGGTCCCTGTGCCAGCCCTTGACTTGCTCTCAGAACTGATCCCAGCTGTGGTGGGTAACTGTGACTGAGAAGGTTCCTACTGTTAGATAGAACACTAACTCGGTGGTGATGGTGCTGGCGCTGGTTGAGGTCTATTGTGTTGGACTGTTGTTCTTTATTCTTCTGCCTCTTTCCCTTGAGTCCTCCTCCCCCCTTTCCCCCCTTTTTTGTCCCTTCCTCTCTTTATGGATTTCATTCTCACATTCCTACTTCTTTTTTCGTTTCTTTTCCTTCTACTTCAGTTCTCCCTCTTTCTCTCTTTTCCCTTTTCCTTCAGTGTCCTTTTTTACTGGCCTATTTTTAAAATATCAATTTTAATTTTGAACTGAAGTTTGCTATTGTGAGGTTTTTGGAATAATGTTGCCATCGCAGGTGATAATTTAAAAAGCAGAGGAATCACATTACCTTTTTAAAGAAGTGAGGACTATAGTATGTTAGTATGTGTTGAACATCCCTAATCTGATAATCTGAAATACAAAGTGCTTGCTCCTAAATCTAAAATTTTTTCAGCAGCACATTAAAAAATTTTGAGCACTGTTACAATGCTCAAAAAGTTTCATAATCCCAGTGCAGTGCTACATGTCTGTAGTAGTCCCAACTACCCAGGCTGAGGAAGGGAGGATTGCTTGAGCCCAGATTTGGGGGCCCAACTGGGCAATGTAGAAAGACCCTGTCTCAAAAAGGAAAAAAAAAGAAAAATTTTGGATTAATGGGGCAGATTAGAAAGTCCAAAAATAGACATATACAAACATGGCCTTTTTTTTTTGTAATTAAATTCTTGTTACTGAGGATTGAACCCAGCGCCTTGCACATGCTGGACAAGTGCTCTGCCACTGAGCTAAATCCCCAATCCAAGGCCAATTGATTTTTGAGAGGTGAAAAGCCATGTAATGGAAAAAGCTTAGTCCTTTCAGCAAATGACTTTGGAACAGTTATATATTCACTTATCTGTGTGCATAAAAAATGAATTATGAATCAAAACATCATAATTCAGAGGGGGCCAGAGATGTAATTGTAAAACTAATACTTAAAGAAAAACAGAAGAAAAATCTTTATGTCCTGAAATTAGGCAAATTATTCTTAAGACATGACACTGTAAACACCAATCAGAAAAGAAAAAAAATTGGACTTTATGAAAATGAAAAACATTTGCTGTGAGACACTATTAAGAGGTTGAGAAGACAAACTACAGCCAGGGAGAGAACATTGGCAAACCACACATGTGGCAATGGACTGGCACCAAGAATGTCTAGAGAATGTATAAACTTGGCAGTAACAAAGCAACCACCCAACTGAAAAATGAGCAAAAGACTTGAACAGACACTTGAAAATATACAGATAGCAGATGATCACTCAAAAAGATGTTTAGTTTAGTAAACCTTTGGGAAGTGCAAATTAGATCTGTGATGAGATACCACTCCGTGTGTATTAGAATGACTAAAAGGAAAGGACTGACAATACTGAGTGTGAATCCCATACATTGCTGGTGGAAAGTCTCAATTGGGTCCCTTTGGGAAACAGTTGGAGAGGTTCTTATAAAGTTAATAAGTACATAGACTATATGAGTCACCACTCCTTACTCCTGGATATTTACCTTAGATCAATGAAAACTTACTGTCTACAGGAATACTTGTAAAGCGAATATTTTATGGCAGCTTTATTAATAATTGCCAACGTTTGGAAACAACCTGAATGTCCTTGTGGTTTGAATGGATAATTATTGCACATCTATAAAATGGAGTACTATGGGTGGGGAAGGTGTGATGCTATAAAGAGAGAGCAGGAAGGAGTAGTGGAACTTGTTTCCTGGTGGTGGTGGTTGTTACACAAATGCATAAATGTGTTAAATTATTATAAGGATACACCAATCCAAAAAAAAAAAAAAAAAAAAAAAAGGAAAAAGACCAATTTTGTAGGATAAGCTAAATATTTGAGGTCTTGGTACCTATAGTGAAAGAAACCTGAGTGTAAGTTGTTGGAAGTATGTTTAACACCCCCCCCCCCTTTTGTTTTGTTTTGTTTTGTGGCCCTGGGAAAATTCTTTCATCACTGCCCTATTGGTCTTTTGAAGGGACATGTTTTAGTTAACTCATCTTCAAATTAGTGGACCACTCACTCCCTCTAGTGGACGTCTTTTTTTTTAGGAAAGTACAAAATGTGTGTGTGTGATTTTATTTTTCATTTGCTCTTTTTCATTTCATTAAATCTTGAGTTCTTTTTTTAAAAAAAATGTAACATTAATTGTTTAATACATACAAAAGCACCATGGGCATAATTCACTGAAAAACACATGTTGACACCACCAAGTCATCTTGGTTCAGTTGTGTTACGGTTGGCTCTAAAGTAATTTTGACACACCTTGGCCATGGTGATCATTTCTTCAGGAAACAGATTTAAATGTCTGAAACTCTTAAGACAAAATGGGGCAGGTGGGCAGCTAGAGACACAGTGTTATTTTCATGTCTTAAGAGAACAGGAATGAAAATTTTCTAACCTTGAGTTGGTCAGTTGAATTGGTGGTGGTTGGGGATAGGGATTGGGGGTGTGGAGTCGAGGTGGCAGGTTCTGTCTTTGTTCAGAAAGTGGTAAAAATTGACACCAGTTGAACTTTTGCTAGAGATTTCTTCAGCCTCTGGTTTGTTTTTAGTTTGGGAAATATTCATTTTGAAGAGAGCACAAATAAATTTGCCCAAGACAATTTTTTTGTCTATGCTGACTTTTTTTTTTAATTTTAATAAAAATTAAGGTATATTTTTATTTTGTTTTGTTTTTGCAGTGCTGGGAATCAAACCCAGGGCCTCTTGCATGCTAAGCAAGACTCTACCACTGAGGTACATCCCCAGCCTTTTTTAGGTCTATTTTTATTTTAAATGGGCACAAAATAATTGTACACATTCATTGGGTGCAGTGTGACATTTCAATACGTGTGTTAATGTATAATGATAAGATCAGAGTGATTGGCACATCTGTCACCTCAGATATATATCATTTCTTTCTCTTGGGAACTTAAAATTTTTCAACTAGCTATTTTGAAACATTGTTATCACCCATCATCATCTTACTGTGCTATAGAACATTAGGACGTATTCCTCCTTTTCAACTATACCTGGGTACTCTTTGTCTATCCTTTCTCAGTCCTGTGATTAGCCGGACAAGTTCTTGCCTTCCTGGGCATCTGTTTGACCAAATATAAAATGACAGTTGAACTAGATCTTTTTCTTTTTCTTTCTTTTTTCTTCCTTTCAATGCTGGGGATTGAACTCAGAGCTCGATGTGATGAACTCTACACCGAGCTACCCACCCAGCTGATGTACTAGATCTTTAAGATACTCATTAGTTCTAAACTTTTTTTTTTTTTTTTTTTTTGGTACCAGGGATTGAATCCAGATGTGCTGGGCCACGTCTCTAGCCCATATGTATGTATGTATGTATGTATATGTATGTATGTATGTATTTATTTTGAGACAGTCTTTCTAAGTTGCTCAGGAGCTCATTAAATTGCTAAGGTTGGCTTTGAACTTGAGATTCCCCTACCTCAGCCTTCCAAACTACTGGAATTACAGGTGTGCATCACAGGACCCAGCTTAGTTCTAAACGTTTATGATTGCAAATATTAAACACCTATTGTGTGCTTCTCATTCAAGGCAGTGAAGAAACTACGAAGGAAATGCAACATGATCTGTTCTTTCCTTAACTTTGTAATCTCTACTGAGAGAAGATTATAGAAGAAAAAGGCAGTATTTATTTAATTACCTTAAAGGACCCTTAACAAAGAGATTTGCCATACTGGCAATCCATGGATTGACACATCTGTTTTTTGTGGCCAGCATAGTATTTCCAGTCATTATTTTTTTTCTATCTATCTCATTCTTAGTTTTAAGTTTCATATATTTCATAAGGGTAGTATTTTCATGTGGTTCAAAATTTACAAAGTACAAAAGAGTATACACAAAGTACAAAAGAGTATACCCATCTCTTTCCCCTAGCCACTGAGTTCCTTTCCCCAGAGGTACCCAATATTATAGTTTCTAGCACAGTTTACTAAAAAATTATGACCCTGACTGCCACGTATGGTGACATACCTGCAGTCCCAGTTGCTTGGGAGGCTGAAGCAGGAAGATCATTGAACCCATGAGATTGACACCAGCTTGGGCAACACAGCAATACCAAAAAATCCAAAAGAATTATGAACTTGAATGACTCGGAATGGGGCATCCGCCCCACCGATATCCTGTTATATTAGTGCGGATGGAGTGTTTGGGGATCTCATGGAGGAGGAAGAGAAAGATTTTAGCCTGGCCTGTAGAGTGGGGTTGGATCTGGATAATAACAAGGGATTGGAAGGGAAAGAATATTTGAGGTGACAAGGATGTCAAGGTCAAGGCTCTCAGTCAGAAACACATCAGAAGTCTTCACTGGGAGAAGAGGGTGGAGGTGGACCTGCTTAGAACAGAAGTTTCAGGTCAGGAAGGCACAGGGATAAATTTTGTTCAGTCTCCTAAATTTTGGCTATGGAGTAGACGTTAATTTAAAAGAAAGCAGCTAGGGCTAGTGTTTTGAGCGGGGATGTAGTCTGCTGTAGAACAATCTAATAATAGCTACACTTGTAAGCAGAGAGGCACTGATGAGGTTTCAGCGTCACTGGCGAGGGCGGTGTGGGTGGGCTAGAATGCCGGTGAAGAGGGAAGGACCCGCATTTTCTCGCCAAATTGCAGGCTAGACTGTAACTGCTTGTATGTAGCCTTTAACCTTTGTTTGAAGTCTGACTTTTTAAAAACGATTTTTAATGTGTTGTTCATTAATGTGGAATTGCTCTGTTCATTTAGAATCTTTATTAATGTTTAGCATTTCTTTCTGGAGGCCTGGAATGCCTCTCTAGTCTTTGTTGAGCTAACCAACAATCCCTAATACCTTTCAGCTCTTCAAACATATCTCTAGTATTTAGTGGGTGTACTTGCGAAAACTTTGTTCCTGTTTAGTGTCTCTGGAGCCGCTCTGTACCTACACCTCCTACAAGGGTCAAAAATGAATGCCCAGGTTGCACCTGTGGGATGCTGAGGAAAAACAATAAATAGGGAACATTTAACATTTTTTTTGCTGCTGTGGAATATCAATTCCTTTTCTATTTTGTGGGAATCTCTACTTGTGTGGGCTTTGTGGGGAGGCAGGCCCCTTTGTGGAACCCAGATAACTGAACCCTCCCTCTTCCTACCCTTAGCAATGAGGGTGCGGGCACATGGCCTGCCCTTGGCTGTGTGACAGCTGCTGCCTAGGACTTTGGTTCTTGAGTGAGGTACAAAGGAGAAGGGACAGTTTAGAACTTCATGTGGCAGAAGTGGTGGTCTGTAGGGCAAAGACAGAAATGCAGAGGCAGAGGCCTCTGGAGACCATGGTGCCAGCGCCTCTTTAGGGCCTGACCTCACTTGTGGTTCCTGCTTCACGGCCTCCTCATCTCCCATTTTTCGGCCACTTTTTCTCCTCTCTTCTAGGGTTCTCCAGTTCTCCTATTGGTTTCAGGCCTACTTGTTGTCTTCAGATTCCTTACTTGTTAAATTAGTCAGAATTGGTTTCTATTGCGTACAACTGCAACTAAGAATTCAGATTGATATAACAAGTAATGCCTGGAGAGTGAGCAAAACTGGGGCAACTTTTGGGTCTAGGAAATAGTGCGGCCATTATTATGTGTCTGTGGACTGTCTGAAAGCAAAGCAATCAGTCAGACTGGCCTGTTGCAGTCAGAGAAACAGAGGATCCTTGTAGGCCAGAGGCTTAGGGGCAGAGTCCACCAAGAATGGGTAGGCCAGTTATACCTGGATCCCATACTGAAAGTTATACATTGAGTTGTTAGACTGACTCCAAGGTTACACTATCACACTGCCATCTTAGGATGAAAAGATGCCAGTGTGTAAGTAGGTGTGTCTACAGGATATTGAAATGTACTGTCTTGAGTCATAATAGGTGACCCCTGATTATTGAAATACTTTTGTAACATCCTTTTAAAGGTGTTTTAGCCATCAGCTCATGCTAATTTAACCCCCTCATTTGTTGTTCTGTCTTGGCTCTTCATTTGTGGTGATAGTTCCTGCATTGCATGTTCTCTATCAGGTGTCTTTATCCCTGCCCTTCCAAATTTCTTTGGTTTTATCCATCTGGTCCTACAACTTGCCCCTGAAAGTCTCTTTTTCTTTGATCCTTACCCAGGTTTCTTTTTCATGAATTCATGATGCCTTGTTATTATCCAGGAGCTTCAGTAAAATAGAGAATGGAGCTGATATCTAAAAATATCATTGGAGCTTAGTTCACAAAGTGCTCTCATTTAAACAGCAGAGAAAGCTCTTGACTGGAGAAGGTAGATTGAGAAGAGTAGGTCTCAGGTGTTTTTAACTTAGAAACAAATAAGACATAAAGGAATTAATCAGTTTTTCTCAGCTAAGAAGAAAAGTGGGAAGTTGCCTTGAGTTACAGGTTATAAGACTAGATTTATAAAAGTTGCTGAACGGTGGGGCATACTATTCTCTCTGAATGTGTGGCGTTGACAAGCTAAGAGACTGGGAATGGGAGAGGCAAATATTCATGTTTACCTTGGGAAGCGCACTCTTAAGCATTTTATGCAGTTAATGTCCAGTCAGCATTTCACCAATTGCTAGATTAACACTTAAGTTCTGAGCTATTTTGTGGTTTTGGGTCTCTTGTGAATTAGATTCTCACATGTGCTACATTTCCCCCCATCCTTTGTTTCCTCCTCTTTCTTTCTCAAGCATTAGGGAGTGCACATTGTAGGCCAGACTTAGTGCTAAACACTTCAGATACATAATCCTATCTACTGTTTTTGTCTGCAAGGCAAACGGATAAATTAGAATCCCATGCCTGTACTAGGGTGTGTGTCAGACTGACTCAGATCCTGAAAAGAGATTCAGAATCCTGGCAGGTGGAGGATGCAAGGTACAACTGGGATAGTAGACATGCTTTATTTGGAGGCGGCAGCCCCTTGACTCCTTTCATAGGCCTTTTTTATGTGCAGGCCAGACAAAGAAGGCACATGCCAACAGTTACATAAGTGAGTACATGCTCATAAGTAAATGTTTATGACTTGGAGTACACTTACTTCACTTTTTTTTTTTTTTTTTTGTGGTGCTAGGGATTGAACCCAGGGCCTTATGCTTGTGAGGCAAGCATCACCAACCTGAGCTATCTCCCCAGCCCGACTTGGAGTACATATGCTGAATCAGGGTGTTCATAACCTTGGCTAATACCAAATACCAAAAGCATAGCCTGCTGGAAGCCTTGGTGAGGGACCCTAGCAATCACTATCTGGGCCTTCCCTTTAGGATTCCTCACCGTACAAACTATGTGTTTTGAGTTCTTTCATAATGATCCCTTAGGAGGGCAGAGTCCTGCATCTGTAGGCCACAACAACAATACAAGCTGCAACAACACTGCTTAGGATTTTTAAGTCATTTCCAGGTGGTGCCTAGACTAGCCCACCATTCCTGCAAAGGATTACCAGTTGACTTCTGTATGACTGAACGTCAGAAGTAATATGTGCTAAAGTCATACTAATATTCTTTTGGTGATTTGGAATATACCAAATCAGTACCAAGTAGGCCTATACCCCTCCCTGATCTGCTATTAACAAATCAAGTCCCGTGTGATTTTGCAACACAACCTTATGTATATGATACATTTCTTCATTTATAGAAATAGAGCCTGCTTTGTGTGATTTAGTGCCTGGCTACGTGCTCAGCCCAGGTAGCTATCTGCATCTCAGTCACCAGGATGCCCTCCATGGGAAAAACAAGTCAAAGAATAATACTACCAGGATGTCTGGTACACTCTTTAGTGGGCTTGCACAGCCTCCTGATTAGCAGGCCTCTGGGGCAAGGTTTGGTATATGGTTGCCAAAAGGTATGGGCAACCCCAGGTGCAACATTCTGTCCAAGTCCATGGGAGGTATGACACTCAGGAGTACCATGGGGCACTAGAATAGCAGTCATACCTATTCTACTGATATCCAGTTGAATGTTCTGACAGGAGCCTCTAGGGACCCAGCCCACAGGTCTGTACATTCCATTTTCTCCAAACACCGGGGCCCTGGACCTCATAGTTCTATAGTTTCAGCTGAGAGTCAGGCCATTCTTTCCCAGACAAAGTACCCCAACCATGGGCAAGAGACATTGAATTGCACCCAGACTGCCTCACAATGGCTGCCTTTAGTTTCATCCCATACTGAAGTAGTAGCAAAAGTCTCTTCCAACCATGTCCAGTTGTCCAGGGACATGGTCTGAATTTGTCAGGGTTTTCCAGCAGCAGAACTCACAGGCACTTCAGTGCATACCCAGCAGGCAGAGGTATATGCTACTCTGGCATAGGTGTGTGTGCAGTCCATAATGGTGTTGGCAAGAACACACCATGGATGAAAGGACAAAGCAGTTATAGGCATTAATACAGGTAAATCATGTCCATGTGGGAGAATGCATCCCAGCTTTGAGTCCTTGGAAAGCCCAGTGGCTGCCTGTGGCTGCTTCCCTGGGCTGTGATATCACACTTGTACAACTTGGTCCTAAACATCAGCGGGCTCTGTGTGTACCAGCACCAGGGAACTCATAAATGGAAAATAACAAAAGTGCCCTTTAAAATCTGAGTCCCATCTGCAGGACCTGGCCATTCACTAGTTACCCATGGTGTCACAAGGAGATCACACTCTAAATCTTTCCTCCATGGGGCTAGCAGGGCTACCCAGTGTGGGTGGGGAGCCTTTATTGTCCAGGGCTATGTCCAATCCAGTTTGCCTCTTCGATTAAGTGGAAACAGGCAAAAGAACCTTCCCTTGTTGCCCAAACCCAGGATTAAGTAGAACTTCCTTTATTGTTACTTGGACCTGTATTGGAGCTGTTTTTTGGTGCAGCAAAGCCTCTGCAGGAGTTGGTCCCCCTCGTGGGGCCCACTCATTCGGAACTCGCACAATTGCCTAGGGGCTGTGCCAACCCCGTCATGGAAGGTGGGTTGACTGCAGTCCTAAGTCTTTGCTTAAGCGGCCCATTATATCTTTCTATCTTGCATGTAGCTGATGGGTGGTATGGGATGTGTAGCTTCCATCAATTCTGTAATTGAGTTGCCCATCACTGCACATCCTGACCTGTGAAATGGGTACCTTGATCACTATTGTGATGAAGTGACTGCTCAAGGCTGTTAACACCATCAGGGCATGGATTGTAGTATGCTGATTAGCTTGGCCACTAGGCCGGGCAAACAACAAGCCTGCAGCTGGATCAGCTGCTATCAGGCAAACCTGGCCTGCTCCTACTCTGCTAAAGGGCCAATGTAGTCAACCTCGTCATGCCAAAAGGACATGTTCCTGCATTACTTGACCATCCATGGCTCCAAGGCTTTGAGGGTGTGGATTCTCTTGAGCACACATCACACATGCCTGTCTGCCATCTACCAGGGCATTCCATGTTAAAGGCAGACTCCATTGTTTGACTACATTCCAAATATTTTTCACATCTGTATGCTGCAGGTAATGGTGCAAACAAGCTACCAGGGGGGTGGCAGGTACCCATTCTAACTACCATACTCTAGCCAAAGCATCTGCTTCATTTTCCCTGAGCTAGTCAGAGGGTCCTGGCCAGGAACATGTCCCATAGTCACCTGTTCCTGGTGTCCTAACTCCCAGAGCTCTTGCCATAGAACTTGCCCTTGATACACAGCACATCATCAGTATATATCGCTATGGGGAATATTTCACTTACTACCATCATCCAGACAGTGTGTAGCTAAGCTCACTGGCTATTTTGCCCTCTACTGGTATCAGACAAGACAGTGTCTGTCTCTGGCTCCACATCTCCCACCATCCATACAGGCAGTAGTCTGTGGCTTAGTGCCATCAGTGTTCTATAGGTATACTGGGTATACATTGGACACTATAGGTGCTTTACCTCCAAGGCATGAACTTGTTACGTAGGTAATTGGCTCTAGCATCTCCTGAAGTCTCTTGTCCCTGCTGGTTCCTGACACACCTGGTCTCTCTTGGTTCCTCTAAATGCCTCCATGGCAGTGACTATTTTGTAACCTCTGCTGTAAGGAGGGGTGCTAACCTTCTGAATGGCAGTATCTGATAGGTGGAGCTAACTGCTTATTTAAGACTTCTCTGTACTCACAGGGAACCCATCTACCATATCCCAGCTCTTCACAGGTGTCCATGTTAATAGGACCATGGCAACTGAGTGCTACATGCTGCTTGGTGGTCATAGGTCTCTCTGTCTGCTGGGGTTGAGGCATCTCTCACCTATGTAGAATCCTGCTGACCATGTCAGTTGTCAGGCTGAGACTCAGATCCCAGAAACAGATTCAGGATCCTGGCAGGTGGAAGAAGATGTGAGGCACAGTTGGGATAGTAGACATGCTTTATTTGGAAGTGGCAGCATCCTCCAGCCCTTATGCCCCCAGAATCTTTCTATAGACCTTTTTTATGTGCAGGTCAGACAAAGAAGTCACAAAGGTTCAAAGAAGTCACAAAGGTTCCTGCTGGAGGAGTCCTGTTTCTTATGGTTGGAATGGCCTCCCTCCATTACTTGGCTATTGTCCTTGAAGGACTGGAAGCAACCTGGGGGAAGTGGAAAAGTTACAACAGTTGGGAGCTTTTGACCTCTTAAGGGAAGATGAGTCTTCACTTCCATGGCCAGCACAGTCCATTTTTTGTGCTGTACAGATCCACTTCTCCATTTATGTTTGTGGGTCTGGTTTCCTGGCTGCAGTTGGTGTCCATCCCCTCCCTTCTCTCTCCATTTTGAACTCCCGAAGGTTCAACCACAACCTTAATGGGCATTGGGTGCTTTACCTTGGTAACCACGAGCCTCTCGGATTATGTTTCTGCACTGGCCCACTTGCAGTTACAGTGGGACAAAGAAGTGTGATTCCATCTCATTTATTTTTTTTTATTTTTTATTTATTTATTTTTATTGTAAACAAATGGGATACATGTTGTTTCTCTGTTTGTACATGGCACAAAGGCATACCATTTGTGTAATCATAAATTTACATAGAGTAATGTTGTTTGATTCATTCTGTTATTTTTTCCCTTCCCCCCACCCCTCCCACCCCTCTTTACCCTCTATACAGTCCTTCCTTCCTCCATACTTGCCCCCCTCCCTAACCCTAACTCTAACCCTAACACTAACCCTTCCCTCCCCCCCATTATGTGTCATCCTCCACTTATTAGCGATATCATTCGTCCCTTGGCTTTTTTAGATTGGCTTATCTCACTTAGCATGATATTCTCCAATTTCATCCATTTGCCGGCAAATGCCATAATTTTATCATTCTTTATGGCTGAGTAATTTCCATTGTATATATATACCACAGTTTCTTTATCCACTCATCAATTGAAGGGCATCTAGGTTGGTTCCACAGTCTGGCTATTGTGAATTGAGCAGCTATGAACATTGATGTGGCTGTATCTCTGTAGTATGCTGATTTTAAGTCCTTTGGTATAGGCCAAGGAGTGGGATAGCTGGGTCAAATGGAGGGTCCATTCCGAGTTTTCTAAGGAATCTCCACACTGCTTTCCAGAGTGGCTGCACTAATTTGCAGCCCCACCAGCAATGTAAGAGTGTACCTTTCTCCCCACATCCTCGCCAACACCTGTTGTTGCTTGTATTCTTGATATCGCCATTCTAATTGGGGTGAGATGGAATCTTAGGGTAGTTTTGATTTGCATTTCTCTTATTACTAGAGATGTTGAACATTTTTCCATATGTTTGTTGATTGCCTGTAGATCTTCTTCTGTGAAGTGTCTATTCATTTCCTTAGCCCATTTGTTGATTGGGTTATTTGTATCTTCGTGTAGAGTTTTTTGAGTTCTTTATAGATTCTGGAGATTAGCGCTCTATCTGAAGTATGATTGGCAAAGAATTCTCCCACTCTGTAGGCTCTTTCTTCGCATTGCTGAAGTTTCCTTTGCTGAGAGAAAGCTTTTTAGTTTGAATCTATCCCAGTGGTTGATTCTAGCTTTTATTTCTTGTGCTATGGGAGTCCTGTTAAGGAAGTCTGATCCTAGACCAATAAGGTGAAGATTTGGACCTACTTTTTCTTCTATAAGATGCAGGGTCTCTGGTCTGATTCCGAGGTCCTTAATCCATTTTGAGTTTAGTTTCGTGCATGGTGAGAGATATGGGTTTAGTTTCATTCTGTTGCATATGGATTTCCAATTCTCCCAGCACCATTTGTTGAAGAGGCTATCTTTTCTCCATTGCATATTTTTGGCACCTTTGTCTAGTATGAGAAAATTGTATTTATTTGGGTTTGTGTCCGTGTCCTCTATTCTGTACCATTGATCTACCTTTCTATTTTGGTACCAATACCATGTCGGTTTTGTTACTATTGCTTTGTAGTAGAGTTGAAGATCTGGTATTGCAATACCCCCTGTTTCACTCTTCCTGCTAAGGATTGCTTTAGCTATTCTGGGTTTCTTATTCTTCCAGATGAATTTCATAATTGCTTGCTCTATTTCTGTAAGGTACGTCATTGGGATTTTAATTGGAATTGCATTGAATTTGTATAGCACTTTAGGTAGTATGGCCATTTTGACAATATTAATTCTTCCTATCCAGAACATGGAAGATCTTTCCATCTTCTAAGGTGTTCTTTAATTTCTTTCTTTAGTGTTCCATAGTTCTCATTGTAGAGTCTTTCACCTCTTTTGTGAGATTGATTCCCAAGTATTTTATTTTTTTCGAGGCTATTGTGAATGGGGTAGTTTTCCTAATTTCTCTTTCTGAAGATTCATCACTTATGTATAAAATGCGTTGGATTTATGGGCATTGATCTTGTAACCTGCTACTTTACTGAATTCACTTATGAGTTCTAAGAGTTTTCTGGTGGAATTTCCAGGTTCCTCTAATATATAATCATGTCATCAGCGAACAGAGATAGTTTGAGTTCTTCTTTTCCAATTCGTATCCCTTTAATTTCTTTGGTTTGTCTAATTGCTCTGGCCAGAGTCTCAAGAACGATGTTGAATAGAAGTGGTGAAAGAGGGCATCCCTGCCTTGTTCCAGTTTTTAGGGGGAATGCTTTCAGTTTTTCACCATTTAGAACTGATATTAGCCATGGGCTTAGCATAGATGGCCTTTACAATGTTAAGGAATGTTCCCACTAATCCCTATTTTTTCTAGTGTTTTGAGCATGAAGGGGTGCTGTATTTTATCCAAATGCTTTTTCTGCATCTATTGAAATAATCATGTGATTCTTGACTTTAAGTCTATTAATATGGTGAATTACGTTTATTGATTTCCTGATGTTGAACCAACCTTGCATACCTGGGATGAAGCCCACTTGATCATGGTGCACTATCTTTTTAATATGTTTTTGTATGCGATTTGCCTAAAATTTTGTTAAGAATGTTTGCGTCGATGTTCATTAAGGATATTGGTCTGAAATTTTTCTTTCCTTGATGAGTCTCTGTCTGGTTTAGGTATCAGTGTGATATTGGCTTCATAGAATGAGTTTGGAGGGTTCCCTCCTCTTCTATTTTATGGAATACTTTGAGAAGTATTGGAATGAGCTCTTCTTTAAAGGTTTTGTAGAACTCGGCTGAGAACCCATCCATCTCATTTATTGATTCTTGATTTTTCTTCTTGTGCTTTAGGAGTCTTGCTAAGGAAGTCAGCTCCTAAACCGATATGGTAGAGATTATTTGGGTCTACTTTTTCTTCTATTAGGTGCAGGGTCTCTGTCCAGTTCTTACATTGTTGATCTTCTTTGAGTTGAGTTTTGTGCAGGGTGAGAAATAGGGGTTTAATTTCATTGCCCCAAATATTTTTAATTTATATGCAAAATGAATAAGGTTCTAGGCTTAGCTAATTACAAATGATTTTTTACTTACCTGAACATCCAGTGGGACATTAAAAAAACCATGTAGTACAGGGATTGCTTGTTGTATAGCCTGGGTTAGGCATCAAAGAACATCCAGCTCTTCTTGTCTCTGCCCAGTGGGGACCCTCTCATAGTATGAATGTCCAATATGCTACTGGGCGTTGAAGCCCTTTGTTAGATAACCATTATTATAGAGGTGGACGATAAAAAAATAATGTTAGGTACAGCTAAATGCTTTGAAGCAAAGAATCAGTACAGGTGTGGGGTGGGAGTGTGAGACCTCTACACAGGAAGGTTAGGGAAGACTTGCAGGTAGGTTGTAGGTTAGAACTCAGACTTGAATAGTGAGATGGAGAAGACTGTGCCAAGAATGGGGCAAGAACATCCCTGGCAGGAAAACAGTACAAGGCTGTGAGGTAGGAACAAGTTTAAGGACATAAGAGGGCCACTGTGTCTGGAGCACAGGTCAGTAAGGTAGAAAGTACTGACTTTTGGGGGCAGAGAGAAAGTAAGTGAGTAGTAGCTATTACTAGTGAGTAATAGCAATGATTATTGAAATCCAGACCTATCAAACTTCTATGTCTGTGATTTCCACAGAAGTGGAAAGATGCATAATTTCATGGTGGGCATGTTTAGTTACCAGATCCCAGTTCTATCACTATGGTAGGTGGTAGCAGGTCCCAGATGTACAAGACTCTAACATTTCTTCTTTTTTCTCTTCTGCCAAGGACAGAGTATCTATCCCTTGGTAGCCTTTGCCAAGGACAACCAGATCTTTTCCACGGAGTTTGGAGGATAGAAAAAAAAAAAGTTGTAATAGGATTCACTTACTGGAAGTAATAATAAATAAAAAACCCTACCTTTATTTCTTTTTCTGGTTTCAAAAGTAATACATATGCATCATGTCAGGAATTCTTTTTTTAAATTTTAAAATGTGGTTTAAAATACACCTGTAAAGCACAAATAGGGGAGAGGAGTCCCACCTTTTACAGATCTTTCTTTTTTTTATTAAAAATCATAAATTTACATAGGGCAATGTTGTTTGGTTCATTCTGTTATTTTTTTTCCCTTCCCCCCACCCCTCCCACCCCTCTTTTCCCTCTATACAGTCCTTCCTTCCTCCATTCTTGCCACCCTCCTTATCCCTAACCCTAACCTAACCCTAACCCTAACGCTAACCCCTCCTACCCCCCCCCCATATGGTCCTCATCTGCTTATCAGCGAGATTATCATCCTTTAGTTTTTTGAGATTGGCTTATCTCACTTAGCATGATATCCTCCAATTTCATCCATTGCCTGCAAATGCCATAATTTTATCATTCTTCATGGCAGAGTAATATTCCATTGTATATATATGCCACAGTTTCTTTATCCATTCATCAACTGAAGGGCATCTAGTTGGTTCCACAATCTGGCTATGGGGAATTGAGCAGCTATGAACATTGATGTGGGTGTATCTCTGTAGTAATGCTGATTTTAAGTCCTTGGGTTAGGCCAAGGAGTGGGATAGCTGGGTCAAATGGTGGGTTCCATTCCAAGCTTTGTGAGGAATCTCCATACTGCTTTCCAGAAGTGGCTGCACTAATTTGCAACCCCACCAGCAATGTATGAGTGTATCTTTTTCCCCACATCCTCCCCAACACCTATTGTTGCTTGTGTTTCTTGATAATCGCCATTCTAATTGGGGTGAGATGAAATCTTAGGGTAGTTTTGATTTGCATTTCTCTTATTACTAGAGATCTTTCTTAAGGGTGCTCACTGAAGAGCTTAGATTTGAACACTGAACTGAAGTCACAGATATATAAGAGTCGTGACCTCTTTTGTGCTGTTGAATAGTTAGTTGCAAATAGGACCTACAATTCTTGGGGTGGGGCAAGGGGTTGGGTAAGGTGGTTCTGAGCAGCAAAAAGGACTCAGACCTAAATAAAGCATTAAAAAGTCTCACTTCAGTGCAACAGAGAGAACTCTAAATTCAATGGGGGACTGCAGGATGTGGGTGGGTGGGGCTATCCTATACTAACTATACTCTATCAAGACAGCATAACAGGAGTTAATCTCTGACCTTCTCCAGTTTTTTATTTTTTATTTTTATTTATTTTTAATTTTTTAACACGCTATCTACACTCCTCGTGGTCCTCTGCCTTTATCTAGTTTTTAAATGCCCCTCACTTGTACAGGCTGTCAAGTCGCTTCATTTCACCACCCCTTCTTCCAATCTTAGCAGCACCTCCAGTTCACAGTGCACTCTGTGTGGCTGACTGGGATTTATCTATGCAGTCGGAAGCGGGTCCTGTCACCAGGTTACGTACCTCCATTGGCCCTTTTTCAGAAAGTGTGTGGGGTGGGCTGGCCATAGGGGCGTCAGAGAAGGGTGCCAGGCAGGATGGGATGGAGACGCCCTCGCAGTCAGTCACAGCGCCCTCCGTGTGTGAGCACCGACTGCTGACGGTGGGCGGCTCTCCACACCCTAGGCGGCTAAGCTCCGGCCCTCCCTCTGTAGCAGGAGGTCTCCGTGGAGACCGGGCCCCGCCCACCTGGCCCAATTCCGGCCACGTGCCATCACGTGCCGACCAATCAGGGCGCGGGGCCCGCAGGCTCGAGATTCAAACTGCTGCGCGGCCGGCTCCCGGGATCGGAGTTGGCTCTGCCGCAGCCTTAGCTGCGTGCGGGCCATGGAGCACCGCATCGTGGGGCCCGGGCCTTACCGGGCCACCAAGCTGGTGAGTGAGGGTGCAGGGACTTGAGCGGAGCCGCCGTTTCCGGCCTGTCCTCGGACAGCCCGGCATAGTCAGCTCTAGCTTCTTCCCCGCAGGCTGGGCCGATTTGTGAAGGCGAACGAGTTTCTGGGTCTGCGGTGTCTTTCTGAACGTAACTTAAAAAAGGGCAAAGGGGGCCTGGGCCGAGCCCGTGGCGGTGGGTACAGCGTGGTTCCTGAGACGTTGCCTAGGTTCGCATAAAACCGGGCCTCTGGATTTAGAGCGCTGCGAATACCAGGCTGATCCCTTCTGCCTTTGTCCCCTTGAACCTAACGCTTGCAGCTGCGAGGGGAAAGACCCAACCCGAAACCTTAGGGCCACCCCACCCGCTGTAACGCTCATTGTTTGCGGCAATTCAGACAAGGCGTGTCTTCTTCCTGAGTGACACTGGTTGACACTCTACGAAGTGTTCTTTCTAACGGTGCTCAGGACAGAGGTGTGGATCGCCCTGGCACGTTTCTGGCCCCTGGCATTTCTGTCAGCCCTGACCTAACTGAGGGAAGGACCTTGGTGGATAATCTGAAAGAACCTTTGCAGACTAGTGGTCCAGGGTGCTGCCTTTTCTCCTGGAAGGCAAATTTAGTGTTCAGGGGTGTACTTGATCTATTTTATGACCTCGAGCATATACTTTGTGATTTCTGCCACAGAGGATTACCATAAGGGAATAAAGGTTGACCCCTTGGTAATATCCATGACAAGTTTTTAGAGGCCTTTCTGTGGAAAGTTGTGATGGTAAATTGGGGGGGAAGGTAACTGACACCTTGGTCTGTCAACCACTGCTGGCCACATGTGACTTGGAATTGAGTCTCATTGCCCTTTGTGCCCTAAGGAATACCCAGGAAAATGTTCGGGAAAGGCAAAGTTACATAGCTACTACGTTGCAAGTACAACCGGATCTAGAATTTAGTTGTCTCTAAACTCCCAGGCCAGTTGTCTTTATAGCACTACTTTTATGTTTTTATAGTAAACAGGAAGGAGGTGGAATAAATATCCTGGAGAAAAGAATAGGAAGCATATTTCAACACTAGGTGTTGCACCTTATAGTTTGGCTTATGATGTTAAGTAAAAAGTTATGTTGTGTGATTTCTTTAGACTAAAGATCTGAAGTGAGAGACAAAATTTTTTTTTTAATCACAAATCTGTTTTGTTCCTCCTTATGCTTACATTTATCTTTTCAAATATAGCATACCATGGGAAAAGATCACATTCTCAAGTCTGTCTTATTATATGTTGCCTTAGGATATTTTCTTTCTACTGTGTTGGGGATTGAACACAAGTTTCTATACTGTACTACATCCTTAGTCACAATATTTTCTTTCTAAAGCTGACTGAGAATGGTGTATTGCTAGATTGCTTAAAGATGACTTAGTTCAGAGTTAGGTATAGTGATGCACATCTTTAGTTCCAGGTACTCTGGTAGCTGAGGCAGGAGAATTGAAAGTTGGAGGACTGCTTGGGTAACATAGTGACATCCCATCTGAAAAACAACAAAAACCTAACTTTTTCTTTCTGAGCATAGTAGCCAAATAACCATCTAATCATATTAGAAATAAGTGAGAGTAATGTTTGTAAGCAGCAGCAACAGCTTTTTATTCTTCTTTTTTGTAGTACTGAAGATTGGAACTAGTGGTGCTCCACTGCTGAGCTACATCGCCAGCCCTTTTTATTTTGTTTTGAGGCAGGGGCTCGATAAACTGCCCAGACTGGCTTTGAACGTGTGATCATTCTGCTTCAGCCTCATGAGTTGCTGGAATAACAGGCATGTGCTATTGTGCCTGGCTGACCAGGACTTTTTGGTGCAAAAATTCTAATGAGAAATTAAAGCTAGGTATCAGCAGAGCATTAAAAAAAAATCATGTGCAGGTTGAGGCAGGAGAATAGCAAGTTTGAGGCCAGCTTCAGCAATTTAGTGAGCAAGATCCTGAGGAGAAACAAAAAAATGAAAAAAACAAACAAACAAACAAACAAAAAACCCAAAATGGGATGTAGTACTCCTGGGTTCAATCCCCAGTACAAAAAAAAAAAAAAAAAAAAAAAAAAAATCAGTGGTGAAAATTGTTTAAAGGTATGGTTGTTGTTTGAATGTTATACCCCCAAAATTCATGTTTGGAAACTTGGTCCCAAAGGCGTTTGGAAGTAAGGCCTTTGGGAGGTAATAAGAATTTGAGAGGTAATAAGGGTGACGTCCCCATAATAGCATTAGTGGCATAGTAAGAAAAGACACCTGAACTAGCATGCTTATTCTGTCTTGACAAGTGATACCCTTTGCCATGTTATGATGCAGCGGGAAGGCTCCCTTACCAGATACTGGAGCTGTGTTCTGGACTTTTCAGCTTCCAGAACTGTAGGCCAATAAAGAAACTTTCTCTCTCTCTCTCTCTCTCAATTCTTTTTAGTTATATATGACAGTAGAATATATTTTGACATATTTATACAAACATGGAGTACATCTTATTCTAATTAGGATCCCAGTCTTGTGGTTGTACATGATGTGGAGATTCGCTGTGGTGTACATAGGAGAGTTAAGTTAGATTCATTCTTTTATAAATTATCCAGTCTCAGTTATTTTATTGTAGCAACAGAAAACGGACTAAGGTATGTGGAAAGGCTTTGATGTTCATAGGTGCTTGATATAGTGAAATGATCACCCTAAGACAGGATTACAGATCTTATTATCAGACTAAGTATCTGAAAGGTATTTGCCAAGTTGTATATCCTGCTTAGGGTTTTGCTTTGACTCTAGAGATTCTTCCTGACTATAACATAGATTGAACCCCAAAATTTGTTTTGGGAGATTATCCTGGGAATTGTACTTATTATCTATATATTTAAGGAATACTTTATCATTTGCAAAGGAATTTCACAGCCATAATCTCATTTAACCTAACAACAAACTTGCAAGGTAGGTAAGTAGATAGAGAAACTAGTTGAAATTCATAGAGTATTTATGGGCAGGGCCTTTCTTCCTTTTATGTGCATTCCTTTCTTTATCTACTTGGCTTTTTAAGATTTAACTCAATCACAAGATGAGAAGTCCCTGTATGAATTGGTTGTCTTCATTACTGTGTAGTTTGGAGTAAATTTTACTTCCTGAAGATGTTTATTTTGAAGGCTGCATATATAGAGGGGAGAAAATTTGAAACCTATTTCTAGTTTACGGGGTACAAAAAGGAAAATCCTTTATTCATGTTTATATTTTAGAAGCAAAGACTAGACCGAAGTTTCATGATGGGTGGAATAAATCTGAGGGATGCCATGAACATTGCTGCTGGTGCCACTGGAGTTTCTGTCATAGGGCTGTGGAAAGGCTACAGCTATTTTTATATAGAGAGTGCACTTGGACACCTCCAGTGTCCACTCTGCCAGCTGACTTGTGGGATGCTGACTGAGTCAATGTTATGTCTGTAAAGGTTCCAGTATGAACTGAATGAATCAACTTCCTTAATTCCAGAACTTTCGACCTCTTGATTTCTTGTTCACTGATGTAGTTTCACACATAAATAAGGAGGAGAAGTTGAGTTGTCATGGAGTTACTGCTAAAATTTCTGAATAAGAGTGGTGAGAGTGGACACCCTTGTCTTGTTCCTGATGTTAGAGGAAATGCTTTCAGTTTTTCTCCCATTCAGTATGATGCTGGCTACATGTTTATCATGTATCATCTTTATTATGCTGAGGTGTGATCCTTCTGTATCTAAATTGTTCAGGACTTTTATCATGAAGGGATGCTATATGTCCTTCAAGTGCCTTTTCTGAATGTAGTGAGATGATCATAAAAATTTTGTCCTTGATACTATTTATGTGATGTATTATATTTATTGATTTGCATTTGTTGAGCCATCTTTGCATCCCTGGAATGAAAATTACTTGATCATGGCACATGTTCTTTTTAAAGTGTTGTTAAAATTGATTTGCAATTACTTTTTGTTGAGAATTTTTGAGTCTATATTAATTACAGCTGTTGGTCTATAGTTTTCTTCTTTTGCTGTGTCCTTGTTAGTTTTGGTAGCAGGGTAATACTGGCCTCATAGGATGAGTTTGGAAGGGTTCCTTCCCTTTCAATTCTAGGGAATAAATTTGAGGAGCATTGTTCTTTAAAAGTTTGGTAAAATTGAGCAGTGAAACCATTCTGGACTTGCTTGCTTGCTTGCTTGCTTATTTATTTATTTACTTTTTATTTATTGCTGGGAGACATTTTATTACTGATTCAGTCTCATTACCTTTTTAATTTGTTGAGTTTTTTTTTTTTTTTGGGGTGCTGGGTATTGAACCCAGGGCCTTGTGCTTACACGGCAAGCACTCTACCAACTGAGCTATCTCCCCAGCCCCGAGGTTTTTAATGTATATTCTTTTTTTTTTTTTTTTTTTTTCTTTTTTCTTTTTGGATACAGGGGATTGAACCCAGTGGAACTTTTCTGCTGAGCTACATTTCCAGTCCTTTTTATATATTTTTTGAGACCAGGTATTGCTATGTTGCTGAGAGTCTTACTAAATCTGAGGCTAGGCTCAAACTTGCAATCCTCCTCCTGAATTGGGGGGATTACAAGTATGGACCACCGTGCTTGGCTCGTGGTTCAGTTTTGATAGGTCATGTGTGTCCAGAAATTTATCCATTTCTTCCACATTTTCCAATTTATTAGCATATAGTTTTTCAAAATAATCCCTAATGACCTTTCAGTTTTTCTGGTGTCAGTTGTAATGTCTCCTTTTTCATCTCTAATTTTATTTATTTGAGACTTCTTTTTTTTTTTTTATTAGTCTATATTTTGTCTTTTCAAAGAACCCAGTCTTTGTTTTTTCAATTGTATTTCTTTTAGTCTCTGTTCATTTATTTCTGCTATAATTTTTATAATTTCTTTCCTTCTAGTTGGATTTCTTCTTCTTTTTAGTTGGATTTGATCATTCTTTTCTAAAACTTTAAGATGCTATATATATATATATATATATATATATATATATTTGAGAGCTTTCTTGTTTTTGTTATAGGTACTCTTTGCTATAAACTTCCCTCTGGAACTGCTTTTGATATATTCCATAGGTTTTGGTGTGTTGTGTTTTCATTTTTGTGTGATTTCAAGGAATTTAAAAAATTTTCCCTCTGACTTCTTCAGTGACCCATTATTCATTTAAAAGTATTAATTGTCTCTTTGTATTCGTAATTTCTACAATTTTTTTGCTGTTGATTTCTAGTTTTATTCCATTGTGATCAGAGCAGATGCAGGTTATTATTTAGTTTTTTTTGAATTTGCTAAGACTACTTTGTGGTCTGTTAAATTGTGTATTCTATGAAAAGTTCCATGCACTCATGAAAAGAATGTGTATTCTATAACTGTTGGTTGGAATATTATGTAAATGTCTGTTAAGTTTATTTGATATCTAGTGTAACTTAATTTTGATGTTTTTTTGTTGAGTTTTTGGTCTTGGTTTATCTGTTGGTGAGAATGAGGTATTGGAGTTTCACATGATGGTTGTATTGAGGTCTGTTTCTTTCTTTAGGTCCAGTAGTGGTTGGATACTCTGACTTGGTACAATTGTTTTATATATATATATATATTTTTTTTTTAATTTATTTATTAAAAAATTTTTTTTAGTTGTATGTGGACACAATATCTTTCTTTCATTTATTTATCTTTATGTGGTGCTGAGAATTGAACCCAGGGCCTCACATGTGCCAGGCAAGTGCTCTACCACTGAGCTACAACCCCAGCCCCAATTGTTATTTCTTAATGATTCATTCCTTGAGTGCTTACATAGTGACCTTCTTTGATTCTTCTTACTGTTTTCATCTTAAAGTCTGATTTGTTAAGTCTAACTCTTCCTGCTTGCTTTCAGATTCCACTTGTATAGAATATTATTTTCCAGTATTTTTCTTTCATTCATGTGTCTCTTTACAGGTACAGTGTGTTTCTTGTATGCAGCATATTATCGAGTCTTGTTTTTTAATCCATTCAGTCACTCTGTGTCTTTTAATTGGAGTATTAGGAACACTTATATTCAGAGTTATTGAATGGTATGGATCTTCTGTCATTCTGTTGGTTTCGGCTAGTGGTTTTGGTGAATATTCTTTGTTCATTTCTTCCTGTCTTGTTCTTCTTTGTGATTTGATGGTTTATTGTATTGATCGTGTTTGATTCTTTCCTATTTTTTATTTTCATATCTACCCTTCTAGTGGGATTTATTCTTTCATGTGCTGCCATATTGGTATATATTTCTTTTCAACTTTTGGGTGTAGTATTCCCATAAGTATCTTTTGCCAGGCTGACCTGGTGGTCACAAATTTCCTTAGTTTATGCTAATTTTGGGATATCTTCATTTCTTCTTTGATTCTTTGTTGGGTATAGTGATCATGGTTGGTTGTTATTTTCTTTTAGGATTTGAAATGCATTATGCCATGCCTTCCTTTCCTTCGGGGTTCTGGCTGAGAAATCTGCTCTTAGTCTAGTGGATTTGTCTTTAAATGTGATATGGCACTTCTCACTTATAGATTTTAATATTTCTTTGTTTTGTAATTTTGACAGTTTGATTATCATATGTCTTGAAGGAGATCTTTTCTGGTCATTTCTATTTGGGTTTTAAAGACTTCATGTACCTGGATGTCCATGTCTTTTCCCTGATTTGGGAAATCTTCTGCTTTTATTTCATTGAATAGTTTTTCTATTTACTTAACCCATAGTTCTTTGGGTATGCTGAATATCCAGATGTTTGATCTTTTAATGGTGTCTCAGACCTTGACTGTTCTCTTTGTTCTATATTTTTTCTTTATTTCTGTCTGAATATAATATTTCAAAAGACATGTCTTCAAGCTCTAATATTTTTTCTCCCACTTGATTCTATTATTGAGGCTTTTAACTGAGTTTTTAATCTGACTCATTGAACTTTTCATTTCCAAGATTTTTGTTTTTTTCAATGTCTACCTCTTTATAGAATTTTTCATTCATGTTCTGCATTATTTTCTTTATGTCATTCAGCTCTTTATGTATTCCTTTGGATTTCATTGAGCTTTTTAAAAGTCATTCTTTAAATTCTTTATCAGGCATTTACTTTACTTCCAAGTCTTTGGAATCTGTTACTAGAGAGTTATCAACTTTAGGTGTCATATTTTCATATTTTTTGTGTTTCTAGTTTGAGATTTACACTTCTGTTTACATGTCTGTCTCTTTGACTTTTATGTAGTGGCCTTCTTAGTAAGAGGTGTTCTGATGATGTGTCTTTTGGTACCAGTTTGTTGTGCTATGTTGAGTTTATTTCTAGCTGTCCACTGCTGTGCAATAACCCTGTTGTTTCTTTGACTATGATTAGTGGATTTGGGCACAAAATATGTACCATATTGGAATTGGAGAGACTCAGTGTCTTTGCAGGTCTTGCCAAAATAGGAACTTTCTGGTAATATAGGCAAGGGGTGGTGTGGACAGCTGAGTATATGAGGTGTAACTTCTATGGTTACTCCTACAATGGGAGTGGTGGCCCCTATCAGGTGATGGGGGTTTCCACAGGCCCTGTTGATATTGGCTGTTATTACTTGAAAGTAATTCTGATACTGGTTGTGCCAGTCATGGCAAGGGCCTGAATCTCTTGTCCTCTTTAGACACTGGGGCAGATCTGGGTGCTTTATGAAGAGATCTGGGGCCAGAATCACAGCTTCCCTCTCTATGGCACGCACATTCAATCATTACTGCACTGACAAGGTACAGGTATGGCCAATTTAGAGGACCTGCATATGTGTGGTGTCTGCTGCTATTGTGGGGATGTCTGCCCAGGAGTAGGACCTCAGACTCTTCCTAGCTCTGTCTGCTTGGGGACAGTTTGACAGCTGGGCACTTACGTCCCTCCTCTTATTTAAGTAGAAGTATTTACCAGGGTTCAGGTGGGACTGGGTTGTGACTGGAGCTGGATGCAGTTCCTCTCAACTGGGCTGGGAGTAGCTCACTGGTAGAATACCTGCCCATTGTAAGAAGGTCCTGTGCCTGATCTCCAGCAGTGGGAAGAAAAACAAAACAAAACCAAAAACCACAAAAAAGATGGAGGGTGAGGAGTATGAGAGAGGAGAGAGAGAGAGAGAGAGAGAGAGAGAGAGAGAGAGAGAGAGAGAGAGAGAGAGAGAGAGAGAAGTAAAAACAACCGAAAAAAATTTCCTCCCAGCCAACGTGTTTGGAAGAGTAGCAAGGGCAGATGATTGTAGCCTATGTCTTGTAAAATTTCCCTCTGGGTCCTCTTAGGTGGTGAATCCCAGGGGCAGTATGTTGCCAGGGTCCTCCTTACCCCATTCTTTCAGTCGTACCCACCAGTTATCGAGTAGGAGTTAAATCTTGGCTGAAGCTAGTTGAAATTCCTCTCAGCTGAGTTGATTGCCTGCAAGCTAGTGCAGAAGGCAGGCAGTGCCAGGTATAGATTCTCTCTGGAGCTTCCTACCTGGGGGTGGGGGTGAGGCAGAGCAAATTAAGAGTTGCCCTGATGACTCAGAGGGGAGAGTAGCAAGGGAATCACACAGTTCAGTGCTGGGGTTGGGTGGCAGGAACCATGTGATCTGCTACTACTCTTAATCCTAGTACCCTTGGTCCTTGCACCTGTTTAGAATTACATGTAACTGTTCTGTCCCTGGTCCCAGAGGGAGGATTCCCCATTTCTTTTATTCTGGAGGGCTGCATCTACCATTTCTCTCCCCTCCCTGTATCATAGAACTCTGAGTGGATTATTTCAATTACTCTCTTGAGCCAAGACCATCTCATGAGGCAGTTCCCTGCTGAAGCAGTGCAGTAGAATGACTACAGGGTCCCCAGAGATGGGAATATATAGGGGTTTCTGGCCTCCAGAGCAGTAGAAACTCAGACAATAGGCCCTTTCTCAAGATGGCTCCTGGCTACAGCTCCTGGGGAGTTCACTGGGGCATGCTGTGAACTTCTGTAAAGCTAACCTGCCATGCAGACCCCCAGGACTGTTACCTGTTTATGCTGTATGTCTGCAGGGTACTGGCTTCTGTGCCAATAGCACTTGCTAGGATTCTTTCACTTTTACTATCTCAGAGGGGAGACTTCCCTCTCCTGGCCATGAAGCTGGGCCACAGGTATTGGGGCACTGTGTTCTTCTTGTTGTGTTTTTGTTCCAGGTCTCCAGACCTTACCTCAGTCTTTCTGCTGTTGAATTGCAGTATTCTCTCATGGCCACTCACCTCAACAGGCAGCCACACATTTTGGTTCTATCCAGCGGAAGAATAGATGAGTGTTGGGTGTCTTCTTGGCCATTCCTGGCTCAATAAATTTTTTTTTTTTGGGTGAATAAATGATGAACTACCCTTGAAAAGTTTTTTTTTTTTTCTTTTTTTTTTTTTTTTTTGGTGGTGGTGCTGGGGATTGAACCCAGGGCTTTGTGCATGCAAGGCAAGAGCTGTACCACTGTACCACATCCTCAGCCCTTAACCATTTTTAAGTGTATGATTCAGTGACATTATGCACATTCACACTGTTTTGGAACTCTTACCACCATTTTCCAGATCATTTTTTATAGAAGTTTGTATTTGGAATATAATAACTTAAAAAAAATCAGTTAATGACTAATGCCTTTCTCCCTTTTTTTCTAGTGGAATGAAACAGTGGAGCTTTTTCGTTCTAGGATGCCGCTACGGAAACATCGTTGTCGTTTTAAGAGTTATGAACATTGCTTCACAGCTACAGAAGCTGTGGATTGGCTGCATGAGCTGCTTAGGTGCAGTCAAAATTTTGGTCCTGAAGTGACTCGTAAGCAAACAGTCCAGCTCCTAAAAAAATTCCTGAAGAATCATGTTATTGAAGACATTAAGGGAAAATGGGGTCAGGAAGATTTTGAAGATAACCGTCACTTATACAGGTAATGGTGACATGTAAACCTTGAAGGATTCAGAGTAGATCTGATTAGGGTCTGTTGAAACTTCTTGACAGGAAAGAATTTACCTTTTCCATTAAAGCAATTATTTGTGACATTAACAAGTGAACTACATGTGTCACTACAGTAAAACTTATTGCAATTTTTCTTAGCCCCTCAGGGCATCCTGGAACAAGCTTTTGTTGCAGTGAGTTTTCAGTAAGCAAGTTTTTTCATGCCTTCTGTTCACCTGGTTTCTATAACTTAGTTCTAGAGAATTTGAAGGGGTGAAAATAGCTTTGGGTTCAATCAAGCTTTGCTCAGCATTGGGGATCAGTGTATTCTAGGGGTTAGTTGGCAAAATGTGTCTGATCTTCACACAGTTCAGTCCATATGAAAAATTGTGCTAGAATTCTCAGATTAAGTCTGACCATGCAAATCTGCTTTTCTCCAAACATTTTTTTTTTTTTTTTACATTTTAGTGCTATAATGTGGACACTTAACCACCAGGTAATCTAAGAGAAAATGGAGTCTCTTTCCTTACATTTCTTTCGTACTGCACAGTAGGCTGTTAAATTACTGGAAGTGCAGGGAAACTACCTTAGATTTCCGTTATGGGAGAAGACTAATGAGGAATGAAGTCACATGAGTCCTGAAGAGAACTGTTGAATTATCTGCAGGAAGCTTGCCAAAGGACTAAGAACTTGAGAGGAAATGAAAGGAAGAAATGGAGGAGGCAGATTCTTATTTGTTTTCTTTTATTCCAACAGAGAAAAGGGATGTTATTACAACACATGTAATGAGCATGTTTCACTGGGACACATAGCTTTGAGTAGAAAAAACTTGGCTTTTTTAATACCTGAACCATTTCTTTGTCTCCATCTTGGACTAGCTGCTGAACAAGGCAGAGGAGGGTGAAGATGGGCCAAGAACAGACATTGCTGTACATTTGGAGTCAAACTCTCTTATGGAGTTTCATCACATACCAAGGATGTCCTCTGGGTAGTTAGTTGTCTTTGCATTTGGTGGTTATTTAATTTCTGGTTTTGCTGATCCAACTTTTAATTATAATCTTGGATGATCATAGCCTATTCTATAATCTTAGTTCTTATTAGCATCAGGCAGTGGAAATTCTAACCCTGGTTCCATATGCTATACTTCATTGAGGATTCTTAAGTGATTATTCTCTTGAGAAACTCTAATTGCTCATATCCCATCAAGATTTAGCTAGAATACTTCTGAAAGAAGTGAAATCTCCTGAAAGAATTCTATGAATGATTTCCAATCTGTCCCATTGTGATCTTAAATTGGGTATCTCCTGTAGAGTCCTATAAGACTTTAGTGAATCCTCAGGAGAAGTAAAATAGGAGTATTAGGAGCTGACAACCCAGCACTGACTGCCAGAATGTTCCATTTCAATATGGAGACTTAATCATGTATCTCCTTAAAAAAGAAAAAAATAGAGTACACAATACAGATTACATTCCTCCATTAAATACTGTCCTTTCTAGATATCCATGGGGGATTGGTTCCAGGCCCCTCTGAAGATCCACAATAATCTATGGATGCTCAAGTACCTTACATGTAGAATTTGCATATAACCTACATATATCCTCATCTCTATCTCTGGGTTACTGGTAATATCTGATACAGTGCAAATGCTGTGTAAATCATTATACTGCAGTGTTCAGGGAATAACGACAAGAGAAAAGTGTACATGTTCAGTACAGATGACACCATTATAGGCCCAACTATACAGTACATGAATGGGATGTGAGGCAAATAGCAAGGAATGCTGGAGAGGGACTGAGGACTGTGGAATGGCAGGAGGCTGTAACAGGGTATGCCTATCTATCACTTCATTCATGTGGATTCATTGTAGAACTCTGTGCATGGCAAATTCAAAGTTTCCTCTTTGGAACTTTCTGATTTTTTATTTTTATTTTTTTGAGATGGCCTCTTACTATGTTGTTCAGGCTTGCCTTGAACTCATGGGCTCAAGAAATCCTGCTTTAACCTTTCAAGCAGCTGGAGTTAGTTATACATACTCACCACTTTACCTGTCTGAAATTTGTTTCTCAAAAAAAAAATTTTTTTTTTTTTGGTACTGGGGAATGAACCCAGAGGGACTTTACCATTGAGCCACATCCCCAGCCCTTTTATTTTTTATTTTTAGAGACAAAGTCTCAATAAGTTGCTAAGGGTGGCCTCAAACTTGCAATTCTCTTGCCTCAGCCTCCTGAGTGCTGGGATTATAGGTGTACACCACTGCACCTGGCTTTTCAAATATTTTGATGCATGGTTGATTGAATCTGAGGAAGCAGAACCCATGAACACCGAGAGCCAACTGTAATGATATTCCCTTCTAGTTTCTCTAATAGAATACTTGCAAGTCATAAAGGGAGCAGTATTTTCTTTCATTATTTGTTACCTGAAATTCATTATGACTTTTTATTTTCCTGAGCGAACATTCTGTAAGTTAGCCACTGACTTTTGCAAGTTTTTTTAAGATTAATCTAGAATGAAGTCTATTTAGATGTGGAAATCATTTGTGAAGGTGCCCGTGCCTTGAATTGAGAGTGAGCTAATGAGTGTGAAGTCAGCTGTGGCACACGTGCAGGCTCCCATGACCGTGCTCAGGACCATTTCTATTATATATCAGTGCTCCAGAAGAGCTCCGGTGTATTGCCTCACCTCTGTGTGTCCATCTACTTCCCATAGGTGAAGAATGTTAGTACCAATTTATCATGAATGTAGAACAGGAGAGTATGAGCTAGAGGCAGTTTAGATTTGAAGATAGATGGTTGGCCAATGAGGTGGCCGAATTCAGGAACATACTTCTAAAGATCAAGCTTTGTGGAAGAGAAGCCCAGTATTAGGAATGCTGGGAAGGACAGTGGAGAGGAATTCTTGCTGGGAAGAAAGAAACTAACATTCCAGAGCATCTCTGTTCTAGGCTTGTCACATAATTCGTCAGTTACCTCACACCTGAATGTAGGTGATAACATCCTCATTTGAAAGATTAGGAAATTAATAAGGCCAAAGTTATTAACTTGACTGAAGTTGTCCAGTTAGTAGTGGAAGAGTCATGATTTGAATTGAGGTCAATCTCTGAGCCTGTATTCTTGTTGTATCCAGGCTGTCTTGACTTCCACAAGATCAGGTTGACTCAATTGATTAATTAGTTCGTGATGGGTAAACATAGAGGATAACAAATGAGATATTTGGCATAGCCAGCATGTGTTTATATTCAGAGTTCCTGTAATACATTAAGTACTATGTAATACATACTAAATATTGAGCTGTCTTCTTTAAGAAGTTATTCTCAAATAAAGAAGGTAAGGGAAATATAATCAACTAAAATACATATATAAATGGGGCATGGACAAGGAGGTTTTCAGTGTCTATGGAGTCAGAAAAAGCTACATGAAATATAAATGCTCTGATTGCAATCTCCTCCCTCGCCCTAGGGATTGCAACATCCTCCACCCTGTGCTGGGGATCCAACCCAGAGCCTTTTCCATGCTAGGCAAGTACTCTCTCACTAAGCTATACTCCTAACCCTTGCTTATTGTGTCTTTAAAGAGAGAGATTACGTGTATATGTGTTGGATAATTTTATAAAGAACTTGATGAGTAAAGCTCCTATTTTGGGATGAGTCAAAAATTATTTATAGACTTAAAAAGCGTGTGTGTGTCATCTTTGTTTTGTGAATGCATTTAAATTTGTTTTCTATGATTCTTTTTTTTTTTAAGTCAAAGAGTTAAGTGTGTAAAATTAAAAGGGAAGAGTGAATTTAGTAAGAAAGGAAAGTAAGATCCTGCTATCTGTGCATAATAAGAAGTGTTGCAGAGAAGTGCCCAGTGCTGTTTATTCACTTCTCTTTTCCCGTGAAAGTCTTTTCACCAGTGACTAGAAAGAGTTCTGGATTTGTTGCTGGTGAAGACAGTTTTAGATTTCAGTAGCAGGAGCTCACAGGGGAGCCAGATGGTGGTCATCTGTCTTTCCACAGCTCTAAGACCCTAAACTTCTGATGGAGTAGAACCAATTATATTATCTTGTACTTTTATAAGATAAGAAATTTCATGGGGCTGTGGATGTAGCGCATTGGTTGAGTGCTTGCCAAGCATGCATGAAGCACAGGGTCGGGGTGGGAGGAGTTCCACCTTTTTCCACTTTATGACACAGTTCCACCTCCATGATCTCATTTGATCTTCATGACAATCCTAGGTGATAGACAGGGTGGGTATTTTATCCTCAGAGACCACTTTTCCATTTAAAATGTTTAAATAAAATACCAGGAATGCTCTGGTTAAAGAAATTTCACACTTATCAGTGTGTCTGCCCATCTGTGTATGTGAGTAAATAATTGCATGGTGTTGTTATTTAACATAATTTAATGCGTTTTAGAAAAAAATGAAAGTGCACTGTGATGATTGTTTTGGACTATTTAATGAGAAAGCGAGCAGTTGTGGCTTCTTAGCCGGATGACTTGGTGGTCAGGTCCCTGTGCCAGCCCTTGACTTGCTCTCAGAACTGATCCCAGCTGTGGTGGGTAACTGTGACTGAGAAGGTTCCTACTGTTAGATAGAAACACTAACTCGGTGGTGATGGTGCTGGCGCTGGTTGAGGTCTATTGTGTTGGACTGTTGTTCTTTATTCTTCTGCCTCTTTCCCTTGAGTCCTCCTCCCCCACCTTTCCCCCCTTTTTTGTCCCTTCCTCTCTTTATGGATTTCATTCTCACATTCCTACTTCTTTTTTCGTTTCTTTTCCTTCTACTTCAGTTCTCCCTCTTTCTCTCTTTTCCCTTTTCCTTCAGTGTCCTTTTTTACTGGCCTATTTTTAAAATATCAATTTTAATTTTGAACTGAAGTTTGCTATTGTGAGGTTTTTGGAATAATGTTGCCATCGCAGGTGATAATTTAAAAAGCAGAGGAATCACATTACCTTTTTAAAGAAGTGAGGACTATAGTATGTTAGTATGTGTTGAACATCCCTAATCTGATAATCTGAAATACAAAGTGCTTGCTCCTAAATCTAAAATTTTTTCAGCAGCACATTAAAAAATTTTGAGCACTGTTACAATGCTCAAAAAGTTTCATAATCCCAGTGCAGTGCTACATGTCTGTAGTAGTCCCAACTACCCAGGCTGAGGAAGGGAGGATTGCTTGAGCCCAGATTTTGGGGGCCCAACTGGGCAATGTAGAAAGACCCTGTCTCAAAAAGGAAAAAAAAAGAAAAATTTTGGATTAATGGGGCAGATTAGAAAGTCCAAAAATAGACATATACAAACATGGCCTTTTTTTTTGTAATTAAATTCTTGTTACTGAGGATTGAACCCAGCGCCTTGCACATGCTGGACAAGTGCTCTGCCACTGAGCTAAATCCCCAATCCAAGGCCAATTGATTTTTGAGAGGTGAAAAGCCATGTAATGGAAAAAGCTTAGTCCTTTCAGCAAATGACTTTGGAACAGTTATATATTCACTTATCTGTGTGCATAAAAAATGAATTATGAATCAAAACATCATAATTCAGAGGGGGCCAGAGATGTAATTGTAAAACTAATACTTAAAGAAAAACAGAAGAAAAATCTTTATGTCCTGAAATTAGGCAAATTATTCTTAAGACATGACACTGTAAACACCAATCAGAAAAGAAAAAATAAATTGGACTTTATGAAAATGAAAAACATTTGCTGTGAGACACTATTAAGAGGTTGAGAAGACAAACTACAGCCAGGGAGAGAACATTGGCAAACCACACATGTGGCAATGGACTGGCACCAAGAATGTCTAGAGAATGTATAAACTTGGCAGTAACAAAGCAACCACCCAACTGAAAAATGAGCAAAAGACTTGAACAGACACTTGAAAATATACAGATAGCAGATGATCACTCAAAAAGATGTTTAGTTTAGTAAACCTTTGGGAAGTGCAAATTAGATCTGTGATGAGATACCACTCCGTGTGTATTAGAATGACTAAAAGGAAAGGACTGACAATACTGAGTGTGAATCCCATACATTGCTGGTGGAAAGTCTCAATTGGGTCCCTTTGGGAAACAGTTGGAGAGGTTCTTATAAAGTTAATAAGTACATAGACTATATGAGTCACCACTCCTTACTCCTGGATATTTACCTTAGATCAATGAAAACTTACTGTCTACAGGAATACTTGTAAAGCGAATATTTTATGGCAGCTTTATTAATAATTGCCAACGTTTGGAAACAACCTGAATGTCCTTGTGGTTTGAATGGATAATTATTGCACATCTATAAAATGGAGTACTATGGGTGGGGAAGGTGTGATGCTATAAAGAGAGAGCAGGAAGGAGTAGTGGAACTTGTTTCCTGGTGGTGGTGGTTGTTACACAAATGCATAAATGTGTTAAATTATTATAAGGATACACCAATCCAAAAAAAAAAAAAAAAAAAAAAAAGGAAAAAGACCAATTTTTGTAGGATAAGCTAAATATTTGAGGTCTTGGTACCTATAGTGAAAGAAACCTGAGTGTAAGTTGTTGGAAGTATGTTTAACACCCCCCCCCCCCCCCCTTTTGTTTTGTTTTGTTTTGTGGCCCTGGGAAAATTCTTTCATCACTGCCCTATTGGTCTTTTGAAGGGACATGTTTTAGTTAACTCATCTTCAAATTAGTGGACCACTCACTCCCTCTAGTGGACATCTTTTTTTTTGTAGGAAAGTACAAAATGTGTGTGTGTGATTTTATTTTTCATTTGCTCTTTTTCATTTCATTAAATCTTGAGTTCTTTTTTTAAAAAAAAATGTAACATTAATTGTTTAATACATACAAAAGCACCATGGGCATAATTCACTGAAAAACACATGTTGACACCACCAAGTCATCTTGGTTCAGTTGTGTTACGGTTGGCTCTAAAGTAATTTTGACACACCTTGGCCATGGTGATCATTTCTTCAGGAAACAGATTTAAATGTCTGAAACTCTTAAGACAAAATGGGGCAGGTGGGCAGCTAGAGACACAGTGTTATTTTCATGTCTTAAGAGAACAGGAATGAAAATTTTCTAACCTTGAGTTGGTCAGTTGAATTTGGTGGTGGTTGGGGATAGGGATTGGGGGTGTGGAGTCGAGGTGGCAGGTTCTGTCTTTGTTCAGAAAGTGGTAAAAATTGACACCAGTTGAACTTTTGCTAGAGATTTCTTCAGCCTCTGGTTTGTTTTTAGTTTGGGAAATATTCATTTTGAAGAGAGCACAAATAAATTTGCCCAAGACAATTTTTTTTGTCTATGCTGACTTTTTTTTTTAATTTTAATAAAAATTAAGGTATATTTTTATTTTGTTTTGTTTTTGCAGTGCTGGGAATCAAACCCAGGGCCTCTTGCATGCTAAGCAAGACTCTACCACTGAGGTACATCCCCAGCCTTTTTTAGGTCTATTTTTATTTTAAATGGGCACAAAATAATTGTACACATTCATTGGGTGCAGTGTGACATTTCAATACGTGTGTTAATGTATAATGATAAGATCAGAGTGATTGGCACATCTGTCACCTCAGATATATATCATTTCTTTCTCTTGGGAACTTAAAATTTTTTCAACTAGCTATTTTGAAACATTGTTATCACCCATCATCATCTTACTGTGCTATAGAACATTAGGACGTATTCCTCCTTTTCAACTATACCTGGGTACTCTTTGTCTATCCTTTCTCAGTCCTGTGATTAGCCGGACAAGTTCTTGCCTTCCTGGGCATCTGTTTGACCAAATATAAAATGACAGTTGAACTAGATCTTTTTCTTTTTCTTTCTTTTTTCTTCCTTTCAATGCTGGGGATTGAACTCAGAGCTCGATGTGATGAACTCTACACCGAGCTACCCACCCAGCTGATGTACTAGATCTTTAAGATACTCATTAGTTCTAAACTTTTTTTTTTTTTTTTTTTTTTTGGTACCAGGGATTGAATCCAGATGTGCTGGGCCACGTCTCTAGCCCATATGTATGTATGTATGTATGTATATGTATGTATGTATGTATTTATTTTGAGACAGTCTTTCTAAGTTGCTCAGGAGCTCATTAAATTGCTAAGGTTGGCTTTGAACTTGAGATTCCCCTACCTCAGCCTTCCAAACTACTGGAATTACAGGTGTGCATCACAGGACCCAGCTTAGTTCTAAACGTTTATGATTGCAAATATTAAACACCTATTGTGTGCTTCTCATTCAAGGCAGTGAAGAAACTACGAAGGAAATGCAACATGATCTGTTCTTTCCTTAACTTTGTAATCTCTACTGAGAGAAGATATATAGAAGAAAAAAGGCAGTATTTATTTAATTACCTTAAAGGACCCTTAACAAAGAGATTTGCCATACTGGCAATCCATGGATTGACACATCTGTTTTGTTTGGCCAGCATAGTATTTCCAGTCATTATTTTTTTTCTATCTATCTCATTCTTAGTTTTAAGTTTCATATATTTCATAAGGGTAGTATTTTCATGTGGTTCAAAATTTACAAAGTACAAAAGAGTATACACAAAGTACAAAAGAGTATACCCATCTCTTTCCCCTAGCCACTGAGTTCCTTTCCCCAGAGGTACCCAATATTATTAGTTTCTAGCACAGTTTACTAAAAAATTATGACCCTGACTGCCACGTATGGTGACATACCTGCAGTCCCAGTTGCTTGGGAGGCTGAAGCAGGAAGATCATTGAACCCATGAGATTGACACCAGCTTGGGCAACACAGCAATACCAAAAAATCCAAAAGAATTATGAACTTGAATGACTCGGAATGGGGCATCCGCCCCACTGATATCCTGTTATATTAGTGCGGATGGAGTGTTTGGGGATCTCATGGAGGAGGAAGAGAAAGATTTTAGCCTGGCCTGTAGAGTGGGGTTGGATCTGGATAATAACAAGGGATTGGAAGGGAAAGAATATTTGAGGTGACAAGGATGTCAAGGTCAAGGCTCTCAGTCAGAAACACATCAGAAGTCTTCACTGGGAGAAGAGGGTGGAGGTGGACCTGCTTAGAACAGAAGTTTCAGGTCAGGAAGGCACAGGGATAAATTTTGTTCAGTCTCCTAAATTTTGGCTATGGAGTAGACGTTAATTTAAAAGAAAGCAGCTAGGGCTAGTGTTTTGAGCGGGGATGTAGTCTGCTGTAGAACAATCTAATAATAGCTACACTTGTAAGCAGAGAGGCACTGATGAGGTTTCAGCGTCACTGGCGAGGGCGGTGTGGGTGGGCTAGAATGCCGGTGAAGAGGGAAGGACCCGCATTTTCTCGCCAAATTGCAGGCTAGACTGTAACTGCTTTGTATGTAGCCTTTAACCTTTGTTTGAAGTCTGACTTTTTAAAAACGATTTTTAATGTGTTGTTCATTAATGTGGAATTGCTCTGTTCATTTAGAATCTTTATTAATGTTTAGCATTTCTTTCTGGAGGCCTGGAATGCCTCTCTAGTCTTTGTTGAGCTAACCAACAATCCCTAATACCTTTCAGCTCTTCAAACATATCTCTAGTATTTAGTGGGTGTACTTGCGAAAACTTTGTTCCTGTTTAGTGTCTCTGGAGCCGCTCTGTACCTACACCTCCTACAAGGGTCAAAAATGAATGCCCAGGTTGCACCTGTGGGATGCTGAGGAAAAACAATAAATAGGGAACATTTAACATTTTTTTTTGCTGCTGTGGAATATCAATTCCTTTTCTATTTTGTGGGAATCTCTACTTGTGTGGGCTTTGTGGGGAGGCAGGCCCCTTTGTGGAACCCAGATAACTGAACCCTCCCTCTTCCTACCCTTAGCAATGAGGGTGCGGGCACATGGCCTGCCCTTGGCTGTGTGACAGCTGCTGCCTAGGACTTTGGTTCTTGAGTGAGGTACAAAGGAGAAGGGACAGTTTAGAACTTCATGTGGCAGAAGTGGTGGTCTGTAGGGCAAAGACAGAAATGCAGAGGCAGAGGCCTCTGGAGACCATGGTGCCAGCGCCTCTTTAGGGCCTGACCTCACTTGTGGTTCCTGCTTCACGGCCTCCTCATCTCCCATTTTCTCGGCCACTTTTTCTCCTCTCTTCTAGGGTTCTCCAGTTCTCCTATTGGTTTCAGGCCTACTTGTTGTCTTCAGATTCCTTACTTGTTAAATTAGTCAGAATTGGTTTCTATTGCGTACAACTGCAACTAAGAATTCAGATTGATATAACAAGTAATGCCTGGAGAGTGAGCAAAACTGGGGCAACTTTTTGGGTCTAGGAAATAGTGCGGCCATTATTATGTGTCTGTGGACTGTCTGAAAGCAAAGCAATCAGTCAGACTGGCCTGTTGCAGTCAGAGAAACAGAGGATCCTTGTAGGCCAGAGGCTTAGGGGCAGAGTCCACCAAGAATGGGTAGGCCAGTTATACCTGGATCCCATACTGAAAGTTATACATTGAGTTGTTAGACTGACTCCAAGGTTACACTATCACACTGCCATCTTAGGATGAAAAGATGCCAGTGTGTAAGTAGGTGTGTCTACAGGATATTGAAATGTACTGTCTTGAGTCATAATAGGTGACCCCTGATTATTGAAATACTTTTGTAACATC
Source organism: Sciurus vulgaris (assembly GCF_902686455.1). Classification (NCBI taxonomy): domain Eukaryota; kingdom Metazoa; phylum Chordata; class Mammalia; order Rodentia; family Sciuridae; genus Sciurus; species Sciurus vulgaris. The sequence goes on from NC_136466.1 coordinate 122,748,786, forward strand.
CTTTTAAAGGTGTTTTAGCCATCAGCTCATGCTAATTTAACCCCCTCATTTGTTGTTCTGTCTTGGCTCTTCATTTGTGGTGATAGTTCCTGCATTGCATGTTCTCTATCAGGTGTCTTTATCCCTGCCCTTCCAAATTTCTTTGGTTTTATCCATCTGGTCCTACAACTTGCCCCTGAAAGTCTCTTTTTCTTTGATCCTTACCCAGGTTTCTTTTTCATGAATTCATGATGCCTTGTTATTATCCAGGAGCTTCAGTAAAATAGAGAATGGAGCTGATATCTAAAAATATCATTGGAGCTTAGTTCACAAAGTGCTCTCATTTAAACAGCAGAGAAAGCTCTTGACTGGAGAAGGTAGATTGAGAAGAGTAGGTCTCAGGTGTTTTTAACTTAGAAACAAATAAAGACATAAAGGAATTAATCAGTTTTTCTCAGCTAAGAAGAAAAGTGGGAAGTTGCCTTGAGTTACAGGTTATAAGACTAGATTTATAAAAGTTGCTGAACGGTGGGGCATACTATTCTCTCTGAATGTGTGGCGTTGACAAGCTAAGAGACTGGGAATGGGAGAGGCAAATATTCATGTTTACCTTGGGAAGCGCACTCTTAAGCATTTTTATGCAGTTAATGTCCAGTCAGCATTTCACCAATTGCTAGATTAACACTTAAGTTCTGAGCTATTTTGTGGTTTTGGGTCTCTTGTGAATTAGATTCTCACATGTGCTACATTTCCCCCCATCCTTTGTTTCCTCCTCTTTCTTTCTCAAGCATTAGGGAGTGCACATTGTAGGCCAGACTTAGTGCTAAACACTTCAGATACATAATCCTATCTACTGTTTTTGTCTGCAAGGCAAACGGATAAATTAGAATCCCATGCCTGTACTAGGGTGTGTGTCAGACTGACTCAGATCCTGAAAAGAGATTCAGAATCCTGGCAGGTGGAGGATGCAAGGTACAACTGGGATAGTAGACATGCTTTATTTGGAGGCGGCAGCCCCTTGACTCCTTTCATAGGCCTTTTTTATGTGCAGGCCAGACAAAGAAGGCACATGGCCAACAGTTACATAAGTGAGTACATGCTCATAAGTAAATGTTTATGACTTGGAGTACACTTACTTCATTTTTTTTTTTTTTTTTTTTTTTTTTTTTTTTTGTGGTGCTAGGGATTGAACCCAGGGCCTTATGCTTGTGAGGCAAGCACTCTACCAACTGAGCTATCTCCCCAGCCCGACTTGGAGTACATATGCTGAATCAGGGTGTTCATAACCTTGGCTAATACCAAATACCAAAAGCATAGCCTGCTGGAAGCCTTGGTGAGGGACCCTAGCAATCACTATCTGGGCCTTCCCTTTAGGATTCCTCACCGTACAAACTATGTGTTTTGAGTTCTTTCATAATGATCCCTTAGGAGGGCAGAGTCCTGCATCTGTAGGCCACAACAACAATACAAGCTGCAACAACACTGCTTAGGATTTTTAAGTCATTTCCAGGTGGTGCCTAGACTAGCCCACCATTCCTGCAAAGGATTACCAGTTGACTTCTGTATGACTGAACGTCAGAAGTAATATGTGCTAAAGTCATACTAATATTCTTTTGGTGATTTGGAATATATACCAAATCAGTACCAAGTAGGCCTATACCCCTCCCTGATCTGCTATTAACAAATCAAGTCCCGTGTGATTTTGCAACACAACCTTATGTATATGATACATTTCTTCATTTATAGAAATAGAGCCTGCTTTGTGTGATTTAGTGCCTGGCTACGTGCTCAGCCCAGGTAGCTATCTGCATCTCAGTCACCAGGATGCCCTCCATGGGAAAAACAAAGTCAAAGAATAATACTACCAGGATGTCTGGTACACTCTTTAGTGGGCTTGCACAGCCTCCTGATTAGCAGGCCTCTGGGGCAAGGTTTGGTATATGGTTGCCAAAAGGTATGGGCAACCCCAGGTGCAACATTCTGTCCAAGTCCATGGGAGGTATGACCACTCAGGAGTACCATGGGGCACTAGAATAGCAGTCATACCTATTCTACTGATATCCAGTTGAATGTTCTGACAGGAGCCTCTAGGGACCCAGCCCACAGGTCTATACATTCCATTTTCTCCAAACACCGGGGCCCTGGACCTCATAGTTCTATAGTTTCAGCTGAGAGTCAGGCCATTCTTTCCCAGACAAAGTACCCCAACCATGGGCAAGAGACATTGAATTGCACCCAGACTGCCTCACAATGGCTGCCTTTAGTTTCATCCCATACTGAAGTAGTAGCAAAAGTCTCTTCCAACCATGTCCAGTTGTCCAGGGACATGGTCTGAATTTGTCAGGGTTTTCCAGCAGCAGAACTCACAGGCACTTCAGTGCATACCCAGCAGGCAGAGGTATATGCTACTCTGGCATAGGTGTGTGTGCAGTCCATAATGGTGTTGGCAAGAACACACCATGGATGAAAGGACAAAGCAGTTATAGGCATTAATACAGGTAAATCATGTCCATGTGGGAGAATGCATCCCAGCTTTGAGTCCTTGGAAAGCCCAGTGGCTGCCTGTGGCTGCTTCCCTGGGCTGTGATATCACACTTGTACAACTTGGTCCTAAACATCAGCGGGCTCTGTGTGTACCAGCACCAGGGAACTCATAAATGGAAAATAACAAAAGTGCCCTTTAAAATCTGAGTCCCATCTGCAGGACCTGGCCATTCACTAGTTACCCATGGTGTCACAAGGAGATCACACTCTAAATCTTTCCTCCATGGGGCTAGCAGGGCTACCCAGTGTGGGTGGGGAGCCTTTATTGTCCAGGGCTATGTCCAATCCAGTTTGCCTCTTCGATTAAGTGGAAACAGGCAAAAGAACCTTCCCTTGTTGCCCAAACCCAGGATTAAGTAGAACTTCCTTTATTGTTACTTGGACCTGTATTGGAGCTGTTTTTTGGTGCAGCAAAGCCTCTGCAGGAGTTGGTCCCCCTCGTGGGGCCCACTCATTCGGAACTCGCACAATTGCCTAGGGGCTGTGCCAACCCCGTCATGGAAGGTGGGTTGACTGCAGTCCTAAGTCTTTGCTTAAGCGGCCCATTATATCTTTCTATCTTGCATGTAGCTGATGGGTGGTATGGGATGTGTAGCTTCCATCAATTCTGTAATTGAGTTGCCCATCACTGCACATCCTGACCTGTGAAATGGGTACCTTGATCACTATTGTGATGAAGTGACTGCTCAAGGCTGTTAACACCATCAGGGCATGGATTGTAGTATGCTGATTAGCTTGGCCACTAGGCCGGGCAAACAACAAGCCTGCAGCTGGATCAGCTGCTATCAGGCAAACCTGGCCTGCTCCTACTCTGCTAAAGGGCCAATGTAGTCAACCTCGTCATGCCAAAAGGACATGTTCCTGCATTACTTGACCATCCATGGCTCCAAGGCTTTGAGGGTGTGGATTCTCTTGAGCACACATCACACATGCCTGTCCGCCATCTACCAGGGCATTCCATGTTAAAGGCAGACTCCATTGTTTGACTACATTCCAAATATTTTTCACATCTGTATGCTGCAGGTAATGGTGCAAACAAGCTACCAGGTGGGTGGCAGGTACCCATTCTAACTACCATACTCTAGCCAAAGCATCTGCTTCATTATTCCCTGAGCTAGTCAGAGGGTCCTGGCCAGGAACATGTCCCATAGTCACCTGTTCCTGGTGTCCTAACTCCCAGAGCTCTTGCCATAGAACTTGCCCTTGATACACAGCACATCCGTCAGTATATATCGCTATGGGGAATATTTCACTTACTACCATCATCCAGACAGTGTGTAGCTAAGCTCACTGGCTATTTTGCCCTCTACTGGTATCAGACAAGACAGTGTCTGTCTCTGGCTCCACAGCTCCCACCATCCATACAGGCAGTAGTCTGTGGCTTAGTGCCATCAGTGTTCTATAGGTATACTGGGTATACATTGGACACTATAGGTGCTTTACCTCCAAGGCATGAACTTGTTACGTAGGTAATTGGCTCTAGCATCTCCTGAAGTCTCTTGTCCCTGCTGGTTCCTGACACACCTGGTCTCTCTTGGTTCCTCTAAATGCCTCCATGGCAGTGACTATTTTGTAACCTCTGCTGTAAGGAGGGGTGCTAACCTTCTGAATGGCAGTATCTGATAGGTGGAGCTAACTGCTTATTTAAGACTTCTCTGTACTCACAGGGAACCCATCTACCATATCCCAGCTCTTCACAGGTGTCCATGTTAATAGGACCATGGCAACTGAGTGCTACATGCTGCTTGGTGGTCATAGGTCTCTCTGTCTGCTGGGGTTGAGGCATCTCTCACCTATGTAGAATCCTGCTGACCATGTCAGTTGTCAGGCTGAGACTCAGATCCCAGAAACAGATTCAGGATCCTGGCAGGTGGAAGAAGATGTGAGGCACAGTTGGGATAGTAGACATGCTTTATTTGGAAGTGGCAGCATCCTCCAGCCCTTATGCCCCCAGAATCTTTCTATAGACCTTTTTTTATGTGCAGGTCAGACAAAGAAGTCACAAAGGTTCAAAGAAGTCACAAAGGTTCCTGCTGGAGGAGTCCTGTTTCTTATGGTTGGAATGGCCTCCCTCCATTACTTGGCTATTCTCCTTGAAGGACTGGAAGCAACCTGGGGGAAGTGGAAAAGTTACAACAGTTGGGAGCTTTTGACCTCTTAAGGAAGAGATGAGTCTTCACCTCCATGGCCAGCACAGTCCATTTTTTGTGCTGTACAGATCCACTTCTCCATTTATGTTTGTGGGTCTGGTTTCCTGGCTGCAGTTGGTGTCCATCCCCTCCCTTCTCTCTCCATTTTGAACTCCCGAAGGTTCAACCACAACCTTAATGGGCATTGGGTGCTTTACCTGGCATAATGACCCAAAAATACCTTGGTAACCACGAGCCTCTCGGATTATGTTTCTGCACTGGCCCACTTGCAGTTACAGTGGGACAAAGAAGTGCCCCGAGATGCCTTGTAGACAGGCTGGATACCACAGGTATTCCTCCTTGCTCCCATTATGTAAGCTCAGCCCTCTGTTCTGCCATGATAGTTATTCCTCTTCTTACTTGCTGTTTCCTGGCCACAAGGATTCCAGAGTATCCTCGCCACATCTCCTGGTAAGAGTATACACCTGTGAGGGATAGAACCACTAACAGCAGAGCCCAGAGCTGTGGAGATGGGATACTCCAGGTCCCCTAGGGAGTCATTGGGAGGAATGGTAAATAGGGCCACTCCTGCTTTCACCCTTTGGTTCCCAGGACATTGTATTCCTCCTAGAACATAGCACCACAGACAGTCCTCTGACTTAATTCATGTACCATTCCATTGTTCTCGATTTCTAGCTTGTCTTCCATGCAACACGGTTTTGTAGGGCTGTGATGTTTCTTGAATTAAGTAGTGGGAGTTCTTCAACTTTGCTCTTTTTTCAAAATTATTTTGGTTATTCTTGTTCTTTTGCCTTTTCATATACATATATTTGAATTAACATATTTATTTCTACAAAAATTCCCACTTGGAATTTTGAATGAAATTCTGTGGGGTCATTTTTTGGGAAAATTTAATATCTTAACATCTATCATCTTTTTTAGCATTAACATCTGACATTTTTGTTGGGGAGATTTATTTTTATAATTCGAGCCTTCCAAATCATGAACATATCTTTTTATTTATTTAGATACTTAATCTCTCAGCAGTATTTTGTAGTTTTAAATATGTAGATTCTGAACATGTTTATTAGATTTAGGTGTAAGTAGTTTGTTTTTTGATGCTATGTAAATGGTTATAGTTTGCCCTATAAATTGTGTACATTTCTTAAGTTCTAGATGTTTTATATATTTTTCTTCTGTTGCAAATGGAATTTATTTTCTAAATAGTTATTTTAAATATAAAGTAAGAGTGTTTCCAGATCAGTTCACATTTCCTTGTCTTCAAAATACTCATTTGATCCCTTACTATCATGGAATTGTTATTCAGGGAAGATTTCTGAGGTTGGCAATTATTTTTCCAACTTCACCTCCCATTTTCCTTTCCTCAGGCACTTTGTGTTCCTAACACACCTTCAAGCAGCATTGTGAAATGTAACCTTTTCCAGTATTTAGGTGATATGATCCTATATATCATACTGGGCTTGGAAAAGTATGTTGAGTGGGTTTACAGAGCACAGTGAAGCCCATCAAACTGCTGTAAGTTTGCCTAACCCCTGGGTTTCTAGGAAACTGCAGTCATAGAGAGGCCAACCCCCATAATAAATAATATCTGACTTTTTTTTTTTTTTTTTTTTTTTTGGTACAAAACTTTAGGTTATAGAGGCAAAGAGACAGGTTGACAAAAGCTATTGGTGCTGCAAATTTGTGCTGATATCAAAGGAATAGTTTTAGCATATATTGTGGAAGGACTTTTAAGTCATTATGATATCTGTCATTTATCAGTTAAGTTCATTAAGGTTTATAAACTGTTGCTTAGATGCCCTAGAATATTTTGATTGATTAAGTAATAAATTCTATTTTTTTCAAGTAAATTCAGCAGTGTAGTAGTTCTTATTTGGATTATATTTTAGTTGCTTTTCTGTCTTTCCTTTCTTAATGAATTAATTATTTTATTAATTATTATAGATTGAACCCAGAAGCACTTTACCACTGAGCTGTATCTCTAGCCCTTTTTATTTTATTTTGAGACAGGGTCTCACTAAGTTGATGAGGCTGGGCTAGAACTAGCAATCCTCCCACCTCAGCTCCTGAGTCACTGGGATTACAGGCGTGTATTATGTACCCAGCTTTTAGTTGCTTTTCTTCACATATTTGGCAAAGGAGGTGGTGCTAGGAGACCAGCGTTGTTTGTTGGATGATTAGCTGTGGCTTATTACTTTTATGGTCTTAATATTCCTAGGTGTACAGATGTGGAGTTACAGACAATTTCTAAAGGGCTTTATGATTCTGAAATCCATGATCATATATTTATAATTTTTAAGGCCAAAATAAAGGTAGCCCAGTAGAGGGAGCTCTCTTCTTTTTCATGTTATCAATTTTATTGAGAAATACCTTTCATAAACAGTGTATACTCTGTCTGAACAATTTCTATAATAAGATAAGGCAGATGCCTGTTTACCGACAGTTTGCATTATCTTTTGAGAGATCTCCAGTATCCCAAGTTCAGTGTTCATTATTCCATTGTTTCTCTGTTTATCGCTCATGCTTGCATCCTTAAACAAAGTGTTGTTTTTGTTTTCAAGTATTTCCTCTGTTTTGAACTTTTATACAAAATTTATCAGAGCATGCATTTTCTGATTTGTCCTTTTGTTTCAGGGTTTTTGAGATTTATCCATATTGATGTGGATAGTTATAATTCATTGAATTTGCATGCTTAAGCTGTATTCCGTTGTATCAACATGCCAGTCTATTTATCTGTCCTCCTGTTGAAGGAGATTTAAGTTGCTTCAGGTTTTGCTGTTATAAACAATACTGCAATGAACATTTATGGATATGTTTGCTTTTGCACATTCAAGTATTGCTTTAGTATACCCAGAGTTACCTAGGAGTGGTAACTCTTCAGAGGATATGTGCATGTTAAACTTTACTAGGTAAAGGCAAACCATTTTCCACAGTGGATATACTAAGTTTTATTCTAGTGGTAGAAATATCTGTTATGACTGACTTAAATTTACCAGCCTGGTGCACATGAAATGCTGTCTCATTGTGATATTATTTTGAATTTCCTTCATTAGTAGAGTATCATTTTATGTTTACCAGATCTGGAAATGCTTGGTTCCGGTTTTTGCCTTTTTTTTTTCATATGGATTGCAAAGATCTCTCATTTCTCTTTCTTTCTCTCCTTTTCCCTCTCTCTCTCTCTCTCTCTCTCTCTCTCTCTGCTTTCGTGGTGCTGGGGATCGAACCCAGGATCTTGTGTATGCTAGGCAAGGACTCTACCACCACCAGCCCTCATTTCTTTCTTTATGGCATTTTGGTGAACAAAGAAGTCATTAATTTGTTTTAATAACAAAGAAGTTATTAACTGAATGGATCATTGTTTTTCTTTATTCTGCATGGTTTTTGTATCTTACTTAAAAAGTCTCTTCTTTATCCAAGATCAGAGAGATATTTTCTTAAGTTGTGTGCTAAGTTTAATGGTTTTGTCCATGATTTTTTTTTGAGGAAAGTCGTAAGGATTTTTATTGTCAAAACAAGTGGTCATAGCAGAAGACACAAATAAATCATGATTTTTTTAATGTGGTATGAATCAGGATTGTTCTTGTTTTCTATTGCCGAAAGACAGTGTACCCCAACCTTACTGACTTAAAGTAGCCATTTTACTTTGCATATGTTTTCTGTGTCAAGAAGTTAGAAAGAGCTCAACAAGCAGCTCATCTCTTAAACACAATGCTGGAGTTGGGGTAGAAAGTTTACTCGTAAGATGGTTCTTTCAAACAGATATGGTGCCTTTGTCTTCTGGCCTCTCTCTCTTTCTGCCTGAGGTTCCATTTTGTAGGGTCTCTCCCTGTGTGTTATGCTTCTTGCAGCATGACAATCTTAGGGTAGTCTCTATGCTCACATGGTGGCTGGCTCCAAGAGGTGTGTCTCAAGCACGAGCATCCTAAGAGCAAATATTTCCAACAGCTGAGAAAAGAAAACTGCCATGAAGTTAAGGTTTATGCCTGGAATTGGCACAGCATCACTTCTGCTATGTTCTGTTTGTCAAAGCAATCACATGCCCCTCTCACATGAGTGGTGGGGGTGGTATAGAGAAATAATCCCTTTCTGTTGATTGGGGAGTGTCAAAGGCCTATATGGGATGGCAAGAGCAAATTGATGGGGGATATGGTTGTGGCCTTCCTTGGAAGGTACAATCTGTTGTTGCCTCTGGCCACAGCATTCCTTTCATTTCCAAACTACATCCAACAAGACTCCTAAGTTTCATCCCATGACATCACATGTAGTGATCACTGGTTCATAGCACTTCTGAAATGCAATTGGATACATGTATGCTATTCCTTGATTAGGGCAAAATTTGTTCCCTGAGAGTGATTCTGTAGTGTTCTGGCTCTATCTCCTGGACTTTTGGAATGACTTTCTCAGATACTTTCTGCTTATAGAAGCTTAAGTGTCTTGGCTGCTTATTTCATTTTGAAATGTCCAAGTGGCTGTGATTTTCAATTTCTCGTTGAATGTTGGAAGTGGATAGTGATTCTGCTGGGCCTAAGAATGATGAAATGTTGAGTTTCTGCCCAGGGGATGTAGTTCCATGGTAGAGTGCTGAGCAGGCACATTCTGGGTTCAATTCCCAGCATAGTACACACATATGCAAAAATATTTTTATAAAGAATTTTAAATTTTATTGTGAATCTTATTGTGGTTTGCTCTACTCGGTAAAGTCACTCATCGCTTGTTTTGAGCTATTAGGAAGTCTTAAGATTGATACCCTTAAGTTCTTAGAAACCCGTGATATGAAATATTTTTGGACTTTCTCTTTACTTCCTGTCATAGATGTCCTAGAACCCCTGGAATTTCCTGACTGATAGAAGTATATTGTTATTCATAATGAGCATCCAGAGTTAAGTCAGTGAGGTTACTTAGGGTCACGTTCCTAGGTAGCTTCAGGATGGGGCCAGTCTTAAGAAACACCAAGAGATTTAGAGGATTAGAGTTGGAACTTGCAGTTCCACCCATCAACCCTTTAAAGCCAGGTAAAGGGGTTGGAGATCAAGCTGTATGAAAATTCTTGAAGAGCAGGATTGAACTTCTGAGTTGCTAAAGCTTTAGTGGCACCAGGAGATGCTGGGAGAGTGGTGCACCCAGAGAGGGTCTGGAAGCTTTGCACCCCTCAGACCTAACCCTGACCATCTGAGCTCTTTATAATAAACTGATAAACATACATAACACATTCCCCTGAGTTCTCTGAGTTGTCAGCAAACTATTGAACCCAGGCGGGGGTGATAGTTGGTGGTAGTAGAGGCCCCAATTTATAGCTGGTTGATTGGAGGTACAGGTGGCAGCCTGGGGCTTTCAACTGACATCTGAAGTGGGAGGCAGTCTTATATCATTGAGTCTTTAATCTGTGGGATCTGACACTGTCTCCAAGTAGATAGTGTCAGAATTGGATTGAATTATAGGACACTCTGTTGGTGTCCACTGGAGAATTTGACATACCTCTGGTCACAAAAGTATTGTGTTAAATGCGAGAAAAGTAAGAAAATAAACTAGAGTTGAGTAGAGAAAAACCTTTTTTTTTCCTTTTATGAAACACTGTTAGTTTAAGTGAGATAGCCTGTGAGGTGCTGCTCTCAATCTTCCTGAGGTCTTAACAACTTAAACCCACATGCTTGTGACTACCCGAGACCATGCTTTACTAAGAACACCTTGGATTTGATCTTTGCATAAAGCCATTTTACTTTGAAAGAACCTTTACTGATAGGGACTAGGATTGAGAAATGGTTTTGTTTTTGAATCATCCAGTCATGGCTCCTTAGTCTTTCCTCTATATCTGCTAAGAAAAAAAATGAACAATTCCTTCATTAGTTTATTTCTATCCATATTTTGTCACCACAGCTAAAATAGACCAGTCTGTGCTTTCATCATTCATCCTGGAAGATTCCTTAGCCAGGTCTACCTTTTCTGTTTTCCATGTTCCTGCAGGTGACAGTTGTACTGAGATTTGTGCCACTGTGCCAGTGTGGATGTTTCCTCCAACTTCCAGTGACAACATCCTTCCAGCCTCTACTAAGAGGTCCTCTTGAGTCCCTATAGGCCTTCATTCCTGCCTCCTCCCAGCTTTCTGTTCTAGTTATCTTTTGTCATGCAGTAAAACTGTGCCAAACACAGTGGCTCAAAACAATCCTTACAGTTTTTACATAATTAGGTGGTTCAGGAATTGTGGGAGGCTGCGTGGGTATCAGCTGGGGCTGCCAAGGCTGAAGCTTTGGAGCTCCTTGACTCAGCTTCTTTTTATGTAATGTCTCATCTTCTCCCTGTCACTTAGGTGTCTCACAACATGGTGGTCTCAGAGTAGTTGTACTTTTTACGTGACTACTGGTTTCTAGGAGGAAGCTTTGCAAGAATTTGTGATATGAGTGGGAGCATTCAAGAGGTAGCAAGTGTTCTGACCACTGAACAGCTAGTACTTTTGCCATATTCTACTTATTAAAGCAATTAGAGGGGCTCACCCAGACACAAAAGGGTAGAGAAATACACTCTGACTCTTGATACTGTGGTGGTAAGATCACAGTGCAGAAGAGCATGTGGATGGGCTGTATGGGTTTAAACATCTTGTAAATATGTTTGGAAATGTGGCAGTCTGCCTTAGGGATGCAATTTCATTTTCTCAGTGGACAGCCAGGGGGCTCAGTACCATTTATTGAAAAGACCATGCTTTCCTATTGATCTGAAATGTCTACTCTGTCATAAATCATGATTCTCAATATGAGTGTGTGTTTATTTTGGATTCTTTTGGTTTAGGCCCATGGTTTTCAACTTGGGGCCCTTCTGCAGGGATATTCAGCATTGTTAGATAAATTTCCTGTTGTCGCAACAGGTATCTCAGAGAGTACTACTAGCCTCCCGAAGCCAGGAATGCTGCTAAACATTCCACAATACATAGGGCAGCCCCACAGTAAAGAACTATGTGGCCTAAAATGTTAGTGATGCTGCGATTGAGAAACCGTGGCTATGTCATCAGTTCTGCCTTACCGTGTTGTCTTCATTAGCTTTGGAATCTGGCAGGGCAAGTCACCTCAGATTGTTTTTCTTCTTTGACAATGTATTGGTGATTTTTGGTCCTTTGCAATTTCCATATAAATTTTAGAATCTGTTAATCACGTTTCATGAAAAATTCTTTGTATTTCAATAGAATTTCATTGTAAACTGTAGATCTTCATGGAGTAAACTGACATTTTGTGATATTAAATCTTCTTATTCACCAAGGCATATATCTGTTAATTTATTTCTTTAATGTCTTCTAATAAAATTCTATAATTTTCTTACTAAAGGACTTGCAAATCTTTTGTGCAAGATGGTTTGCTCTCTTGGCCAGTTGTGAGACTTTTAATAAGTTGCTTTCCTGTCTCGGATCTTAGTTTCCCTATGTGAGAAATGTAATATTTGAACTAGGCAATCTCTAATGGCTTGTTAGCAAAGACTATATGATTAAAATGTTAGCATTAAATTAATAAATTTCAGTGCACAAAATAAAAGTAGTCCACTGGAGGGAGCTCTTCTGCTTTTTTGTCTCAGTCAAGATTGCCAGACTGCTGTGAAAGTATCAAGCCTGCTTTTGGTAGCTACAGATGTTACTCATGACAAAGAGCCCATCTTTACAGGGTGGGTGGGGAAGTGACTCCTTGAATCTCTTCAGTCATAGTTCTGCACATAAGAAATTCTGCTTGGTCTTTGGAAGACATTACTTGTTTCTGGGTATGGAGATGAAAGAAACATTTTTTGAACCTAGAAAAAAATTAGTAACTCATCCAATTTAATTCTTTTACTTGACAAAAGAATAAATTGTGATTTAGAAACTTTTCCTGTTTTTAGTACATGACACTAGAATGTATTTTGGCATACATTTATGGGGTACAACTTCCCTATCTTCTGGTTGTACAAAATGTAGAATTATAATGGTCATGTATTCATATGAATATAAGAAAGTTATGTCTGATTCATTCTACTATCTTTCCTGTTCCCTTTCCCTCTCTCTCTCTTCCCCTCATTCCCCTTTGTCTAATCCAAAGTACTTCTGTTCCCACACCCCCATTTGTGAGTTAGCATCTGCATATCAGAAAGAACATTTGGCCTTTGATTTTTTTGCGATTGGCTTATTTCACTTAGCATGATATTCTCCAGTTCCATTCGCTTACTGGCAAATGCCATAATTTAATTTCTCCTTATGGCCGAGTAATATTTCCTTGTGTATGTATACCACATTTTCTTTATGCATTCATCTGTTGAAGGGTACCTAGGCTGGTTCTGTAGTTCAGCTATTGTGAATTGAGCTGCTCTAAACATTGATATGGCAGCATCACTGTTGCATGCTGATTTTAAGTCCTTTAGGTATATACTGAGGAGTGGGATAACTGGGTCAAATGGTGGTTCCATTCCAAATTTTCTGAGGAATCTCCATATTGCTTTCCAGAGTGTTGCACTAATTTGCAATCCCATTGGCCATGAGACTTGCTACATCCTTGACAACATTTATTGTTACTTGTCTTCTTGATAGTTGACATTGTGACTGGAGTGAGATGAAATCTCAGTGTAGTTTTAGTTTGCATTTCTCTAACCTCTAGAGATATTGAATATTTTTTTCATATCTTTGTTGACTGATCATATTTCTTCTGTGAAGTGCCTGTTCATTTCCTTTCCCCATTTGTTGATTGGGTTATTTGAAATGCTTCCTTTTCAAAGGCTATAGATAGTTCATGAGAAAGCCAAACCTGGAACACAGGTCAAAATTTTTTTACACCATATTTGAAGGAATGGAGTGGGAGAGTAAGCTGTGGGTCTTGGTGGTAGTTTAGGGATTGTGTTTAACTTTTAATGGAATGTGTGTGTACTTTTGTATATTTGAGTGCTATAGTTTGACAAGAAATAGAACTTTTGTCATGATTGTTGGCTTCTAAGAAATCAGATTTGAGTTCTGTAAGTCAACCATTACTTATTTTTTGTTTTTGAAAGTGATCATCTTTTTTTATTGAAGTTTTATTTATTTTCAAATAAAAAAAGAACACAATATAAAAATCAGGTGCTACCACAGGCTTAAATAGCAATGCTTTATCCCATTTGTCCTGAAAATGATCATTCTTCATTAATTTTTTCCATCAAATCTTTGTACAGGAGTAAGGATTCACTTAACTGAGCTAGGTGAACAAGTGTCATTATTCAACTTTGCTTAGTTCTAACTGGTTTAATCTTATATTGCTGATATGCAACTATTGTTCTTTTTTTTCTTTTTTTTATTATTAAAAATCATAAATTTACATAGGGCAATGTTGTTAGATTCATTCTGTTATTTTTTTTCCCCTTTCCCCCCCACCCCTCTCTCCCCTCTTTTCCCTCTATACAGTCCTTCCTTCCTCCATTCTTCCCACCCTCCTTATCCCTAACCCTAAACCTAACCCTAACCCTAACACTAACCCCTTCTACCCCCCATTATATGTCCTCATCCACTTATCAGCGAGATCATTTGTCCTTTAGTTTTTTGAGATTGGCTTATCTCACTTAGCATGATATTCTCCAATTTCATCCATTTGCCTGCAAATGCCATAATTTTATCATTCTTCATGACAGAGTAATATTCCATTTTATATATATATGCCACAGTTTCTTTATCCATTCATCAACTGAAGGGCATCTAGGTTGGTTCCACAATCTGGCTATGGTGAATTGAGCAGCTATGAACATAGATGTGGGTGTATCTCTGTAGTATGCTGATTTTAAGTCCTTTGGGTATAGGCCAAGGAGTGGGATAGCTGGGTCAAATGGTGGTTCCATTCCAAGCTTTGTGAGGAATCTCCATACTGCTTTCCAGAGTGGCTGCACTAATTTGCAACCCCACCAGCAATGTATGAGTGTACTTTTTTCCCCACATCCTCGCCAACACCTACTGTTGCTTGTGTTCTTGATAATCGCCATTCTAATTGGGGTGAGATGAAATCTTAGGGTAGTTTTGATTTGCATTTCTCTTATTACTAGAGATGTTGAACATTTTTTCATATATCTGTTGATTGCTTGTACATCTTCTATGAAGTGTCTGTTCATTTCCTTAGCCCATTTGTTGATTGGATTATTTGTATTCTTGGTGTAGAGTTTTTTGAGTTCTTTATAGATTCTGGAAATTCCTCTACAATGAGAACTACAGAACACTAAAGAAAGAAATTAAAGGAAACCTTAGAAGATGGAAAGATCTTACATGTTCTTGGATAGGCAGAATTAATATTGTCAAAATGGCCATACTACCACAAGTGCTATACAGATTCAATGCAATTCCAATTAAAATCCCAATGATGTACCTTACAGAAATAGAGCAAGCAATTATGAAATTCATGTGGAAGAATAAGAAACCAAGAATAGCTAAAGCAATCCTCAGTAGAAAGAGCGAAGCAGGGGGTATCGCAATACCAGATCTTCAACTCTATTACAAAGCAATAGTAACAAAAATGGCATGCTATTGGTACCAAAATAGACAGGTAGATCAATGGTACAGAATAGAGGACATGGACACAAACCCAAATAAATACAATTTTCTCATACTAGACAGAGGTGCCAAAAATATGCAATGGAGAAAACATAGCCTCTTCAACAAATGGTGCTGGGAAAACTAGAAAACCATATGCAACAGAATGAAATTAAACCCCTATCTCTCACCCTGCACAAAACTCAAAATGGATCAAGGACCTCGGAATTAGACCAGAGACCTTGCATCTTATAGAAGAAAAAGTAGGTCCAAACCTTCAACTTGTTGGCTTAGGATCAGACTTCCTTAACAGGACTCCCATAGCACAAGAAATAAAAGCAAGAATCAACAACTGGGATAGATTAAAACTAAAAAGCTTTCTCTCAACAAAGGAAACTATCAGTAATGTGAAGAGAGAGCCTACAGAGTGGGAGAATATCTTTGCCACTCATATTTCAGATAGAGCGCTAATTTCCAGAATCTATAAAGAACTCAAAAACCTTTACTTATAAAGTGGCATACCTTTGACTGGCTTTAGAGTTTCATGTAATCTGGACTTTTGGGAAAACTTCTTTGGTAACTTGATTATCAAAAATTTAAGCTATCTTTCAGTTTATTTATCTTTCACTTGACTTTTTAAAAATATTTTTAGTTGTAGATAGACACAATACCTAAATAATTATTTATCTTTATGTGGTGCTGAGGATTGAACCCAGTGCCTCATATGTACAAGGTATGTGCTCCACCACTGAGCTACAACCCCAGCCCTCTTCACTTGATTTAATGATTTTCAGAACTCAATTTTTTTCTTACTGTAAGAATAGTTATTGGATTTTTTTAAGAAAAAATGAAACTCAACTTTTCTCCATTAGTCATCCCTTTTCAAGTCTTTTGAGACTGTTTTTTGAAATGTTTCTCCATAGTGCTCTTATTATTTATGATTCTTTTGATTTACCTTGATATAAACATTCCTTGAAAACTCTAGATATTTTAAATTCTTTGTTTCCACATTGTTCTTCTTCTCCTTCTTCGCAGGGGAACTCAGAGCCTTGTGCATGCTAGGCAAGTACTGTTCCACTGAGCTACACCCCCAGTCCTGCAATGCATTCGCAATGTGTTCTTTTCTAACAAGTTTACAAAAAAAAGATCCTCTGAGGAAAAAAAAAAAATGCTTAGTTTTAGTTCTTTATCAGGTGCCTGCAGACCAGTTTACAGAGTTGGAATTTATATGGACATCTGTGTGCTAGTTTGGGCAGTGATGCTACTGATATGCAGGGTGGTTGGGAACAGGGAAGCTGTGAAGAAAGGCAGAAGAAAGATTAATTTTTATTAGAAGCAAGCTGGGCATGGTGGTGTACACCTGTAATCCCAATGGCTTGGGAGGCTGAGGCAGGAGGATCGTGAGTTCAAAGTCAGCCTCAGCAAAAGCGAGGCACTAAGCAACTCAGTGAGACCCTATCTCTAAATAAAAATACAAAATAGGGCTGGGGATGTGGCTTAGTGGTTGAGTGCCCCTGAGTTCAATCCCTGGTATCCAAAAAAAAAAAAAAAAAAAAAAGAATTTCAAGCTGAGGGCCAAGCCTCCCACTAAGAGAATTTTGAATCATGAAAATCAAATGTCAAGGGAACAAGTTTTATTTATTTTTTAAAGTATCATATATTTGACAGTTATTTTTCTCCATAAACTTTGAGGGCCATAGGAATATTTTTATGAAATCATGTTATGATTTGGTACAGTTAACCATGTAATAATTTGATGAAGTATAAGCTTATTTATTGTCTGAAGTGTGGAATTCTTATGTAAAATGTGGGAATTTATTATGAAAATAATCTGGTTTCCCGACTTACGATAATAATAGAGCATTTCTTCTTGATTTTTTAGATTTCCTCCTTCTTCACCCCTGAAACCATATCCAAAGAAGCCCCTATACCAAAAGAATGTGATTAAGTTTCCAGAATGGAATGATCCCCCACCAGGCACCTCTCAGGAGAACATCCCAGTGAGGCCAGTTGTGCTGGTAAGTGCTGTACTAAAAGACAAAGCTGGAAGAAGCACGTGATAATGCCCCGGCTTAGTTCAGTTCCTTCTGTTAGTGCCTTATGAACAGCGGCCTTGAAGTACTGCAAGACAGCATCATACCTGTCAACAGCTGAGAGACAGTTAACAAAGAAAGATCGGCACTTACATTTTTTAACTCTTGCCCCTGACAGTTTGACAGAGTATGTGGTAGCTATTTTCTTATGTTCAGGCAGAGCAAATTTCTGTTAAAACCCCCTTTGCAGTCCTTTTTTTCTTGTCTGTTCCATGACTTACTCTCTTCCATTTTTTTCTTCTCCTGAAGTTTGTTATTATTACTAGTTGAGAGTGAGGGGATTGTACATGATACATTGTGTAATGACCCCTGACACAATATATGAATAAAGGCAGGTTCATCTAGTTGAGGAAAACCTCAGCTCACTGTGGATTAGATTCATTCTTCTTTTGCATACTTTCTCCTTAAAATATCCCACTAGATGACTACCAAGATTGAGATAATGCTAAAAAATAGAATACAGAGAAAAACTTTGATCAGGTGATATTAAAAGTCTTGCTAACAGTATTAAGTTAATCTAGTCTTATGAGACTAGACATTCAAAATAGTTTTGTTTGTAAAGATATGATGAAACTATTTTTAAGCAGGGTAATTAAAAGAAACAGCACAATTTTTTTCCCCCAAAGAGATTATATTATGTCTCATTTTGGAGAAAATAGTTAAGAAGCTTAGATTTTTATCAAAATGATTAAAGGAAAAGTGACACCAGTGACCAAAATGGGGACTCTAGGGAATTTATAGATGTGTCAAGAATGGTGATGAATTTGATATGAATTTGGTGATTGTTAAAGTTTGGATGTGAAGCGTCCCCCAAAAGCTCACTTGTGAGACAATGCAAGAAGGTTCAGAGGAGAAATGATTGGGTTGTAAGAGTCTTAACCCAAGCAGTGATTTAATCCTCTGGTAGGGATTAACTGAGTGGTAACCAAAGTGGAAGGGTGTGGTTGGAGGAGGTGGGAATAGGGCATGGCTTTGGGGTATATATTTGTATCTGGCGAGTGGAGTCTCTCTGTTTCCTGATCTCTGTGATGTGAGCTGCTTCCCTCCACCACCCTCTCCTGCCATGATGTCCTGCCTCACCTTGAGCCCTGAGGAATGGAGCCAGCCTTCTATGGACTAAGACCTCTGAAACTGTGAGCCCCCAAATAAACTATCCTCTACAATTGTGCTGGTCAGGTCCTTTAGTCACAGCAGTGGAAAAGCTGACTAAAACAGTGATAAAGATGGACTGTAGTAAATGTAAGTGTTTCCCAGGTAGATGGGGATGATGACCCTGGAACTTAGAGAAGAGGTTGTATTTGGAAGTCCTAAACTTATTTATGCAAAAGATTTATCAAGTGTCCCTGTGTGCCAAGCATCATGCTAGGCTCTGCAGAGACAGTAATGTGTGACAGTTTTTATTTTAAAAGGACCCGCAGTCTAGATACAAAGTTCATGGAAGAGTGAGTGCTATTAGAGGACTATTCATTTCCAATCAGGAGTACCTAGTCAAGGTGCAGTCGATAGCTCCCGTCCTACAGAAAGTTAAAGTAGAAACTTTTAAGAGATCAGGTATATTTTGTAGAACATTGGTATTTAAACACCTAAGATGACCGTAGAGTTGTTATTCAACAGTCATTTTTTTCCATTTTAAACCCATCCAGTATTGTTTATACAGAGAGAGAATCTCATATCAATGTGCTTTTATGTCACTGATATAATGATTCCCTTTTCTGTTCTACCTGGTTCTGTGAAGTTACAATGTTTTCTGGTGATCCCACTAGGAAGACCAAGTGTTCAGTAGCACATCTCAATCCATTGTTCAGGGCTTTGCACCAGTGACAGCAAGGTGTATTTTCAGTTTTAAATTGCTGGGAGATCTGAAGTGATAGGCCAGAGTCCCAGATTTACCAGCACCTTCCCTGCTTAAATTTGTGTCTCCCTGGCCATCTGTATCTTATTTCTTTTTGTTTCCTTGTGACTTTTGTCCTGCGTTTGCTTGAACCCCCACGCTCCAGCCCCTTAAGTGCAGGGAAGTGGCTGCACTCCCTGATTGTTATACAACCCAATCATCCCACCAAAACTTGGGGAATTGCAGAACAGGATGTGTCCTCAGTGGGGCCTTGATGAAGTTTAGAATGATTTTGTCAACAAATAAACAGTTCATCTTTCTTGAAAAACTTAAGCTTGTCATTCTTTTCTGTTACTTAACTTTTTTCTCTTTCTGTCTCTGCCTTCAGTTTGTTTGTTCTTTTGTCTATCTTACAATAACGGTTATATAAAACCAAACCAAACCCAAACAATCAAAATAAAGAAAATATGGTTATTTGTTGTGTTTGCTGAAGGGTGAGAGTGTGGGCTTTGGAGCCAAACTGCTGGATTCAAACTTGGCTTCTCCACGTCCTAGCAATTTGAACTTATATCTCTGTATCATCCATGTGCTTGTGTCTAAGTTCTCTGATCAGTGAAACTAGGGCATTAGTTTCTCCAGGGTAGGCTTGCTGTGAGAGAGGAGTTGAGTTCATACCTACGAAGTGCTTGGAACATCTCCATTATGTATTTTAAGGGTACCCACTGCATTTTTGATTTGAGAAACAAAAGGTCTTAGGAAAATTTACTTTCAGTAGGTAGAATTCACTTAATACTGCACATTTGAAATTTGTACTAATTCAGTAAGTAATAGATAATTTGTGGTGTTGTATAGATATTTCTGAAATAGTATGAAAATGAGGATAATTTCGTATTAATTTGTTAAGAAAAAGAACTTAAAATTTTGTCATTTTCTTGATATATTATTATATAACTTAGGAACATTTAAGGAATCTCATTTATTGCTAAATTATAGAAAACTTAGTTATAGAACTATTATATATTTTTACATTGCTACCTGTATCATGAAACGTGATGGCAGAAATACATTTCAAGGAGTAGATGGTGTTTAATCCCAAGGGAGAGGAGAACCCTTATATTTAGGGAGCCCAAACACCTATCACAGATTCCCCACCTGCCTTTGATTGTGTTTTTCTAGTTGTAATAAAGAATAACAATTCAGATTACTTTTCAGCACTATTTAAGGTAGAAAAGTAATACCTAAAACATGTTATCCTTTCTTAATTAAAATATATTTCAAAGGAGAGAAAAAGTGCTTAGAGCAGCGTCTGATATACAGGTTCTCAGGATTAAGAACTTTTGCTATAATAAATTTATTTCATAAAATTGTTTATAGGCAGAGAAAGAAGAAAATGAATTACTCATAATATCATCTAGAGAGAATTCCTATTATTAGTATTTTTATTGTGTTATCCTTTTTTCTATGCATAGTTTTAACAGAGAAATCAGGTCATGCTGGGCTGTTTTGTAGCCTGAGTCCTTCACTTAGAACAGTGTGCTTTGCTCATCGTTTTCATGTTATTCAACATCCAACATTATTTTAATGTCTGCAAAAATGTCTAATATAAAAGTGATATTTTACTTCTCTACTCCTTTTCTGTTAGGTATTTATAGTATTTCTAGTTTTCCAATATATAAACAATGTGGTAAGCAATACCTTTACAGATAACTATTTGAATATATTCATGAGTATTTTTTTAGGATACATTTGAAAGTAGACTTACTAGACAAATGTTACCTCCATCTCTCCCTTCCAAAACACCTGTTTTAGATGCTTAGAAATTCACACATCTATGTGGCTTTTGAATTTCTTTTGTAGTTCAGTGAAAGCAAAAACAAAAAACAAATTTAAAAAAATCCATAAAATTCCTGCTCCTTTTTTTCCAAATAAGATTTTTCTGTTACTTTTGCAAAAAGAAAGAAAGAATGAAAGAAATTCTTTGTAAATGATTTCTTATATGTATTACCTTTTAAAGGTCAAAATTCTCTGTGATTAAGAAAAGAAAGTTTAGTAACTTATGTCTAGTAGCCTAAATGTGAGCAATGAACCCATAAGAATAATGTGTTGGCAGAGCTGAGTGACTTGAGGCAAATTATTTAACCCTTCTAAGCTTTAGTTTTTTCCTCTGTGAAAAGGGGTTCATGCCTTCTTTTCTGGTGTCCTAAGCTGTACTTGATCTCTTATTTCTCCTTTGGCAGATGCCAGTTTGGGGCTGTTTTCCAAGGTTGCACTTATTTGACATTTGCTTATAAAAAGTAGAAAAGTTTTGAAGGTAATCTACTTTAGTTTTATTTTTAATTAATCACTCAATTTTATCAGTGTGTGGATTTGAATAGGTATTTCTCAGTTTAATTTTAAATTAATAAAAATTAATTTTACTAGCTGAGTACACGGGCATACTCCTGCAATCCCATACTCCTGTAATCCCAGAAGCTCAGGAGGCTGAGGCAGGAGGATTGAGAGTTCAAAGCTAGCCTCAAGACCCTGTTCCCCCAAAATTATTTTACTGTGCTGAGTGTGGTGGATCATGCCAGTGGTTCTGGCTGCTTAGGAGCCTGAGGCAGGAGAATCTCTTGAGCCCAGGAGTTGTAGACAAGTTTGTGCAGTATAGTGAAACCCCATTAAAAAAAAAAAATTAATCTCACTGCTGCTTCACTGAGTAGTTGGAACTCCCACAGTAAATGTAGCTAGATACTGTCATGCTTATTGCCATTGTTCTTTTGTAATTTATAAATATTCATCTATGACATGACCTAATCTTAAGAGTCCTTTACTTCTTTCTTTTTGGTCCACACAAAGTTAGCTTATAATTATAATTATTTTTGTAAATCAAATTATTCTTGTCAAATCATACTTTGATATTGAAAAATTTATTTTCTCTTACTATCCCCCTCCTTCCTTCCCTCCTTCTTACCTCCCTCCCAAATTAGAATTCTGAGATGTGGTTCAAGCGTCACAGTATTGCTATTGGAGAGGTGCCTGCTTGCCGTCTTGTCCACCGCAGACAGCTGACAGAGGCCAACGTAGAAGAGATATGGAAGTCGATGACGTTATCATAGTATGTACCTTTGATGTCAATGAGAAATTTTAGTGATTTTTTTTCTTGTTTTGCATCTTCACTATGCTCTGTATATTTAATTTCTGAAATTATGTATAAAAATCTCAACTTTTACATAATTTGTACCTATGTTGCTTAGCAAATGATTTAAATTCTGAGGATTTCCTATTTATTTAAATAGGAGTTTAAGAGTTTAACTTAAACTTTTAGTTACACTGAAATCTTAAACTTAATAAACACAATGCAAAATTTGGTCTCATGTATGAAGCACTATAAGTATAATTGAAGTTAACAGGATTACAGCAATTTTTTTTTCCTCACAAAGATATACTAGTAGCAATTTCTCATCATTGGATAAAATAGTTTTTGATTTTATAATATTTTTTCTTATAAAATTATTTTCTTAGAATTCAAAGTGTTATATTACTAAATCATAGGTAAAAGGATATTTTTTAAGGTTTTTTTTAAAAAAATTGTATCCTATTTTTGCTAATTTTGCCCTCAAAGATTGGATGAAGTGGATGAAAATAATGCCCTGTAAAGACTGATATTTTTGCAGCACCAGGTTTCTAGGTTAATAATGATTATTATTTACCTTCTAGTTTACAGAAAATCCTTGGCCTGGACTCCTTAGAAGAAGTTTTAGACATCAAATTTGTCAACTCCAAGTTCATTGTCCATAATGTATACAGTGTCAGCAAGCAGGGAGTGGTTATCCTGGATGACAAGTCAAGTAAGTGCATGAAGACCATTTGTCCTTAGTTGACCCCCCCACACTGGCTGTGCAGGTCCATCAGCTCCAATTTGACCCTTCCCCAAACCTAAGCAAGTTTATCCTCTCATTCCATATATCCTCTCATTGCACAGTACTTTTTTAAAAATACCTTGTAGCTGATTTTTTGTATTAAAACAAAAGATGAGTGTCCAGAAGTGAAAACCTCAGCAGAATCCATCTAGAGGCTAGTTCATTGTAAACAACAACCCACCCCGTCCTGGCACTAAGTGGTTATGGGTTATTCCTAGGTAAAATCCCTAAAAAGTAAAGCATGTTTAAGACTTAACCAAGTGAGTCAGTTTTAGTGTGGGTACTGGGGGACTGACTGCCTTTAGCTTCTGGTGCACTTTTTCATGATATCTTTGTATCAGATTATCTGGTATAGTCTTGATTTATGTCATTTTTTTCTTTTTAACAGGGTTGTTCCTTAAATGTTGAGGGTATTTCTTACCTTTTCCCCCATTTATAAATCAGAGGAAGAAAAAGACATTTCACAGCCACCTAACGCAGTTTTTGATTTGGAAACGTAGAGTCATATCACTATGTTACAGTGATGCCTTTAGTGCTCAACAATTCCTAGACTGGTTTTAATTGGACATAACTTTCCTATGTTTATATATGAATTTATAACCAGGGTAACTCCACATCATGTTCCACCACAAGAATAGAATCCTAATTAGAATAAGTTACACTCTGTGCACGTATAACATGTCAAAATACACTCTACCGTCATGTATATCTAAAAAGAACAAATAAAAAAATTTAAGAAAAACTTCCTTCCTATGGGTGAGGGTTGAACTAGAATTGGATGAGGGCTTTGATTCTTCCTTTAATTCAATCCTTGATGCTGAGGATTGGCTGGAACTAAATGGCCTTTGGATGTGAGAAGATAGTATCATACTTTTTGGGATTTTATAAAATACTAAATTCCAGGCTAGAGGCCCCTTGAACAGCAGAAAGACAGTACCAGAAGGAGCCTGAGCAGTTGTGAGAGGACAAGAGGGTTTTCTAGGCCATTTCACCTGGTAGGAACAGAGTGTGTCTTTGAAAATGGAAGCCCTTCCCCTTTCGTACCCTTTCTATCAGGAATGGAGGACAATGGGAGGCAGAAATAGATCTGTGGTGACTTCATGACTTGTTAATATCAACACATGACCTTAAGTTCTGTAGAAATGCATCTAAATCCTCCCATGTTCTCTGAGTGTAGTGACACTTGCAGTTACAGTTAGATGACCAGTCATCTTGTGTTTTTTCAAATTCTTCAGAGAAGAGAGGCTATTATAAGACTCAACATTCATGAGACTCACGTTCACTCAATTCAGCAAACATCTTCCCACTTTTACTGAAGGTAGAGAAGGTGAAGTGGAAGCCTGAATGTTGGTCAGTGTCTGTGGCAGGGCAGAGACTGAAAAGGCTCAGCTGGGACTTTTTTTTTTAATTGTTTTATTTGTTCTAATTAGTTATACATAACAGTAGAATGCATTTATGCATTTTGATAAATCATACATAAATGGAGTATACTTTTTTTTTTGTGGTACTGGGGATCGAACTCAGGGCCTTGGGCTTGCAGGGCAAGTACTCTACCAGCTGAGCTATCTCCCCAGCCCTAAATGGAGTATAATTTCTCATTTTTCTGATTATACATATTGTAGGATCACATCAGTGTTTATAGTCAAAGGACTTAAAATCAGCATTCTATAGTGATACAGCCACAACAACTCAGCTGGGACTTTTTAAAAAATTTGTTCTATTTACTCATACATGACAGGAGAATGCATTTCAATTCATTGTACACAAGGAGTACAACTTTTCATTTCTGTGGTTGTACATGATGTAGAGTCACACCATTTGTGCAATCATACATGTGTATAGGGTGAAGATGTCTGTCTTACTCCACCTTCTTTGCCTCCCACCAGTACCCCCATTCCCCTCTGCACAATCCAGAGTCCCTCCATTCTTACCTTACACCCTCCCTGCCCCAGATAAGTGGGTCAGCATCCACTTATCAGAGGAAACATTTGACCTTTGGTTCTTTGGAACTGGCTTACCTTGCTTAGCTTGGTATTCTCCAGCTCCATTCATTTACCTGTAAATGCCATAATTTCATTCTTCTTTAAAGCTGAATAATATTCCATTGTGTATATATACCACAATTTCTTTATCCGTTTATCTGTCAAAGGGCACCTAGGCTGGTTCTGTAGTTCAGCTATTGTGAATTGAGCTGCTATAAACATTGATGTGGCTGTTTCACTGTAGTATGCTGATTTTAAGTCCTTTGGGTATAGGCCATGGAGTGGAATTGCTGGTTCAAATGGTGGTTCCATTCCAAGTTTTCTAAGGAATCTCCACACTGCTTTCCGGAGTATTTGCACTAATTTGCAATCCCACCAGTAATGTATGAGTGTACTTTTTTTCCCACATCCTTGACAACATTTATCATTGCTTGTATTCTTTATAATTGCCCTTCTTTTTTTAAAATACCTTTCTTATGTATTTATTTATTTATTTATTTTTATGTGGTGCTGAGAATCAAACCCAGTGCCTCACGTGTGCTAGGCAAGTACTCTGCCACTGAGCCACAACCCCAACCCTTATAATTGCCATTCTAATTGGAGTGAGATGAAATCTTAGAGTAGTTTGGATTTGCATTTCTCTAATTACTAGAGATGTTGAACATTTTTTCATATATTTGTTGATTGATTGTATATCTTCTTCTGTGAAGGGTCTGCTTAGTTCCTTAGCCCATTTATTGATTGAGTTATTTGTTCTTTTGGAGTTTAGTTTTTTGAGTTCTTTATAAATTCTGGAGATTCGTGCTCTGTTTGAAGTGCGTGTGGTAAAGATTTTCTCCCACTCTGTAGGCTCTCTCTTCACGTTATTGATCATTTCATTTGCTGAGAAAAAGCTTTTTAGTTTGAAGCCATCCCATTTATTGATTCTTACTTTTATTTCTTGTGCTTTGGGAGTCTTGTTAAGGAAGCCTGATCCTAAGCTGGCATGATGAAGATTTGTGCCTACTTTTTCTTCTATTTGGTGCTGGGTCTCTGGTCTAATTCCTAGGTCCTTGATCCATTTCGAGTTGAGTTTTGTACAGGGTGAGAGACAGGGGTTTAGTTTCATTTGCTGCATATGTATTTGCAGTTTCCTCAGCTGCGACTTTTTGAAGCAGTGTTTCTAGTATTATTTTAAGGCTATCCTAATACTTTTTAGCCTAATACTAATTTGTCAGTAGAACTTTCTTTGCCTAAAGCATTTTGAAAATGTTAATAGCTAAAATGATACTTATGTTGAACCTACAAAAATGTACCTTTTTGTAGTTGCTGTTGGGGCTTGATCCAGGTCCCTGTGCATGATAAGCCTGTGTCCTACCATTGAGCTACACCATAGACCTTAATTTACTTTTTGTTAATTTGTTTCACAAATGCATTTGATGGATAGTATTTTTGCTGCTTCTGTATTTTCTTTCCCTTTCATAATTCTTAGCGTTAATTGATTTGTCTGTTGATTTGTATCTCTGGGCCAAACTACCAAAGTTTTTCTTTTTACTAAAGGTGCATCTTATTCTTAGAAAAATTTGTAGACATGATTTATCAAAGTACATGTTGTAACACTGCTGCTAAGGAAAGTCTTCTATATTTTAAATGTTCTGATACATATTGGTGATATGTTTCATATTACTTGGGCAAGTAATACATTCTTAATAATGCCAATATATATAATTCCTGAGTTATATAGAATAAAAAAAAAAAAATCTTGTTTTTATTTTCATTTCTCCTGCAGAAGAACTTCCTCATTGGGTACTGTCAGCTATGAAGTGTCTGGCAAATTGTAAGTACTAATTATCGCCAATATTATGAAATTGAGAGAAATTAGTGCCCTGAATTAGAAAATATTTCGGCTCAATGGACTGAACATTGATTTGACACCTGTGAGACTGGCAGTTAATTGTTTTGGGACTATTGTCCTTTTAGTGATAAATTTGTGATTTAGTAAAAGGGCTATTACAGAATAATTTTAAAGGCATTTAGTGCTTCCATTTTTATGTGGATATACTCACACTGTAGATAAAGTCTCATTACTTCTGACTGCTTCATCACAGGAGAGAAATAAATTAGTAACATTGCATTTAACATAGTGACAACCACCTATTAATAGTCTACAGGTTTTTATTCCTGAAGTCTGTATTTTTATTCCTAATGCACATGCTATTAAGTATCTATTATAGTTATATCATCAGTTTGCTCAGTAGATCTTGTCCAATTTTGGCTTTTTGTAGGGCAGTATTTTCAGTGGGAAGTGTTTTAGTGCTTGGAAGGAGAAGGACCTGCATGCAGAGAATTGAGAAAGGCTTGTTTTAGGGAATTGGGATGTTAGATGGGGGGACTGGACCAGGGTGGTCCTTATGAGGACTTTTATAGGCATTTGAAATCCATTTTGTAGGCATGTGGCATCCATTTCATTCGCTGTCATGGGTAATGGAAAGGAATGATTATAGCATCTTATTAACAATAATTTTTTCTGGGTATTTTTAGGAGGTTTAATGCAAAGAAATGATTCTAAAGGCTAAAGGCTGAACCCCTGAGACAAGTGATTGATTAATTGATTTCTGGTATGAAAAATTGAACCCAAGGCCTTAATTGCATGCTAGGCAAGTTCTCTACCACTGAGCTACATCCTCAGCCCTTTTTATTTTTCATTTTGAGACAGGATCTTACTAAATTGGCCAGTCTGGTCTTGAACTTGTAATCTTCCTGCCTTAGCCTCCCATGTATCTGGGATAAAAGGCATGCACTGTTCCCAGCTCCGAATAAGTGATCTTATTGAGAAGAGTCCTGGTTATTTTGATTGACTGATAATGGTTATATTTGATCTAGAGGGTCTTCTGAGTCTTAAAGATACCTTAGAAAGGTAGTTTCTTTCTATCCTTTTGGTTTGGACTAGCATGTATAGAGAGATATCTAAATTCTTGAGTTAGTGGACCCCAAATTACTGATTTAACTGAGTTAGTTTTGTTTGGTTATAAGCTGAAACTAACTACTCAGCTTAATGTGAGTAATCTTAGTGGTCCTATATGAAGAATGATTATAGACTATCATCTTGAATATGCATAGTAGCAGTTTGTGAAGCCCAAATTTCTCTGGGTTTAATTATTAAAATTTTCTTTGTTTATTGGTTAATATTTTTAGAAACTCTGAGATGTAGAGTACTCTGGTTTTAGTTTGGCAAAGTGCTTTTTATTCTTCCTACTCCACCATTTGAGGTAAATTAAATTTAAATTATATCTTTGACCAGAGTTGGCAATGATGAAATAGACTGAAATGGGAAGTTAAATTACCCATTTCAGAACTCCTGGCAAACCAAAGATTTGAAAATCAATCAGCTGAGAAAGAACATCAGCCAGTATCTAAGCTACAATATATTATGAAGTCCATTAAGGTGTGGTTTTCTATGTTTAATTTTCAATGATGACCAAAATGTCATGAATAGTATAATTTCCCTGAACCCAAATATGTGTAAATGCACAAAACTTCTGAAGGAAGGTTAGACTAACTGAATTAGTTGCCCATAAAAGGGAACCATATGAGGCTTGATTTAATAGTGATCTTCACGGCTATGAGATGATCTTCAATGAGGTGGAGAATGTTGGCAGTTGGGACCATGCCCGACATAAACCAAGTGAGATATTTTACCAGTGGTTGGCATATCCAAAAAGATGTTCATGGATAAACGGTGAATAAATGGTGGACAAGGGATAGCTTTTGGATAGCTTTATAAAATCTATTAAGTTTTTCAGAATACTCCTTGACCCTTGACATTTACTCCGTGTGGGCATTTTTTTTTAAATTTTTTTAGTTGTCAATGGATTTTTATTTTATTTATTTATTTATATGCAGTGCTGAGAATCAAACCCAGTTACTCACACATGCGAGACAAGCACTCTACCACTGAGCTACAACCCCAGCCCTTGACATTTACTTTGAATTCATCAAACTCATGACCTCTTCCTGGTCCTTCCCCTGAATAAGTGCAGATTCCTATTACAGTTAACTGAAATGGAACAAAAAGGATAGGCTGAATAATTATATCTGAAGGCCAATTGCCTCCTTTTCTATAAGCCAGCTACTCATCTCTTTCTCTCTAAGACCCATTTGCAGTTATTGTAGACCTTGTGCATATGGGCCTAGATGCTTTGGTTGTTGGCCAGGCTCAATCATGGCTGGCCACCCAATGAGGGATTAATGCTAAATAAATACAAAACCAGGTTAAATGGGGTTTTTCTTCTTTGTACATGTAAGTTGCAAGAATTTGATTAAAACAAAAAAAGTCAAAGCACTTTTTTTTTTTTTTCCAGAATGTCAGGAATAGCATCTATAAAAAACTAGATTAAGAAAAATATTCTTGAAGTTCAAGGTTTGTTAAGGAAGAAAAGATCCTAAAAATTATTGTCTTCTCTTGTAGGTCTCACCAAACACTGTCTTATCTTTCTTTCTTTTTTTTTATTTTTTGTTTTTCTTTTTACATATTTTTAAAAAGGCTAATGAAATCTTCACAAGGGATATAACTGCTTAGAATGGAACCATGTGCTTATCCTGGTAGGAACTAGTTCTAAGCAATGTGTCTCACTTGCTGAGACATCAAACTAATTATTCCAGTTGGCTAAGCTTGGGCTGTATCAGTAGGAAGCAATGAAAATGGTGGCTACATTTGCTGCTGGGTTTACATGATCCAACATGTATAGATATTTCATTATTTTAACTAATAAATTATTTTATAAGAAGAGAACAGAATGTTGAAAGATAAGAGGTTTCTAGGGAAACCAGAAAAAGACATTTCATGATGTTCCATTGGATTGAAATGTGAGGGCCCAGAATGCTTCGTGCCTCTTTCTAGCCTGCTCTTCCTCTTTCCTTTAGTGATTCTATAGGAAGAATTTCCTTTCAGTCTGTCTTGTCTGCTTCCTTCATTGTCCCAAGGATAGAACTCTATTTGGGTATGTTGTTTAGTCTTTTGCAGGCCCAGACATGGCCAGTGCAGATAAGTCATCTTTTGATGGTTGGCCTGGAATCAACTAGAGAGTTTATCATCAGAATGAATTAATAAGACAAAATGTAAAATTTCCTTTTCAGGTTATCTGTTTTAAGAGTTTGAATTTTCATTAGTATGAAATAGTTTAGTTAGAGGCAGAAATTGATTACTCCATTCAGCTCTGTGACTGTAGGGTTTTCTAATACAGCAATGATGAAATAATGAAAAGCTGTGAAAATTACTTTATAACTTGTCTCTTACATATGTCAACTAATTGTTGATAGGTCAGTTTATCAAGAATAAGAAAATTCTGAATATTTCAAGAAAATTATCATTGTTTACATTTAATAAGTGTGTCTTTTAGAAGAATATAACAAGAGTAGCTTTTTAAAAAAATGGAAGTTGGTCAGTGCTTTGCCTCCTTGTTTTATAATAGATTTCAACTTAGACGTAAAACATATTTGTATAAGTGAAATTTATATCAATGTACATAATGTCAGTTTTCTACATGAACTTGTACTGTATGTCTTGAACATCTGGATTTCTATATAGCTTAGATATCTTTACATGACACACTTATGTATAGATTATAATATTTAGAGGTAATTGACCTATTAATGTTTCTTTTTGTTTTTTAAAAAATAGGGCCCAACTGTTCAGATCTGAAGCAGCCTATGTACTTGGGATTTGAAAAAGATGTATTTAAAACTATAGCAGATTATTATGGTCATTTGAAAGAGCCACTGCTTACATTTCATCTTTTTGATGCTTTTGTCAGTGTATTAGGTAAGTTGGAATATAATGAACATATATCTGCATTATTAATATTGAATTATTTTATCTTTTGCTACCTTGAGGTGTCCATTAGCCACAGATCATGACATTTTTAAAATAAAAAAGGATAAAGGTCTTGACATGGCTGGATTGATTACCACTACATGAAGGAGTAAAAGAAAACAATCATGCTCTATTGTGAGACTCAAACCAAGGAAGGGGTAGTTTTTATGTCTTAAGAAAGAATAGTATGCTGTATGTTATTTTTATACAAAAGAGTGTAACTTTATTAGAGAGAAGAATGTAAATTTGCTGTTCGTGACTCAGTCCCTTACTCTGAGTATGACTTCATGAATGATCAAGTGTGAAAGGTATATTTTAATTTAAAAAAATAATTTCTGTTAATAGAAAGAACAGGTTTTTGTAAAACTTTTTGTTTTACAATAAATACAGTAATTTATCATTCCCTAAAACTTATTGCTATTCCTCCTTATAGATATGGACTTTAGAATTTACACTGTGAAAGAAACATGGTAAAAAGAAAAAATCAATATTATCTCTATAGGTATTCTGATACTGTTTCTTCTTGTAAAACAGATATTCCTGTTGCTTTTTGTGATTGTTCAATGAGTAGTATTGTTTTCTTGTCAGAAGGGTTGCTTTGAAGTGGAAGTGACTATGTGGATATCATCCCCTGTTGTGTAGATTTATAGGAATTAGCAGGTCTTATTTTTGAGCATCCTAGGGTTTAACAGTATTCCTCCTTCCCTTGCTTTCACTCCCTTATTTTCTTTGGCATTTCTTTTCTTTCTCCATTCTGTCTTTCTGCAAAGCATGGATGCTGCCATAATATCTTAACAAAATATGAGCATTATGTGGATAAATTACCTGATGTCTTAGCACAGTACTTTAGATTTTAAGTTTTTTTTTATTGGTTCTTTTTAGTTATACATAACATTAGGATGCATTCTGACATAATTATAAAAACTTGGAATATATCTCCGGTATTTCCTCTTTCCCTCCACTCCTCCCCCCTCCTTTTCCCTTCCCACTACTCTACTGATCTTTTTGCTATTTACTTATACTTTGTTGTTGTTTTTTTAAATCAGTGTTATGTGGATGTACATGATGGTGAGATTTACTATGGTATATTCATATTTGTACATAGGAAAGTAAAGTCAGATTCATTCACTGTTCTTTACTTATTCCATCTCTCCTTCTCTTCAATCCCTTTCATCTTCTCCACTGATATTTCTTCTGTTCTTTGCCCACCCCGCCCTGCCCCATTTTGGATTAGCTTCTGCATATCAGAAAATATTCAACATTTTATTTTTTGGGACTGGCTTATTTCACTTAGCATGAAAGTCTCCAGTTCCGTCCATCTACTGGCAAATGCCATATGTCGTTCTTCTTTAAGGCTGAATAATATTTCACTTTGTATTTATAAATCACAATTTCTTTATCCATTCATCTATTGAAGGGCATCCGGGTTGGTTCCATAGTTTAGCTATTGTGAATTGAGCTGCTGTGAACATTGATGTGGCTACGTCATTGTAGTGTGCTGACTTTAAGTCCTTTGGGTATAAACCAAAGAGTGGGATCGCTGGGTCAAATTGTGGTTCCACTCCAAGTTTTCTGAGGAATCTCATACTGTTCTCTATAGTGGTTGCGCCAATTTGCAGTCCCACTGGCAATGTATGAGTGTGCCTTTTCCCCACATCCTCACCAACTCTTATTGTTGCCTATATTCTTGATAATTGCTTTTTCTTCTGTTAGGCAGAGATTCTCTGTTCTAGTGTCTAAGTCTTTGATCCACTGACTGGAGTGGGATGAAATCTTAGAATAGTTTTGACTTGTATTTCTCTGATTGCTAGAGATGATGACATTTTCTCATGTTTGTTGATTGTATTTCTTCTTCTGTGAAGTATATCAGTTCAGTTCCTTCGCCCATTTGATTGGGTTCTTTGTTCTTTTGGTGTTAAATTTTTTGAGTTCTTTATATATCCTGAAGATTAGGGCTCTATCTGAGGTGCGTGAGGTAAAGATTTTCTCCCATTCTGTAGGCTCTCTCTTCATGTTATTGTTTCCTTTGCTGAGAAGCAGCTTTTTAATTTGAATTCATCCTATTTATTGATTCTCGATTTTACTTCTTACACTTTAGGAATCTTGTTTAGGAAGTCAGGTTCTAAGCTGACATGGTGAAGATTTGGGCCTGCTTTTTCTTCTGTTAGGCAGAGATTCTCTGTTCTAGTGTCTAAGTCTTTGATCCACTTGCATTTGAGTTTTGTGCAGAATGAGAGATAAAGGTTTAATTTCATTTCATTACATGTGGATTTCCATTTTTCCCAGCACCATTTGTTAAAGAGGCTATCTTTTCTCCAATATTGGAAATTTTGGCACATTTGTCTAGTGTGAGATAACTGTATTTATGTGGGTTTGTCTGTACCATTGGTCTACGTGTCCATTTAGGTGCCAATACCATGCTGTCTTTGTTACTGTGGCTCTGTAGTATAGTTCAAACTCTGGTATTGTGATGCCTCCTGCTTCACTCTTCCTGCTAAGGATTGCTTTGGCTATTCTGGGTCTTTTATTTTTCCAAATGAATTCCATGATTTCTTTTTCTAGTCCTGTGAAGAATGTCATTGGAATTTTAATAGGAATTGCATTAAATCCGTATACCACTTTCAGTAGTGTGGCCATTTTGACAATATTAATTTTGCCTATCCAAGAACATTGGAAATCTTTCCATCTTCTAAGGTCTTTTTCAATTTCTTCCTTTAGTGTTCTGCAGTTTTCATTACAGAGGTTTTTCACCTCTTTTGTTAGACCAAATCCCAAGTATTTTTTTTTTTTTTTTGAGACTGTTGTGAAAGGGGTAGTTTTCCTAATTTCTCTTTCAGTGGATTTATCACTGATGTATAGGAACACATTTGATTTATGGTTGTTGATTTTATATCCTGCTTCTCTGCTGAATTCATTTATTCTAGAAGTTTTCTGGTAGAGTTTTTTGGGTCTTCTAAATATAAAATCATGTCATCGGCAAGTAATGATAGTTTCAGTTCTTATTTTCCTGTTTGTATCCCTTTAATTTCTTACTTCTCATTGCCCTGGCTAGATTTTCAAGTACGATGTTGAATACAAGTGGTGAAAGAGGGCATCCTTGTCTTGTTCCAGTTTTTAGAGGTAATGTTTTC
Organism: Sciurus vulgaris; assembly: GCF_902686455.1. Classification (NCBI taxonomy): domain Eukaryota; kingdom Metazoa; phylum Chordata; class Mammalia; order Rodentia; family Sciuridae; genus Sciurus; species Sciurus vulgaris. The sequence continues at coordinate 122,782,735 of NC_136466.1, forward strand.
GATTTTCCCCCAAGAATGATGTTGGCCTTGGGTTTAGTAGTATATATTTATAACATGTTGAGATATGTTCCACTATCCCTAGTTTTTCTAGTGTTTTGAACATGAAGGGGTGCTGTGTTTTATCAAATGCTTTTTTCTGCATATATTGAGATAATCATATGATTCTTGTCTTTAAGTCAGTTGTTGTGATGGATTACATTTATTCTTTTGTGTATGTTGAACCAGGCTTGCATCCCTGGGATGAACCCCCTTTGTTGTGGTGCACTATCTTTATAATATGTTTTTATATGAAATTTGCCAGAATTTTATTGAGAATTTTTGCATCTGTGTTCATCAGGAATATTGGTCTGATGTTTTCTTTCCTCCATGTGTCTTTGTCTGGTTTTGGTATCAGGGTAATTCTAACTTCATAGAATGAGTTTGGAAGGGTTCCCTGTTTTTCTGTTTCCTGGAATAATTTGAGGAGTATTGGTGGTAATTCTTCTTTGAAGGTTTTATAGAAGTCAGTTGAGAATCCGTCTGGTCCTGGGCTTTCTTTCTACCAATTGGTAGGCTTTTGATGGTATCTTTCATTTCATTGCATAAAATTGATCTGTTTGAATTTTGTGTGCCTTAATTCAGTTTGGGTAGGTTATTTGTCTCTAGTTAAGTGAGGTTGTCTGGAGTTTGATGCTACTCCACCCTCAGGATGGTTGGGTTTCCAGAGTGAGAGGGTTAGTCCTGGAGGTGGAGCTCCTGGGGGCTGGGTGTAGGCTTAGGTGTGCTCCTGTCTCTTTGCTGGGTGCCAGTTGGTTTGTAGATTTTAAGTCAGAGCACCTTCATGGCCCAGGAATTGCCAGTCCTGGTTGGAGAACCTTTGGGTTGCACTTGTGTGGTGTAGAAGCCTCTTCTTAGCCCACTACTTTTCCTGTGGACCCCACGATTCCTGGTATCTGATTCAGTCTCCAAGCTTGATGGCTCCCACTCCCACCCCTTCCAATTCCCTGTGAGATACTTCTCTCCCAGATGACAAGCAGCTGGATCTGAGCGGTGGAGGAAGTCAGGTGGGTTCCTGCCACCAGTATTCTCCTGTTTAAACCTTTCTCCACACTTGATTTTCTCCTGGTCACTTAGGCACACTCTGTGTTAGCCTGGCTTGTTTTTCAGGCCAGACTCAGATCTGCCAGTAGTCTGTATCCCCAGCTACTGGCCCCCATGCTGCAGCTGCAAAATGGTCCCTTCTACCGCCCTCCATTCACTGTTGAGAGAATGTGGCTTCCCTCTACTATATGGATACTGTGCAGTACAGCTCACTGTTTTTTTGAGCAGTGTCTCTGATCTCTAAGCTCTCTGTACCCTGACACACCTCAGTCTTCCTGAGAATGGGGTTTCCTTTAATTCCTTTATTACTTTACTATGCTCACGTAGGGATTGTTCTGGTTTGCGCCTCCAGCCTTGGGGCTGAAAATCTTTCCCCCTTATTTTATTATACCAGTTCTTCTGAGTCCCCAGTCTGTTTTGAGTGTCCAGTATTAAATTCCAGTAAAGTCCCCCCTAATTTGTAATCATTCACTCTCCTTGTTGAAAAGCTGCCTGTCTACTTCTCCTGGTTCATGCCATGGAACCACTAGGGAAGCAATCCCTCTATTCTGTCATCTTGCCCCCTCCCATTTCCATTGAATTTTTAATTTGGTTTAATGAGTCTTTTATTTCCAGGATTTCCATTTGGTTCTTTTTCAGAATCTATTGAAGTGATCTTTCACTTCCTGTATTTTTTTTTTTTTTTCTAATTTCACTCCTTACATCTTCTTTTATCTCATAGAACATTTTCACTATGAATTTTCTAAATGTTTTCTCTGACATTTCTTTGATGGAGTCAGTTGTTGAAGCATTATGGGCTGTTTGGGGTGGTTTGTTCCCTTGCTTTTTCATATTGTTCGTATGTCTACCCAAGTACTGGGATAGTTCTCGCTTCTTTTAAAGGAGGGACTACTTTTTCTTAAGAACTTCTTTCTCTTAAAAGCCCTGGGTTGAGTGAATATCCAGATATTGATATTTTAAGTCAATGTGTGACCTCTCTGATCCCAAATCAGTACCACTATAAGAGATGCCACTGAACCCTCTTTACTATGATCACTTCGGAGCTAAACCTCATTCAATTTAACCATATAAGAAACAAGAAAGTATTGCTATTGTGCTCCACAGTTCCTCAAATCCAGGTATAAACTTGTAATAAAGTTGTGGAATAGGTAAAAATATCAGTATTTTAAATCTAGTAAACTTATTATAACCTTAAATGAGGGCTAAAAAGTTGAGGGAGGAAGAAAGATTGGGCAGGAAAGGAGAGGGAGAAAGAAAGAAGAAGAAAGAAAAATTCACACCAAGGTAGAAAAAGAGGAATAGGTGAATGTTGGGTATTTGAAGTAGGAGCAGATAAATGCAAGAGGATGTGTAGGGGATAAGTGTACGCTAGAGCTCAGAAAACAAAGCTACGAAGATTGGTTCCAGTTAATGCTTTAAACCATTAGATGAAGTACATTCAAATGAGTTGAAGGTACAATGTTGGTTATTGGGGTAACCACTGTCTTTCAAGTTAAAGAGTTATTTGTATGATCAAAGTTGGCTTTAGAGTTATTTATAGTAAACTATGTCAAGGTGAAGAAAATTCTTTTTGAATCTTGGTTTGGATTTTATTGGGGTTTGGACATTTAGCAAGAGTCCATCAGTCTTTGGCTGTGGATCTCCCCAGAGATTCAGGGGCACAGGAGCCAATTACCTAATTGCTATGCACCTCCCACCAGCTGATTCTGGGTTGTCAGCTCAGGGGCCTGCAGTTGACTGCTCAGAGGGTGTAATGTGGCTTGGTTGTTTCTGTTGTGTGCAGCTGTTCAGGATGCAGGTGATTGCTGTGGGTCACTATGTACCTGCCCCCGCCCGTAGGATCCTTTTCATGGTGGTAAAGGTTCTGGTGACTGTCTGTGAGCACAGAACCTCTGGTTGTAGTGAAGGGACTTGGGTGGTTTACCTGGACTGTATGGTTTCCACTGCCCCAGGTTGTGAATGGTGGACATTGATTTCCAATGTTGACTTGTCATGACCAGCACATCCAAACTCTCGGGTCTGGCAAGGGGTGAAGGGGGATTGGAAAATATTCACAGACACAGACTTGAAGATTACACTGGGATCAGGTGGCGCTCTGCTCTCTGATGGAGATGCAGATCTAAAGAGTTACGCCAGCAATCTTTATTTGTACATGTCTCATTATCAGGTCAAAGACTATGCAACCATTATTCTTTATATTCAGGAAAGTCACAGAAACTAGGACGTCTATGTAGCTTTACCACAGTTGCAAAGTGCAATGTTAGGAGATTTGTGTAGCTCTCAAGAAAGTCCATTGTTAAAAGTTACTATAAGGGAGGCAGGAACTGGAGAAACAATTGGTTAAACATTGTGGTTGTCTAGCATAAGAATTCCTTCTTCTCAGGAGCTGTGTGCCTGAGGTCAAGGTTAGAACCGATAGGGCATTTGCACAGAGCCTCCTCATGCAGGGCAGTGCTGGAGCAGCTAGGCATCCTGTGCTCTTGCACAGAAACATTCCCAGGAACCGGGCATGCCACAGCCATGAGGGCATCAGAGACCCCTGATCTCAGTCACCCCTCTCAACATTGACTATGTCTGAAGCAAGGTCTCACCCGTTTCCAAACAGTGCCCTTTTACTCACCAGTTGTGATTGCTGGTCAGGCTGGATGCCAGTTAAAGCTGGGAGCAGCCATTTCCTGTTGCCTTGGCTCTGGTAATTTTCCTTCTTTGTTGTGGGAAACAGACCAGTCAAGAAGCAGCACATGGTGCTCAGAGAGAACTTCGAACTTTATTTTACATCAGGGGGCCCAGAGGAGAACAAACTCCAAATTCTGAATTCTGATCCACAGTTTCTCACAACATTTATAGGTTATTTGGTGTCATCTTAGATCCATCCTATCATTGGGATTCTTTTCCTCTTTTTTAAAAAAATTCCTAATCTGCACTACTGAAGGCTTTGTACAGTCTCCAACATAAAGCATGCTTACAGAAACACATAAGAAGAAACTCTTTTTACAGGTATTTGTTTAATCTCTAGCCTTGAAAGCCTCTTACATTTCAAGAGGGAGTAGTCAGGCTCCTAGAGTCTGTTACTTACAATGCAGAAAGGTAGGGACCCATGGTTAATTAGGTTTCCTGAAGAAAGGCTTCAGAAGGGGAGGGGAACTAACCCTTTCCCCAGGCATTGGTTTCTCTCCATAATTATAATAATTTTTATTTTACAACCAGGTCTGGCTTTTCCATCTCACTTAACTGATCTCCCCTAGGCTATGTTTGTGGTACCTGCCACGTAAGTTTCCTAGGGTATTCAGGGACTTATCCTAGCAGCCTTCTGTTTGTTGCTGCCACCATGCAGGAACTGGATCTCTAAGTCACTGGATATTCACACAGCCTCCCTCTGGTGCGGCACCACGATTTCAGGAACAGTCCCTAGGCTTCCCGCGGTGCCTCCTCACAGTCACTGTTCAGGAGTGGTGTGAGCCCAGTGTACTGCTTTCCTCTGCTTGGGGCAGAGCTTCTTCATTGCTCCGTCTGTCTGACTTGAGTGAATGCTCCACAGAGCTTTCTGCCCTTGCCTGGGCTGTGGAGGCTGAGCAGAGCTCTGGGTTAGGCACTCTCTGGTGATGCGGTCTTGGAGATCAGGAATGGGGCTTGTCCTCCAGTGTTGAATATTAAACATTGGAGAAACACTGAGGCAAGTGTAGAAAGCAAGTGGTATTTAAGAAAATGATAGCAGTAGACTTCTCCAAAGTGAACTGGAGACTTGAAAGAGAGTCCATGAAAGGGATGGATCTTGCTCTTTTGTAGATCCCAGAACCCCTCTTTTTAATTAGTGCCTTCTCTTCTCCATGTATGTGCTGAAGAGCAGGGACTGGGAGGTTGTTAGCAACCCAGAGTGCCCAGGAGCCTGATCCCATCACTGAGGTTGACAACCCATTGTTTTCTCTTTGATAACCAGTGTCATCCTCTCTTGACCCCCATGATTCATTACCTACACTGGCTGCCTGACCTTCACCCCTGCCTAGGCCAGGTGGGGCTGCAGGCAGATTGCTTTTTGGTGAAGAAAGCATGTGTGGGGTCAGCACAGTGGGCCTGTTTAATAGAATTATCATCATAACCTCATGTTCCTGTCATCCTCATCTGTCTCCTTACACAAGCACTGCCCTGGTTCCCGAGGAGGGGAAGGGCTTCAGTGATTTTTGGCTAGTACTGGTCCCTCTAGAAGTTCTTTCTGGCTGGATTCTTAAGGGGTCCACTGCAGGGGACTTCCCTCTGGTTTAATTTGCAGCTGAGGTGACTGGTTGACTGAGGGCTCTACAAGATGGCTTTGGCTCAGCTTTCTTTTTTATGATTTGGTTTTAAGCTGTTCTGCTTTAAGGACGTGGCTGTTCCTGTCACACTTTAAATTTTGTCTGTCTTTCCAAATGTGTTTTAGTGGGTGAGCTTAAGAGTATGTCTACTCCCTCCCAGCTTCTCTCTCGGTTGCCCCTCTCCCCTTCTTGTCCCCGGTTTGGGTTGGGGTTAGGGAACTCTGGGTTTGTTTTCTACTCTGGTAACCTATCTTCCAGCCTCAGACTTGGTAATACTGAGTCTTAGCCCATTTATTTTGCCACACCTCTCAATTCTGCTTTCCCTTCACTGTGTCCTTTCTGTGTTGGGAGGAGACTGGGACTTGCTTCTGCATCTTCCAGACTCCAGATTTTAAGTTTTTGTAGATTCTCTGATAATAACAATTACAATAATTTTAAGCCTTATACACAAAAGTAACTATTTTCAGACAGAGCAATGCTGGGAACAAATGAAGGGCCTGTTTGGCCTGTTTCCAGGTTTTGAGACTGTAAGGAATCTGACTTCCCCACCACCTGTCGATCTGTGTTAGTCCGCCTCTCCGGTTACAGGAATTTCCCGGCCTCCCCAACACTGTCAATCTGTGTTAGCCCGCCTCTCACGTTGCAGGAATTTCCGGCTTATGTTGCTTCCTGCCCCCAGCATTACATCCTAATATGTCATCGGTCCGTCAGTCAGTCTGTAAGAATTCTCCTCCGCGATTGGTTCCTCTCAGCCTACGGAATTCCTATGTCTGAGACAAACCGTTGGCCATCTTTCTTCTTTCCTTTTCCCCCTTCCCCCGTGCAGACGTGAATTCGTCTGCACAAAATAAATGGTTCCTTGTATGAGACCTGTATCTGTGGAGCGTTTCTGGGAGCTAGCACGAACCATAACTGCGCACCTCTTTTTTCCAACCTAACAGAGACCTCTGGGTCTTCTTGGTATTTTATTCCCAACTGAAGTTAATTGGGTGCTTATGCACTTGTGGACATCATGCTTAATGATGAATAGTTGAGTCTGTTTAGTGTGCTAGAGAACTAATTTGAGTAGATCCCCATTATAACCATTTATTGCCATTATACCACTGGTTAAAAAAAAAAGTTCTAAGGATTAGATTTTTAAAAATCACTTCTTAGATTTTCTCATTTTCTATTTTCATAATGTTTTATAGTAAAATTATATGATTTGGAAACAAAAGGGCTTAGAAGTCACTTTTGAAAACACAGATTCCAATTTGAATTTGTTATATTTTTTATTTTACTGGTCTGTTCTATAATAATTGCTCATTTTTATCTCAGCTAGGAATTAAAGCTGGCTATATTTCCAAACTGATATAAAACTCAGTTACTCTCTAAAATAGCACAGATTAGGGAATTTATTGCCTTTAGGTATCAGTAAGAATAGATCATTGCAACTTGTGAGACTGATGCAGGAGGATTGCAGTTATGAGGCCAGCCCCAGCAACTTAATGTAGCAAGGCCCTAGGCACCTTAGCAAGACCCTGTCTCAAAATAAAATAAAAAATAAAAAATAAATTAAAAAGGGGTGGGGGAGTGTAGCTCAGTGGTAAAGTACTCCTGGGTTCAATCCCCAGTACCATTAAAAAAAAAAAAAAGATCCTATTGCATGTAGCTGTAATGATAGGTGTGAACCTTGCCTCGTCCAGCCCTTCTTCAGTGAACATATTCAAGGTACACTGCATTGAAAGCCTTTTAAAAACATCATTATATAGTGAAAGAAGAAAGCCTTCTCCATTACAGAAGACCATAATAACTTGTTTATATGATTAACAAAGTTATCTAATACAGCAGTCCTTTAGGGTCTGTAGGAAAAGGTAAATATCTAGGTAATTCAGGTTGAATTCCAGTAGGAGTGACTCATCCCTTTAACCTTTGGACTTCGATTGGAGTAGGACGTCATTAGATAAAGTATTTTATTTTATTTTTTAGTATAGTTTTAGTTATAAATGGACACAGTGCCTTCCTTTTATTTATTTTTATTTTATGTGGTGCTGAGGATTGAATCCAGTGCCTCGCACTTGCTAGGCAAGTGCTCTACCACTGAGCTACAACCCCAGCCCCTAGACAAAGTATTTTAAAGTAAGTGATACCTTCTTTGTGTAGGATCTAAAAATTCCATAGCATTTTCAATACAAGTGATTTTTCAGGTTTGTTAAATGATCTTCTTTTGAGGTTTATTCCTTTGCTTCTAGCATAGTAGAGCTTGATGTTATAGCTGTGACCCTTAGTCATTATTGATACATGAAACAGAACATCTAAAGTTCTTTAAAAACAAAAACAAACAAACAAACAAACAAACAAAAACCCCAAACACTTGCTGGGCATGGTGGTGCATACCTGTAATCCCAGGGATTTGGGAGGCTGAGGCAGGAGGATCCCATGTTTAAGGCCAACTCAGCAACTTAGTAAGATCCTATCTCAAAATAAAAAATTAAAAAGGGCCTGGGATTTAGCTCAGTGGTAAAGGACTTCTGGGTTCAATCCCTAGGATCAAACCAAACCATCCCAAACCAAACAACAACAACAGCAAAAAGCAAAACAAACAAACAAAAAACCTTGACATTTTTGGAGATGTAAGAGATACTCATTACTGACAGTTCAAAAAAATTATTTAATTTTGTGTAGGCAGTCTGACCTAACCACATAAGCTGTGGTCATAACCACTGATCTCTATTTCCAAAACTGCAGTTCCTCATAGTAAGAAGAGTATGATTGAATCTGAATGTGAATGAAATGAGTAGCATCCTTTACCTTCTGTTCCATACCAATCCTGCAGTCACTGAGTTACGTAACTTTTTAAAAAATTTTAATTTTTATGTGTTCTAATTAGTTATACATGATAGCAGAACACATTTTGATTCTTTGTACATGAATGGAGCACAACTATTCATTTCTCTGGTTGTACATGATGTAAAGTCATATCATTCATGCGATCATACAAGTACCTAGAGTAATGATGTCAGTCTCATTCCACCTTCTTTCCCACTCCCCTGCCCCCTTCCCCTCCCCTCATTCCCCTCTGCCCAATCCAACGTTCATCCATTCATCCCTTACTCCCCCCATCCTCCATTGTGGATCAGCATCCACATATTAGAGAAAACATTTGGCTTTTGATTTTGGGGGATTGGCTTATTTCACTTAGCATGATATTCCCAACTCCATCCATTTACTTGTAAATGCCATAATTTTATTCTTCTTTAAGGCTGAGTAATATTCCATTGTGTACATATGCCATAGTATCTTGATTCATTTATCTGTTGAAGGACACCTAGGTTGGTTCTATAGTTCAGCTATTGTGAATTGAACTGCTGTAAACATTGATGTGGCTGTGTCATTGCAGTATGCTGATTTGAAGTCCTTTGGGTGTAGCCCATGGAGTGGGATTGCTGGGTCAAATGGTGGTTCCATTCCACGTTTATAACCTGGCATATTGAGGATAAAAGGAGCCAAGTAGGATGTAAAGGGGCATGGGGACCAGGTAGTAGGGTGTTTTAGAAGTTGAGTGACCACACTGTTGATCTGTTCATATAAATGCACCATCCATTCATCTGGTCTGACCTGTAGGTTTTCGGTAAGAAATATAATGAATTGCCAAACTTTAAGATGCAGAAAGTTCACATATGAACTCATCTTTATGGTTAAGTTATAGAAAAAAATTGGAAGATCTGGCAGTTCTGGGCTTGAATTTTTGGTGGCAAAAATTGCTGCAGCTGTTCAAGGAATGCCTCCACTAGAAGGAGCAAGTGTTTCAGGGACATGAACTCCAGTTTGCCATCTCCAGTATTTCCCATCGCTTCTAGGCCAGCTTCACTTAGCTCTTAGTTTTTTTTTTTTTTTTTTTTTTTTTTTTAAATTTATTTATTTCACTTGGTTGCTCCTGTAGGCAGCCAAGCTTGTGACCCCAGGGTTATTTGCTAGTGGGTTCGAAGGCTGGTAGAATATAATTCTCTGTTGTTCCCTTCCTCCTGAATGTTAAATCTGGAAATCTAGAAAATGCCATTGACATTCACTAAACTGATTATGCACTGGATTATCTCACTCAATAGATCAAGATCTCTTCCTATGTGGTTTTAACAAGAACTATCCAGAAGGTTAGATCTTTTGTTCTTTTGTCCAGTGACTTTTAGGAGGCCTTCTAGAATTGTGACTGTCTTTACCTCTCTGTCCGTAACTTCTTCATGTTATCTCAGGACCCTTATCCCATGGTCGTTCTTAAGGGAAAACAATTCTTTTTTTCCAAGGGGGCCTTGTTGGTGTGCTTGACCAGACACAGGGCTCTTGCCCACATTAGTCCAAAGTTGTTGCTGGCAGTGCTATCTGCTGTCAGGGCTAGGGGCTTTGACCAGGTCTTTTGAAGATGCACATGGGCCAAGGTAAGGATGTTGAATCACCCCTAAATGTAATGATTACTCTTCTACTATGATTGTTGGAATAAAGCAGAGTTAGGTATTCCTTAAATGTGGAAATTTAGGGAAATGCCTACTAGGTGCTAACTAAATATGTAAACTATAACAGTAATCACTAAGATAATTGACAAACTTTTAGGAATAAAGTTTGAGATGTTTCCCAGTGTTTCAGCAAGATAAAGGATTAAATTTATAAAAAATACAAATGTAAAATATGATTTATCTTTGTTTGATGTTCATGTGGGTAAAGGACTTTTTAAGCATAAAAACAAAAGTTATAAATATGCTATAGCAGTGTGAGATTCTTCATTCAGGAAAAAGTATCTCTTGAGCTTGGGTGTATCTCTGTCTCCTTTTAAACACTTCTCAAAGGTGATCCATTTGCCTTTCCTTAAAAATTTAAAGAGAAATAGTCCCACTTATGTATCTTTCTTTAGGCAGAAAGTTCTTGCCAATTGATGTATATAGTCTGAATCTTTTTCACCTAGTGTAAACCTTTTCTCTTTAATACCTGTTCTCAGTAAAAATGAAACTTGGACTTAATTCTTTTGGTTGCTCAAAAACCTACAGTTAACTCTGAGTCTCTCTTCTGGTTGAACAAACAGGGTCCTATTGCCTTTCTGGGAACTTCTGGACCCTCTCATGTCTTCCTTTTTTACTACTTAGTTTGAGTGTCCAATAGCTTGTTTTTGTACATGTTAGTGGAAATATCAAGCCTTCTTGCGAAAATAAACTGTGTTCCTAAGGTTCAAAAATAGAAATCTAATTTAATCACTGGGAATGGAAAAGAAGAGAATAAGAGTAAATATCACCCAGAACAGTTAATTCTGAACCTGTCATGTGGTCATTGTGGCCTCTAATAATGTCACACATTATATATTTCCATTAATTTTTACTTTATTTCAATCAGAAGAACACTTGGGTTTCCTTGAGTATCACTTATTCACCTGTCCCACTTAATATTCAGTTAAATGATATAGTGTTTTCCTGGTAGAAAAAAAAAATTACAGATGGATTTACCTAAATTGTTTGGTTGGATTATTTATTATCTTTTCATTATTTTATTATTATTTCATCAAGAAAAATATGTTTTATCCATCTATGAATCACTCTGCCTCTTTGGTCCCAGTTTTCTCCTTGTAAATCACAGTGATGTCTGTTATATTTTCAGATTTGAAAACATTAAGGCACAGAAAGAAAACACACACACACACATTCTCTCCCTCCCTCCCTCCCTCTGTCTTTTTCTCTTTTTCTCGCTCTTTCTCACAGAACATACACAGACACACAATGACATGTAGAGGGAAATAGAATGTCTTTTTCTCCTCCCCTGTGGTTGCTTTAACGTTTTGTCTTTATTATTGATTTCTAGGACTTTGATTATGATGTATCTTGGTGCGGTTGTTTAAACTAAGAGAGGTGTACCTAATAAAGCAGTAGTGGAGATGAAATGCAGTATTCAAGAGTAGTTGGGGATGCACAGACTTGAGGTGACTCCCAATTTCCCTGCTCTCTCGTACCTGCGCCCATATATAATTCTTATCCCTTGAGTAGAGTTGGAACCTGTGACTTGCTTATAGCCAACAGAACATGTCAGGAGTGATGTACAATAAAAACAATCTTAATAAATGTAAAATGGGAAATGGTGCTAAGTTCTCTGATGACAGTAGAATTAAATTAGTATTCCAGGTCCACATGGCTTCACTGGTGAATTCTACCAAGCATTTAGGATGAAAAAATGCCAATTACATAAAAATCCTTTGAGGAAATAGATGAAGAAATATTCCTGAATAATTTCTTAAGGCCAGTATTATCCTGATAACAAAACTAAACCAAGAAATTACAATGCAATATAGTGATATATTAGATAAATCCCGATACAAAAATACATTACAAAGTTGCAAATTGAATATAGCAGTATATAAAAGTAATACTACATCATAACCAAGTAACACTTATGCCAGGAAGGTGAGATTGGTTTAATATTATAAAATTAATCAATATACTTTACGTTGTTAATAGAACAAAGAAGAAACCCACATGATCACATCGATAATTGCAGAAAATGTATGTGAAATATTCAACACCTATTAATGATAAGAATGCTAAGTAAATTAAGAATTGAAGGAGACTTCTTTGGCCTTATCAAGGTACTTATGAGAAATTTCTGGCTAACATTTTTTGTAATGGTGATGTACTGAATATTGTTCCCTAAGATTAGAAAAGGGAAAAACTCTTCACTGTTATGTATCATTTTTCTAAAGGTCAGTATTAAGCCTGAAGATGAAATAAAGGGTTTAGATTGGAGGGAAGAATTAAAACTGTATTTGTCAATAAGTGTCTATGTAGAAACCCCAACCCAAACACCCACTTGAACTAATAAGTGAACTTTTTCTTCTAGTAAGCTCAAGGTCTCTGGTCAAATGCTTAGGTCCTTGATCCACTTTGAGTTGAGTTTTGTGCAGGGTGAGAGATAGGGGTCTAATTTCATTTTGTTACATATGGATTTCCAGTTTTCCAAGTACCATTTGTTGAAGAGGCTATCTTTTCTCCAATGTATGTTTATGGTGCCTTTGTCTAGTATGAGATAACTGTATTTATGTAGGTTTGTGTCTGTGTCTTCTATTCTGTACCATTGGTCTTCAGTTCTATTTTGGTGTCAATACCATGCTGTTTTTGTTACTGTAGCTCTATAGTATAATTTAAGGTCTGGTATTGTGATGCCTTCTGCTTCACTTTTCTCACTAGGGATTGCTTTGGCTATTTTGGGCCTCTTGTTTTTCCTAATGAATTTCATGTTTTTTCTATTTCTTTGAAGAACATCGTTGGAATTTTAATATAAATTGCATTAAATCTGTATGGCGCTTTTGGTAGTATGGCCATTTTGACAGTGTTAATTCTGCCTACCCAAGAACATGAGAGATCTTTCCATCTCTAACGTCTTGTTCAATTTCTTTCTTTAGTGTTCTGTAGTTTTCATTGTAGAGGTTTTTTGCCTCTTATTAGATTCAATCCCAAGTATTTTATTTATTTTATTTCTTGAAGTTATTGTGAATGGGATAGTTTTCCTGATTTCTCTTTCAGCTGAGTGGTCATTGGTGTATACAAACACAATTGATTTATGGGTGTTGATTTTATACCCTGCTACTTTGATGAATTTATTTATGAGTTCTAGAAGCTTTCTGGTGGAGCTTTTTGGTTTTTCTAAATACAGAATCATGTCTTTGTCAATAGGGGTAGTTTGAGCTCTTCTTTTCATATTTGTTTCCCTTTAATTTCTTTCTTTTATCTAATTGCTCTGGCTAGGGTTTCAAGGACTGTGTTGAATAGGAGGGGTGAAAGAGGGCATCCCTGTCTTGTTCCAGATTTTAGAGGTCAAGAATCAATAAGTGGGATGGTATCAACTGAAAAACTTCTTCACAGCAAAGGAAATAATCAACAACGTGAAGAGAGTATACAGAATGGGAGAAAATCTTTGCCACCTACATCTTAGAGCGTTAATCTCCAAGATATACAAAAAACTCAAAAAACTTAACACCAAAAACAAGTAAGCCAATCAATATATGGGCAAAGGAACTAAACAGGCACTTCACCGAAGAAGAAATAAGGTCAAAAATTATACAAAAAAATGTTTAACATCTCTAGCAATTAGAGATCTACATATTAAAACTACACTAAGATTCCATCACTCTCTAGTCAGAATGGCAATTATTAAGAATACAAGTAACACTGAATGTTGGTGAGGATGTGAGGGAAATGGTATACTCATACATTGCTGGTGGGATTGGAAATTAGTGCAACCACTCTGAAAAGCAGAATGGAGATTCCTCAGAAAACTTGGAATGGAACCACCATTTGACCTGGGTATCCTACTCCTTGGTTTATACCATAAGGACTTAAAAATCAGCGTACTTTAGTGACATGGCCACATCAATGTTTATAGCAGCTCAACTCACAATAGCTAAGCTCTGGAACCAACCTATGTGCCCTTCAACAGATGAATGAATAAAGAAAATGTGAGATATATATAATGGAATATTACTCAGCTTTAAAGAAGAAAGAAATTATGGCATTTTCCAGTAAATGAATGGAACTGGAGAATATTATGCTAAGTCAAGGAAGTCAGTCCCAAAAAATCAAATCCAAAGGCTAAATGTTCTCTCTGATGTGTGGATGCTAATTTATAACAAAGGGAGGGTAGGAAGGGGATGAAGAGAAGTCTATTGGATTAGACAAAAGGGAATGAAGGGAAGGGAGGGGGAGGAGAACAGGAAGGCAGTAGAATTGATCATACATAACTTTTGTGTCCTTTTATATGAACACATGACCAGGGTAACTCCATATCATGTACAACCACAAGTATAGAATCTTAATTAGAACACATTATACTGCATGTATGTATAAAATAACTCTATTGTCATGTATATCTAAAAAGAACAAATAATAAAAAAAGTGAATTTAGCAAGAAAGCAGGATATGAGACCAATGTACCAAAATCAATTGACAAATTAAATAATAACTATTTATAATAGCTTTGAAAACCATGGAATACTTAGGAATGAATTGTGAATACTTTGTGATAAATAACGTGTGTCTAAGACCTGCCAATGACAACTATTAAATATTCCTGAAAGTAAGTAGAGGTTGAAGTAACTAGAGAGATACACTAGATTAATAGACTGAAAACTGCAATATTGATATGAGGTCAGTTCTCTAAAAATTGATCTATAGATTTATCACAATCTTGATAAAAATTCAAGATTATATTTTGAGAAATTTCAATCTTACTAAAAAATTTATATGGGACTGCTAAGGATCTAGAATAGCTAAAACAATTTGAAAACAAATCAGAGAACTTATATTCCTTGTTTTCAAAACTTATAAAACCTTATCATTAGGTGAGTCGTGGTGTTTTAATATAATATTTTAAAGTCTTGCTGTTAAGTATATTGGTATTAAGTGTAGCATTGGCATCAGGATAGCTCTATGGGATAGAATACAGCCCAGAAATAGATTTGTATACCTATAATCAAGTGATTTTCATATAAGAATTAAGAGAAAGGATAATCTTTTGAATAAGTGATGTTGGTACAACTAGGCATCCATATGGGAAAAAAAGGAACCCTTACACTTATTTCACATTATACTCAAACTTCACGTTGGAATGGGTCATAGACTGAAATACAACAAAGAAAACTACAAACCATGTAGAAGAAAATATAGAAGAAAAATCTTGCAATCTTGATAAGGATATCTTAGTACACAGAAATCATAATCCCTAAAATAAAAATCAAATCAAATTGATAATTACAATTAGAAATTTCTAATTTCAATTTCAATTACAAGTGAAATATACCATTAAGAAGATGAAAAGAGAAGCAAGACAATGTGAGAATATGTTTCCACTATGTATGTTGGACAAAATACTTAAAAGTCAGAATATATAAAGATTTCTTTATAATAAGATCAACAATGCAATAAAAAATGGGTAAAAAATTTGAATAGACATCCTATAAGGGAAATAAATGATTTGCTAATTATTAAGCAGTGTCATTAATCATCTGAGAAATGCAAATTGAAACCATAATGAGATACTACTGTGAACACACTAGAATGGCTAAAATCAAAGCAACTGCAGTAAAAATTGTTGATGAGGAGATGAAGCTCCTGGAGCCCTTGGGCGTTGCTGATGGCACTGTAAAATGACACAACTACTTTGGAAAACAGTTTCATAGTTTCTAATAAATTAAACATACACATAAGTCCATTTCCATGTATTTACACAAGAGATAAGAATATATATGTTTACAAAAAGACATGCATAGATAAAGCACCTTTATTCATTTTACCTCCAAATTGGAAACTACATGTCTATCAAAAGGTAAGTGTGTAAATATTTTGTATCATATCTATGCAAAGTAATATTGTCCAGTGATAAAAATAGGAAACTATGGATACACACAACATAAATCTCAATATGCTGAGTGGTGAAGCCAAACTCAAAAGAGTCCTGGGGAGCAAATTATATTGCAGGCATGATGATTATGTCAAAACAAACCCCAGCATTATGTGTTACTATCATGCTTTAATAAAAACATTAAAATGCATATTGCTGAGTGAGAGAAGTCAGCATGCAAGACTTTATAATATTCATATATTATTTCACCATATGACACTATGAAAACAAAACAATGGAGACCATACAAAGATAATAGTTAGCAGGAATTTTGGGGAGGTGTAGGCAAAGGGTGTTGAATAGGTAAAGAAAGGGAATTTAAAATACAAAAGAGCACATGCAATCTGGTTCCATTTATATGAAACTTAGGAATGGGAAATCTGATCTATAGAGAGAAAGCAGGCCCAAGGTCTGGGGGATGGACAGACCTGACGGCCAGAGAGCACCAGTAGCCAGACTCTTCAGTGTTGTGTTAGTCAGCTTTTCAATACTGTGACCAAACAACTGACAAGGGCAATTCAGAGGAGGACAAGTTTATTTTGGCTCATGGTTTCAGAGGTCTCAGCCATCTCTATTGATCTGGGCCTGAAGTGAGGCAGAAGGGCTTGGTAGAGGAAAACTGTTCAGATCATGGCAGCCAGGAAGTGGAGAGGAGGGGTAGGAAAGGACCAGGGACTGGTATAGTCCAAGGTCACACCCCCAGTGACCTACTTCCTCAGCCACACCCACCTGCCTACACAGAGCAGTCCACTTAGCTATCAGTGGATTCTGACTGATGAGGTCTGAATCTTGCTGTTTTGGGGATCTTTCAAAACAGAAGCTTTTTTGGGAGCATATTCCAGATCCAAACCATAGGTGTGATGGAAGTGTTTTATGTTTTCATTGTCATGCTGGTTATGTGGGTGTGTACATTTGTCAAAACTCACTGACCTGTATATTTAAAATGGGAACATTTAAATTTTTAAATTTTTTTCTTTTTAATTGATTCATAGAATCATAACTATACATATTAGTAGGGTGCCATGTAATGTTTTGATACATGTATGCATTTGCAGTGTTCAAATCAGGTTAAACATATGATCTTCTCAAACATTTTTTCACTTCTTTATGACGATTTACTCAATTCTTTCTTCCAGCTTTTTATTTATTTATTTATTTATTTATTTATTTATTTATTTATTTATTTATTTATTTATTTATTTATTTATTTATTTATTTATTTATTTATAGTGGCAGGGATTGAACTCAGGGACACTCAACCACTGAGCCATACCCCCAGCCCTAGTTTGTATTTTATTTAGAGACAGAGTCTCACTGAGTTGCTTAGCACCTCACTTTTGCTGAGGGTGGCTTTGAACTCGTGATCCTCCTTCCTCAGCCTCCTGAGCCACTGGCATTACAGGCGTGCACCACTACACCCAACTCTTCCAACTTTTTAAAACATACAGTTCATTATTGTTATCCATAGTCACCTACTGTGTAATAACACATCAGAACTTTTTGCCCATTACTCTAACTTAGTATCTATTGATTATCTTCTGGATTCCCATTCTTCCTAACCTCTAACCACCATACTACACTACTCTCAATTTCTTTAAGATCAACATTTTAAAATTCCTTATGTCAGTGAGACCATAATTCACTTGTCTTTCTGTTCCTGGCCTACTTCATTTAACATAATGATCTCCAGTTCCATTTACCTTGTTGCAAATGGAAATTTACCTTGTTGCAAATGTTTTTTCTCCACCTAAGTAAGATTCTTGTGTGTGTATGTACCACAGTTTCTTCACACATTCATCAGTTGATGGACACTTAGGTTGTTTCCATTTATTGGCTATTGTGAATAGTGCTGCAGTAAACATCTGAGTGCAGATGTCTCTTCAATGTGCTGATTTCATTTCCTTTTGATAAATACCTAATAGTAGGATTGCTGGATCATGTGGTGACTTTATTTTTAATCTTTTGAACCGTCTCCATATCTATAGTGGCTGTGCTAATTTATATTTATATAATTTATAACAGTGGTGTACATGGGCTACCTTTTTTCCCACATCCTTGCCAGCACTTGTTATTTTCAGTCTTTTTGTAATAGGCATTTTTATTGAGGTGAGGTGATATTTCATTATGGTTTCTATTTGCATTTTCCTCCTGATTAGCAATAATGAGCATTTTCTCATATATCGTTGGCCATTTGTACATCTTCTTTTGAGAAATGTCTATTTAGTTCTATTGCCTAGTTTTTATTTTTTATTTTTATGAAAAATAAAGGTTTGTTTAGCCCATAGGTTTGAATTTCAAATGAATATCAGACAGCCCTGTTGTTTTGGCCTATGGTTAGGAGAGCGGATAGCACCACAGCATGGCAAGAGTACATGTAGGAGCAAGTTGATCACATCTCACACCAGAAAGCAGAGAGATCTGGGTGAGGTTACACTTTACCTTTTTATTATAATCTTCTCATGAGAACTAACCAGATTTCCATGAGAATATACTTCAGTCCCTTTCAAGGGCCTGCCTCTAATCACTTAAACACTTCCCATTAGACCCCACCTCTTAAAGGTCCACATCATCTTCCAATATTGCCAACTCCCAACACATAGATCCTTAGGAGATATCCAAATCCAAATCGCAGCAGTGATCAAATGCAAAATTATTGAGTTTTCCGGAAAAGACAGGCAAATTAGGTCCATTTTTGTGTAGTCATTGCAGGTGATCAGGATGTCAATGGCTTATTAATCATGGTATTTAGTTTTATTAGTGGAACCGATGAAGGGACTTCTTTTTGAAGAGCATATATGTATCTTCATTGCTGCTGGTTGTGGGGGTGACCATCTGTGTTGGCTATTTGGCTTAATCCAGAGGTAAGAACAACATCTCATATCTTAAGGACAGAATGCTATTGCCTAGTTTTTAACTGGTTTTTTTTTTTTTTATTATTTTTATTTTGCTATTGGGTTTTTAGAGTTCTTTATAAATACTGGATTGATCCCCTGTCAGCTATATAGTGTGGTATCTAACTTTTCATTATTGTGACAGAATACCTGAGATAATGAACTTATAAAGAAGAAAAGTTTATTCTGGCTGGTAGTTCCAAAAGCTTTTGTTCATGTTGCTTGGCCTGTTGCTTTGGGCCTGTGATGCACAATACATTGTGGTGGGAACATGTGGCAGAGCAGGCCTGTTCACCTCATAACAACTGAGAAACCAAGAGAAAATAGGAAGGTCTCAGGTCCCAATATTCCCTTTAAACTACACTCCCAGTGACCTAAATTCCTTCCACCAGACCACACCTCCTAAAGGTTCCATCACCTCCCAATAGCACATAAACTGGGGATCAAACTTTTAACACATGGGCCTCTGAGGGACATTCAAGATCCAAACTATAGGATATAGTTTGCCAGTATTTTTTCCTGATCTATAAGTTGTTTCTGCACACTGTTGATTATTTTGCTGTGCAGAACCTTCTTAGTTGATGTAATTTTTCTTACTTGTTTTGCTTTGGTTTCCTTTTGCTTGCTTTTGGGGCCTTATCCAAAAACTCCTTGTTCATTCTGATGTCCTGAATCATTTTACCTATATTTTCTTCTAGAAGTTTCATAGTTTTGACTCTTATATTTAATCCATTTTGAATTGATTTTTGTAACTGAGTTCTAGTTTCCTTCTTCTGAATGTGGATATCCAATTTTCCTAGCACCCTTTATTGAAAAGACTCCCTTTTTTCCCATGTTAATTGTCAGCTGGCTGTATACAGATGGCATGGGTTTACTTCTAGGCTCTCTGTTATGTTCCATTGGTCTGTGAGTCTGTTTTTATGCCAATATCATGGTGTTTTGATTATTGTAGCTTTGCATTGTATGTTTTGCAGTCAGGTAGGTAATGCCTCTAGCTTTGTTCTTTTTGGCTTGAGAGTTTTTTCTATTCAGGATTTTTGTGGTTTTATATAGAATTCTGTGAAGAATGTGTTTGGTATTTTGATAGGGATTGCATTGAATACGCAAATTGTTTGGGTACTATGGGTATTTTAACAATATTTATTCCTCCAATCCATGAACATTTAATGTCTTTCTACTCTTTAAGTATCTTTTCAACTTTTTCATTAGAGCTTCATCATTTTCATTGTAGAAATCTTTCACCTCTTTGGTTATTTTGTTCCTACATTATTAATTAATTAATTTATTTTTGTAGCTATTGTGAATAAGATTGCTTTCTTGATTTTTATTTCAGATAATTTGCTGTTGTCATATAGCAATGCTATTGATTTTCACATGTTGACTTCATATCCTTTAACTTTGCTGAGTCTATCATTTATGAATTCTAATAGTTTTTGAGGTTTTCTCTATATAAGATCATGTCATCTGCAATCAGTGAACATTTGACTTCTTTTCCAATTTGACTGCCACTTATTTATTTATCTATCTTGCCAGTTGCTCTGGCTGGGACTTCCAGCACTATATTGAATAAAAGTGGTGTAAGTGGGCATCCTTATCTTGTACCAGATCTTAGAGGAAAAACCTATCATCTTTCCCCTATTCATTATAATATTAGCTATTTACTTATTGTAAATGGCCTTCACTATGTTGAGGAATATTCCTTTTTTGCCTAATTTGCTCAGCATTTTTATCATGAAGTGATGTTGAATTTGATCAAATGCCTTTTCTGTATTGAAATGTATTTGTTTCTTTCCTTCAGTCTTCTGTTGTGATGTGTCATGTTAACTGATTTGCATATATTGTTCCATTGTTGGATCTGTGGGATGCATAACACTTGATCATGGTGAACAATTTTTTAAAATGTGCTTGCTGATGGGTTCAGTTTGCTAGTGTTTTATTGAGCATTTTGGCATCTGTATTCATCAAGGACATTGGTCTGTAATTTTTTTTGTTTCTTTTTTTGTTAGTTCCTTATCTGATTTTGGTATTGGGTAATGCTGCCCTTGTAGAATATATTTAGAAGAATTTCTTTCTGTTCTCTTTTTTGGAATAAATTAAAGAAGAATGGCATTTAGTTCTTCTTTTAACTGGTAGATTTCAACAGTGAAGCCATCGGGTTGTGGGCTTTTCTTTGATGGGAGACTTTGTTACTGATTCAGTTCTTGGCTTGTTATTGGTCTGTTAAGGTTTTCTCTCTATTCATGCATTGGACCTGGGAAGGTGCATGAATCTAGGAACCTGCCCTTTTCTTCCAGGTTATGGAATTGGCATATAGTTGTTTCCATAATCTCCAATAATCTCCAGTGTGTTCCTGGTGTCAGTTGTAATGTCTCCCTTTTCATCTCTGATTTTAGAGTCTTCTCTCTCTTTTTCTTAGTCTTGCTTAGGGTTTATATACTTCGCTATCTTTTCAAAGAACCAGCTCTGTCTTGTTTTTTTTTTTTTCTCCAAGGTAGGGATCTCGCTTCATATATTTCTGCTGTGATCTTGACTATTTCTTTTCTTCCACTAATTTTGGGTTTGGTGTGTTGTTTTTCTATTGCCTTCAGATGCAGCAACAGGTTGTTTATTTGTGATCTTTCTGCTCCTCTGACCTGGGCTCTGATTGCTATAAACTTCCCTCAGTGCTGCTTTTGCTATAACTCACAGCCTTTGATGTGTCACTCCTCATTTTGATTAGTTTTAAAAATTTTTAAAATTTCCTTCTGGTGCTCTTCCTCAATCACTGGTTATTCAAAAGTAAGTGATTTAGTTTCCCTGTCTTTGTTTATTTTCCACAGTTTTTCTTGTTATTGATTTCTAATTTTATTGTGTTGTGGGCAGAAAATATACTTGATAGTTAAATTTTAAAAATTTGTTGAGACTTATTTTGTGACCTATCATCTACTTTTGACATTTTAAACCTGGGATATCCTTAACTCAAGATATTTTACTCAAATGAGCAGTCATGGATAAGCATGAAAAATTAGCTGCAAGAGTGGTGTGTTCATCATGACTTTGCTAATACTATTAACTTCAATCAGTGGAGGAAGGAAAGACTGTATAGAGGGAAAAGAGGGGTGGGAGGGGTGGGGGGGGAAGGAAAAAAAATAACAGAATGAATCAAACAACATTACCCTATGTAAATTTATGATTACACAAATGGTATGCCTTGATTCTGTGTACAAACAGAGAAACAATATGTATCCCATTTGTTTACAATTAAAAAAAAAAAAAAAACTTTAATCCCAGGATCACAAGTTCGAGGCCAGCCTCAGCAATTTAGCAAGGCCTTAAGCAACTTAGCAAGAACCTGTCTTTAAATTAAAAATGATTTGGGAATACAACCCAGAGGCAAAACACCCCTGCGATCAATCCCCAGCACTCCCTCCCATCCCCCCAAAACAAAACTTTGCCACTGTAAAGCAACAAACAAACAAACAACTAATAACTTTAAATAGCTTAACATATCAGATTTGGGTAAATAAGTAGTGGTATTTCATATTCAATTGAAAGGAAATATAATATTATTCAATGATTGTATTAAATCTAAACAAATTCCCATTTTATATATCAGAATAAAAGAGGAGATTGGGCAGGGAATTAAAAACACAAACAGATATGTAAAACAAAATGAAGGCAGATGTAGATACTAGAAAAGAGAGTAAAAAAAAATAATCCACAAAATTATCATTTTTAAAAGGCAAGCTGTTCATTTGTTGACTGTAAGCAAGGTCATTCCAAAGTGGAATGGTGAAATCACGGCTCGGGTGGGGAACCAGGCACGCGGGCTGCTGCTTCTAGAAGAACGCGTGGGAGGCAGTAGCTTGCTTTGGTGGAATTAAAAGCAGCAGAGCTCAGGTGCCTGGTGCCCACTTTTACAGGATAAAACAGAAAGGAAAGACGAGCTTATAAAGGTGTAGGTCCCCTAATTCCTTGGAGCACAGAGGGCTGGCAGAGGAGGTGGAAGACTGGAAATGCAACAGGGCTGCGATGAGCACGATGGCCAGAGAACTCGGCTGGTTGCAATGGATCACTGAGTGATCTCTGTGGTGATCAGACAGGAGCCCACAGAACCTCAGAGCAGTTAACGGACAAAGGAATACACGGCGCCTGTGACGTACATACACACCTACCAGTCTTTCCTGGAACCGGGTCATCTCATTTTGAGGAAATGGTTGTTGACTGACTTTACCTTTCAGAGAAAAGTGCGTTCCTCTTGTGCAGCTTGCATTTTCATCATTTGGGACAGGTCATTGTCAGGTGTCAACTATGACCTCGCTGGGGTTTCCATGGTATTCCCACACATTTCTTACTGTTTGTCTTCCACCTCACTTTGTAATGGCTGTGTTAAACTTCTTAAGAACAAGATTTTTGTCTTACTAAGTTTTGGTTTCTCCCATCCTAGCATACACCTAGCTCATTTCATGCTCTTTGCAAATGTTGGTTGAATAAATGCGTTAATGATTTCCAAAGGTGTATTTCCAGAGTTGACCCTACCTTCCAGTGCTTTTTATCTCCATCTGCCTATTGAATATTTTCATGAGTGTGCTTTCCATCTTTCACGAACCCAAAAGCTCACCTTCCAAGACAAACCAATAGCTACTTCTGGTGGCTCCAGTATTTTTCAAGAGGGCTGTGAAGCTACAGTTTCTCATTTCTTTGTCCATAATTGCATTCTCTTAGCAACCTGTTTAAAAAAAATTTTTTTTTTAATGCAGATTTCATAAGGGTCAAATCATGGCTTTCAAACTGACTTAGGGAAATTGAAATCAAACAATGAATGTCTCATGAGAAGACAAATATGATGAAGACTGATAAAAACAGTGCATTTAAAAACTAGCATGTGGTGTGTAGCAAAAAAGATTTGTTGAGGGGACTATAGAAGACTAGGAGAGTGTGGATGTCTCTCCCCAAGTGTCGAATTTTACTGTATGTCCTTCAGTTATTTATAGTAAGAATAGAATTTTATCATTGACATCATAGAGTATTCATAATGCTGTTATTTTTTAAATTTTTAAATTTGTTCTTGTTAGTTATATATAGTTTGTTAGTAGAATGCACTTTGACACATTGTACATAAATGGAGTGTAACTTCTCATTCTTCTGATTGTACATGATGTAGAGTTACACAGGTCATGTAATCATATATGCACATAGGGTCATAACGTCCATTTCATCCTACTATCATTCCATTCGCTGTACCCCCTCCCTTCCCTTCACTCCCCTCTGTGTAATCTATAGTACCTCTTTTCTCCACCTCCCTTATTATTAATTAGTATCTAGACATCAGAGAAAACATTTGGACTTTGGTTCTTTGGGATTGGCTTATTTTGCTTAGCATGACATTCTCTATTTCCATCCAATTACCGGCAAATGCCATAATTTTGTTCTTCTTTAAGACTGAGTAATAGTCCATTGTCCAAAATTTCTTTATTCATTCATTTGTTGAAGGGTACCTAGGTTGGTTCCATAGCTTGGCTATTGTGAATTGAGCTGCTATAAACATTGATGTGGCTGTGTCACTGTAGCATGCTGATTTTAAGTCCTTTTGGTGTAAACTGAGGAGTGGGATAGCTGGGTCAAATGGTGTTTCCATTCCAGTTTTCAGAGAAATCTCCATACTGCTTTCCAGGGTGGTTGCAGCAATTTGCAGTCCCACCAGCAATGTCTGAGTGTACCTTTTCCCCCACATCCTTGCCGATATTTATTGTTGCTTGTTGTCTTGATAATTGCCATTCTGACTGAAGTGAGATGAAATCTTAGTTTCTTTTTCTTTTTTTTTTTTTTTTTTTTTTTGCGGTGCTGGGGATTGAACCCAGGGCCTTGTGCTTGCAAGGCAAGCACTCTATCAACTGAGCTATCTCCCCAGCCCTTAGAGTAGTTTTGATTTGCATTTCTCTACTTGCTAGAGATGTCGAACATTTTTTCATGTTTGTTGATCAATTGTATTTTTTCTTCTGTGAAGCGTCTGTTCAGTTCCTTAGCCCCTTTACTGATTGGGTTATTTGTTTTTTTGGCATAACACCATCTTAATCCACATGTGACCCTTTGTTCCCTTAGACCTTTCACCAGTTCTTTTTTTTTTTTTTTAAACAAGAAGTTTATTTAAACAAGACGCTTGACTTGAAGGGAAAACTATCTAGGAATCTTTTTTTTTTTTAAAGAGTAATTTACCTCTACTTAAAGACAGATTGCCCTGCATGTAACAGCTATGTACAAAAAAGTTATAAAATTGTCCTTGGTTTTACAATGATAAATGAAAAACATTAAAATTCTCCAATTGAACAAGGTATGCAAGGATTTTTATGTTGTTCAGGTTTTGTTTTGTTTTGTTTTTTTGTCAAAACAGTGAGAGCAAAATAACTTACTGGAATATAAAGATAAGAGCTGAATGAGCATGCCACTAATGGAGAAAGGGGATGATTTCACAGAACCAGTATTTTTGCCCATCCCATCTCCATTTGATGTCAATCAAAACATATCATTGGCCATTTAGTTTAAAAAAAAATGCAATATGCTTGTGCACATACACCAGTTACTTTATGTACAATAAAGGAATGGGGAAGGGGAAAATGAAAGAATAGAGAAAACTATACTGTAGTAGTCAGGATGTGGTGGAACCAAATTGCAGTTTTCTAATTAAGAATGTATTCTTGGTCTGTAGGAACAGAGTTCTGAAGTAAAGTAGCAGGTTCCCTTTTTAGTAGACACCTCCTGTCTGCTGCTGGAACACATCAATTGTATCTTCATCCTCCATTTCCAACTGTGCAGGTGTGTCTGTTTCATTAATTGGCTGCCCATCAAATCGGAATCTGATCTGCCTCATCCACAAACCCTCTCGTTCACAATAGGCTTTCATTAGTTTACTAAGTGGTGTATGCCTCTTAAACTGCACCACAGAACCATTCTGCCCCGCCACCTTCAAGTTAATATGATCGCTGTTCTCAGTCTTGACTCCTTCCTTGGGCTTTTTGATGGCCATGGCGAGCCCCGGAGTCTCCTCAGCTGCTGCTTCACAAAAGAGGTACCAGGTCTGCACCAAACGAGCACACAAGCAGCTCCAGGAGCGGCAGAAGAAGGAGGCGACAGTGGTGGACAAGGGAGAGGCTGCACGCCTCCAGTTCTCTTTTAAACAATTTTTTTACACTTTTTAACAATCTCAAATTTATAAAACAGTTACAAGTACAGTCTAAGAACTTGTTTTTCCCCCTGAACCATTTGGAAGTGAGTTGCTGATCCGATACCCTATTACCCCTGAATATTTCTGTGTGTTCTCTGTACAAACCAGATTATTCTCCTACAGGATCCAAATGCAAGCATAAAAATCAAGGAAGTGATACTGATTAGTTATTATTAGATTTCTTTGAAGTTTGCTAATTATCCCAGAGTGCCTCGTTTTTTGGTTTGTCTGATGTGGTCTTGTGATTAGCCTCAGGTTGTGTGTTTTTGGCAGGTTGCAGCAGACACAAGGCTGTGTTCTTCTCACTGCACCCTTCGGGCGATGCCCATTCTCCTTCAGTTGTTGGTGATGGACATTTTGCCCACTTAAGATGGTAGCTGTCAGGCATCTCCACAGTGCAGTTACTAATACCTTTGAAAAATATGTAAGTAACCTTTCCCACACTGAACTTTCAGTTGATTTATTGATATCAGTGTGGACTTATGACTTATATTTTATTCATTGGGTTATAAGTTTTTGTGTGTCTGCTTCACATCAAACCCAGGGTCTTGCACATGCTATGTAAGCACTGAGCTAATTGCCCAGCCCTGGGTTATTATAATTTTTCACTCTGATTTGCAAACTGTCCCAGACTTGACTGGTTGAGGAGGCCCCTCAAGTTGACTCCTGTGTCCTTTTGCCTCATCCCCACAATTTTTGGAGAACTTTCTTGGGTTTTGGCACCACAGTCTCATATTGCATATTCTTTCCGCAGTCCTGGAATCAGCCATTTCTTCTAGAATTATCGACTCCTTCGAGTAGAGATTATTTGGAAGCCAAGATCTAGGTGCTGCATGTGCTTGCTGTTGGGGTGTTGCTCATAGGAAGAACAAAATTCTGAAACAGCACTTTAAAAAGTAACTCTGAAGCAGGGTGAAATGGCGCATACCTGTAATCCCAGCTACTGGGGAGGCTGGGGCAGGAAACTTGCAAAGTTCAAAGCTAGTTTCAACAATTTATTGATGCCCTGTTTCAAAATATAAAAGAGGGTGTGGTGGGATGTAGCTCAGTGGTGGAGTGCCCTGGCTTAATCCCCAGTAACAGCAAAAAATTAAAGAGAAAATTAAATAAAAAGTAATTCTGCAATTTGTTTTCTAAACTTCCACCACAAATACTGCTTGAGTAGAGGACTGTGATTAAATCGGCAGAACACAGAATAATACAGCAGACACCTGCGTGGCCACACAGTCGGCATTGTCGCAGTGATCCCTGTGTGTAGCATTCTCTGGATCCCACTGCAGAGGTGTTGGGTTGTTCAGTTTCCATGTCTTACTACTTCTAGCAGATTGCTTTCCAGAGGGTTGCAGTTTAACCCTCCTTTGTAATTTGGCCCATATGACCACTTCCTTACAGTGCTTGGTTTCATCAGGCTTTTTCATTTTTCAAATCCAATGTTTGTAAAAAGGAGTCTTTCTGCTTTTCATTGGTTATGTGGGGTCTTTTTTTTTTTATTGGGTCAGATTCTTCTTCTATCATTCATCCACTTGTTTCTTTTGATTTTTCTTTTCTGTTTTTCTAAAAATATATTCTGGGTATTAGTCCTTTGTATGTTATGTCTTACTAATATCGTTTCATGGTCTATGACTTGTCTGTTTTGATTTTTTTATCAAAAGATAAAGAACTTTTATGTTTTATTTCAGTCAAATTAATATGCCTCCTATTTTAAAAATCTCTATCTTTCTGTCATAAAGATATTGTGTACTTCTAAATTTGGAAGATTTTTCTTTTTTACATATTTATGTTTTTAATTTCTCTTAACTCATTTACTTTTTTTAAATTCATTTTTATTGTAAACAAATGGATACATCTGGTTTCTCTGTTTGTACATAAAGTAGAGGCATACCATTTGTGTAATCATATATTTACCTAGGGTAATAGTTTTTGAATCATTCTGTTATTTCCCCCCCACCCCTCCCACCTCTCTTATCCCTCATAGAGTCCCTCCTTCCTCCATTCTTGCCCCCTTCCCATCCCCTATATGTGTCATCATTCATTTATCAGTGAGATCATTTGTCCTTTGGTTTTTTGAGATTGGCTTATCTCACGTAGCATGATATTCTCCATTTCCTGCAAATGCCATAATTTTATTATTCTTTATGGCTGAGTAATATTCTATGGTATATATATACCACAGTTTCTTTATCTATTCATCAACTGAGGGGCATCTAGGTTGGTTCCATAGTCTGGCTATTGTGAATTGAGCAGCTATGAACATTGATGTGATGTGGCTGTATCTCTGTAGTATGCTGATTTTAAGTCCTTTGGGTATAGGCCAAGGAGTGGGATAGCTGGGTCAAATGGTAGGTCCATTCCAAGTTTTCTAAGGAATCTCCACACTGCTTTCCATAGTGGCTGCACTAATTTGCAGCCCCACCAGCAATGTATGAGTGTACCTTTTTCCCCACATCTTCTCCAACACCTATTGTCACTTGTATTCTTGATAATCGCCATTCTAATTGGGGTGAGATGGAATCTTAGGGTAGTTTTGATTTGCATTTCTCTTATTACTAAAGATGGTGAACATTTTTTCATATGTTTGTTGATTGCTTGTAGATCTTCTGTTAAGTGTCTGTTCACATCCTTAGCCCATTTGTTGATTGGGTTATTTGTATTCTTCATGTAAAGATTTTTGAGTTCTTTATATATTCTGGAAATTAGTGCTCTATCTGAAGTATGAGTGGCAAAGATTTTCTCCCACTCTGTAGGCTCTCTCTTCACATTGCTGATAGTTTCCTTTGCTGAGAGAAAGCTATTTAGTTTGAATCTATCCCAGTTATTGATTCTTGCTTTTATTTCTTGTGCTATGGGAGTCCTGTTAAGGAAGTCTGATCCTAAGCCAGCAAGTTGAAGATTTGGACCTACTTTCTCTTCTATAAGATGCAGGGTCTCTGGTCTGATTTCAATATCCTTGATACATTGTGAGTTGATTTTTGTGCAGGGTGAGAGATAGAGGTTTAGTTTCATTCTGTTGCGTATGGATTTCCAGTTTTCCCAGCACCATTTGTTGAAGAGGCTATCTTTTCTCCATTGCATATTTTTGGCACCTTTGTCTAGTATGAGAAAATTGAATTTATTTGGGTTTGTGTCTGTGTCCTCTATTCTGTACCATTGATCTACCTGTCTATTTTGGTGCCAATACCATGCCATTTTTGTTACTATTGCATTGTCATATAGTTGAAGGTCTGGTATTGCGATACCCCCTGCTTCACTCTTCCTGCTAAGGACTGCTTTAGCTATTCTGGGTTTCTTATTCTTCCAGATGAATTTCATAATTGCTTGCTCTATTTCTGTAAGGTACGTCATTGGGATTTTAATTGGAATTGCATTGAATTTGTATAGCACTTTAGGTAGTATGGCCATTTTGACAATATTAGCTGGGTTCTTTAATTTTAGAGTTTCATGAAAGTAGAATCACACAGTACAGATACTTTGTATCTAGATTCTTTTGCTTAACACAATGTTTTTGACATTCCTTCTTGTAGGTGCACCTTCTAGTGGTTTGTTATATTTTATTGCTGAACTATTACATGGATATACACCATGATTTATTTATGTATTAACCTGTTTAGGGGATGTGGATTGGATGCAGCTTTAGACTATTGTGAATAAAGTTTCTGTGAACATCCATGTAAAGTCTTTACATGAACATTTATGTTTACTTCTTTTGCTAAATAACTAGAAGTGTAAACATACGGTAAATGTGTGTTTACTTTCACGTGAAAGTGACAAACTGTTTTCTGAAGTAGTCATACCATTTTACATTTCCATTAGTGATGGGTGAGGTTTCAGCAGATCCACTTCCTTGCGAACCCTGTCATTGTCAGTCTTTGTAGTTCAGTCTTTACATTTCAGCCCCTTTAAGTGGATGTAGTGGTATAGCTCTCTGGTTTTAATTTGCATTTTTCTGATGACTAGTAATATTGATCTTTTTTATTAGCTCAATGACCATTCATTTATTTTCTTTTGTAGAATGTGTTTGAACTTCTGCCCATTTTTAAAATTATTTTGTTTGTTCTATTATTGAGTTGTGAGACTTACTTTCTGATACAAGTCCTTGTTAAGAATATGTTTTAGAGAGGTTTTTCAAGATGGCGGCCTAGAGGGTGGCTGCATCATGTTGCTCCAGGACTCAGGATTCAAAAGAGGAGATATTGAGAGACTTGGGACCAACTCAAAGCAGCCGGGTGGGTCTCTCACGTTGGGGAGGAGTCCCGGATGGGACGGTGGTTCCGGAGCGCAGGGAACTTTGTGAAGTAGAGCTGCCGGTGAGACGCCCCTCCCTCCACTGGAGCAGTGAACTCGGACAACTGGGAGCGTCGTAGAGGAGGCCGCTCAGCACAGCGCTGGGACTCGGAGCAACCACTGGGGCTCCGGTGGCTGCCCGGGGGAGGGGCAGCGGGGAGAGCTGTGTTTACTCAGAACACCGGGGCCTGCCCTGAGGAGGAGGAGGAGCACGGCCGCTTGGATTCGGAGTGACTGTACCGGAGCTGCAGGCGGTTGCCGGATGGGGAGCTGCGTGGCAAGCTGTTTGGACTCAGAAGGACTGCTTCTGAACCCTGGGGCCTGCCCTGAGGATGAGGAGGAGGAGGAGTGCGGCCGCTTAGGGGCGGAGCGAAGGTTCCAGGACTGCGGGCAGAATCTCTGAGGAGGGGCAGCCTAAGGAGATTCATCTGCGAAGGGTGAGGTTCCCAGGCACAGGAGGTGGGGCCGGGCCCCTGGGAACTTTGCAGACGAAGGCAGCCCAGCCCAGGCGGTAGCTGTAAATTGAGGGGAACCTCTAGGAGGGAACTGACCAGCGAGACCTCCCCACCGGGTGAGTCTTCCCTGCCGGGTGAGGTTTCACCACAAGGATGGTAAAACCAGAGACTCAGGCCCAAACAGGCCTTGCCTCAGCCCGCAGCCTAGTTCCCCTTTGGATGACCATTGGTCAAAAAGTGGAGGCACCTCTGCCCACTAGCAGGGAATATACCCCACCTGAAGGCCACCACTCCTAGAGAGGCAGCATCCTTGTGGAGCACCGCATTTTCAACTTCCTCCAAGACTTCAGCCTACTGAAGGCTAAGAGGGGATATATGTAGAAATCTTCAGGGACATTGTAAGTCAATAGAGGAAATCTGCAATATCTCAGCGGTCCACTGATACCTGAACAATATGAGAAAACAAGGAAAGAAAATGCTACAAACAAATCTAGATGTTACATCAATAAAACCCAATGACAGCATGGCAGAAGAAATCACAGAAAAGGAGTTCAGAATGTACATAATTAAAATGATCAGAGAAGCAAACGATGAGATGAAAGAGCAAATGCATGCACTGAATGATGAGATGAAAGAGCAAATGCAGGCATTGAATGATCGCACCAATCGACAGTTAAAAGAGCAAAAACAGGAAGCAAAAGATCATTTCAATAAAGAGTTAGAGATATTGAAAAAAAACCAAACAGAAATCCTTGAAATGAAGGAAACAATAATCCAAATTAAGACCTCCATAGAAAGCATATCCAGTAGGATAGAACACCTGGAAGACAGAACCTCAGACATTGAAGACAAAATATTTAACCTTGAAAACAAAGTTGAACAAACAGAGAAGATGGTAAGAAATCATGAACAGAATCTACAAGAACTATGGGATATCATGAAAAGGCCAAATTTAAGAATTATTGGGATTGAGGAAGGCCTAGAGAAACAAACCAAAGGAATGAACAATCTATTCAATGAAATAATATCAGAAAATTTCCCAAATCTGAAGAATGAAATGGAAAATCAAGTTCAAGAGGCTTATAGGACTCCAAATACACAAAATTACAACAGACCCACACCAAGGCACATTATAATGAAAATACCTAACATACAAAATAAAGACAGAATTTTAAAGGCTACAAGAGAAAAGAACTAAATTACATTCAGGGGGAAACCAATACGGATATCAGCAGATTTTTCAATCCAGACCCTAAAAGCTAGAAGGGCCTGGAACAACATTTTTCAAGCCCTGGAAGAAAATGGATGCCAACCAAGAATCTTATACCCAGCAAAACTTACCTTCAAATTTGACGATGAATTAAAATCCTTCCATGATACAC
Source organism: Sciurus vulgaris (assembly GCF_902686455.1). Taxonomy (NCBI): domain Eukaryota; kingdom Metazoa; phylum Chordata; class Mammalia; order Rodentia; family Sciuridae; genus Sciurus; species Sciurus vulgaris. Next base: position 122,814,715 of record NC_136466.1, read on the forward strand.
AAAAGCTAAAAGAATTTACAAAAAGAAAGCCAGCATTACAGAACATTCTCAACAAAATATTCCATGAGGAAGAGATGAAAAACAAAGAAGCAAATCAGCAAAGGGAGGAATTATCCTAAAGGAATTGTCAAATAAAGGAGGAACCAAGTCGTGTCAAATAAATAAATAAATAAAATTTAAAAAATGAACCAAATGACTGGGAAACCAAATCATATCTCAATAATAACCCTGAATGTTAATGGCCTGAATTCATCAATCAAAAGACATAGACTGGCAGATTGGATTAAAAAGAAAGATCCAACAATATGTTGCCTGCAAGAGACTCACCTCATAGAAAAAGATACCCATAGACTAAAGGTGAAAGGATGGGGAAAAACATACCATGCGCATGGACTCAGCAAAAAAGCTGGAGTATCCATCCTCATTTCCGATAGTATGGACTTCAAGCCAAAGTTAGTCAGAAGGGATAAAGAAGGTCATTTCATACTGCTTAAGGGAAGCATAAATCAGCAAGATATAACAATCATAAACATCTATGCCCCAAACAGTGGCTCATCCATGTATGTCAAACAAATCCTTCTCAATTTCAGAAACCAAATAGACCATAACACAATAATACTAGGTGATTTTAACACGCCTCTCTCACCACTGGACAGATCTTCCAGATAAAAATTGAACAAAGAAACCATAGATCTCAATAACACAATCAATAATTTAGACTTAACGGACATTTATAGAATATACCATTGAACCAAGAGCGAATACACTTTCTTCTCAGCAGCACATGAATCCTTCTCTAAAATAGACCATATATTCTGCCACAAAGCTAATGTTAGCAAATACAAGAAGATAGAGACACTACCATGTATTCTATCAGACCATAATGGATTGAAGTTAGAAATAAATGAAAGAGTAAAATACAGAAACTATGCCAACATCTGGAGATTAAACAATATGCTATTATATGATGAATGGATAACAGAAGATATTAGGAAGGAAATTAAAAAATTCTTAGAGGTAAATGAGAACAAAGAAACATCATATCAAAATCTCTGGGACACTATGAAAGCAGTACTTAGGAGGGAAATTTATTTCATGGAGCGCATTTAATAAAAGAAGTAAAACTCAACAAATAAATGACCTAACACTACAGCTCAAAGCCCTAGAAAAAGAAGAGCAGACCAGCACCAAAAGAAGTAGAAGACAGGAAATAGTTAAACTCAAGAGCTGAAATCAATGAAATTGAAACAAAAGAAACAATACAAAAAATTGACAAAATAAATAGTTGGTTCTTCGAAAAAATAAACAAAATTGATAAACCTTTAGCCACACTAACAAAGAGAAGACGAGAGAAAACCCAAATCACTAAAATTTGGAATGAACAAGGAAATATCACAACAGTATTGAAATACAAAACATAATTAGAAGCTATTTTGAAAATCTATACTCCAACAAAATAGGAAATTTCGAAGACATCAACAGGTTTCTAGAGACATATGAATTGCCTAAACTGAACGAGGAGGACATAAACAATTTAAATAGACCAATTTCAAGTACTGAAATAGAAGAAGTCATCAAAAGCCTACCAACAAAGAAAAGTCCGGGACCAGATGGGTTCTCAGCCAAGTTCTACAAAACCTTTAAAGAAGAGCTCATTCCAATACTTCTCAAAGTATTCCATAAAATAGAAGAGGAGGGAACCCTCCCAAACTCGTTCTATGAAGCCAATATCACACTGATACCTAAACCAGACAGAGATACATCGAGGAAAGAAAATTTCAGACCAATATCCTTAATGAACATGATGCAAAAATTCTCAACAAAATTTTAGCAAATCGCATACAAAAACATATTAAAAAGATAGTGCACCATGATCAAGTGGGTTTCATCCCAGGGATGCAAGGTTGGTTCAACATCCGGAAATCAATAAATGTAATTCACCCTATCAATAGACTTAAAGTCAAGAATCACATGATTATTTCAATAGATGCAGAAAAAGCATTTGATAAAATACAGCACCCCTTCATGCTCAAAACACTAGAAAAAATAGGGATAGTGGGAACATTCCTTAACATTGTAAAGGCCATTTATGCTAAGCCCATGGCCAATATCATTCTAAATGGTGAAAAACTGAAAGCATTCTCCCTAAAAACTGGAACAAGGCAGGGATGCCCTCTTTCACCACTTCTATTCAACATCGTTCTTGAGACTCTAGCCAGAGCAATTAGACAAACCAAAGAAATTAAAGGGATATGAATTGGAAAAGAAGAACGCAAACTATCCCTGTTCGCTGATGACATGATTATATATTTAGAGGAACCTGGAAATTCCACCAGAAAACTCTCAGAACTCATAAGTGAATTCAGTAAAGTAGCAGGTTACAAGATCAATGCTCATAAATCCAATGCATTTTTATACATAAGTGATGAATCTTCAGAAAGAGAAATTAGGAAAACTACCCCATTCACAATAGCATCAAAAAAAAAATAAAATACTTGGGAATCAATCTCACAAAAGAGGTGAAAGACCTCTACAATGAGAACTATAGAACACTAAAGAAAGAAATTAAAGAAAACCTTAGAAGATGGAAAGATCTTCCATGTTCATGGATAGGAAGAATTAATATTGTCAAAATGGCCATACTACCTAAAGTGCTATACAAATTCAATGCAATTCCAATTAAAATCTCAATGACGTACCTTACAGAAATAGAGCAAGCAATTATGAAGTTCATCTGGAAGTATAAGAAACCCAGAATAGCTAAAGCAATCCTTAGCAGGAAGAGTGAAACAGGGGGTATTGCAATACCAGATCTTCAACTCTACTACAAAGCAATAGTAACAAAAACAGCATGGTATTGGTACCAAAATAGGAAGGTAGATCAATGGTACAGAATAGAGGACACGGACACAAACCCAAATAAATACAATTTTCTCATACTAGACAAAGGGGCCAAAAATATGCAATGGAGAAAAGATAGCCTCTTCAACAAATGGTGCTGGGAGAATTGGAAATCCATATGCAACAGAATGAAACTCAACCTCTATCTTTCCATGCATGAAACTCAACTCAAAATGGATTAATGACCTCGGAATCAGACCAGAGACCCTGCAGATTATAGAAGAAAAAGTAGGTCCAGATCTTCAACATGTCGGCTTAGAACCAGACTTCCTTAACAGGACTCCCATAGCACAAGAAATAAAAGCAAGAATCAATAACTGGGATAGATTCAAACTAAAAAGCTTTCTCTCAGCAAAGGAAACTATCAGCAATGTGAAGAAAGAGCCTACAGAGGGGGAGAATATCTTTGCCAATCATACTTCAGATAGAGCACTAATCTTCAGAATCTATAAAGAACTCAAAAAACTCTACTCCAAGCATTCAAATAATCCAGTCGACAAATGGGCTAAGGAAATGAATAGACACTTCGCAGAAGATCTACAAGCAATCAACAAACATGGAAAAATGTTCAACATCTTTAGTAATAAGAGAAATGCAAATCAAAACCACCCTAAGATTCCATCTCACCCCAATTAGAATGGCAATTATCAAGAATACGAGCAACAACAGGTGTTGGCGAGGATGTGGAGAAAGGTACACTCATACATTGCTGGGGGGGCTGCAAATTAGTGCAGCCACTTTGAAAAGCAGTGTGGAGATTCCTTAGAAAACTTGGAATGGACCCACCATTTGACCCAGCTATCCCACTCCTTGGCCTATACCCAAAGGACTTAAAATCAGCATACTACAGAGATACAGCCACATCAATGTTCATAGCTGCTCAATTCACAATAGCCAGACTGTGGAACCAACCTAGATACCCTTCAATTGATGAGTGGATAAAGAAACAGTCATATATATATATATATATATATACACACAATGGAATATTACTCAGCCATAAAGAATGATAAAATTATGGCATTTGCAGGCAAATGGATGAAATTGGAGGATATCATGCTAAGTGAGATAAGCCAATCTCAAAAAGCCAAAGGACGAATGATATCGCTAATAAGTGGATGATGACACATAATGGGGGGAGGAAAGGGTTAGTGTTTGGGTTAGAGTTAGGGTTAGGGAGGGGGGCAAGTATGGAGGAGGAAAGCACTCTATAGAGGGTAAAGAGGAGTGGGAGGGGTGTGGGGAAGGGAAAAAATAACAATGAATCAAACAACATTACTCTATGTAAATTTATGATTATACATGGCCTTTACGCCATGTATAAACAGAGAAAGAACATGTATCCCATTTGTTTAGAATAAAATAAAAATAAATAAATAAATCCTACCTCAAAGAAAAAAAAAAGAGAATATGTATTACAAATATTTTCTCCCAGATTGTGCTTTTCTTTTTTATTATCTTGACAATGTCTTTTAAAAAACAGAAGTTATTAGTTTTGATGAACCTCACTTTTTACGGTTCTTGCTTTTTGTGTCTCAAAAAATCTTTCTGTACCTTTAAGTATTACACCACTTCACATTTAACACAACTACCCTGCAAAACATTCTCTGATTTTCTCCCTCTTGCCCTTTGTGCTATTTTCATATATTTTACTCCTAAATATGTTATAAGCCTAACTATCTATTGGTGTTATTTCTTCTTTAAGCATATAGTTTTCTTTTAAAGAAACTAAGACGCAAGAAGAAGGTTTATCTCCCAGTACGTTATCTTTTCTGGTACTCTCAGTCCTTTATGTCGATCCAGGTTTCCATCTGATATTGCTTTTCTTTTGCTTGAAAAATCGTTTAACACTTTTTTGTTAACCATCAACAACAATTTCCCTCTCTCCATCTCTCTTTGCTGGATAGGGATCTGAGAAGTCTGTTTTGACTAAATTTTGAAGGACATTTTCACTGGGTGTAGAATTCTAAGTTGACAGTTTTTCTTCAGTATTTTAAAGGTGTAAATAGCTTGAATAATTTCAGATAAAAAGTATAGTCATTTTAATTTTTGTTATTTTGTACATGTGTTTATTAATCTCTGCTTTTGAGATTTTATCACCAATGTTTAGGAATTTAATTATAATGAGCTCTTATGTGGTTTCCTTTGTGTTTATTGTACTTTGATTCATTGAATTCCTTTGACCTATTGATTTATAAATTTCACACATTTGAAAACTTTTGTCCATTGTTTCTTCAGATATTTTTACTGTGCCTCCTTGGCCCTTTTCTAATTACTTATATGCCCTTGGAGATTTCTCACAGGTGGCTGAAGATCTGTTCAATCTCCCCCCTCCCCACCCTTTCTTTACTTCTGTTTTGGCTGATTTCTGTTACTGTATATTTAAATTTCCTGAAATTGACTTGCTTTACTTAGTCTGCCATGGTTCTCTTCTGATGTTTCATTTGGGACTTAGCATTTTTCATCTCTAGAGGTTCCATTGGGCTCATTTATATCTTCCATTTCTCTGCTCTCTTTGTTCACTTTTCTCTTATATAAGTCACAGAATGTCATTTGTAATATTCTTGTCTGCTAATTCCTGTATGTCTTGTCATTTTGGGGATGGTTTCTATTGACTTTATATTACTTTGTCTTTTGGGTATTGGTCCCGTTTGTCCTGCTTCTTGGCATATCTAGTAATTTTTATAGTATATTGAACACCGAGTGCTGTGTTTTGTGGTCTTCCTTTAGAGAGTTGAGCTTTTTTATGTTAGGCAGTTAGTTACTTGAGTTTCTGCTTGCCCATTTGTGTCGTATTTGTAAAGCTGCTGTTGGGGTAGAACTAGATTAGTCTTCACTTAAGGGATAGTTTAGTCCTACTACTGAAGTGGTTTCAGCGTTATGCTCTCAGTGATCAGCAGGACTCGGAAATTGTTTAGCTTACAGCTTATTGGTTTCTTTGTGTGACCTCACTGAGTTTCACCTCATACATACATATTTCAGTATTCCTCAATGTCTCAAGGGAGTTTTATGCACATTTCTGGAAACTTTGTTTTTCCTTTTGTTTTGCATAGTTACTTCTACTTGGAGCTTGCTTTGCAACTTCCTGCTGACTTAGCCTCCCTGAGCTCCAGTCTTTGTCTCTTCTTCTTCCACTCAGGGACACTTCCTTGTTCTATTTGAAATCCCCACTTCTGATCCAGTGGTTGGAATTTGCCTCTAGACAAGGCACTTGGAAGATTGTGATGTGCATTAATTTGGTTCCTTTCTCAGGATCATGGTCCTGTACTGTTGTTGTCCCTTGTCTGAAAAAATGTGTGCAGTTTTCTAGTTGATTTTGAAGGAAGGGTTAGTTTGGTCCTTTTAAAAAAAAAAAAAAAAATTTTTTTTTAGATGTTGATAGACCTTTATTTTATTCATTTATTCATATGTGGTACTGAGAATAGAAAACAGTGCTTCACAAATGCCAGGCAAGCACTCTACCACTGAGCCACAACCCCAGCCCATAGTTTGGTCCTTATTTATTCCATCTGGGCTGAAACAGAATCCAAGCCCCGCCCCCCCCCCTTTTTTTTTGTTAAATAAGGTAAGGCATTGTCATTTATTTTTTTCATCACATATGGTTATCAATTGTTCCTACATTTATTTTTTTTAATAGATCATGCTTTTCTTACTGATTTGTAATGACAGTTCTGCCATATTAGAAATTCCCACACATTCTTAGACCTATTTCTAAGTTTTCTACTTAGTTCCATGAACTTGAGATGATGTCCATTTGTTATGGTTCTTGTCTATTCTTATGGTTGTGTCATACTGCTCAATTTCTAAAGCTTTATAGACATTTTTTGTATCATTTATAGTGAGTTCCTACTCCTAATCTTTGCTGTTTATGAACATCACATAACTCCTTTGTGGTTTTCCTAGTGATTTTTTTAATCAATTCAAACTAATCAGATTGCAGCAATCATGTTTTGTTCTTAAAAATCTCATTTTCTGCCAAGAGAGGTTACTTTATCAGTTAGCAAGTGAAAAGTTATTAAATGTAATAAGTTGGCTTAAAATGGAAGCTGCCTAAGTAGTAGTTTTTGTTAGTATAACTTTCATAACAATGATAATAGCTAACTTATTTAGTACTTTGGTGTGTCAGACTTTGCTATAAGCATAGTAATATATAATCCCCTTTAATTCTGATGACTCTTAGTTATTTTCTACACTTTACAGAAGCTAAATTAGGGCTTATGGGTTGCATAGTTAGTTAAGTTGCAAAGTTTACATAAAACCCAGATCTTGCAGACTCCAGATGGTCTTCACTGCTGTGCCCACCTGCCCTCTGCAAATCTACAGACCCAAGTAAATGCTCCAAATTCTAAATACTAATTAAACTTGGCAATTTTTGGTGGTTGTTGTTGGGGATGGTCATCAAGCCCAGGGTTAGGTAAGTTCTCTACCACTGAACTGCATCCCTAGCCTGTGGCAAAATTCTTACTACAGTGGTTTTTCAATGGGACTATGATTAAAAACAAAAATTTCACTGGGTTTAAAGAAAGTGGCATTGTACCTTGATAAGCAATTTCAACAAAGACTTCCATGATCTTTAGGTTAACAAGGAGCCAATCATCAAATGGGTGTCTGCTGCTGTGATAGTTCTCTCACTGATGCTGACAAAGTCATCCACATTCTTTCGACTAAAAAGTCAAGGGAACTTTGAGTTTTATAGGACCATCTAACACCAAGGAGTCAGGTGTATTTTTTGTTACATAATAATAATACAGTAATAAAAATCTTCCAGGCTTCCAATGACCCAGAGAGTAATAATTGTGACAGAGACTTTCTGAGTTATACATGATGAATTTTATAAAAATATTTTATATGGTGATGGTTCATAGGTTTGTATTTTCTTCCATACTATTTAATGTGGTTATGCAACTGTTTAAGCAATTAGGGTTCAGTAGGGTAGATGTAAATGGTTTATTATTCAATGATTTAGCTATGTTAGGATCAGAGTGGAATTTGCTCCTGAAAATCAGTGCACAATATATTTCTTAACCAGATTTCAAAGTTGTATTTGTTTAATGTCATATTTCCCTCTGATGTTAGTTTTAATATAAACTTGAGTGCAGTAATGGCTGTGATCAAAGATATTAAAGTTTTTAGTTTACTTGGCCTCCTCTTTATAACCCATGGACCCCAGTGTAGTAAACTGATTTGGTTTTTATGACTGTTCTCAACATTTTACTGATTCATGGAGGTTAAGTGATTTATTCAAAGGTACAAAATAAGAGCTCGGGCTTAACTCAAATATTCTTATTCAAGCCCCAACAAGGTTGAGTAATTTTTATGCCTTCATTCATGTATTCATTCATTCATTCATTCACAAAATTTTATTTGTTAGTTTCTATGATGTATCAGGCATTCTTCTAGCTGCTATAGGTATATGGATAGAAATAAAACTGACAACAATATCCCCGTCATTGTGAGCTTACATTTCAGTGCAGCAGTGGGGGGAGAGAACTGTAGATAACATAACAGTAAATTCTGTAGTGGTTAAAAAAAATCAATCGGGAAGGGGAACTGGTAGTGTAAGTTTAATACCTTTTAGAATGAAGAAATGAATTAATTTTTCAATTTTATAAGTTATATTGAAATAAAAGGTTTTGTCTTAAACCTTCCCAAATAGGTAGCTCTGAACACACAGAAACACAATTCTACTTTTCCCCTGTCTCCTCACTACTCCATCAAGCAAAGCTATAAAGGATAGTTAAATTGTAAGACCAACCTATGCATCCTACTTAATTCATTATGTAGCTTATCTATGGCTCAAATTTAATAGTGTTATAGACCTAACCAGTATTTACAATGAGTTTTTCTCCCACTCTGGTAAAACGTATGCCTCGTTCCTGCTGAGGGTGTTGGGAACCTTGTGCTTTTAATTTTGAGCATGAGCACTTCTCTCTCCTCCCTTATTATCCAGTGTTGGGCCGCAGGGACTTTTCCATTCAAGTCTACTGCTAGAGGTAGCGGCCTGGCCTTGGGAGGATGAGGGATTTAGAGGAGCAGGGGATTAGTTCTTCTCTTTTCACCCTCTGCTGTCATTCTACTTCATTCTGCTGCTTGAACCCTCCCTGGCATACTGCCATGCCGCAGCTTTGAAATTGCTCTTTTCTTCCCCTTGAAGTTTGTTTCTCCAGTATTTCCCTGGCTTGCTCTCAGTTCCTTCAGGTCTCTGCTCACATGTCAGTTCCTTAGAGGGAAGTCTTTCCTGAAATGCTAGAAGTGTTTTCTGAGTACATCCCTTATTCCCCAGCTCCTTTCCTGCTTTATTTATTGATTTTTTTACATAGCATCTTTCCACCTCACATCACCTTTCTATTCCTGTTTTACTCTCTGTTGGAAAGCAAGCTCCAGGGATCTATCTACATAGGGATTTTGTTTTATTCCTCACTGCTTGTCTCTTAAAATGGTTGCTGGTATAGAAGCTGGCTTAATAAATACTAAGCTGGCTTCATAAATATTTAGCTGGCCTAATAATATTATTGGTAAATGAGTCTACTAAAATTTGGTTAGAAACTCTTTTCTTTCCATGGACTTGATGAGGTAGAATTGGAAGCAACTCTACATAGGTGATGATGTGATAATCATCAGCAGCATTTCTTGTGTACATCTTGTGTATAAAGATCTGGGACTGGTGGTATAGATCAGTGGTAGAGTACTTGCCTACCATGAGCCATAGCCTTGGGTTTGATCTGCAGCACTGCAAAGAAAAAAAAAAAAAAAAAAAAAGAGAAAGACAAAAAGACAAGCTCGCTCTTCTGCTTTCCCTTTCTCTCCATACCCATTGCCATTGGGATGAAACCCAAGCTCTTTGGTCTGGTATTTAAAGTCTTCTAAGACTTCATTGGTGCCAACTTTTCTAGCTTTACTTCTGCCAAGCCCTCACCCGCACAGCCTATGAGTGACTATAGTGATATAGTTATAGTGAGTGACTTACAGTCCCCTAGTATGTCACTAGGTATGTGTCTTGCAGCACCTCTCACATTTTGTCACTTATTTTCTTATGGGTCTCTCCTCATCTCTTCAAAGGAAAGGGCTGGGGATATCTTTGCTTGTCCAGAACTTACCACAGTTCCCGGTGTTTCACAGATGGCTAGTAAATATTTATTCAGTGTTAAAGATGATTTTGCCTGCAACACAAAGGTTAGAACTTGAAAAAGATGCATATAGAACAAATAACTTGGTGGAAGCAGTTTCACTTCATTAGAGGGCTTAGATTTGAGTGTTCAGGGATAAGAATGCTTGAAAAGAGCACATTAGAATACCTTAATTTTTAACAGAATCCTTCCTGAGACAAGGATGGGTGGCATATAACATGATTTAATCAGCATGCTTAAGTCTAGAATATAGCCTAAATGCTATTAAGAAAAAGCAGAGCCACTTGGCAATGGACCAACAGTGAGAGCTTTAGTCCTATTATTTAGTATGTGAGTCATGCAAGTTGGTGACCCTGCTGATCATGTGGAAACCATACGTGGGGAGAGTGTGGGGTCGCAATGGTGCATTCATGTTCTTGCTGGTTGATTCTGGACCTATTAACAGCGTGAGTGTTGAGGGTGAGGTTAATGTTATTTGAACTACTTGTGATTCAGTGGGAAAGAGTGTTGTGAACATTGGTGTCTGTCTAGTAATGGGACGAAGAATTGTCTGTGTTTGTTCTACATGTTATCTCTGGTCGATGGATTATATTTTCTGTGCTGATTTGTGAGTAACGGTAGATCTATATTCATTTCGCCTGGTACAGTGTAATGTGTGAAAAGACTTGACACCCTTTTTAGTAATATAATATTTTTTAAAATGTGAATGAACATACAGAATCAAGTAGGCCATAGATTTTGAAAGATAAAACTTTTTTGAATCAGGTTTGTTACAGAAAGAGAAAATGGCAGTTGAAGCCTTTCAGATTTGTTGCCTCCTCCTGCCTCCTGAAAACAGGAGAAAGCTACAGCTATTGATGAGGATGATGGCAAGGATTTGCTTGAACAAAGAGATGCCACCACTGTGTGACGGCCTTGGGACCCGGACACTGGTAGGTTGATTATTAATGTCTAACATGCTTGAGGTTTTGGAGGGAAATTCAGCTGAGTCCAGTTTACTAGTTGCAGCCATCAGTGGAAGATGCAAGGCAGCTTGCTTCAGGGTCATGGCCAGCCATCCACCCAGACTTGTGCTTCTGGTCTAAAGGTCTTAAATTAGAACATCGCAGAAAGCAAAGGGAGAGGAGCGAACAGATGCTCAGTACAGAGACCTCTGCTGTATCCTGTCGCACCACATCTTAAGCTGGTACCTACTGTCAACACAAAGAGGACAAAGGGTGGAAAAAAAGAGTAAGTGATTTATCAGGAAAACATTTTTTCTAATTCCAGGGAAGAAAGTATTGCAAAGCCTTTGCTATTGTAACCAGTAAGAGACATGCAGCATATACAATGAATTAAAAAGGGAGGAAGTAAATTCCACAGTTGGACTAGACAGCTTGGGAGGAGAGAGAACGTGCCTCTTTTGGTATGATCTAAGGGTCTAAGAGTGATACTATTTTTCAGTTTTGTTTAAAAACACCTACTAATTTTGAATTCTATGTAATGTCAGCATTTTTTTACATTGATTTTAATTTTAATTGACAAATAATTGTATATATTTATGAGATACCATGTGATGTTCTGATATATGTATTAATTGTAGAAAGATTAATTCAAGCTAATTTGACATCTTTTTCTTTTTAACTTCATCAACTTATTTTTTTTGTGATGAGATGTTCAAAAATTACTCTTCTTGCAATTTTGAAATATATAGTACATTTTTATTATTATTAACTGTGATCACCATACTGTGGAATAGAGCTCTAAAGCTTATTCTGTTTGTCTAAACTGAACTTCATATTCTCTACCCAGCATCTCCCCTTTCCCCATTCCTCTCTTGCAGTCTCCAGTAACCTACTTTTATACTCTGCTTCTATCACATGCATTTTTAGTTTATGTTTAGAATTTACTTACTAATAAAAATCTCTTCATTTCCTCAAAAATATTCCTGGAGCACAACTGGTACTTCAATGGAATTAATGTCCTTTCCATATCCCAGTAAATCATGGCCCTTCCTGGAGATCCCTGGCCCAGCTTTAGAGAAGTGTGGGGTAAGATCAGAAGAGCACTCAGTGCTCTGAGCAGTGATACTTTTTTTTAATCCTGGGGATTAAATCCAGGGTCATATTACCACTGAGCTATATTCCCCAGTTGCCCCCCCCCACTTTTTTTTTTTTTTTTTTTTTAAATTTTGAGATAGGGCTTTGCTAAGTTGCTAAGGCTAGCCTCAAACTTGCAGTCCTCCGGCTCAACTTCCCAAGTGGCTGGGATTATTGGCATGCTCCTCCATGCCTGACTTAAGGAATGATTCTTGACCTCTTTTACTGATGGACCTTTTTGAAAAGTTGAAGAAAACTTTGCATCTATTCCCTCTAAGAATATATGAGTAGAAAGTTGCATGCAGTTTCAAGGCATTCACAAATCCCCTGGGATCCATGGTATCCAGATTAAAAAAACAAACAAAAAACAAAAACAAAAAAACTCCACATATGTGTCTTTTTGTATCCATAAATATGAGTAAAGTATAATTTGCAGTGTTGATGAAATCAAGTCTTATTAAACAGAATTATGTGATTTTAAAGTAAAATTGTCAGCAATACAAGTATTATCCTTTCTAGTGGAGATGATACTGAGAATTGAGTCATTAGTATAAATTCTATGAAAGCATATATTTTATAATTCTGATTTCTATAAAGAGAATTTCATCACTTAATGTTTTTCTTTTAAAATCCCATAGTTTTGTTCAAAGTCGATTGTCAAATGTACATCAAAATCCTAGAGAAAATAAGTTAACTAGGTAAGATGTAATATTTGAGGCACTCTGTTACCAGGTTTTTAAAAAAAAATCAATAATGAAATGACAAGCATATATAAAATTTTTTGCTTAAAAAATCAATAGTGATATTAGGATATTATATGACCAAATGACTATAAAGTACTTTGAAATTCAAAGCATTTTTTTATGAATACATGAATATGTCACAATAAAACCCCATTCTGTATAGCTAATAGGCACTAGAAAATAGGTACTACATGATCCAAATCATGGTGATAGTAATTTTCAGAAATTTCTCAGACATACATCCCTCATCCCTCTACCATGTCTTTTTTTTTTTTTCCCAATTTTTGGTAGTTGTAGTTGGACAGCATTACTTTATTTGTTTATTTTTATGTGGTGCTAAGGATCAAACCTAGTGCCTCATACATGCTAGGCAAGTGCTCTGCTACTGAACCCCAGCCCCAGCCCTCTAACCATGTGTTTTAAACAGGAGATACAGACTTTTTTGTACTGCTTTTGAGACAATCAGCTCATCTGAGATGACCAAATGTGACCAGATGCCTGGTGGGATGTATACTTTTCTTTTTGCAAACTAGATGTACTCAGTTCAGAGGACAAAAGAACCAGCTCATCTGTGTTTTCTTACTCCTCCCCCGCTTTTAGATGGTTCAGACATTTTCGCGTTGCATCTTATGTTCCAAGGATGAAGTAGACTTGGATGAGTTATTGGCTGCTAGGTTGGTGACTTTTCTGATGGACAATTACCAGGAGATTCTGAAAGTACCTTCGGCCTTGCAGACCTCTATAGAGGAGCGTGTGGCTCATCTACGAAGAGTCCAGGTAAAAGAGGGGTTATTGTCAGGCCTATCAAATTTGCATTGGAAAGTCATGTAAGCTTGTTTGGCTTCTGGTACAATGTGTTATAAGGATTAAGTAAATTTAAAATAAGCCTTGGTATACAAATGCACTTGCTATAATTGAAAAGTTTATGAAACGAATACTTGGTTTTCTTGTGTAAATCAGTGCTATATGGTTATCATCATACTGTAGTGAAGAAATCTGGGAAATATAGGTGATATACACCAAAAAAAATAGCAAAAGGTTCATGGTCAGTGTTATGGTCTTTTAGGTATTTTGTATGTGTCTTTTTTCCTTCTTTTCCCCCTTCTTCCCTCCCTCCCTCCCTCCCTTTCTGGTTTGTAATATACTTTCTCTTACTTAACAATACAATAAAAAAATTCCTCACATCACTAAATATTCTTGACTGACACCAGAGTGGCCAAGAGCACAGACTTTGGAGCTAAATGTATTTGATTCATGATGTGCCGTTTCTTCTTTTTTATATTTTATTTGTTTAAAATTTTTTCTATTTTATCTATTTATTTTACTTTTAAAGACTGCATTTTAGTCATTGTACACAAATGGGCTACAACTTTTTGTTTCTATGGTGTGCACGATGTAGATACATACCATTCATGTATTCATGCATGTACATAGGGTAATGATGTCTATCTCATTCCACCATCTTTATACCCCTGCCTCCTCCTCCCTCTAATTTCCCTCTACATAATCTAAAGTTTCTTCATTCCTCTCTCACCCTCGACCCCCTCACCCCTATTATGTATCATCATCCACTTATCAGGGAAAACATTTGGCCTTTGGTTTTTTGGGATTGGCTTATTTCACTCTGCATGATATTCTCCAATTCCATCCATTTACCTGCAAGTGCCATAATATTGTTCTTCTTTATGGTGGAATAATATTCCATTGTGTATACATACATACCATAGTTTCTTTATCCATTCATCTATTGAAGGGCATCTTGGTTGGTTCCACAATCTAGCTATTGTGAATTGAGCTGCTATAAACATTGATGTGACTACATTGCTGTAGTATGCTGATTTTAAGTCCTTTGGGTATAAACCGAGGAGTGGGATAACTGGGTCAAAAGGTGGGTCCATTCCAGTTTTTCTTAGGATTCTCCATACTGCTTTCCAGAGTGGCTGCACCAATTTGCAATCCACCAGCAATGTAAAAGTGTGCCTTTTTCCCCACATCCACACCAACATCTATTATTGTTTGTATTCTTAATAATAGCCATTCTAATTGGAGTAAGATGAAATCTTAGAGTTGTTTTAATTTGCATTTCTCTAATTACTAGAGATGTTGAACACTTTTTCATGTATTTGCTAATCACCTGTATATCTTCTGTAAAGTATCTGTCCAGTTCCTTGGCCCATTTATTGATTGTGTTCATTGTATTTTTGTTGTAAAGTTTTATAAATTCTTTATAAATTTTGTAGATTAGTGCTCTATCTGAAGCATTCCCTCTAAAAACTGGAACAAGATAGGGATGCCTTCTTTCACCACTTCTATTCAACATTGTCCTTGAAACACTAGCCAGAGCAATTAGACCAAAGAAATTAAAGGCATACAAATAGGAAAAGAACTCAAGCTATCACTATTTGCTGATAACATGATTCTTTATTTAGAGGATTCAAAAAACTCCACCAGAAAATTTCTAGAACTAATAAATGAATTCAGCAAAGTAGCAGGATATAAAATCAATACACATAAATCTAATGCATTTCTATGCATAAGTGGTGGATCTCTGAAAGAGAAATTAGGAAAATAACTCCATTTACAATAGCCTCAAAAAAAAAAAAATGCTTGCGAATTAATCTAACAAAAGAGGTAAAAGACCTCTACAATGAAAACTACAGAATACTAAAGAAAGGAATTAATGAAAACCTTAGAAGATGGAAAGATCTCCCATGTTCTTGGATAGGCAGAATTAATATTGTCAAAATGGCCATTCTACCAAAGGCATTATACAGATTCAATGCAATTTCTATTAAAATCCCAATGACGTTCCTCATAGAAATAGAGAAAGCAAAAATGAAATTCATCTGGAAAAATAAGAGACCTCAAATAGCCAAAGCAATCCTGAGCAGGAAGAGTGAAGCAGGAGGTGTCACAATACCAGACCTTAAACTATACTACAGAGCAATAGTAACAAAACAGCATGGTATTGGCACCAAAATAGACATGTAGACCAATGGTACAGAATAGAAGACAAAGAGACCAACCTGCATAAATTCAATTATCTCATACTAGACAAAGGAGCCAATTTGAACAATTCCCTGTTCAACAAAGGGAAAACTGGAAATTCATATGTAGTAAAATGAAATTAAACCTCTATCTCTCACCCTGCACAAAACTTAACTCAAAATGGATCAAAGACATAGCAATTAGACCAGAGACCCTGCACCAAATAGAAGAAAAAGTAGACCTGAATCTTCTTCATGTTAGCGTAGGACCAGACTTCCTTAACAAGACTCCCAAAGTGCAAGAAATCAAAGTAAGAATCAATAAATGGGATGGATTCAAACTAAAAAGCTTTTTCTCAGCAAAGGATACAATCAGTAATGTGAAAAGAGAGCCTACAGAGTGGGAGAAAATCTTTTCACGATGTTTCTTTTATTAGCCATGTGTCCTTAGACAAGTTACATAATGCTACTCTGGTTCAACAGCTGCCTCAACCTCTTTTTTTTTTTTTTTTTTTAATCCCTAAATGGAAATAATAATAGTTCATTCTTGCCTCATAGAATTGTTTTGGGAACCAAATGGCTCAATACCTGTAAACGTCCATCACAAAGTAAACCTTCGTTAGTAGCTGCCGTTGTGGTGTGGTCATTGCTGTGTCGTTACTGTAGCACAGTATTCCATAAAGGGAATGGATCATGGCTCGTTGAAGTGACACCCTCTAGTTGATGTGTAAATTGTCTTTATTCTTTTCCCCTGTTTTGCATGCAATATAACAATAAATATTTTTATAGCTAGATTATTTTTGACTGATCCATGATTATTTTCTAAGGCACAGCAGTGCTCAGTCGAAGACAGTAAACCTGCTCTAAGTGTTGATCAGATATTGCCAGGTTTCCTTTTTGCTTGTTTCAATTTATATTTGTGTCAGTGTCATAAGAATGTGTTCATTTCTTTGCACCTTTGTCTTCTTTGTATATTATCTATATTCGTGCATACATACATTGACCATTTTCATGGGTGAAAAATATACTCTTACTGCTGTTTTACTTTAATCTACTTTTGCCAATATTTTTATGACAAAACTTTAAAAAAGTAAAAAAAAAAACAAAAACAAAAAACAAAACCTTCACAAAAAACAAAACCTTCAATGCCTGCAAGGAAATGTTACCGAGAACTGTGTTGCTCTGTACACTCGCTAGGTTTGTGCATCGACATACAGAGCCCAGGCGTATGTCGCAGCTGCTTAGCCTCATGAACCCTGTCCTGTCACCTGAAGATTGGAAGGCTGAGCTGTGGTGACTAATTTAGCTGCAAGTAACCCTGATCTTGGAGGATCCACTCTCATGTGCACTGAATAAAATCAGTATCTACTCAATTGTCCGATTACCTTTTCTCTCTTGAAGTCCTCAGTAGAACTGGCAGGCACGAGAGCCTATGGATCATGGCCACTCAGTCCCTGCGTCACATCACCTTTGAGCGGGGCTTCTTGGAAAATGCACGGGTTTGCCTGGACAATCCCAGTGAGTTGCCTGGACAATTCCTGTGAGTTGTTTGAAGGCAGTTCCTGGGACAAACTGAGGTTCACGTTTTTGACATCAGCTTTCTGCTGACCTGGTCTCCAACCCTCTTCCCGAGACCTTTAATCCTTGATGTCTCAGTTTTTCTCATGCCCTAGGCTTAGGGCTGTTGCAGTCTACCTAGGCCTCACCTTTTATCCTGCCCCTTTCTGTTTTTCCTGTTATTCAAATGAAAAAACAAAAACAAAAACAAAAAAAAACAGTCAAGTCCTACAAGCCCTTGCCCTATCGGTTTAGTCTGTCTTGTCTTAGGTTGTCTCTACCTTTATTTTATTTTATTTTTATGTGGTTTGAGGATCAAACCCAGGACCTCACAAATGCTAGGCAAGCACTCTACCATTGAGCCACAACCCCAGCCCTTAGTTTGTCTCTAATTGATCTGATTAACTATCTTTAGGCATGGGGTGTGCTTAATGTAATCACCCCTGTTGGCAAAAAGACACTTTTAGTTGTGGCTTCTGGTGGGGGAATCTTTTTAAGCCAAAGTGGTGAATGAAATAGTGGGAATTTTTTTCTACTACAGAAGAACAGTAGGGTTCTATGCTTTTGAAAAGACTCTGGACTCTAAAATTAAGTGTTTTTAATGAACACCCATTTATGCACAGGCCTTGGTTTCCTTTTTCCTCTTGTCCCCCGCCCCTTTGCCTGGTGCAGTGCCTGCACATTTCTTTTTTCCACTTGACTTACTAGTAACACCAGTGGGGTGGTCATGGTACCTTTCTCTACTTCACTGCTTCTCTGAGTGCCAGTTTCTGTCCATTCCCAAGGGAGGGATAATCAGCCCCTCCCCCCAGCTATGGGAGGAGACTGTGAGATTTAGTATGTTCAACATTATGCCTCTTTTTTCCCCCAATTTGTTCTTTTTAGATATACCTGACAGTAGAGCATGACTGATTTTTGACATATCATATACACATGAAGTCTGACTTCCACTCTTACGGTGTGCATGGTGTGGGGTTTCACTGGTGCTGTGTTCATTTATGAACATAGAAAGTGATGTCCGATTCATTCTGCTGTCTTTCCTATGCCCATCACCCGTCGTCTTCATTCCCCTTTGTCTAATCCAATAAACTTCTATTCTCCCTCCACCCTCATTGTGTGTTAGCACCCACATATCAGAGAGAACATTCAGCCATTGTGTGTGTGTGTGTGTGTGGGGAGACTGGCTTATTTCACTTAGCTTGATGGTCTCCAGTTCCACTAATTTACTTGGAAATGTCATAATTTTATTCTTCTTTAAGGCTGAGTAATATTTCATTGTGTATTTATACCAATTTTCTTTATCCATTTATCTGTTGAAGGGCACCTAGGTTGGGTCCATAGTTCAGCTATTGTGAATTGAGCAGCTATGAACGATGTGGCTGCATCACTCTAGTATGCTGATTTTAAGTCCTTTGGGTATAAATCAGAGTGGGAAAACTGGGTCAAATGATGATTGCATTCCAGTTTTCTAAGGAATCTCCATACTGCTTTCCATAGTGGCTGCACCAATTTGCATCCCCACCAGCAATGTATGAGTGTGCCTTTACCCCCACACCCTTGACAGTATTTATTGTTGTTTATATTCTTGATAACTGCCATTTTGATTGGAGTGAAATGAAATCCCAGTGTAGTTTTGATCTGCATTTCTCTAATTACTGGAGATGAGATGTTGAACATTCTTTCATATATTTGTTTAACAATTGTATTTCTTCTGTGAAGTGCCTGTGCAGTTCCTTAGCCCATTTATTGATTGGGTTATTTGGTTTTTTTGCTGTTAAGTGTTTTGAGTTCTTTATAAATCCTGGAGATTAATACTCTGAGGTGCAGGTGGCAAAGATTTTCTTCCATTCTATAGATTCTCTCTTCACATTCTTGATTGTTTCCTTCTCTATGAAGAAGCTTTTTGGTTTGATTCCATTCCATTTATTAATTCTTGATTTTACTTCTTATGCTTTAGGAGTCTTTTGTTAAGGAAGTCAGGTCCTAAGCTGACATGGTGAAGATTTGGGACTGCTTTCTCTTTTCTTAGGTGCAGGGTCTCTGTTCTAGTGCCTAAGTCCTTGATCTTCTTTGAGTTGAATTCTGTGCAGGGTGAGAGATAGAGGTTTAATTTCACTTTGCTACATATGGACTTCCAATTTTCCCAGCACCATTTGTTGAAGAGATTATCTTTTCTCCAATGTATGTTTATGGTGCTGTGGTCTAGTATGAGGTAACTGTATTTATGTGGGTTTGTCTCTGTGTCTTCTATTCTGTACTGTTGGTCTGTGTGTCTCTTGTGGTGCCGATACCATGCTATTTTTGTTACTATGGCTCTGTAGTATATTTTAAGATCTGGTATTGTGTTGCCTCCTGCTTCACTCTTCTTGCTAAGGATTTCTTTGGCTATTCTGGGTCTCTTATTTTTCCAAATGAATTCCATGATTTCTTTTTCTAGTCCTATGAAGAATGTCATTGGGATTTTAATAGGAATTGCATTAAATATGTATAGTGCTTTTGGTAGTATGGCCATTTTGATAATATTAATTCTGCCTATCCAAGAACATGGGAGATTTTTCCATCTTCTAAGGTCTTCTTCAATTTCTTTCTTTAGTGTTCTGTAGTTTTCATTGTAGGGATGTTTCACCTCTTTCGTTAGATTAAATCATGATTTTTTTTTTTTTTTGAGGCTGTTGTGAATAGAATAGTTTTCCTAATTTCTCTTTCAGTTGATTCATCACTGATGTATAGGAACACAACTGATTTATGGGTGTTAATTTTGTGTCCTGCTACTTTGCTGAATTCATTTATGAGTTCAAGAACCTTTCTGATAGAGTTTCTGGGTCTTCTAAATATAGAATCATGTCTGGCAAATAGGGATACTTTGAACTCTTCTTTTCCTGTTCACATTCCTATAATTTCTTTCTTCTGCTTAACTGCTCTGTCTAGAGTTTCAAGGACTATGCTGAATAGAAGTGGTGAAAGAGGGTTTATATTGGGTTTTAATTGTTTTAGTCATTATGATTTATTTATGCTTAAATTTTAGATCTTATTGCTGGGCACAGTGACACATACCTGTAAATTCCAGTGGCTCAGGAGGCTGAAGCAGGAGGATCACAAATTCAAAGCTAGTCTCAGCAAAAAGGAGACACTAAGCTACTCATTAAGACCCTATCTCTAACTAATATACAAAAATAAGGCTGGGGATGTGGCTCAGTGGTTGATTGCCCCTGAATTCAATCCCCAGTACTCACCCTGTCCCCCCAAATTTTAGATCCTCTTAAAGGGAGCATAAGATTTTTTTTGTTTATCCCAGGTGCAATGGTATATGCGTATAGCAGCAGCTCAAGAGGCTGAGATAGGAAGATCACAAGTTCAAAGCCAACCTCAATAATTTAATAAGGCTCTTAGCAGTTTAGCAAGACCTTGTCTCAAAATAAAAAAAATATAAAAGGCTGGGAATGTGACTCAGTGGTTAAGCACCACTGGGTTCAATCCCTGATGTTAAAAAAAAAAAAAAAAAAGAGCAAGAAGGGGAGGCATTGAGAGTCTCGGACTAAAATAGAACCACGGGGTGAGTCTCCCCCACCCAGCGAAGCTCAGCTGGGCGGCAGGCCCGGATTCGAGTGGCTTATTAGAGTGGGACAGGGCAGATAGCGTCTACCCCAGGCAGCTCGGTGCAGTCTGGCGGTGGGCTCCGCCCACAGGGACAGATCCTCCAGCCTCTTGGAACAGGCCCCCCAGTGAGAGCCCTTCTGCACAGAAGCAGCGCGGCCAGCTCCGGCCCGCCCCGCTGCCGGCTCCAGCCCACCCACAGGTTGCTTCAGTGACCAGCACAGGGCGCCAGGGACTTCCCCAAGCAGCCCAGCCCCCCTCCGGCGGGAAGCGCCTCTCTGGGCTAGCTTCTCGAGGCAAATCACCCAGTGAGAGCCGTCTACACAGAGCCAGCCACAAGTCCCCAAGCCAGTGGAGACCTCCGACCTACAACCAGCCTCTGGAACCAGGGCTGTGCAACAAGAGACCTCTCCAGGTCTCTCTCCCTGGAACCAGTAGCGGGCTAGGGGCAGTGTTCTTCGGAAGCACTGCATTATCAAATTAATCCAAGACTTCTGGCTACTGAAGGCTGGTAGGTGATACACTGGAAATCTACAGGGTCACTATAAGCCAATAGAGGAAATCTACAATATCACAGAGTGCCATTGACATCTGACCAATACGAGAAAACAAGGGAAGAAAATGTCCCAAACAAACCTAGATACTATATCAATAAAACCCAATGACAGCACAGCAGAAGAAATGTCCGAAAGGGAATTCAGAATGTACATAATTAAAACAATCAGGGAAGCAAACGAGGAGATGAAAGAACTAATTAAGGCATTAAATGAACGCACTAATCAACAGTTAAAAGAGCAAATAACGGAAGCAAAAGATCATTTCAATAAAGAGTTAGAGATACTGAAAAAAAACCAAATGGAAATCCTTGAAATGAAGGAAACAATAAACCAAGTTAAAAACGCCATAGAAAGCATAAAAAATAGGATAGATCACCTGGAAGACAGAACTTCTGATATTGAAGACAAAATATTTAATCTTGAAAACAAGGTTGACCAAACAGAGAAGATGGTAAGAAATCATGAACAGAATCTACAAGAATTATGGGATATCATGAAGAGGCCAAATTTAAGAATAATTGGTATTGAGGAAGGCCTAGAGAAACAAACCAAAGGAATGTACAATCTATTCAATGAAATAATAGCAGAAAATTTCCCAAATCTCAAGAATGCAATGGAAAACCAAGTACAAGAGGCTTATAGGACTCCAAATATGCAAAATTACAACAGACCTACACCAAGGCACATTATTATGAAAACACCTAACATTCAAAATAAAGACAGAATTTTAAAGGCCGCGAGAGAAAAGAATCAGATTACATTCAATAAGAATATCAGCAGATTTTTCAATCCAGACCCTAAAAGCTAGAAGGGCCCGGAACAACATTTACCAAGCCCTGAAAGAAAATGGATGCCAACCAAGAATCTTATACCCAGCAAAACTTACTTTCAGATTTGACGATGAGATAAAATCCTTCCACGATAAACAAAAGCTAAAGGAATTTACTAAAAGAAAGCCGGCATTAGAGAACATTCTCAGCAAAATATTCCATGAGGAAGAGATGAAAAACAACGATGTAAATCAGCAACGGGAGGAACTAGCCTAAAGGAATAGCCAAATAAAGGAGAAACAAAATCATGTCAAAAAACAAAAATGAGTCCAATGACTAGGAATACAAATCATATCACAATAATAACTGAATGTTAATGGCCTGAACTCATCAATCAAAAGACATAGACTGGCAGATTGGATTAAAAAGAAAACTCCAACAATATGCTGCCTGCAAGAGACCCATCTCATAGAAAGAGATACCCATAGACTAAAGGTGAAAGGATGGGAAAAAACATACCATGCACACAGACACAGCAAAAAACCTGGAGTATCCATCCTCATTTCAGATAATGTGGACTTCAAGCCAAAACTAGTCAGAAGGGATAAAGAAGGACATTACATACTGCTTAAGGGAAACGTAAATCAGCAAGACATAACGATCATAAATATCTATGCCCCGAACATTGGCTCATCCATGTACGTCACACAAATCCTTCTCAATTCCAGAAATCAAATAGACCACAACACAATAATACTAGGTGATTTTAACACACCTCTCTCACCGCTGGATAGATCGTCCAAACAAAAATTGAATAAAGAAACCATAGATCTCAACAACACAATCAACAATTTAGACTTAACTGACTTAATAGAATGTACCATCCAACAAAGAACGAATACACTTTCTTCTCAGCAGCACATGGATCCTTCTCTAAAATAGACCATGTTTTATGCCACAAAGCTACTGTTAGCAAATACAAGAAGATAGAGATACTACCTTGTACTCTATCAGATCATAATGGACTGAAATTAGAAATAAATGACAGAATAAAAAACAGAAACTTCTCCAATACTTGGAGATTAAATAATACACTATTATACGATGAATGGATAACAGAAGACATCAGGAGGGAAATTAAAAAATTCTTAGAAGTAAATGAGAACAAAGACACATCATATCAAAATCTCTGGGACACTATGAAAGCAGTACTGAGAGGAAGATTTATTTCATGGGGCGCATTCAACAAAAGAAGTAGAAATCAACAAATAAACGACTTAACACTACAGCTCAAAGCCCTAGAAAAAGAAGAGCAGACCAACACCAAAAGTAGTAGAAGACAGGAAATAGTGAAAATCAGAGCCGAAATCAACGAAATTGAAACAAAAGAAAGAATCGGAAAAATTAACAAAATAAATGGTTGGTTCTTTGAAAAAATAAACAAAATTGATAAACCCTTAGCCACACTAACAAAGAGAAAAAGGGAGAAAACTCAAATTACTAAAAGTCAGAATGAACAAGGAAATATCACAACAGACACGAGTGAAATACAAAACAATTAGAAGCTATTTTGAAAATCTATACTCCAACAAAACAGAAAACCTCGAAGACATCAACAAGTTTCTAAAGACATATGAATTACCTAAACTGAACGAGGAAGACATACACAACTTAAATAAATCAATTTCAAGCAATGAAATAGAAGAGGTCATCAAAAGCCTACCAACAAAGAAAAGTCCGGGGCCAGATGGGTTCTCAGCCGAGTTCTACAAAACCTTTAAAGAAGAGCTCATTCCAATACTTCTCAAAGTATTTCATAAAATAGAAGAGGAGGGAACCCTCCCAAACTCATGCTATGAAGCCAATATCACCCTGATACCTAAACCAGACAGAGATACATCGTCGAGGAAAGAAAATTTCAGACCAATATCCTTAATGAACATCGACGCAAAAATTCTCAACAAAATTTTAGCAAATCGCATACAAAAATATATTAAAAAGATAGTGCATCACGATCAAGTGGGTTTTATCCCAGGGGTGCAAGGTTGGTTCAACATCTGGAAATCAATAAATGTCATTCACCATATCAAGAGACTAAAAGTTAAGAATCACATGATTATTTCAATAGATGCAGAAAAAGCATTCGATAAAATACAGCACCCCTTCATGCTCAAAACACTTGAAAAAATTGGGGTAGAGGGATCATTCCTTAACATTGTGAAGGCCATCTATGCTAAGCCCATGGCCAATATCATTCTAAATGGTGAAAAACTGAAAGCATTCCCCCTGAAAACTGGAACAAGGCAGGGATGCCCTCTTTCACCACTTCTATTCAACATTGTTCTTGAGACTCTGGCCAGAGCAATTAGACAAACCAAAGAAATTAAAGGGATACAAATTGGAAAAGAGGAACTCAAACTATCCCTGTTTGCTGATGACATGATTATATATTTAGAGGAACCTGGAAATTCCACCAGAAAACTCTTAGAACTCATAAGTGAATTCAGTAAAGTAGCAGGTTACAAGATCAATGCTCATAAATCCAATGCATTTTTATACATAAGTGATGAATCTTCAGAAAGAGAAATTAGGAAAACTGCCCCATTCACAATAGCCTCGAAAAAAATAAAATACTTGGGAATCAATCTCACAAAAGAGGTGAAAGACCTCTACAATGAGAACTACAGAACACTAAAGAAAGAAATTAAAGAAAACCTTAGAAGATGGAAAGATCTCCCATGTTCATGGATAGGAAGAATTAATATTGTCAAAATGGCCATACTACCAAAAGTGCTATATAGATTCAATGCAATTTCAATTAAAATCCCAATGATGTACCTTACAGAAATAGAGCAAGCAATTATGAAATTCATCTGGAAGAATAAGAAACCCAGAATAGCTAAAGCAATCCTCAGTAGAAAGAGCGAAGCAGGGGGTATCGCAATACCAGATCTTCAACTCTATTACAAAGCAATAGTAACAAAAACGGCATGGTATTGGTACTAAAATAGACAGGTAGATCAATGGTACAGAATAGAGGACACAGACACAAACCCAAATAAATACAATTTTCTCATACTAGACAAAGGGGCCAAAAATATGCAATGGAGAAAAAATAGCCTCTTCAACAAATGGTGCTGGCAAAACTGGAAAACCATATGCAACAGAATGAAATTAAACCCTTATCTCTCACCCTGCACAAAACTCAACTCAAAATGGATCAAGGACCTCGGAATCAGACCAGAGACCCTGCATCTTATGAAGAAAAAGTAGGCCCAAACCTTCAACTTGTTGGCTTAGTAGCAGACTTCCTTAACAGGACTCCCATAGCCCAAGAAATAAAAGCAAGAATCAACAACTGGGATAGATTCAAACTAAAAAGCTTTCTCTCAGCAAAGGAAACTATCAGTAATGTGAAGAGAGAGCCTACAGAGTGGGAGAATATCTTTGCCTATCATTCTTCAGATAGAGCGCTAATATCCCGAATCTATAAAGAACTCAAAAAACTCTACACCAAGAATACAAATAATCCAATCAACAAATGGGCTAAGGAAATGAACAGACACTTCATAGAAGATGTACAAGCAATCAACAGATATATGGAAAAATGTTCAACATCTCTAGTAATAAGAGAAATGCAAATCAAAACTACCCTAAGATTTCATCTCACCCCAATTAGAATGGCGATTATCAAGAACATAAGCAACAATAGGTGTTGGCGAGGATGTGGGGAGAAAGGTACACTCATACATTGCTGGTGGGGTTGTAAACTAGTGCAGCCACTCTGGAAAGCAGTATGGAGATTCCTCAGAAAGCTTGGAATGGAACCACCATTTGACCCAGCTATCCCACTCTTTGGCTTATACCCAAAGGACTTAAAATCAGCATACTACAGAGATACAGCCACATCAATGTTCATAGCTGGTGAATTCACTACAGCCAGATTGTGGAACCAACCCAGATGCCCTTCAGTTCATGAATGGATAAAGAAACTGTGGCATATATATACAATGGAATATTACTCCGCCATGAGGAATGACAAAATTATGGCATTTGCAGGCAAATGGATGAAATTGGAGGATATCATGCTAAGTGAGATAAGCCAATCTCAACAAACTAAAGGCCTAATGATCTCGCTGATAAGCGGATGAGGACATACGGGGGGGTAGGAGGGGTTAGTGTTAGGGTTCGGGTTAGGTTTAGGGTTAGGGATAAGGAGGGTGGTAAGAATGAGGAAGAAAGGAATGTATAGAGGGAAAAGAGGGGTGGGTGGGGAGGGCGGAAGGGAAAAAAAAGTAACAAAATGAATCAAACAACATTGCCCTATGTGAATTTATGATTTTTAATTAAAATTAAAATAAAAAGATACTGAGTTTAAACAGGTAAAAAAGAAATGGGTAAATCTATGATTTTTTAAAATGATATTACTCTGAAATTATGGAAATATTTTTTTTTCAATATAGTTTTCCCAAATCAAATTGAGAAATGACATACCATTCCTACTAGATTGAGTGCCATAATTGACATAAACTACATTTTGTTCTTTTGCCTCAGATAAAATACCCAGGCGCTGATATGGATATCACTTTATCTGCTCCTTCATTTTGTCGTCAAATTAGTCCTGAGGAATTTGAATACCAAAGAGCTTACGGCTCTCAGGAGCCCCTGGCAGCTTTATTGGAGGAAGTCATAAGTGATGCCAAACTCTCCAGCAAAGAGAAGAAAAAAAAACTGAAGCAGGTAATGAGGATACTTAGGTTGTTTCTTCTTTTTCTCTTTATTTCAGTAAGTGCTATGTGACTCTTATCTGAGACATGCAATTTTGATAACATGTTATTCAGTTCATGTATTTCAAGGTTTTATTGCTTGTACAACTGTGGTCAGTTTTCCAGATCCATATTCTCTGATGTAATTTTTTTTCCATTACTGAATTCTTCATTTATAGAACTATTCTCTTATATTTGTCCTTTGTTTTGCTGTGGCATGATATGAACCAGCAGAACAATAACTTCAGAGAAGCTAACTGTGAGGGCAGATTTCTACTTTTTTTTTTTTTTTCAGAGTTAAATCAGATTGAAACCATAAATGTCTTAGAGTTCAAAAGCCATTGGTTGTAGGTAGCCATTATCAAATTGGTGGTTTGCCTCAGGCATCAAGTTTTTAGTTCCTTTTATGATAGTCAACACAACTTTGTGTTTCAGAGAATAGTTTTCAACTTGGGGTAGGTATACTTTGACCATTCTAAAGACTGATTCTTGATTGGATGAATGGTATTTGTTGTTAAAAACCTAATCCTACATGTAGCTAGATTCCTGGTCACACAGTGTATATAAGATCACACACAGAGCACCCATTGGTGCTTCAGTTGATGTGTTTATCTCAGTAATTTTGGAGAAGAATTCAGTGGTGAGAAACATAGGAAGACTACATTGCCTCCCTTTAAGCTTTTCATAAAGCAAAGCAATGTATACTGGAATGTTTGCTTTTTCGTTTGGGCAAAAGTTGGTGGGACTGAGTTGGAGAAGCAGGAAGATAGGAAAATATAGTTGGGCCCAAATTTTCTTTAACTGCCTAAGACATAAGTTATTTTCAAGTCAGAGTTACTTGTGAATATTTTTTAAGTGAGGTCTATTTATAGTTGGCGGTGGGGAAAATTTTAAGAACTTTGATTAAAAGGAGAAGTTCATTCAAAGATTGGATCAAAGGAAAGATGAATTTGATCTATAGACATCAAAATGAAATGATTTAACAAAAATAAAAACAGGGAAGTATGGTGTTTTAGTCAGTTTTTTTGCTGCTATAACTAAATGACCCCATCATTACAACTGTAGAGGAGGAAGAGCTTATTTGAGGGCTCACAGCTTCAGAGGTCCTAGTCTTTAGAAGCCTGGCTCCAGTCCTCCAGGCTCAGGACTCAGGTGGGGCAGAATAACATGGCAGAAGAAGGCAGTTTGCACCATGAGGAAGCAGAGAGAGAAAGATTCCTCTCCAGATACAAATATATATCCAAGCCATGCCCCTATTCCCACCTCCTCCAGCCACAACCTACCATTCAGTTACCACTCAGTTAAACCTTATCAGGGGATTAAATCACTGATTGGGTTAAGACTCTTACAACCCAGTCATTTCTCCTCTGAACCTTCTTGCATAGTCTCACACATGAGTTTTTGGGGGACACCTCACATCCAAACCTTAACAAAAAGGAACAAAAGCTCCTGTGTTAAAATTTGCCCAATTTTTTTGGTTTTTCTATAAATTTTTACTCTTACTGGACCTCTTGTTTAGTTTCAGAAATCCTATCCTGAAGTCTACCAAGAACGATTTCCTACGCCAGAAAGTGAGGCACTTCTATTTCCTGAAAAACCCAAACTGAAACCACAGCTGCTTATGTGGGCACTGAAAAAGCCTTTCCAGCCATTTCAAAGAACGAGAAGTTTTCGAATGTGATGCTTCTGCAGGGACACTGCTTAGACTCTCTGGTGGTTGTTTTGAATGGTAGCAGAAGAAAGAAGAGCATAACTTGCAGACTACAGAAGTGTACATACAGATTACCTGACTTAAAATGTGAGCCACTGTCAGTATTTTTATAAAATTCATGCTATTTTTAAAGTTGTACAAATTAATAAAAGATTATGAATCAAATATACAGACTTGAAATTGTTACAGAATCTAAGGGTAAAATATTTTTATCTTTTTATGGTTTTTCATGATGTTTGTAAAATAATTGTGAGTACATTCTGGTTACTGATATCTTTGTGATAACCGGGTCTAGAACGGTGTATATACTTGAATTCAAGAGGCACTGGGTACTGTTACTGTGATGCTATTGAGCCCATTGTGATTTCTGCTATGTAAATTCCACTTTTCATTGTTGCACAAAAATTCTTAATGTCCTATATTTTGATGACTCTGTTTTTTATTGCAGAGTTGTTGGTTGCTCCTACAGATTTTATTAAAAGTGGGTCTTTTATAACATATGTATTAGTGGGCTTTACCTAAAAGTGGAATAGGTTTTCATCTGCCAGCAGTAGTATAATTTCAAAATTATCTAAAGTAGTAAGATTGAATTGGACAAATTCTTTGGGTACCCTTAGACCTGTAATTCTAAATCAAACCTTTTTATACAGTTTCTTTCACAAATGTTTTTGTGAAAAACATAAATGGGTTAAGCAAAATTAGACTACTTCTTTGATGAGTATATTTTTCTCAACTTCTTTGTCCTTTGGAATGTAAATAAATGTTGTTTTTTTTTTTTAATAACATACATAGTGTTTTCCTCTCTCTCTCTTTTTTTTTTTTATGCGATGTGTTTAGATCAGCATCCTCAAATGCCTTTGCCAATATTCTCATGAGTCATTTATTTCTGTAAGAAAATAGGTAAGATTTGGGCTTCTGTATTAGGCTTAAAAGGGCACCTCCCTCCATTCCACTCTTTGGTTTTTTGCTTTGCTTTGCCCTTTTGCAAAGTAGTGGAGCACTTGGATTATGGAACATCTGGAAGGCTTCCTCTGAGAGCCATTACCCAGAAAACCGAGAGCAACACCTATTAATTGACTTGTGGTACATTTGGGGCTTATTTTTCCCTGCACACGAGGTCTATTGGCTGTTCTCTTGTAGCAGACTGCCTTCTGCACTTGACAGAGATTTTCCTCATTTAAAAATGGATTAAAGTATTCCTACTGGTTTGAGTGCCACCTTACGTTACAAATATGTAATGTAATTGGTTATTTTTAGTGTTTCAGGATTCACTCTCAGACTTTGGCATTCTGTTCAGAGTAAAGAATGATTCTACTTTCTACTCTATTTGACCATTATGGTAGAGTTTATTTTCCAGAATATCCTCTCTATTGCTCACCTTTGGAAGTACATGTGATTATTATCTTTCTTTTCTTTTTTATGATACCCTTTTTTAAAAGAAAAAATCAACAACTCTACCACCTAAGTGTGAAGCTGATAATGGGTAACAGCAATTTTCCAAAGCAGTTGTACTGATGCACACTTCCATTATCAAAGAACTTCCTTTTTTTCCCTTTTTAAAATTTTGTTTTAATTAGTTATGCATGATAGTAGAATGCATTTTGACACATCATACATATATGGAGTATAACTTCTTCTGGTTGTATATAATGTAGAATCACATCGGTTGTGTAATCAAATATGCACATAGGGTAATAATGTCTGATTAACTCTACTATCCTGCCTACTCCCACACCCCCTCTCCTCCCTTCACTCCCCTCTACCTAATCCACAGTACCTCTATTCATCCCTAGTCCATGCATTGTGAATTAGCATTCGCATATCAGAGAAAACATTTGGCTTTTGGTTTTT
The DNA here is from genome assembly GCF_902686455.1 of Sciurus vulgaris. Classification (NCBI taxonomy): domain Eukaryota; kingdom Metazoa; phylum Chordata; class Mammalia; order Rodentia; family Sciuridae; genus Sciurus; species Sciurus vulgaris. The sequence goes on from NC_136466.1 coordinate 122,845,357, forward strand.
TGGGATTGTCTTATTTCACTTAGCATAATATTTTCACATCCATTCATTTACTGGCAAATATCATAATTTCATTCTTCTTTAAGGCTAAGTTATAGTCCATTGTGTATATATACCACATTTTCTTTATTCATTGTTCTTTGTGTCTCGTCTGAGTACCTAGGTTGGTTCCAGAGCTTGGCTATTGTGAATTGAGCTGCTATAAACATTGATGTGGCAGCATCACTGTATTATGCTGATTTTAAGTTTTTTGGGTATAAAACAAAGAGTGGGATAACTGGGTCAAATGATGATTGCATTCCAAGTTTTCTGAGGAATCTCCATACTTCTTTCCAGAGAGGTTGCACCATATTTGCAGTCCCACCAGCAATGTATGAGTGTACCTTTAACCCCACATCCTTGACAGTATTTATTGTTGCTTATATTCTTGATAACTGCCATTTTGACTGGAGTGAGATTAAAATCTCAGTGTAGTTTTGATTTGCATTTCTCTAATTGCTGGAGATGTTGAACATTCTTTCACATATTTGTTGAACGATTGTATTTCTTCTTCTGTGAAGTGTCTGCGCAGTTCCTTAGCCTATTTATTGATTGGTTGGTTTATTTATTTATTTATTTATTTTTTGCTGTTAAATGTTTTGAGTTCTTTATATATCCTGGAGATTAATGCTCTATCTGAGGTGTGTGTGGTAAATATTTTTTTTCCCCATTCTATAGACTCTCTCTTCACATTCTTGATTGTTTCCTTCGCTATGAAGAAGCTTTTTGGTTTGATCCCATTCGATTTCTTGATTCTTGATTTTACTTCTTATGCTTTAGGAGTCTTTTGTTAAGGAAGTCAGGTCTTAAGCTGACATGGTGAAAATTTGGGACTACTTTTTCTTCTCTTAGCTGCAGGGTCTCTGTTCTAGTGCCTAAGTCCTTGATCTTCTTTGAGTTGAATTCTGTGCAGGGTGAGAGATAGAGGTTTAATTTCATTTTGCTACATATGGACTTCCAATTTTCCCAGCACCATTTGTTGAAGAGGTTATCTTTTCTCCAATGTATGTTTATAGTGCTGTGGTCTAGTATGAGGTAACTGTATTTATGTGGGTTTGTCTCTGTGTCTTCTATTCTGTACTGTTGGTCTGTGTGTCTCTTGTGGTGCCGATACCATGCTATTTTTGTTACTATGGCTCTGTAGTATATTTTAAGATCTGGTATTGTGTTGCCTCCTGCTTCACTCTTCTTGCTAAGGATTTCTTTGGCTATTCTGGGTCTCTTATTTTTCCAAATGAATTCCATGATTTCTTTTTCTAGTCCTATGAAGAATGTCATTGGGATTTTGATAGGAATTGCATTAAATATGTATAGTGCTTTTGATAGTATGGCCATTTTGATAATATTAATTCTGCCTATCTAAGAACATGGGAGATCTTTCCATCTTCTAAGTTCTTCTTCAATTTCTTTCTTTAGTGTTCTGTAGTTTTCATTAGAGGGATGTTTTACCTCTTTTGTTAGATTGAATCCCAAGTTTTTTTTTTTTTTTTTTTTTGAGGCTATTGAGAAAGGGGTAGTTTTCCTAAGTTCTCTTTCAGTGATCCATAGGAACACATTTGATTTATGGGTGTTGATTTTATATCCTGCTACTACTTTGCTGAATTAGTTTATTAGTTCTAAAAGTTGTCTAGTGAAATATTTTGGATCTTCTAAATATAGAATTATGTCATTGGCAATAGTGATTGTGTGAATACTTCTTTTACTATTTGTATCCCTTTAATTACTTTTATCTGTCTAATCGCTCTGGCTAGGATTTTCAGGAGTATGTTGAATAGAAGTGGTGAAAGAGGGCATCCCTGCCTTGTTCCAGTTCTTTGAGGGAATGCTTTCAATTTTCCTCCATTTCAGATGATGGTGGTCTTGGGTTTAGTAGAGATAAATTTCCCATGCTGAGGTATGTTACTACTATTCCTAAGTTTTTCTAGTGTTTTGAACATGAAAGGATGTTGTATTTTGTCAAGTGCTTTTTCTGCATCTATTGAGATGATCTTATAATTCTTGTCTTTAAGTCAGTTTATATGATTATGTTTAGTGATTTGTGTTTGTTGAATCAGTCTTGCACCTCTTGGATGAACCCCACTTGATCATGGCAAACTATCTTTTTAATGTTTTTGTGTGAGATTTGACAGAACATGATTATTTTTGCATCTATGTTCATCATGGATATTGGTCTGAAGTTTGTTTCCTTAATGTGTTTGTCTGGTTTTGGTATCAGGGTGATACTAGCTTCAAAGAATGAGTTTGGAAGGGTTCCCTCCTTTTCTGTTTCCTGGAATAATTTGAGGAATATTTGTGTTAATTCTTCTTTGAATGTCTTGTAGAACTCGGCTGAGAATCTGTCTGGTCCTGAACTTTTGTTGGTTGGAAGGCTTTTGATGACATGACATTTTCTATTTCGTTGCTTGATGTGTTTAAATTGTGTATGTCTTCCTGATTCAGTTTGGAGGGATCATATGTCTCTCGAAATTGATGTCTACAAGCTTTTCTATTTTATTTGAGTATAAATTTTCAAAATAGTTTCTAATTGGCTTATGTATTTCAGTTGTGTCTGTTGGGATACTTCCTTTTTCATCACGAATTTGAGTTTTCTCTCTTTTTCTTTGTTTGTGTGGCTAAGGGTTTATCAGTTTTTTTTTCAAAGGACCAACTTTTTGTTTTGTCATTTTTTTGAATTCTTTTGTTTCAATTTCATTGATTCCAGCTCTGATTTTCATCATTTCCTGTCTTCTGCTGATTTTGGTGTTGATTTGTTCTTCTTTTTCTAGGGCTTTGAGATGTAATGTTAAGTCATTTATTTGTTGACATTCCATTCTTGTAGTGAAGGAGCTCAATGCAATGCCTTCGTAGTGTCCCAGAGATTTTGATATGTTATATTGGTATTCTCATTTACCTCTAAGTAGTTTTTAATTTCATCCCTGATTTTTTCTGCTACCAATTTGTCATTCAGTAGTGTATTATTTGTTCTCCAGGTGTTGGAGTAGGTCCTATTTTTTATTTTAACATTGATTTCTAATTTTATCCCATTATGATCTCAATTCTCTAGGTTTTTTGTATTTTCTAAGAGTTGCTTTGTGGCATAAGATTTGGTCTGTTTTAGAGAAGGATCCATGTGAAAGTGTATTTGCTTGTTGATGGATTAAATATTCTATATAAGTCCAATAAGTCTAAATTATGATTGTATTACTTAGTTTTATAGTTTGTTTAGTTTTCATTTGGAAGATCTATCCAGTAGTGAGAGATGTGTGTTAAAGTCACCCAGTGTGATTGTGTTGTGGTCTGTTTGTTTCTTGAAATTAAGAAGGGTTTCTTTTTTTTTTTAATTTTTAATTTTTATTTAGCTTTTAATTTTTTACAACTTCATTTTGATTCATTGTACACAAATGGGGTACAAAATTTCATTTCTAGGGTTGTACACAATGCAGATTCATACCATTCATGTAATCATACATGTACATAGGGCAATGATGTCTGTCTCATTCCACCATTTTTCATACCCCCTCCCTCTCATTTTCTTTTACATATTCTAAAGTTCCCCCATTATTCTCTCATTCCCCACCCCCACCCCCATTATATATCATCCTCCACTTATCAGGTAAAACTTCAGCCTTTGGTTTTTTGGGATTGGCTTATTTCACTCTGCGTGATATTCTCCAATTCCATCCATTTATTTGCAAATGCCATAATATTATTGTTCTTTATGGCTGAATAGTATTCCATTGTGTATATATACCAGAGTTTCTTTATCCATTCATCTGTTGAAGGGCACCTAGGTTGGTTCCACAATCTAGCTATTGTGAATTGAGCTACTATGAACATTGATGTGACTGTGTTACTGTAGTTTGCTGATTTTAGGTCCTTTGAGTATAAACCGAGGAGTGGGATAACTGGGTCAAAAGGTAGGTCCATTCCAAGTTTTCTTAGGATTCTCCATACTGCTTTCCAGAGTGGCTGCACCCATTTGCAATCCACCAGCAATGTAAAAGTGTGCCTTTTTCCCCACATCCACGCCAACATCTATTATTGTTTGTATTCTTGATAATAGCCATTCTAATTGGAGTAAGATGAAATCTTAGAGTTGTTTTAATTTGCATTTCTCTAATTACTAGAGATGTTGAACACTTTTTCATATATTTATTAATTACCTGTGTGTCTTCTTTTGTAAAGTGTCTGTCCAGGTCCTTGGCCCATTTATTGATTGGGTTCTTTGTATTTTTGTTGTAAAGTTTTGTAAGTTCTTTATAAATTTTGGAGATAAGTGCTCTATCTGAAGTGTGTGTGGAAAAGATTTTCTCCCACTCTGTAGGCTCTCTCTTTACATTCTTGATTGTATCCTTTGCTGAGGAAAAGCTTTTTAGTTTGAGTCCATCCCATTTATTGATTCTTTCTTTGATTTCTTGTGCTTTGGGAGTCTCATTGAGGAAGTCCAATCCTAAGCCAACATGATGAAAATTCGGGCCTACTTTTTCTTCTCTTAGGTGCAGGGTCTCTGGTCTAATTCCTATGTCTTTGATCCATTTAGAGTTGAGTTTTGTGCAGGGTGAGAGATAGAGGCTTAATTTCATTTGACTGCATATGGATTTCCAGTTTTGCCAGCACCACATGTTGAACAGACTATCTTTTCTCCATTGTATGTTTTTGGCTCCTTTGTCTAGTATGACATGATTGTATTTATGTGGTTTTGTCTCTGTGTCTTCTATTCTGTACCATTGTTTGCCTGTCTATTTTGGTGCCAATACCATGCAGTTTTTGTTACGATTGCTCTGTAGTATAGTTTAATGTCTGGTATTATGATATCTCCTGTTTCACTTTTTCTACTCAGGATTGTTTTGGCTATTCGAAGTCTTTTGTTCTTCCAGATGAAGTTCATGATTGCTTTCTCTGTTTCTGTGAGGAATGTCATTGGGATTTTAATTGGAATTGCATTGAATCTGTATAGTGCCTTTGGTAGAATGGCCATTTTGACAATGTTAATTCTGCCTATCCAAGAACATGGGCGATCTTTCCATATTCTAAGGTCTTCTTCAATTTCTACTGATGTGGTGAATTCCATTTATTGATTTCCGGATGTTGAACCAACCTTGCATCCCTGCGATAAACCCCACTTGATCATGGTGCACTATCTTTTTAATATATTTTTGTATGTGATTTGCAAGTATTTTGTTAAGGATTTTTGCATCTATGTTCATCAGGAATATTGGTCTAAAGTTTTCCTTTCTTTGATGTGTCTTTGTCTGGTTTTGGTATAAGAGTGATACTAGCTTCATAGAATGAATTTGGAAGGCTTACCTCCTTTTCTATTTCCTGAAATACTTTGAGGAGTATTGGTATCAGTACTTCTTTAAAGGTCTTGTAGAATTCAGCTGAGAATCCATCTGGTCCTGGGCTTTTCTTGGTTGGTAGGCTTTTGATGGCTTCTACTATTTCAGTGCTTGAAATTGATGTGTTTAGATTGTGTACGTCTTCCTGATTCAGTTTGGGAGGATCATATGACTCTAAAAATTTGTCGATGTCTTTGATATTTTCTAGTTTTTTGGAGTATCGATAGCTTCTAATTATGTTATGTATTTCAGTGGTGTCTGTCATGATCTTTCCATTTTCATCACGAATTCTAGTAATTTGAGTTTTTTCTCTCTTTCTGTTCGTTAGTGTGGCTAAGGGTTTATCAATTTTGTTTACCTTTTCATAGAACCAACTTTTTGTTTTGTCAATTATTTGAATTGTTTCTCTTGTTTCAATTTCATTTATTTCAGCTCTATTTTAATTATTTCCTGTCTTTTACTATTTTTGGTCTTGATCTGTTCTTCTTTTTCTAGGGCTTTGAGGTATAATGTTAGGTCATTAAGTTGCTGACTTTTTATCTTTTTAATGTATGGGCTCAATGCAATGAACTTTCCTCTTAGTACAGTTTTCATAGTGTCCCAGAGGTTTTGATATTTGGTTGTGTCATTGTTCTCATTTACTTTTAAGAATTTTTTGTGCACCTGGTGTTCTATAAGCCTCTTGTATTTGATTTTCCATTTCATTTTTCAGGTTTGGGAAGTTTTCTGATATTATTTCATTGAACATATTTTTCATGCCTTTGGTTTATATCTCTGTGTCTTCCTCAATCCCGATAATTCTTAAATTCAGTCTTTTCATGATATCCCATAATTCTTGGAAGTTCTGTTCATGACTTCTTAATGTCTTCTCAGTTTGTTCAATTTTATTTTCAAGTTTGAATATTTTGTCTTCATTGTCTGAGATTCTGTCTTCCACGAGGTCTATTCTGTTGGTGATGCTTTCTATTGAGTTTTTAATTTGGTTTATCATTTCTTTCATTTCAAGTATTTCTGTTTTTTTTTTTTTTTCCAGAATCTCAATCTCTTTATTGAAGTGTTCTTTTGCTTCTTGCATTTTCTCTTTTAACTGTCTACTGGAATGGTCTTGCATTGCCTGAATTTGCTCTCTTATCTCATCTTTTGTTTCATGGATCATTTTAATCATGCATATTCTAAACTCTTTTTCTGTCCTTTCTACTGCCATGCTGTCATTGGAGTCTATCACAATAGCATCTTGGTTTGTTAGGGACACTTTCTTCCCCTGTTTTTTCATATTGTTTCTGTATATTCCCCTCTAGCAGTGAAGATCAGAGATACTGAAGTTTGCCCCCTGCAGGCTTATTATGATCCTGCAGGTTTCCACTACCTCTCCTTTGAAGGGGAGATCAATACCAGTAGCACCCAATACAGAGAAAATGCAGCCCTGAACCAGATAGCTCCTATAAAGGCTTTAACATTATTAAAATAAACAGGATCAGTTCAATTACTATTTACAGTATTTCTAGTTGTGAACAAGAGGATGGGGAAAGGGTGTAGGATATAAGTGAGTAAATAGGGTTACCTCTTAAAGGGCCTCCAGTCTTCCGTAGGTGTCTTAGGAAGGGAGCCACCCTTCCAATAATGATGGCCACACCCTCAGCAATAATTCAAAATGCCTGCACCAGCCTTCAAAGTAGCTAGGGAGCCCCAGCAAGGGTGCACTGAGTCAGCACGGAGGCAGGCGCAGTGTCCCTCAGCAGTAGGGGGGCAGGGGGGCAGGCAGTCTCAGCACCTGACCGACCTCAGTGTGGGGGGCAGGCTCAGCGACTTTTCCGACCTCAGTGTGTGGGGGCGGGCTCAGTGACATCTGACCATAGTGTGGGGGGACAGACTCAGCGCCAATGTCCGACTTCGGTGTGGGGGGCAGACTCAGTGACATTCGACCTTCAAGAAGGGTTTCTTTGATGTATATAGATGCTCCGTTGTTTGGGACATAAATATTTAAAATTGCTATGTTCTGTTGATGTATGATTCCCTTAAGCAGTAGGAAATGTCCTTCTTTATCCCTTCTAACTTTGGCTTTAAGTCCACTTTATCTGATTTAGGATGGAAACCCCTGCTTGTTTTTGAGATCCATGTGAATGATATGTTTTCTCCAATCCTTTCACCTTCAATTTGTGGACATCTTTTCCTATGAGGTGAATCTCTTGGAGACAGCATATTGTTGAGTCTTTTTTTCTGATACAATCTGCCAGGCTATGTCATTTGCTTGATGAGTTTAGACCATTAACATTCAGGGTTATTAATAAGATATGGTTTGTTTTCCCCAGTCATTTTGATTTATTTCTGGTTTAACTTGACTTACTTTCTCCTTCGATTAAGTATTCCTTTAGGGTAGTTCCTCCCTTTCTTGGTTTTCATTTTTTTTTTTTTTCATCCTTATGGAATATTTTGCTGACAATTTTCTGTAGTGCAGGCTTCCTAGTTGTAAATTCTTTTAGCTTTTGTTTATCATGGAAGGTTTTTATTTCATCTTCAAATCTGAAGCTTAATTTTGCCAGATATAAAGTTCTTGGCATCCATTTTCTTTCTGAGCTTAATATTATTCCACAACTACCTAGCTGTTAGGGTTTCTGGGCTGAGAAATCTGCTGATATCTGTATTGGTTTCTCCCTATCTATAATCTGATACTTTTCTTTCCAGCCTTTAAAATTCTATCCTTATTCTGTATGTTAGGCATTTTCATTATAATGTGCCTTGGTGTAGTTCTGTTGTAACTTTGTACATTTGGGGTCCCGTAAGCCTCTTGTATTTGATTTTCTATTTCATTCTGATATTATTTCATTGAAAAGATTGTGCATTCCTTTGATGTATGTCTCCATGCCTTACTCTATTCTGATAAATCTTAAGTTTGGTCTTTTCACGTTATCCCATAATTCTTGGAAGTTCTGTTCATGTTTTTTTATTATCTTCTCTGTGTGGTCAACTTAATTTTCAAGATTATATATTTTGTCTTCATTGCTTGAGGTTCTGTCTTTCATGTGATCTAGTCTGTTTGTGATGGTTTTCACCTTGAATTTTTAATTTGGTTTATTTTTTTTTCCTTAATTTTGAGGATTTCTGCTTGATCTCTTTTCAGAGTCTCTACCTCTTTTTGAAGAGATTTTTCATCTCCTGAATTTTATCTCTGATTTCACTTCTTACATTGTCCTTTACATCACAGATCAGTTATTGTGTTTTCTTAACTCCTCTGCTATTTCTTCTATGTTAATGGATTCTATTATTGGAGCATCTTGGTTTTCTTGGGATGCTTTGTTCCCTCATTTTTCATGTTGCTCATGTGTCTTCCCATCTAGCAGTGTAGATCTGAGATATAACAGTCTTCCCTGTAGACTTATGGTGTCCCTGCAGTTTTCTAGTACCTTGCCTTTAAGGGATAGATCAACATTAATAGCACCAAATGCAAACAATATGCAGCCTTAAACCAGATAGCTTCTATTAAAACATTTACAGATTTGTTGCAATAAACAGAAATGAAGTGTTAAATTATTGTCTGTAATATAAACAGTAGGTTTGCAAAAGGGTTTACAATTTCTAATGGTGGACTAAGTGGTGTAGGATGTGATGTTTATAAGGAAGGAGAGAAGAAAGAAGTATAAGATCATAGCAAGCTTCAATGAGAAATCAATAGAAGTTGGCTGTTAGCAGGAGAAAAGAAAGAGAATCCAGGGAAACAGATAAATGAAAGGAAAATAGATAAAGTCAAAAATAAAATGAAAAGAAAAGGAAAAAAGTAGAAGAGTACACAACAATACCATAATATACTATTCAGACATCCCAGTCCTCAATAACCTGATGCATGAAAAATACTTGGTTTCAAAAATGGTGGAGATGTGACAGTGGGAAAAGAAAAGAGAAAAAAATATTTAAAAATAAATAAATAAATTTTTAAAAATCTCAAAGGAAAACCAAACAATTGTTTCTACTGGAGTTCAAAAGTTTCTCAGCTTCCCTACTGAGTTGAAAAATGGGGTTGTCTGGAATTTGCTGGTAGCTCCACACTCAGAATGGTGTTATTGGGGAGGGAGGGTTTGTACTGGAGGGGGAATTCCTGGAGGCTGGATATAGCAATTGCTGGTCTATGTTCGAAGACTGCATCCCAGGAATCTCCTCTGAAGATTATGTGTTCCACTTGTGATATAGTAGCTCCATCTTAGTCCCTTACATCGCCTGCAGACCCCGTAATTCCTGGTTTCTGATTTAGTCGCCAAACTCAATCTCTCCTGCCCCTGCCCTTTCGACCTCCTGGTTGGGCACCCCTCTCCCTGAAAGTCCTGAGGGCTGATCCCTGGGACATGTGTGCCTTATATGAAGAGCTGTTCTGTTTCAGGCAGATTGGGACTGGATACTTACAGCTCAAGCTGGCCACATAGCTGTAAGCACTGGCCCAGGCTGGTGTCTAGGGAGGGGTTGAGAGACTGGGGATTAGGGAGCCAGAGGGCCCTGTTGATTGCTGAACCTGGGACCTGTGGGTTGGTAGATGCCAGTCTGGGCAGGGAGTCAGTGACCAAGTTGGTGTCAGGTCCCAGCGAGTGCTGGCCCTAGGGAGCCCTGGGAATCTGGTGGGTACTGGATTTGGCTGGGCGAGCTGAGAGCAAGATGCCTTCCCTTCCTTTTCCAACCTTCTGACCTGCTGAAGCCAGTCCTGCCCATTTCTGTGCACTTCAGGACTCATGAAGCTGGGGAGAGCCAGCTCTCTCCAGCCTCTGCAGCAAGATGGTGACTATTAGCACACTTAACAGGAAGACTTCAGGTGGACCCAAACCTGCAGGTACCTTGATGATGGACTTCCAGGCCCTGGCCAGTGTCCCAAGATGGAAGTTACTGTGTCTTGTGATAGTGATGGCAGTGGCAGAGGTGTCCCAAAATGGAGACAGCAGTGTTCAGAGATGGGCAGTTGCAGTGGGCAGTACGGTGATGGTTGGTGTCAAGTTTCAAAGATGCCATGCTGTGGTGGGTGGCACTGCCTCCAGGCCCTAGCTGGTGTCCCCTGATGGAGGCTGCCATATCTCAAGATGGCACTGGTGGCAAAGGCTGTGTCTTAAGATGGCAACGACTGCCTTCAGAGATGAGGCAGCTGTAGCAAGCTGCATGGTGACAGTGGAGGGCCACTTTAGGAGACGGGGAGCTGCATGGCAGGGTTGTGCTGGGCAGCCTCAAAGAGCTTCTTATGCAGAACATCCTCACCAAAACTTACTATTGCCAGACTTTGAATTATCAATGTATGGGTATAAAATTGTTTGTATACTCTTGGACTTTTTTCATTTGTATACAAAGTTTAATAATTTTTTAGCTACAACACACACATACCCTGTTGAGATTTTGATTTGAATTGCACTGAATCTATAAATCAATTTGGAGAGTTTTGCTGTCTTTATAACATTAAGCCTGCCTGTTCATGAATATGGTTTATCCCTCTATTTATTTAATGAGAAATATTAAATTTCTCTGTAAAGATTTATAATTTCTTGTGAGATTTGTTCTTAAGTACTTGAAACTTTAAAAAAAAGTTAGTATCAAAATTTTCAGATATATAAAGAATAAAGAAAATAGTACCTATTCCCTAGCTTCAGTATTTACTGTTCAACTGATAAATGGCATGATGTTTCATCCCACTATTGATGTTGTTTTACAGTTTTTTTTTTTTTTCTGTTCATTTCTTGTATGTGGCATACAACTGGTATTTGGTTTTTTTTATTTGTTCTGTTTAGATATACATAACAGTATATTTTGATGGATTATACACACATAGAGATAACTTATCCTATTTATGATCCCATTCTTATGGTTGAACATGATGTGGAGTTACACTGGTCATGTATTCATATATGAAAATAGGAAAGTTATGTCTGATTCATTCTACTGTCTTTCCTATTCCCATACCCCATTCCTTCATTCCCCTTTGTCTGATCCAATGAGTTTCTATTCCTTACCTGCCCCCCTTATAGGGCGTTAGCATCAACATAGCAGAGAGACCATTTGGTCTTTGTTTTTTTTGGAATCGGCTTATTTCACTTATTCTTCAGTTCCATCCATTTACTGGCAAATGCTATAATTTCATTCTTTATATCTGAGTAATTGTCTATTGAGTATATATACACCACATCTTATTTATCCATTCATCTGTTGAAGGGCACCTACACTGGTTTCATAGATTTGATATTGTGAATTGAGCTGCCATAAACATTGATGTGGCTATATCAGTGTAGCATGCTACTTTTAAGTCTTTTGGGTATATACTGAGGAGTGGGATAACTGGGTCAAATGGTGGTTCTATTCCAAGTTTTCTGAGAATCTCCATACAACTTTCCAGAGTGGTTACACCAATTTGCAGTTCCATCAGCAATGTATGATGGTACCTTTTCCCCCACATTCTTGCTAACATTTATTGTTACTTCCATTTTTGATAATTGCCATTCTGACTGGAGAGAGATGGAATCTCAGTGTTGTTTTAATATGCAATTCTCTAATTGCTAGAGATGTGGATCATTTTTTCATATATTTATTGACTGATCATATTTCTTCTGTGAAGTGCCTGTTCAGTTCCTTCGCCCATTTATTGATTGGGTTATTTGTTTTTGGTGATGAGTAAAACTGGTATTTGTTTACTGATTTTTTTGGATGTCAAGTAAACTTGCTAGACTTTCTTAATTATAAACATAGAGTGTGACTTTTTTGTTTGATATTCTACATTTGTTACATATCAGCATGAATAGTTTTTGTTCTTCCTTACTCTAGTAGACTGAATCTGAATGTTCCCAGTGATCTCTGATTCATGATATTTAATGTGCTGGTAATTCCCTTTCCTTAAGTGTAGGTTGGTCCAAGTGACTCTTCTAACCAATACAAAGTGATGAGATATCAGTTCCAAGATTAGTTTCACAAAGACCTTGGCTTCCATCTTGCTTGTCCCCTGGCTTGTTGTGAGAAAAACCAGCTGTCATGTTGTGGGCCATCTACAGAGTGACCATCAGGCAAAGAATTAATGCCTTTGGTCAACAGTCAGTGAAGATGTGGGTCTACCAACAGTTCTATGAGTGATCTTGGAAGTGGGTCCTTCCTTAGTTGAACCTTGAGGTGACTCTAACCCTAGCTGACAGCTTGCCTCAGCCTTTTGAAAAACTTTCAGCCAGAGGGCTCAGCTAAGCTGTGCTTGGATTCCTTATGCACAGAACAGGTGAGGTATAAAGTATTGTTTTAAACCACTTAACTAAGATTTATAATGAAGTGATAAATATAATATACTTTTCAATTCTTAGGCTATTTCTCTCAATGCTGAAGAGAATTAGGAATAGCAGCCATCTTTATCTTATTCTTGATTTCAAAGAGAAAGCCTTGAACATATTTTAGAATATTTGTAGATAACTTTTGATCATGTTAAGTGAAGTCATTTTCTATTCCTAGATTGTCAATCTGTTTTGTTTGTTTGCTTGGTTTAACCATAAGTTGATAGTGACTCTTTTGCATTTCTAGAGGATTTTTATAGGTTTCATCCTTTAATCTGTCAATGGTGTATATTACATTAATTGATTTCTAATATTAAACCAATATTGCATTTGAGGGTGAGAGTCGTGGTGGAAATCTAAATGATGATAACTATAATTTTAATACATGTCTAAATTCTGCTGTTAATATTTAGTGTGTCATTCTTAAATCTCTATTCATAAGTAGAATTAACTTGAAACTTTATTATCCTGATTATTACAATTTAGATCTTAAAAGCCCCCAAAACATCAAATGCTAAAGGCTTCATTGTCAGCCTGTGGCATTATTGGGAGGTGGTGCCCAGCAGAAGGAAGATCTGTCATTGGGTGCATGTCCCTAAAGGGGATGCTGGAACCCCAACCCATTCCTTTCTGTCATTGCTAGCTGGTCACCAGATGGTGAAAAGATCTCTGAAATGCACACCTGCCATGACGTTCTGTGCCACCAAAGGCCCAAAGCGATACAACCAAATGACTAGGGACTGGAATCTTCAAAACCATGAGCCAAAATAAACCTTCACTTCTTTTTTTTTTTAATTTTTTTTTATTTTTTAATTTTTTTAAATTTTATTGTAAACAAATGGGATACATGTTGCTTCTCTGTTTGTACATGGCGTAAAGGCATACCATTTGTGTAATCATAAATTTACATAGAGTAATGTTGTTTGATTCATTCTGTTATTTTTTCCCTTCCCCCCACCCCTCCCACCCCTCTTTTCCCTCTATACAGTGTTTCCTTCCTCCATACTTGCCCCGCTCCCTAACCCTAACTCTAACCCTAACACTAACCCTTCCCTCCCCCCATTATGTGTCATCATCCACTTATTAGCGATATCATTCGTCCTTTGGCTTTTTGAGATTGGCTTATCTCACTTAGCATGATATCCTCCAATTTCATCCATTTGCCTGCAAATGCCATAATTTTATCATTCTTTATCGCTGAGTAATATTCCATTGTATATATATACGACTGTTTCTTTATCCACTCATCAATTGAAGGGTATCTAGGTTGGTTCCACAGTCTGGCTATTGTGAATTGAACAGCTATGAACATTGATGTGGCTGTATCTCTGTAGTATGCTGATTTTAAGTCCTTTGGGTATAGGCCAAGGAGTGGGATAGCTGGGTCAAATGGTGGGTCCATTCCAAGTTTTCTAAGGAATCTCCACACTGCTTTCCAGAGTGGCTGCACTAATTTGCAACCCCACCAGCAATGTATGAGTGTACCTTTCTCCCCACATCCTCGCCAACACCTGTTGTTGCTCATATTCTTGATAATCGCCATTCTAATTGGGGTGAGATGGAATCTTAGGGTGGTTTTGATTTGCATTTCTCTTATTACTAGAGATGTTGAACATTTTTCCATGTTTGTTGATTGCTTGTAGATCTTCTTCTGTGAAGTGTCTATTCATTTCCTTAGCCCATTTGTCAACTGGATTATTTGAATTCTTGGTGTAGAGTTTTTTGAGTTCTTTATAGATTCTGGAGATTAGTGCTCTATCTGAAGTATGATTGGCAAAGATATTCTCCCACTCTGTAGGCTCTTTCTTCACATTGCTGATAGTTTCCTTTGCTGAGAGAAAGCTATTTAGTTTGAATCTATCCCAGTGGTTGATTCTAGCTTTTATTTCTTGTGCTATGGGAGTCCTGTTAAGGAAGTCTGATCCTAGACCAACAAGGTGAAGATTTGGACCTACTTTTTCTTCTATAATCTGCAGGGTCTCTGGTCTGATTCTGAGGTCCTTAATCCATTTTGAGTTGAGTTTCGTGCATGGTGAGAGATATGGGTTTAATTTCATTCTGTTGCATATGGATTTCCAATTCTCCCAGCACCATTTGTTGAAGAGGCTATCTTTTCTCCATTGCATATTTTTGGCCCCTTTGTCTAGTATGAGAAAATTGTATTTATTTGGGTTTGTGTCCGTGTCCTCTATTCTGTACCATTGATCTACCTTTCTATTTTGGTACCAATACCATGCCGTTTTTGTTACTATTGCTTTGTAGTAGAGTTGAAGATCTGGTATTGCAATACCCCCTGTTTCACTCTTCCTGCTAAGGATTGCTTTAGCTATTCTGGATTTCTTATTCTTCCAGATGAATTTCATAATTGCTTGCTCTATTTCTGTAAGGTACGTCATTGGGATTTTAATTGGAATTGCATTGAATTTGTATAGCACTTTAGGTAGTATGCCCATTTTGACAATATTAATTCTTCCTATCCAAGAACATGGAAGATCTTTCCATCTTCTAAGGTGTTCTTTAATTTCTTTCTTTAGTGTTGTATAGTTCTCATTGTAGAGGTCTTTCACCTCTTTTGTGAGATTGATTCCCAAGTATTTTATTTTTTTCGAGGCTATTGTGAATGGGGTAGTTTTCCTAATTTCTCTTTCTGAAAATTCATCACTTATGTATAAAAATGCATTGGATTTATGAGCATTGATCTTGTAACCTGCTACTTTACTAAATTCACTTATGAGTTCTAAGAGTTTTCTAGTGGAATTTCCAGGTTCCTCTAAATATATAATCATGTCATCAGCGAACAGGGATAGTTTGAGTTCTTCTTTTCCAATTCATATCCCTTTAATTTCTTTGGTTTGTCTAATTGCTCTGGCTAGAGTCTCAAGAACGATGTTAAATAGAAGTGGTGAAAGAAACCTTCACTTCTTTAAGTTTATTTTCTTAGGTATTTTGTCATAGCAACAGAAAGATGACTAATATACTGATTAAGATTATAAATTAAACGAGATTATTTCCTTCTGTACATGGAAAATTATTAGAATTTTTTTGTTTTAATCTTGGTTAGAACTCACTGGTGAAATCATGTGAAAATGTTCTAGTTAACATTTTATCATGAATGTTTAATATAATTACACTGAAGTAAAAACAATTTGTATAATTCAGTCTTGGAAATTTATTGAGATTTGTTGCATTGCTTAGCATATGATCAATTTTTCTTAATATTCTATGTGCACTTGAAAATATGAATTTTATTGTATTTTTCTCTCTATATAAAATCTTGTTCTAATTGTTTTAGTTCTTTCTGATTTTATGTTGTCTACATTTATATCTATTACTTGGAGAATTACATATCTCTGGTGAAATTCATTATGAATTTTTTATCCTTATAAGACTGACCTTCTAAGCATCAATGTCACTCTTATCATTAATAATACATTTGTTTGCAATTTTTCTGTTTTTATATTTTGATGTATTCCTTAAGTAGCATTCATTTAGATTATTTTTAAAAAGTGTTATTTTTACATATACATGACAGTAGGGTGTATTTTGTCATATTATACATACATGGTGTGCAACCCATTACAATTTTGATACCATTCTTCTTTTTTTTTTTTTTTTTTTTTTTTGTGGTGCTGGGGATTGAACCCAGGGCCTTGAGAATGCGAGGCAAGCACTCTACCAACTGAGCTGTATCCCCAGCCTTGATACTTGATACCATTCTTGTGGTTGAACATTATGTGGAGTTACAGTGGTTGTATATTCATATATGATTATAGAAAAAATTATATCTGATTCATGGACCTTTATTTTATTCATTTATTTATATGTGGTGCTGAGGATTGAACACATTTCTTCACACGTGCTAGGCAAGTGCTATACCACTGAGCTACAACCCCAGCCTCTAGTATGCTGATTTTAAGTCCTTTGGATAGGCCATGGAATGGGATAGCTAGGTCAAATGGTGGTTCCATTCCAAGTTTTGTAAGGAATTTCCATATTGCTTGCCATAGCAGTTGCACCAATTTTCAGTCATACCAGCAATGTGTGAGTGTAGCTTTCCCCCATATCCTCACCAACATTTATTATTACTTGCATTCTTGGTAAATTGCCATTCTGACTGGAGTGAGATGGAGTCTCCGTGTAGTTTTGATTTGTATTTCTCTAATTGCTAGAGATGTTGAACATCTATCTATCTATCTATCTATCTATCTATCTATCTATCTATCTATGCTAAACCCAAGGTCAACAACATTCTAAATGGAGAAAAAGTGGAAGCATTCCCTCTAAAAACTGAAACAAGACAGGGGTACCCTCTTTCACCACTTCTATTTAACCTAATCCTGAAATCCTAAACAGAGCAATTAGACAAAAGAAACAAAAGGGATACAAATATGAAAAGAAGAGCTTAAAGGATCCCTATGTGCCAACAACATGATTCTATATTTAGAACACCCAAAAAACTCCACCAAAAATCTTCTTGAACTCATAAATTCAGCAAAGTAGCAGGATATAATATTATCACCCATAAGTCAATTGTGTACCTATACTCCAATGATAAATCAGCTGACAGAGAAGTCAGGAAAACAATAGCCTCAAAAAAAAAAAAAAAAAAAAAAAAAAACAACTTGGGATTGAATCTAACAAAAGAGGCAAAAGACCTCTAAATGAAAACTACAGAACACTAAAGAAAGAAATTGAAGAAGACCTCAAGAAATGGAAAGATCTCCCCTGTTCTTGGATAGGCAGAATGAATATTGTCAAAATGACCATACTACCCAAAGCGGAATACAGATTGAATGCAATTTCTGTTAAAATTCCAGTGACTTTCTTTATAAAAATAGAAAAAGAAATCATGAAATTTATTTGAAAAATAAGAGGCACAGAATAGCCAAAGAAATCCTTAGTGAGAAAAGTGAAGGAGGAGGCAACACAATACCAATTACACTTAAAGAGCTATAGCCACAAAAACAGCATAGCATTGGCACCAAAACAGACATGTAGACCAATGGTACAGAATAGAAAACACAGGGACACACCTACAAAAATACAGTATTCTCATACTTGACAAAGGTGCCATAAACATACATTGAAGAAAAGATAGCCTCTTCAACAAATGGTGCTGAGAAAACTGAAAATCCATATGCAGCAAAATGAAATTATACCCTTGTCTCTCACCCTGCACAAAACTCAACTCAAAGTGGATCAAGGACCTAAGCATTTGACCAGAGACCCTGTGCCTACTAGAAGAAAAAGTAGGACCAACTCTGCATCACGTTGGCTCAGGAATAGACTTCCTTAATAAGACTTCTAAAGCACAAGCAGCAAAATCAAGAATTAATAAATGGGATGACATCAACTAAAAACTTCTTCACAGCAAAGGAAACCATCAAAAACATGAAGAGAGAGCCTACAGAATGGGATAAAATCTTCACCACCTGCACCTCAGATACAGCATTTATCTCCAGGATTTACGTAGAACTAAAAAAACTTAACACACAAAAAACAGAGAAACCAATCAATAAATGAGCTAAGGATCTGATAGGCACTTCACAAAAGAAGAAATATGAATGGTCAAAAAAATAAATTGTATTTTAAGAAGCTGTTCTCACTATCTCTATTTTCAACTGTAACATTTAGCTATTTATACTTAATAAAATTACTTTATATTTGGATATAATTCTACTACTTTTATTGATGCTTTTTAACTAATTGTTTTCACTTTCTTGCCTTTGCTTGGATTTTAAAAATAATTTAATCTTCTAATGTGAAATGGTGCAGTCTATTTCTAATTTTCTTGTTGGGCTTCCTCAAAATTACATCTTTTATAATAAATAACAAAGTTTAAAATTAGTCAAACAATTCAGGGCTCTGAAAGCAGAAACACTCTCCCAATTAGCTATTATTGTTGTAATGTATTTTATTGCTTTTTTAACTGCATAATATATCTTCATTATGTCATATAGTGTTTATTTTATATTTTACCACTTTTTCCCTTCTTAAAGTACATGCTTGAGAATTTATTTCCAGTAAGGATTTGCTGGATTTTGTTTGAAACTTATTAGTTTTATCCTTTTCAAAACAGCTTTTTCTCACCCTGTATAAAACTCAGCTCAAAATGGATCAAGGATCTAGGAATTAGACCTGAGACCCTTCACCAAGTAGAAGAAAAAGTAGGCACAAATCTCCATCACGTTGGCTTAGGACCAGACTTTCTTAACAAGACCCCCAGTGCACAAGAAATAAAATCAAGAATCAATAAATGGGATGGATTTGAACTAAAAAGCTTTTTCTCAGCAAAGGAAACAATTGATAATGTGAAAAGAAAGCCTACAGAGTGGGAGAAAATCTTTTCCACACACACTTCAGACAGAGCAGTAATCTCCAAAATTCACAAAGAACTTAAAAACTTTACACCAAAAATACATAGAACCCATTAATGAATGGGCTAAGGAACTGGGCAGACACTTCACAGAAGAAGATATACAGGTGATCAACAAATATATGAAAAAGTGCTCATCATCTCTAATAATTAGAGAAATGCAAACCAAAACCACCTTAAGATTTTGCTGACTCCAATTAGAATGGCTATTAGCAAGAACACAAGCAATAATAAATATTGGCATGGATGTGGGGAGAAAGGCACACTCATATATTGCTGGTGGAGTTGCAAATTGGTGCAACCACTCTGGAAAGCCGTATGGAGATTCCTCAGAAAACTCAGAATGGACCTACCCTTTGACCCAGCTATCACACTCCTTGGTTTATACCCAAAGGACTTAAAATCAGCATACTACAGTAAAGAAGCCATGTCAATGTTCACAGTTCCTCAATTTACAATAGCCAGATTGTGGAACCAACCTAGGTGCCCTTTAGTTGATGAATGGACAAAGAAACTGTGATATATATACACAATGGAATATTACTCAGTCATAAAGAAGAATAAAATTATGGCATTTGCTGGTAAATGGATGGAGTTAGAGAATATCATGCTAAGTGAAATAAGCTGATCCCCAAAAATCAAAGGCTGAATATTTTCCCTGATAAGTGGATGATGATACATAACAAGGCGGGGGATGGCAGGGGGCAAGAGAAGAATGGAGGAACTTTGGATTGTGTAGAGGGAAATGGGGTGGGAGGAATGGGGCAGGAAAGATAGTGGACTGAGACAGGCATTATTACGCCATGAACATGTATGATTACACGAATGGTGTGAATCTACATTGTATACAACAATAGAAATGAAAAGTTGTACCCCATTTATGTATAATGAATCAAAATGCAGTCTGTGAACATAAAAATAAAAAAATCACTTTATTCAATATACCACCTAATTTATCCACTGAAAGTAAATAACAATGATTTCTGGTACATTTTTTTTCAAAGGTGTGGCGAGATATATATATATATATATATATATATACACACACACACACACACACACAAAAACCAGAACTTGGTTTTCAAATAAATACATTAAAATCTCCAAAAAACCATGTATATATATTAAACAAAATTTGTCATTTTAGCAATATTTACCAGTGTAAGTACATATTTCAATGTAAAGAATGACCTCACTCTTTAAACATGTTTTTATTGCGAGTTATGGACTAAATATTTGTCTCTCCCAAATCCATATGTTGAAATCCTGACCCCCAGTGCACTGGAATTAGGGAATGAGGCCTTTAGGGAGGTATTTAAGCCACAAGGAGGGAGCCCTAAGTGTGGGATTAGTGCACTTACAGAGAGAGCTCAGAGAGCTCTCTAGCCCTCTTTCTGCCATGTACAGTAAGTTGATTGCCAGCAGCCCAGTGAAGGACCCTCACCAGAACCAATCCATGATGGAAACCAGACCTCAGACTTACCTTCCAGGACTATGGGAAATCAATTTCTGTTGTTTGTAAGCCTTCCAGTCTACAATAGTTTGTTACAGCAGCCTGAAGTGACTAATACAGGACATATAGAATGCTGGTTGACATTTATTTTATTTTAATATATTGCGGTTCTCATCCCTTTGTTAGACGGCTTCCATTGTTGCTTTCGGGGAGTCATCTGCCTCTCTAATTGTCATACAGATAAATGGGTCTGGTTTGGGGCAGTCTGCTTTTCTCTATGTCTTTGGGTCTAAGATTCACAATGCTATCTCGATATGTACTTTTTTAAAATTGTAAACAAATGGGATACATGTTGTTTCTCTGTTTGTACATGGAGTCAAGGCATACCATTTGTGTAATCATAAATTTACATAGGGTAATGTTGTTTGATTCTTTCTGTTATTTTTTCCCTTCCCCCCCACCCCTCTATACAGTCCTTCCTTCCTCCATTCTTACCACCTTCCTTAACCCTAACCCTAAACCTAACCCTAACCCTAACGCTAACCCCTCCCACCCCCAATTATATGTCTTCATCTGCTTATCAGCAAGATCATTCGTCCTTTAGTTTTTTGAGATTGTCTTATCTCACTTAGCATGATATTCTCCAATTTCATCCATTTGCCTGCAAATGCCATAATTTTATCATTCTTTATGGTGGAGTAATATTCCATTGTATATATATGCCACAGTTTCTTTATCCATTCATCAATTGAAGGACATCTAGGTTGGTTCCACAATATGGCTATGGTGAATTGAGCAGCTATGAACACTGATGTGTCTGTGTCTCTGTAGTATGCTGAATTTAAGTCCTTTGGGTATAGGCCAAGGAGTGGGATAGCTGGGTCAAATGGTGGTTCCATTCCAAGCTTACTGAGGAATCTCCATACTGCCTTCCAGAGTGGCTGCACTAATGTGCAACCCCACCAGCAACGTATGAGTGTACCTTTTTCCCCACACCCTCGCCAACACCTGTTGTTGCTTGTGTTCTTGATAATCGCCATTCTAATTGGGGTGAGATGGAATCTTAGGGTGGTTTTGATTTGCATTTCTCTTATTACTAGAGATGTTGAACATTTTTTCATATATCTGTTGATTGCTTGTACATCTTCTGTGAAGTGTCTTTTCATTTCCTTAGCCCATTTGTTGATTGGATTATTTGTATTCTTGGTGTAGAGTTTTTTGAGTTCTTTACAGATTCTGGAAATTAGCACTCTATCTCAAGTATGAGTGGCAAAGATACTCTTCCACTCTGTAGTCTCTCTCTTCACATTACTGATAGTTTCCTTTGCTGAGAGAAAGCTTTTTAGTTTGAATCTATCCCAGTTGTTGATTCTTGCTTTTATTTCTTGGGTTATGGGACTCCTGTTAAGGAAGTCTGATCCTAAGCCAGCAAGTTGAAGTTTTGGACCTACTTTTTCTTCTATAAGATGCAGGGTCTCTGGTCTGATTCGGAGGTCCTTGATCCATTTTGAGTTGAGTTTTGTCCAGGGTGAGAGATAGGGGTTTAATTTCATTCTGTTGCATATGGTTTTCCAGTTTTGCCAGCACCATTTGTTGAAGAGGCTATCTTTTCTCCATTGCATATTTTTGGCCCCTTTGTCTAGTATGAGAAAATTGTATTTATTTGGGTTTGTGTCCATGTCCTCTATTCTGTACCATTGATCTATCTGTCTATTTTGGTACCAATACCATGCCATTTTTGTTACTATTGCTTTGTAGTAGAGTTGAAGATCTGGTATTGTGATACCCCCTGCTTTGTTCTTTCTACTGAGGATTGCTTTAGCTCTTCTGGGTTTTTTATTCTTCCAGATGAATTTCATAATTGCTTGCTCTATTTCTGTAAGGTACATCATTGGGATTTTAATTGGAATTGCATTGAATCTGTATAGCACTTTAGGTAGTATGGCCATTTTGACAATATTAATTCTGCCTATCCAAGAACATGGGAGATCTTTCCATCTTTTAAGGTTTTCTTTAATTTCTTTCTTTAGTGTTCTGTAGTTCTCATTGTAGAGGTCTCTTTCACCACTTCTATTCAACATCGTCCTTGAAACTCTAGCCAGAGCAATTAGACAAACCAAAGAAATTAAAGGGATACGGGTTGGAAAAGAAGAACTCAAACTATCCCTGTTTGCTGATGACATGATTATATGTTTAGAGGAACCTGGAAATTCCACCAGAAAACTTTTAGAACTCATAAGTAAATTCAATAAAGTAGCAGGTTACAAGTCAATGCTCGTAAATCTAATGCATTTTTATACATAAGTGATGAATCTTCAGAAAGAGAAATTAGGAAAACTACCCCATTCACAATAGCATTGAAAAAAATAAAATACTTGGGAATCAATCTCACAAAAGAGGTGAAAGACCTCTTCGATGTGTACTTTTAAAAGAATTATCCTACTTGGTACATGTTGGTCTTCTTAAATCAGAAGATTAAAGTTCCTCATCTGTTTAATAGTGGTTTTGTCACAATCTCTCTTCTGCTTTTGAATCTCTAATTAAACATGTTAGACCTTCTCCATGCTGTCTCTTAATTTTATGTAGCTTCCATATTTCTGTCTTTCTGTACTGCCATCTGGATAATTTACACAGACCTTTCTTCAATTTTAGCACTTCTCTTTTCGGGTATGTCTAGTCCTGTTAAATTTATATATTCACTATTATGAATTTTACATTCACTTCACTCTCAACTTTTCAGCTCAGGAAACTGAGGCTTAGTAAGGTTTGGTAACAATCCTAAGATTACTGAGCTTGTGGGGAACAGGGTTGGCAGTCATAAGCACCATCTGACTGCAAAGACCAGCTCGTGACCAATATGTTCCACTGTTTCCCAGCAAGCAGCATTTTATGAGTTTTAGCACTTTTAGATACTTAAACATGTTATTTTTCAGTTTATACCTTTTAACACTTAAGATCTCAGATTTCTTTTTGATTTGCAGTGCTTTCATTACCCTGACTAGGTTTGTCAAATTCATTCCCAGTTTCTTCTGGTCACTTTCTACCAACACATACTGACAATTTTTCATTGCCTTTCCCACAAAGTCCCACAAAATATACTACAACAGTATTGAAAACAGAGACTTTTTTGAAGCTCTGTAAACACAAGCATGCATTTACTTCATTTTTAGACATGATTTTTAAGTTTATATATATATATATAAAATTGCCTGTATTTTTAGGTGTGATCAATGTCATGGGGATTATCTGAGAGACTGAGAAGGAATTTGTCAAATGAATGTTTTATATTGAAAGTTTTAAAAGAATAGTGTGCTAGATTTTCAAGGTTGTCTATTCTCTGTTATGAGCTGTTGGCTTTCTCATTTCTCATACATTCTTGTGTTCCTACAACAGCCTTCAGGGAAGTCATATCTGGGATTCTAGCAAATTAATCGACATATGGGTCATGACTTAGCACTCCTGTCATCTAGAATCGAATCTGATTCCCACATCTAGAAGAGTTCCTGTACATTTTTGCAGGAAATGTAACCTAAAAAAGAGCCTGTATTTGTGAACTGCTTACGGCCAGAAAGAAGGGACTACATATTTCTTATATCTGGAATGTCATGAATAATGTGTGTAATGAGTAATAGAGAAATCAGTTAAAATGACTTTATTATATGGGCATTGCTGTTGTAAATTGCTATTTTTATCCTTAGAAAAAAACCTATAGATATTAAATACCTGGAATAAAATAGGAATGTGATTACCTGCTAAAATTAGTCCCTCCCCACAATATTGGGGCACTCTACCACTGAGCTACACACCAGCATTTAATTTTTTTTTGTTTTAATTTTGAGACAGAGTCTTGCTGAGTTGCTTAGGCTGGCTTGGAACTTGTAATCCTTCTGCCTCTGCCTTCTGAATTGCTGGGATAACAGGCATGCACCACTGCACCCATCTCTAAAAATCAGTATTGAGGAGAGAGTCTATTTATATCCATAATGTTAGCATTTTAAAGTTCTCACTTCAGAATGGAATGTGGAAAATTCTAATATTACAATTATATATTTACTATCACTTTTGCATTTCCTTGCTTAAGATACCAGAACCTGCGAAAAGTATAATATCTTGACATCATTGCATATTGGGTCTTCCAGGCAGACAAAAATGACTGTACTACAAACTACGATTATTGGGTTTTAAAGATATTTGCTTCTGGTTACCTGAGTGATTTGAACATTGGGATCTGGGACCACATTAATATACAGGATTTGCTAATTTGGATCAACTTGGAAGTGCATGTATTACTTAATTTTGTAGAACAAATATACTGCCGGGAGTAGGTGGAAGATATGGTCATTAATTTAACAGCATAATGAGTACCTTCTGATGGATTTTTTTATGTTTCAGGGTCTAGTTAACCTTAAATGTCCTACCTTTCAATTTGGAAGAATAAAATGGGAAGCACAATAGGACAACAGGATGCTAACCCAATAAAAAAATGTCATTTTTAGTTGTTTGGTGCATATTTGTGTTGCTTTGTCAATTTAATAATTTCCTAGTGAATCTAAGGTTTTGCTTAAAATCTCTTTAATAGTTTTTACAAATCCTACTTTGGAGAATCATTGAGGGAATTTTTTGTTTTATTTGAGGATCTAGAACAAATTACGTTCTCCATAAAATGTCAACCACTGTGCCTATTTCCAAAACGAAAAAATAATACACATTTGGATTAGATCGATTCACTTTATAATGCCTCTCTGGGGCTCTTCTGTCCCAATTGAAGACACAGACAGTATCTAGAGCCTTTTCTAGAATATATAAGGAAAGCTTTTCTCCCCTATTCTGGCCCACACAGATTTATAGATTGCAGCTAGCATTTCTCTCATAGTATTTATCTTGAATGGTCATAGATTGTTCTCTATGTTTAGTAAAACAAATATAGCTTTATTTTTTAAGAAAGCATAGGACCAAAGATTATTTCCCTGAGAAAAAAGTAAACTGTAATTGATATTTTAAATTGAAGCATTTTATTTTGATTTCTGTAGACTAATCTAACATGGGAATGTTGAGGCCTTTTATTCATTGTTTCCACTAAGCACTCATGACCTTTGAAGGGTCCTGACCACAAACAGTTCAGTGATAATTTACCCAGATAGCAGAACTGTTTGCTGCCAAAAATAGTTGTGCAGTATAAAATGCAATCTCTGCTTTTCCGAGAGCCCATGATTTGAGTTTATCTCTAGTTACTGATTTCTATATCTCTGCATGTATATATTTAAATCATGTGTGTTTTAGATTCAACTCATTCAAAAATCAAAGTCGCATTATTGGAGGGATGTTGTGAATGTTAGAACCACGTGGCTGAGAGCTACTTCACACGAGATCTTAAATACAGCATGATGAGAGCCGGACAAGAAATATAACAAATGACATCAGCCTTCCTGCCTATTGATTCTGCGTAATTTTTTTCAAACCTGGGCTTTCCTCTGTATGCAAATTCACTTGAAAGATTTCAACCTTTTAAAAGCTTTTTAATACTTGGAAAAAATTTGAAGACTTTTCTTAATGAAAATATACAGAATGGTTAAATCCCATTGGATTAAATGGCTTCAGTGTTCTCTTAATAATCATCCAAGGCTGTAACATTTAAAATGCACACTGATGTCATTTCTAAATTTCTACTTTCTACTTTTCAAAGTGCTACATATAATTAGATACAATTACTGCTTAAGGATGATGAAGGTTTTGATTTTAGAAAGTTCCTCTCCTTTACATTTTCACAGAGATTGAATATGGTGATGTGTTAAGGCCCTCAGAAGTGTCTGATTTAGCATATTTGACTTTTTCACAAGTCATGATCCATCTAACAAGGACAGATGTTCCCAGTAGAGGTCAGTGCTGTGTTGATAATTATTGTACCGTTAAAAAAAAAAAACTATAGCGATTTTCTATAAAAGTCCAGTATATTTCAGTCAGTAAGTTGTGGCAAAACAAAACTAAAAATTGATCATCTTTATTATAATCAAGGTAACTAGGGGTCATATTTTGGCTCCTCCATTACCATATTTTTCCTCAAAATCCAGATGCTTCTTTGGCTTATTAAATACTCTTTAAAAGTGGGCTATAGATGGTAGAAATGAACAATTACCTCGATGCAACAGCAGATAATTTGGAATAAGCACCCAATTATTCGATTTTAAAGTGAAAATAATTGACTACAGTATTTGGGCAGAAAAACACAGAGGTAGGGTAACTTCGTGCAAGTCTACCTTACCCATTTTCTCTGCACTGTGGGGATAAGCATCCTTGCTCTCTTTTTTGGTAAGTCTTATTTTATTCCTCAGACATGTAAATGAGGCGTGTTGCAGTCGGTGCCCACGTGGCATCTAGGAAAGCATATGGCTACCAATAATTTCTTTGGAGCTGTTGGTGCCAACAGGCAGTCAGCAGTACAACAAGCAGAGCCCAGGAAACCTCCCGGAACGGTGAGCCGGCAGCAGCCGTTCTGCCTGGGGAGAGCTCAGAAGGCTCTGATCCCCGCCATGTTACACAAACATAAGTGAAAAGTGTTTCCTGTGCAAAGATAATCTCAAGACCAGCCTCCTGGCCCCCTCTCGCCAATGAATTATTGCCTGCAGGTCTTTCTCAGTACAGTTCGTAGTTCCCATACTGATCAGAACAGAATATTTGGATTTGAACTTGTAGCCCTGCTGGTCAGGACACCTCTTGGCTTAGGTATTTTCCTCAGAAAAGTGGAAGGATTGGCTTATTTCACTTCAGCCAATCTCAAAAAACCAAAGGCCGAATGTTTTCCCTGATCAGTGGATGATGATTCCCAATGGGGGAGAGGGGTGGGTGGTGAGAGAAGAATGGATTTAGATTAGGTAGAAGGAATGAGGGGGGGAGGGGCGGGGTATGAAAGATGGTGGAATGAGGCAGACATCATTACCTTGTGTACATGTATGATCACGCGAATAGTGTGACTCTACGTCGTGCACAACCACAGAAACGAAAATTTGTACCCCACTTGTGTACAATGAATCCAAATGCAGTTTGTAAAAATAAAAATAAAAAAAATTAAAACATGGAAGGATTGGAACTGAGAGACTGTTCCAATGTTGTCCAGGACTAAGGACTTAGTGTTGTCCAGGACTAAGAAGATAGTAGAAGTTGCTGAGAGTGGAGGGCCCAGTAGAGAAATAGAGCCCGGGTCCTTAACAAAGTGCTTAGTTCTGACGGTGTGAGAAACGTCTCCTGCTGGCAAACTTATCCTATCCATGGAGGCAGGCAGACAGGCAGACGAAAAAACTGAGGTCCAGAGAGGTATTCAGTTGTATATAGCAAAACTTCAACTCTGGTCTTTTCTCTGATGAGCTGAAGCCCTTCACCACACTAAATCTTGTCACCGATGGGTGGAGTTTGTTGTTTGGTCCAAGCAGATTCCTCCAGGAGAGGGCTTATTTTTGTTTCTCTGTATCCCGCATCTAGGCCTTTTCTTTCCTGTTGCTTTCCCTTTTTCTTCACCCTGTACTTCCTCGGTTGTCCTCATGTATTTTTTGAGCATCAGTTTAGACTGACACAATTTTAGAGCTGGTCAAATCACCCAGTCCCCTCATAGCACTGCCCTCTCACTTCCGTTCCCTGCTATGTGTTGACAGTTGTCTTCAGCAGCACTGATCTGGGTTGTATGATATTCCTTCACAAAGACTAGTCTGCCCTCCCAATAGCCTTTTGGTTTGTTGTAGACTCTTGATATGCAGGACTCTGGGTGGGAATGGTGGAGGAGAATGACCACGCTAAGTACAAAGGCATCTCAGCCCAGCAAGGAAAACAAACGTCCACCAGCAACCTGAGACCATGAAATTGGTGCCACAATGTCTGAAGAGTGCAGGGAGAGAGGAGAGCGATCCTTCAGGGCAGTCGGGGGAATACAGTGGGTGTCACTGAGGGGCTGACATTTAAGCCGCGCCCTGAAGATTGTGTCCAGCAGCGAGGAGGGCAGGGCAGGGCAAGGCATCTCAGCGGGAGCGGCATGAAATGAGGCTCTGAGGGTAACTGGGAATGATTTGCCATTCCACATGGTCCAGGTGGTCCAGATGCCTTACTATAAAGGTGGGCAGGTAAGGGAGTGAGTGGCAAGGGGATCTCGTGAAGGAAGTATTTTTAGGTGAGGACTTTTTGGACATCCATCCCATAACATCTCCAAGGTGGCCTCCTGCTTTGCATACAGATTCCAATGCTCTTTGGAATCAACTTTTGGATCCTTTTTAGGTTGTGGCTACATCCGGGTTTCTTTTTCCAAGTCTTCAGGCGAATGCCTGTGTTCATTTGTATCAGTATGCTTCCAGTGGTTGCAATACATCACCGGTGCTGGTGAAACTTTCTTGTGCTTTATTGAAAAAGAGCGGCCCTTTTATTGTCAGTTTCTACTTTTCCATCAGCAGCGTGATATCCCATGCCTCTGGGCCTATACCGCTCCCTTTCACAACACTTAATGAATGCTAGAACCGGCTCTGCAAATGCATAGCCTTCATCTTGCTGCCCACAGTGAGATGCTTTTAATATTTTCTCCGCATGTAACTCAGCGTTTTCCTTCAGCCTTTCTTTAATTTCCAAGTGGTTAATCCCCTCCTACTGCAGGGAGCCTGGATATATATAGATTTTCCCCTTTCACTCTATCTTCAGTAATTTGCTTTTTGCATTCAGTGAACACATCCATCACCGTAAATGGTCCTTTCTCCATTTGTATTGACTTACTTTGATACAAAACAGACTCCCTTTTTATATCATTATTAATGTTCACAGTAATTTTCAGGAGCTTGGAAAGCTGGGTATTAGAACTGGCACAGAGCTTCAAGTTGTCCCATTAGATCAAATGACTCACATCATGACTGCTGGTTTCAAAAGTATTATCATTAAGTCAAGACCAAGAACTCCCTGCGTATAAAATGAGACTCTTAAGCATTTCTAAATTGCTACCCCATTTTATTAAAATATTCTTGATTTGATAGCCCTTCTATGCACTGAAAGATGTAAAATATCCCCATTACCAGTGAAATTATTTTTATAATCAGAAGTCTAACTTTGTCAACTTGTATAGCTCCTGGTTGATAGAAGTAGCGGACTGGGTTATGAGCATTAATATTGGTCATACATAGACGCTATTGCTTTCTGTTAACTTGGTTTATTTTAAAAGCACCTATGATAATGAAGTTGTAACATTCTTATTTTATGCTTCATTTTGATTTTTTAAATAGGCAATTATTTTCTGGTCACGCTGCATGTGGATGGTGAGGCAGGATGTACTTGGCAGGACTTGCACAGCTATTCTTTAGGTAAAAACAAACTAGGTCTAGACATATCAGACTCTTTATAGCTTGTGGCAGGTTTCTCAGAAAACAGCTTTCACAAGTACCTCTGTGTGCTTCTGAGAACCCTAGGAATGAACCATTCTGCTGCCAGACGGGGTCCAGTCCTTTTCTATTGCTAACCACTGGGATTGCTCAGGAGCCTTTTCAGATACTAGTGGCATTTCCATGATTTTGGGTGGATGTGCTATTTCATTTTCTAACTGCACTCCTCGACAATTGTGACATTTCAGAAGCACTTAAATATTTCCTTCAGAACTCCACATCTTTGTGACATTTTACTTTAGTAAAGTCTGGAAGTTAGAAATGTGGGAAATACATTATTTTTTAGTTATCCCTGAAGATCTTGTTTCAATTTTTTACTTTTGTATTCCCTTTTGTATCTCTAATATAATTTAATCGGTTTTTGTTTGCAGAACTGGATCATCTTTACTTCACATTTTGTTACTTCCGTGACAAACATTTTCTCCCTGTTTCCACATCCCTGAAACGAGGATGCATTCTTCGATTGAGAATGTATCCCAGTTTAATTGGCAGCATTTCTTCTCCTTTTTCTAGTGGTGCAAAAGTTGATGGCATCCTAGATTTTGTAAAGTGTGCCATTTTATTTTCATTTCCTAAGGACAGATAATGGAAGGTGGTTTATGGTGTCAGTGACTGTGTTTATTCAATAAGCATGAGTATTCTCTGAGTTTGCTTCTTTTTTGCCCCACTCTTTCCTAAGCATGTCCATCTTTCAACATTTTTAGAAAAATCTATTCATTCATTTTCTTTAATTAGTTGGCATTAAGTGTTTAATGGAATATAAAAGTTTTAAAAATACACTATGTACTCTCTACCCCTACGTTTTTATGTATATAGATGACTTTGTATCTGGTCAGGCCAAGTCATCTTTCTGTAGTAGGGGATGTGGGAATTGGGAAATCAAGGGAACAGGAATGGGTTTAGGACTTTTATAACTGCATTGCAAAGTAAAAGAGCCAGCACTCGGCTTTTTTATTTTACCACAGGATGTTTTGTGATAGTGCTGCCTATTTGTCAAGGAAAGGAAGGATTCTCTAAATTTCTGTAAAGCCCAGAAACTTAGTAAATGAAAAAATTTATAGAATTTCAGCTTAGAGTGTTCGATCCCTCTGGAAGAAGGAGTTGGATTAAAATAATAGAGGCCCAACCCTTTTGGAAACATGGGGTAAGGAACTCCGCTTTCTCCCTTCTAGGTCTCTGCCTCAAATGGGGGCAGTAGAGAAAGGAAAGGGGTGGAGGAGTCTGAAACCTCCTGCACTAGAGGTGCTCCCTTGTCAAAATGTGAGGGACGCCAAGGACCCGAGCTCTGGGTCGACTTCAGCCTGTGCCCTGGGCCACGACCATGTAGTGAGAGAGCAGTGAGGAGAGAACCTAGAAGGAATGAGACTGAGGCTGTGCTCCTGAGCCATACCTGGATTCCCCACAGCCTTGGAGATGCCATGAGGTCTGGGGATCAGGAAAAGCCTGATCAGAGCAAAGAAACTAGAACCAGGAGCCTTGAAGGTCAGGGGCCAAAGTCCCATGTTTAGTAGTGATCACCATCCTTTTCCACCCAAAACCAAGTATGACTAGTCTTCTCATCAGACGAGTTCAGGGAGCTGACCCACCTATCCATCTGCAGTGACGGTTCAGAGAACATCTCTTCAGAGTCCTGCTTCTCCCACACTCTCCTTCCAAAGATCATTAAGTAAACCACTTCGCATATCTAGATGCCAACTTGGGAAGAGAAGGGGTTAGAGAAAGGATCCTGAAACATCACTGCACCTGTTTGGGTCCAGTCAGGAGATAGAAACCCAAAGGTGGTTTGAACAAGGAAAGTTTAATATAAAAAATGATCAAATAGTGATAAAAGAGGAACTATAAGATGCAAGAAAATGCTTCACAATATCATAAAATGATAGCTCAAGGAAAGACACACATGGAAGGATCCTCCTTGAAGTTGAGAGTCAGACCTCATTAGAGGACATGGGTGCAGAGTTCCCTTGGTCTTCCCATTCCAGAACTGGGCTAGTTGCTGGGCAAGTGGAAGAACTCTCTGCAAGTGAGCTGAAGCTGGTGGCTGGGTGAGCAGGTAGGCAGAGGGAGCAAGGGTGCTGGTAGAACCTTCCAAGGGGTGGCAGTTTACAGGCAAGCACCAGCCACTGACTGGGTTGGAGATCAGTAAAAATTACCAAATGGTGTGCGGCAGGAGTGGAGATGTCAGTGCCAGCAAGGGGCCAAGGTGTGCAGTGCCTGGGGAAGGAGGCGGCAGTCGTCAGAAATAGCAGGAGGGTCCCTTCCTTTACAGTGCCCTTCTAGCACCTTCTACTGAGGATTTAATATAATAAGCACTGTAAAGGAGAAATTGTAAAGGGATTCCGTGCGTTATCATAGAGAGCATATTGAAGGGTGAATTTGGAGCTGAGAGGCAATAAGTTGATAACTGGCACAGGCTTTATTCTGCAGAGACTAAATCATCCAAAAGATACTCTGACAGTTGACAGAGTTGTTGGATTAACCAATGCCCACTGTATCCTCCATAAAGCTACATAGACACATGCCCACTTCATGTGTTGCCTCATGGCTATTTGGGATCTAGAATACCATTCTACTTAATCTTCTACACCATTTGGCAATTTTATTGATCCCCAAATCTGTTAGTACTAGTTATAGTAGGTATCTATTCCTAAATCTATCTATACTACTTGCACTAGTTTTGTTTTTCATAATAAATTTCTGAAAGTTTAGTTTAAAACAACAATCACAATAGTGAACACATTGTAGCATAGTTTCTATGGGCCTGGAATCCTGGCGGGCTTAATCTGGGTAGTTTTGACTTCGGAGTGGGGGTATCTCAGATGCTACAACGGAGTTGTTGGCAAGATCTGCAGTCCTTTGAAGGCTTGACTGGGTTTGAAGGAAGAGGTTCCAAAGCAGCTCACACACATGGTTGACAAGCTGATGGTGGCTGTTAGCAGGAGGCCTTGGTTTGTTGCAGTGAAGACATCTCTGGTAACTGGATGAGTGCCCTTATGACATTGCAGTTGGCTCACCCCAAAGTGCAGGATTCTAGGGAGAGTAAAAGGAAAGCCACAATGCCTTTTATAAGGTCCTCAGAGGTCACACATTGTCATTTCTGAGATATCACGTTGGTTACACAGGTCAACCCTATTCAGTGTGTGGTGCTCTGCCAGGAAAGGGTCCCTATAAGTTATCTTAGAGGCTGACTACCACAGTAATTTCAGCTGCATTATTATGCAAAACTCAACCACATATTGTGAAAACCAATGAACTATGAAGGCAAAAATTCTTTTTCTATGAAAACTAAGCTAATATTTTGAAAAAAAAAAAAAAACTTACCAGAGGTGGGTAAAAAAATGTTTTTTTTTTTTATTTTTAAAAATTTTTACAGACTGTATTTTGATCCATTGTACACAAATGGGGTACATCATTTTGTTTCTATGGTTGTGCATGATGTAGATTCATACCATTTGTGTAATTGTACATGTACATAGGGTAATGATGTCTATCTCATTCCATCATTTTTCATACCCCACCTCTCATTTCCCTCTACATAAAGTTCCTCCATTCTTCTTCCCCCCCACCCCCACTCCCACCCCCATTATGTATCATCATCCAATTATCAGGGGAAACATTTGGCCTTTGGTTTTTAGGGATTGGCTTATTTCACTTAGCATGATATTCTCCAATTCCATCCATGTACCTGCAAGTGCCATAATATTATTTATTCTTTATGGCTGAATAAGATTCCATTGTGTATATATCCCACAGTTTCTTTATCCATTCATCTGTTGAAGGGCACCTAGGTTGGTTTCATAACTTAGCTATTGTGAATTGAGCTGCTGTAAACATTGATGTGGTTGCATTACTGTAGTATGCTGATTTTGAGTCATTTGGGTATAAACTGAGGAGTGGGATAACTGGGTCAAAAAAAGAAAAAAGAAAAAAAAAAACAGCTTTGGGGTTTCTTGCCATGGAGTTGTATGAATTCCTTACATATTGTGTATTGTGGATATTAGCATTCTATTGAACATATAGTTTGCAAATTGTCTTTTCTCCCATCCCACAGGAAACCTTTCCATGTTCCTTACTATTCCCTTTGCTGTGCAGAAACTTTAGCTGGATGCCCTTCCACTTGTTTATTTTCAGGTTTTGGTGCCTGTGCTTTGGGAGTAATATTTGTAAAACCATTGCTAAGCAAATCATGAAGATTTTCTCCTTTCTCTCTAGAATGTTTGTGGTTTCTGGTCTTGTGTTTAAGTCTTAGATCCATTTTGAGTTGACCTTTGTGTATTGTGTAGGATATGGGTCTAATTTCATTGTTTTGCATGTGGATATCCAGTTTTCTGAATACTTTTTACTGAAGAGATGATCCTGGGCCCATTATATATTCTTGGCACCTTTATAGAGAATCATTGATCACATATGTATGGGTTTATTTATGGACTCTATCCCCTGTTCCATGGGTTTATACATCCCCGTCTATGCCAGTACCACATTGGTTTGATTGTTGTAATTTTGTAATATATGAAAAGTGCTGATTGTCAATAATCATCAGAGAAACTCAAACCAAAGCCCAATGAACCATCACTTCATACTTGTTAAGATGATTATTATCTATGTCAAATGATAACAAGTACCGGCAAAAATATGTAGAAAATGGAACCTTTTATACTGTTAATGGGATCGTACATTGCTGGAACTGTTATAGAAAACACTGTGGAGGTTAAAAAAAACAACAACAACAACAACAAAAACTACCATATGATATGATCCAGCAATCCTAATTCTGGGTGTGTATCCAAAGGGATTAAAATAAGTATGTTGAAAACAAAACAAAACAAAATATGTTGTATTGGATGAGACTAAGGTGACTCTATAAAGGACATTGTGTAAAAATCTGGATTGGTTCTGCTGTCAAATAACTTTGCAAGTGACATAAAGTTTTTATTCTACTTTGAAGAAATTGGTTGGTGGTGCTTTGGACTAACAGCTGACTGGAGAGTTAGGAAAGGAAAAAAATACTACCCCAGCATGATATTCATGTACTTGGCACTATTAGGGAGAAATTGTCTTGCTGTTCTAAAAGGTAATGAAGTTAATGTCAATTCATGAGAGATAACATTTGATTAAAGGACAAGCCTACAGTACTATATCATAAAATATTATCTATGAAAGTGATAAAAAAGAATATAGATATGAGATTTTAAGAAAACAATTTTAAAAATTGTAGCTCTGAGGCATTTTATTATAAAAAGTTGGTACTTGCATAAACGATTATGAACTGAAAATTCATCATACATTTACTTCATTTTTTAGCTTGACCTTCTAATAAATCTTAAGCTTTATTGACTTTGGCTGTCTTAAAAGGAGATCCTCCTTCAGGTGATCCAATTCATCAATGAGCATCTCTTAGTTTTTCTTTATTGACACTGGGACTTTAACCTAGGATTAATGCTGTTTCCTGTTTGTCATCTAGGGTTCAAACCCACCTCTGTAATAGCCACCACTGAAGGCCTCATGAGAATCCTGCAACAGCAGTGGTCCGTCTGGATGCTGGCCATGGCTTGGGCTTGTCTTCCTTACCTCCAACGGGAGCACAGTTCATACCAGCCCGGTGACCACAGCCATCAACAATGTGCCTTTACCAGAAAGCAAGGCAACCCTACCAGCAAACACAAAACCCAAGGAAAAATAGCAGTGGCTATAGTAATGCAGCTAGAAACTTGCTTTTTGTTGTTGGTAGATCAACAAATTCCAGAGATTTTAGAAATAAAATTTTCACCAAAATCGATTTGGAGGCATTCTGAAGTTTTCGTCTATAATGACACATTGGGGAGAGAACCCCCACCGAAATCATCCTACCTGTATCACTTTTCTATTGCTGCTAAACAGATCTCCTTGAAACTTAGTGATTTAAAACAATGATGATCAGCAAATATTATAATCTTATATGCTTTCTGTAGGACAGGAGTTTGAACACAGAACAGTAGACATGACTGGTTGTTTTTCCTTCGCTGGGGACACTTAGGCTGGGAGAGATGGAACAGCTGGGGCTTGGAATCATCAGGGGGAATCTTCATTCAAATGTATGGCCACTGGTCCTCACTGGCATTTGTACCCCAAGCTGGGCTGTGCTACAGCCCTTGTACATGGCCTTTCCATGTGATCTCGGTGTCTGTGCTAGTTTGGGCTTCCTTACAACATGGTAGCTGCCTTCCAGGAATAATTATCACTGAGAGAACCAAAAGAAAGCTGGAGTACCACTCAGGACCTAACTTTTGAAAGTCACACAGCTTTACTTCCTCTGTAGGCACAAGCTTGGGCACGTTCAAGTGGAGGGACCATATGCCCCAGCTTTGGATGGGAGGGGCATATCAAAATCAGAATGTAAGATCATTCAAGATGGGAAAAAATAGCATGACTAACTTGGAATACACAGTCTGTATGTGCATGCTCACACCATCTTCCAAGCTGAGTGAGCCTTTGGGATAGAGACCTATAAAGATCATACTTTTACAGTGGAATATAATAAGAAAGGGTTTGAGTTCATTTTGGAAAGATGGACTATCAGGATACTAGGCTTATAGAATTAAGAAAATTTTTCATTGTTCAGAGTACAGTGCTGGAGTGAAATGTGTTAAGGAGAAGATATTCAAAACTTGGAAATAGTCACACTGGAAAAATGTGTAACAGATCTACCTAGGAATTGTTCATTCTCTGGGGCTATTATGTTCATTTAACTCATTAGATACTATCCACAGGGATATTCAGAACTTTATAGGTAGGTGATGATATCCAAAAAACTGATGGTGAGGCAAGTAAATTTTGTCCTGTAGGAAAGAAAACTCCAGGGGTCATAACGAACAGGGGACTTTAACTAGTTTTATATCTTGTGTGCTTTCTCACTTCGGCAGTCTCTTTATTGATGACCATAAATACTCACGCCTCTCCTCTTCTCTGACCCACCTCTGTTGTCTTACTGATGCACACACTACTGAGTTAAATAAATCAAGTTAATACATGATTACTTTATGTTTCTATGAAAATCAAGCTTTCAACTTTTTGAAAATTATACTTTGACAAATGAAAGTCCTATACAACTAGACAACCCTGTGCAAAGCTTGAAAGAGATAATGACCTGTGGCTGATAATATTGTAATACTGGGGTTGGTGACCCTTGGACCAAATCTACTACTTGTAATAAAGTTTTATTGGACAACACACACACACACACACACACACATACTTTGATTATATTTTGTCTATGACTGTTTTTCACACTACTGTGGTAGAACTGAATAGTCATGACTATAATCACACGGCTTACAGAGAACCTAAAGTATTTACTACCCAGCCCTTTACAGAAATATTTCGTTGATTCCTGCTACAGGAAATCCTCAACTTTAAAATTAATCATGGGACTAATAAAAGGACTTTTCTTATTAAATGTATGTACCTTTGCCACCTCCACCATCTTCTTTTTTGGGGGGCATGGGTACCAGGGATTAAACTCAGGGGCACTCAACCCCTGAGCCGCATCCCCAGTCCTATTTTATATTTAGAGACAGGATCTCACTGAGTTGCTTAGCACCTCGCTTTGAAATTGCAATTCTTCTGCCTCAGCGTCCCAAATCACTGGGATTACATGCGTGTGCCACCATGCCTGGTGATACCTCTACCATCTTTTAAAGCCTCATTTGGATGGCATTGCTTGCTTTTTTTGTTACTTCTACCTCAAACTTGGCACAAGAACTCTCAGATGAGATGGTAGCACTAAAAGCTATCAAAAAGAGCTGTACTTTTCCTTTTCATGATTTATTTCCCAAATTGAGCAAAAGAACTCCATGCTGATTAGTAACATAAGGGCCACCATGAAGCCCTACTGTGATACCCAGGCTCATATCAGCTAAATACCAGGTAGGCAGTAATGAGACTGATTCTAATTTATAAATACATGAATAAACATTCAAATTAATTTCATCCTTAAAGAGTTAGATTAAGAAATATTAAAATACACTCAGTTAACAATGTTTCTACTGTTCAAGACATTTTTGGCACTGTTTGTCCTTTCAGGCAGGAAAACTGATGTCAAAACTTTATTCACATCTTTGTGTGTTTGTGTGTGTGTGTGTCCATGTATTGTATTAATTGGCATCATTACTTATTTCCAAATATCTTTGGTTGTTTCAAAATTCAAATCTACTCTTGAAGGAAAAATAAATTCATTGCTATGGAGAATCTTCCAAAGAATGGGTTGAATGGGGCTCACATTGGTTGAAAGATTAAGATGAGGCTCAGAAATTTGGCAGGGACCTTAGCAGTAGAGTCCACAGTGGAGGTCACAACTAATGCATCCTCCCTGGTACCAATTGGCAATGACCTTGTGTCACTTCCTTTGGACACCACGCTCCCAGGCGAGGATGTTCATGTCAGCCAAGCTGTGTGCCATGCACCAGATCCCAGTGGCTGGGAGGTGTGAGTACTTTAGGAGGCAGGGCAAGATTTCCACTAAAATTCACACCATGGAGATTTTCCCCCACAAATTCCAACTACAAATTTATTTGCATTGTATGTTATGGATCGTATGGATAGATTTTGAATTCCTGTATGACTTAAGATGAGCACAGATTACATTTTGGTTTAAAAAGTAGAATGCAGTCTGATTATTAAAAAAGAGATTTTTCTCTCAGGTGTTGGTACAGAGTTAGCACCGACGCTGTAATGGGGGCACCTTCAGAGGGCTCTGTACTCGCAGTTCATTGCTCCAGGGTAATTGGCAGGGAGGAGAGAGGCTAGACCGTTAGACAATTCCACTCACTGGTGCCATGACCTATACCCAGTGTAAGCTGGTGGAAGAAGTCAAGGTGAAAAGAGCAGGAAAATGCATACACCTTTCTTTTTCTCTTTCTCCATCCATGGAGCTTCTTTGAGCTCTCAAATTCAAGTTTAATTCTTTGTCTAATTTGGAAAGGAAAAACTACATTTTTAAATTAAAAAAGGAAAAAACCAAATAATAAACAGAAAACAAAGTTGGGAGGGTAAGTGTTCTCCTCCACTTTGTGAAGAGACAGATGTTTCTAAATCCCAAGGATCTTCTCCTGGATGTTGACATAATTGTTATATAGTGAGATTGGGAAAACATTTTTCTTCATTTCCTTCTCAACATAGAGGCAGGAACAAGACAGGGGGAAACAGAGGGGAAGAAATACAGTCATGTATTTGTGATAATTGGTGATAAATTGCTGGTGCATCTTATTTTCACTTGATCAAGTCACTTTCTAATTGGGTGTCTTTGAAACAGTGGATCTCTGCTCGCTCCTTCACTCTGATTTTCCTGTAAATGTCCTTTTTGGGGGGCAAGGCGACTCTATCCTGGAGAATGATGAAATGCACAGGCCAGTATATCTTGGTGTTGTGAGCTCATTAAGTTTCTTGCAGAATTTTGGGAAGTGCTGATTAGGGCTCATTTTTGCAGTGTAGAACTTCTCTTGTGTGAGAGCCCCAGAAGGTCCTTCTTTGATAATTAGTCTCCTGCTTTAGTCCCAGCCATTAAGAACAGTATGAGTTGTCAACACCTGTGGATGCATGGAGCCTGGAACCTCAAGACACAAGAGCTTCCTGTAACAACTGCTGCAGGTGAAATTTTGAGATGCTTCTGAAGTCTTATCAACTTCCTCTAGGGTCGAAACTCAAACTTCTGCATGCGTTGGAATCAACTGGAAGTCTTTCTGGGCTGTACCTTAAGAGTGCCTGATTCAGGGCTGGGGAGGTATCTCAGTGGTAGAGCACTTGCCTAGCATGTGAGAGGCCCTGGGTTTGATCCCCAGTTACTGACCTCTGCCCCCAAGACAAAAAAAAGAGTGCCCAACTCTGGAGGTCTGGGGTGGAGTCCATGAATTTGCATGTTCCCACGTGATGTTTGATACTGTTGGATCTGGGACTTCTCTTCAAGATACTCTGCCTTGGTTAACTGTTCTGGAATTTATGACCCAAATAGACATGTAAACACCCTGGGGAAAAGGGAGAAACCAGAACAGTAAATTATTGAATTAATATTTGTTAAAGGTCTCAGGGTACATAAAGTTATGTGAGGGGCTTTGGGGACTCTTCCAAGTAAGTGCATAAGTCTTGCCACCTAGAGTCTTTTTTGGGGGGGGTAATAGAGATTGGAAATTGGGGGTGCTTAACCACTGAACCACATCCCCAGCCCTTAAATTTTTTTGTTTTTTAGTTTGTGTGTGCACATGCGCGTGTGTGTCCATGTATAGTATTAATTAGGGTCTCACTAAGTTTCTGAGCCTGCCTTTGAATTTACAATCCTCCTGCCTCAGCCTTCTGAGCCACTGGGATGATAGGCAAGTTCCACCAAGCCCAGCGCCAACTAGGCTCTTAATAGTAAGTATAAGATGGTATTTTTGTTTTTTGAGTAATTTTAATTATCCAATTACAAATGTTCTTTAACAAAAGTCTCCTTTTGTGTAAAGTAACAATCTAGTAATTTCTTGTTGAATATAAAGATGAAGTATTATTTCACATAAGCAGCAAGCAACTGTTTTTTTTTTGGGGGGGGGGGTTCTTTTCCCCCTACAATTTGAGAGAGTTATTTTAAAATAGAAAAGATGTGGGCTTAAAAACACATTGCAAATATGTTGTAATAATAATGAATTCACTGTTGAAATCCATTTGTAAAAGCAAACTTTTACATTACATTTACATTTACTCTCTAAATGGTCAGAGTTGTTTTTATTAAGATCATGTGCTTCAGGAGCCTCAGGACCAGATGCAGGTTATATGTAGCCTTTTAGATTACAGACTAAGTTCTTGGTTTAGGGAATCAAATAGTTTTGAACTTGTATCCCAGCTGTGTTGTTCACATAAATTACTTATCATCCATGAAAAAGCCATCTTAGGCTTTGTTGACCCCTGTCTTATAAATTTGTTCTCTATTTCTTTATGTTCCTGTTTTATTTCCTTTATTCCATTTTCTTTGACTTTTTTTTTCCTTTGAGCTTTGTGAGATAAGTGCTCAGATCATTGTTTATCAGAATTTTGTCTTTTCTAAAGTATTTAAGGCTATAATTTTTCCTCATAGCACTGCTTTAGTAGCCTCCAAAGAGTTTTGATGTGTATTATTTTTATTACAAATCAGTTTGAAATGTATTCTAATTCTGTCATGATTTCTGAGAACTATGGGTTGCATAAAATATAAATTTCTGGATTTGTAAACATGGGGATTACTTAATGTTTTGGAATTCAGATTCTCTATCTTTAAAATGTAACAGAGTTATTGGGAGGACTAAACTAATATAACCAAAATGCTTGGTACAATACCTAGTAATGTCAATGTTTAATAAAAATTGCTATCACTATTCTCCCCTTTGTTCTAGGTGTCTAAAGTAGAAAACTTAGTTATTTCTTGTCTAATAGGTTGAGTTAGAAAAACCCATTGATGTCTCTCTATAACATTTGTGCAGTACCCACGAGTTTGTACTTTAGGTTTACCTTTTTGACTTATGGATTTAACCCTTTTTTCAGGAGGACTCACTTTCCTGTTGATATAGCAGTAAAGGCCATGAGAAAGTTTGATTTTAGTCTTTAAGTGACAAAAATACCTTAAATACCTTAAAGTTAAAAATGTACATTTTTACTTTTTAAAAATTAAGATGCATTTATATCCTATGTAGTATTCTTTTAACTTAAGAAACTTTGATAAATTAATGTCTTGTCCTAATACTGTTGTGTCTTGCTTAAGGCACAAGCATTTATATTTTTTTGAGAAATT
Source organism: Sciurus vulgaris (assembly GCF_902686455.1). Classification (NCBI taxonomy): domain Eukaryota; kingdom Metazoa; phylum Chordata; class Mammalia; order Rodentia; family Sciuridae; genus Sciurus; species Sciurus vulgaris. Next base: position 122,886,967 of record NC_136466.1, read on the forward strand.
ATAATTATTGTTTTGATTCCAAAGGTCTGTAGCATCCATGTGAGCAGTTCAACTGGTTGTGAATAGTTTGGGGCTCTCTTTTTCTCATCTACAGTTTTCTGAAAGCCAGAGGAAATATTACACAGCACAGGACTTTGTTCCAATACACCATCTGCAAGAGTTTTCTCTAGTTGGTATAACTTCACTTAAACATTTTAGGGAGGGTGATGGTAGAGTAACGTATTTTTCAAAGGTTTTCTTCTTTATTTTTTTTTTTTAAGTCATGTTTTCTCAAAGTGTGTGATTACTATGTGGAAAAAAAATTCCCAGGTGATTGTAATGTGCAGTCGGGTTGAAGAACACTGAAGAGGTGACATGTCATTTTCCCCTCTCCTGCTTTCTTGGTCAGACTTTTCCCAAAATAACTCTCCCCAACATGACCATGGTAACAGAAATTTCTTTTTATTCCACACTTAGAGATGAGACAAAATTCCTGGGAGTTCCTCAAAAAGTTAAACATAGATTACCATATGGGATCAGCACTTAGTGCTAGCTATCCACCCATTTGAATTGAAAACAGGTATTCAAACACAAAGCAGTACACACAGTGTGCATGACAGAATGATTCACAATAGCCAGAAGGTGGAAACAACTCAGAGAAGGCTAGCAGAAGCTTTGAGATACCAAAACGCCCTCATTGTGTCACAATATAAACTAAAACCTCATGTTGAAAATCATGATGATAAGGAAAAGGATCAAGATATGTAGTAAATGAAAATGAAGACGGAAGACACAAAGATTTTTATGAGAAATAAAACTCTCCCTAACAGGAGGTGATGAGAATGACAATGAAGAACTTAATTAGTACTGTCATAAAAAGGGGCATAAGGTCAATAGTGGCTGCATTTCTACCAAGTTATTTATTTTGATAAGTGCTGTCTTTTGGGTATAACTTGCTACAGTGAGCTTTATTTTGTTCAACAATGTTTAATGGCTTTTTTCAAAATCGTGGCCCCATGATATTTACTGAGAATCAAACAGAACATACAATGGACAAGAAATATTCTTCTTAAATAGCTATTTTGGAGAAATAGTCATTGTTATATGACAAGACAAACAGTATTCAACTAAAACTGTAGAGATAAAGTATTCTACAATGTGTTAAGTAGCTAATTAGCAAAACTATTTTAATTGTTCCTGTTTTTTTTTTTTTTAAACATTCTTGGTCTTTATCACCTTTTCAGAGTTTATATTTAGTTGTACTTTTTTTCATTTAAAATATCGTGTAGCTGGGCATGGTGGTACATGCCTATAATTCCAGTGACTGAGGTGGCTGAGGTACGAGGATTGCAAGTTCAAAGCCAGCCTCAGCAACTTAATGAGGCCCTTAAGCAACTTAGCAAGACCCTGTCTCAAAATAAAGAATAGAAAGGACAGGAGATGTGGTTCAGTGGTTAAACACCCTGGTTGAATCTCCAGTACCAAAAATAAATAAATAAATAAGATAAAATATCATCTGTATCTAATATGTTCTGTTTCAAATATCCATTATATGCTTTTATATTAATTTATATAACACATTTATATGCATGTGTGTGTGTGTGTGTGTGTGTGTATTTTTTTTAATTTTTTTTTTTTTAAGGTACCAGGGATTGAACCCAGTGGTGCTTAATCACTGAGCCACATCTCCAGCCATTTTGTGTATTTTATTTTAAGAGAGGAATTCCCTGAGTTGCTTTAGGACCTCGCTAAGTTGCTGAAGCTGGCTTTGAATGCATGATCCTCCTGCCTCAGCCGCCTGAGCCGCTGGGCATGTGCCACCTCACCCCACTATATTTATAATTTTATGTTAATTTATATAGTACTCAGATAAAAGCTAAATCTCCTTTTATTTTGTAAGTCTAAGACTTTAACTCACTGAATATCTGACCATTTTGCATACCTAGTAAAATAAATGAGGTGAAATTTTAGGAGATAAGATTAAGTTTTAAAAATCCTTGGGCAACATGTAGCTTACAATTCATTCAAGTAAATAGATATTGCTTAAGCAATTTTCAAATCCTTGGCAGAAAGTCATCAGCATGACTTAAATATGAGATTAGCAATATAAGTAGCAATTAGAATTAGATTTAGCTTGAACACTTGGAGTTAGGAAGGAAGACTCTTTGGGGACTTTTATTTCACACAAAAGGAAATATGAGAAAGAGTAAGGAATTGCTTTTCTTTTCTTTTTTTTTTTTTTCTGCATTTTTCCTGAGGTGCAATGCTTTGCAAGATCCTCAGGGAGAAAAAGAATAGATGAGCAATATGAAAGAAAATTGTATAACGTATTTAATTATTTCAAAATTGCCTGTTTTTCTTCATCCAGAAATAACTACAGAAGCCTATATTAAAAACAAAAAGAATTCTTATTATTCTTATGAAAATGGCAATAATATACCTAATAAATGTAAAAATAATCTCTTAACCTCATTCTCAGGTCCTCATTTTGAAGAGTCAGCCATTTCTGACTCCCATCTAGCCCCTGGTTTGCTATTTGACCAATTTCCTGAGGAACAGTAGCACTGGTGACCTCTGAGGGACTGTGATCCTTGATGGTCATTGAGGTCACCATACTTCAGCATTCAGTGTTAAAAATTTAACCTTGTTTTTAAAATTTGCTTAGATCTTGCCCATGTTTATCTTTATTCCTACCACTGATAAAGAATATTAACATCTACATAACAGAATCTCAGGCCTACAGAATTTAGGGTCACAAAGCCCTCCAGAGACCATTTGCTTCAACACCCTCCTTTTACCAGTAAGGACAGACCCCAGAGAAATGAAGGCGTTTTCTGGAGCTCCAGCCTGTTTGCAGACATAGAACCAGAGGACAGCCGTTGGCATTTCCGGTCCCACTGTCCTGCTTATCATCTCCCATGAGCTCATCTTTAACATTGACTTAGAATCATTGCACATTAAATCACATTCAACAAGGCATCCCTGCAGGCAGTCTAATACAACAGCCTATTATAGCACATCTAAGAAAAATTGTCCACTATCCTCTTAGATGTTTCTCAAAGCAATTTTTATTAAAAGCAAATAAAATGAAGCAGAAATAAAGACCCAGAAAAAATTTAAAATTAAGATTTTTGTGACTCATTGAGTTGAAATCTTGGTTTTATTTTAGCATCACTTGGATACATTTCATGAACCACAGAGGCAGAACTAAACCCACTTTGAAAAGGCAATTTTAAAAACAACTTTATGGAGATACAATTCACATACATTTAATTCTATTTAAAGTATACAGTTCACTCAATTTAGTATATTGTTAGAGTTGTACAAGCATTATCACAATCTCATTCTAGAACATGTTCATCACCCCAAAAGAGATCCATTTCCACTAACAGTATTCCTTCTTCCCCTTTCCTTCTTCTGTAATCTTCTGCCCCCAACCCTGGGTAACCACAGTGAACTTTCTATCTCTATAGACCTGTCTGTTCTAGACATTTTCTATAAATGTAGTCATACAATATGTAATTTTTTTATGGCCAACTCTTATTTCTTTCACTTAGCATAATAATTTCAAGGTTCATCTAGGATGAGGCATATGGAAGTATGTCATTCCCTTTTATGGTCCAATATCATTATGTTGTATGCATTTTTTTTCAGGATAAACAAATTGTCATTTATTGAGCATCTAATACATGACATAAACTTACTAAAATCTTCAAATACATTACTTAATATTCATAGAAGTCTTTAAGTTAGGATTTTATCTGTTTTTTACTGATGAAATATCTGATATTTGGAGAAATTGTGAAAATGTCATAGACATAAAATTATTCATTAAACCAAGAACCCAGGATGTGGAACTGAGAAGGCATCATAACATTTCTTCAATTAGAGTTCATAAGTCCAACCTTTATTTACTGTACTCTCACCTTTCTTTCCTTAGTCATTTCTGATTGATCCTTCAGTTCTCAGTACATACTAAGCTTCCAAATTATTCCAGGTTTCTCTGTGTCTTCTATCCTGTACCTGTGGTCTACCTGTCTATTTAGGTGCCAATTTCATGCCGTTTTTGTTACTATTGCTCTATAATAGAGTTTAAAGTCTGGTATTGTGTTACCTCCTGCATCACTCTTCCTGCCCAGTATTGCTTTGGCTATTCTGGGTCTTTTGTTCTTCCAGATGAATTTCAAGATTGCTTTCTCTGTCTCTATTTCTAAGAGAAATGTCATAGGGATTTTAATTGGAATTGTGTTAAATCTGTATAGCACCTTTGGAAGTATGACCATTTTGATAATATTAAAATCTATTCTCCAACAAAATAGAAAATATGGAAGACATCGACAAATTTCTAAAGACATATGGTCCTCCCAAACTGAACCAGGAGGGCATACACAATTTAAATAGATCAATTTTAAGCAATGAAATAGAAGAAGACATCAAAAGTCTACGGACCAAGAAAACTCCAGGACCAGATGGATTCTCAGCTGAGTTCTACAAGACCTTCAAAGAAGAACTTATTCCAATACTCTTCAAAGTATTCCAGGAAAGAGAAAAGGGGGGAACCCTTCCAAACTCATTCTACGAAGCTATTATCTCTCTGATATCCAAACCAGACAAAGACACAACAAGGAAAGAAAATTTTAGACTGATATCTCTGATGAATATAGATGCAAAAATTCTTAACAAAATTCTGGCAAATTGCATACAAAACATATTAAGAAGATAGTGCACCATGATGAAGTGGGGTTCATCCTGGGGATGCAAGGTTGGTTCAACATCCAGAAATCAATAAATGTAATTCATCACATCAATAGACTTAAGGTTAAGAATCATATGATTATTTCAATTGATGCAGAGAAAGTATTCAACAAATTACAACACCACTTCATGCTCAAAACACTAGAAAAAATAAGGATAGTAGGAATATGCCTCAGCATTGTAAAGTCTATCTATGCTAAGCCCATGGCCAACATCATTCTTAATGGTGAAAAACTGAAAGCATTCCCTTTAAAAACTGTAACAAGACAAGGATGCCCTCTTTCACCACTTCTATTCAACATCATCCTTGAAATACTAGCCAGAGTAATTAGACAGACGAAAGAAATTAAAGGGATACAAATAGGAAAAGAACTCAAGCTGTCACTATTTGCTAATGATATGATTCTATATTTAGAGGATCCAAAAAACTCTACCAGAAAACTTCTAGACCTCATAAATGAATTCAGCAAAATAGCAGGATATAAAATCAACATGCATACATCTAAAGCATTTTTATTCATAAGCAATGAAACATCTGAAAGGGAAATGAGGCAAAGAACCCCGTTCACAATAGCCTCAAAACAAAAACAAAAACAAAAACAAAAAAACTTGGGAATCAATCTAACCAAAGCAGTGAAAGATCTCTACAATGAGAACTACAGAGCACTAAAGAAAGAAATTGAAGACCTTAGAAGATGGAAAGATCTCCCATGTTCTTGGATAGGCAGAGTTAATATTATCAAAATGGCCATACAAGGTGATTCTTAATGTGAAAATTTTCTCTGATGTAAGTTTGACAGAAGTTTGTCACTGGCCTATATTCTTTAAAAATGAAACATTGACATGTGAACTAAGGAATAGTTTCCACTGAAAAATGAACAGTTTACAAATACTGAGAGAAAACAGAAAAAAAGAAAAAAGAAAAGGAACGGCATGTAGATGGAGGAGTGACTGTATCTAGGAGAAGATTCAGATAAGGAGGAGACATGGAAAGGGTGTTTCTCCCTGTAAGGCCGAGATTCACACCTCCCTTGGGGTAGGGGGTACTGTGATCCATTGGATAGTGAAGTTCCTTGAGATGCCACAGGCCAGGGCTGGTGATCAGATAACTGCTGCAGGGGTGCCAGGGGGCCAGGACTGTGGGTAGGAAAGGCTTTACTAGGGTTCTTGCAGAGCTGGCTGCAAGGTGGCTCTCTCTGGGTCTCACTCAAGCTGCCTCCAGGGCAATAGTAAAATTCACTAGGAAACCTTCACTATGTGCTGGGTGATATGTCTGCATGTCCCACACCTCTCTGTGGCCATGTCATAGGATCCAGAAGTAAAGCACGCTGAAACTAGGAAGAAAACTCCTTTTTCTGTGATGGCTCTTGATCTGGGACTAAAGGTCAGATGTGAGAAGACTCATTGCCACAAATGGCCACTACAGGGATGACTCTCCCATGCCTGCCTCAACTCTGAGCAAGGCACATAATTCCCCTCCAGGGAAAGGCAGTGCTTAACTCCAGCTGAAAAGAGGGCTGGAGGAGGGATGAGATGGATTTGTATAAAGATCTCTGGAGTTTCTGATGCCATTTGGTTAAATAGCACTTATTAGCCATGATGATGTCTTCTGTTGTGCCACAGTCCTTAGAAAACTGTCTGAAGGCTGCAGGATCCCTTAAATGAAACGACAGGCAGCTATTGTTGCTAACCTGCTTCGTCGTGTAGAAATGTTTTGATTTATATGCCTGTGTATTTATGTGCAAAATAATAACCTTCCCTTCCTGATCTTGTGGGCATTTTGATAGCATAAATAGTTGCAGTTTTTTGAGAATACTCACAATACACTGGTTTCATAATGCAATAAAAATAGACAAATTCAGTGAGTGAAGCCCATGACTGTCTCTCTGCTTAGTTGAAAAAGCTTATTATGGTGTTAACTATTTCCTTCATAGTGAGTATGAATCTCAGTCCATCAACAGTGTTTTCCCTAAAATCCACCATAATTTCTCTTACCAACCCTCCTCCAGTCTATTATTATAGTGAAAATAATCTCATTGAGACTTGGCTTCCCTTTTTCTTTCATTTCACACCTTGGGTACAATTTCTGGTGAGCTAACATTGGGGATGACTCATTTGGTCTTGTGTAGGTTTTTGTGAGCTGACCATCTTCCCCTCAGGTCCTTGAGTCCTAAATGATGCTACTGAGCTATTTCCAATTTCTGTCTGCATGGGGGATTTCCCTCAGGTGCCTCTCTCTACTATGTTCATGCCCCACTTGGGGGAGCTACATCTTTACTTTCCTGTTTCTCTGAAGTGCTAGAGGATTCAGAATCCCTGAATGGACTCTTCTACCTGAATGCTGGATGCAGGATGCAGCTACTCTTTTCCCTCTCTTTGTTCTCCTCTGCTCCAAGGAAAAATTTCTCTTTCTGGGGTGATAGGTACGATGAGGTAGAACATTTCTTTTCTTTCTTGTTTCTCTTAGGTATTTTGAAAAGACCACATATACTTTTAGTTTTAACGGTTTAATTCTTACCCGCCACCCCGCCTCCAGAAATGAATGCCAGGAAATCCAATAGGTCTGGTCTACTTTCTGCTTCCGTTTACCCCTTCCTAATGCAAGGAACAAAGTGTTCACATTTTGTTTGTAAGGAGGGATTCAGTGGAACATGAACCAAAAATAATATCTCACATCTCTTTTATAATCTATTAGTAAGTAGTGATAGATTCTAAAATAGCTGCCTGTTTGAAAGTTCACCAAGTAATTAAATTCCAGCGATTATAAAATATGCAATTATGATATATTATATATCTTATAAATGTAAGTATTTGTGATAAAAATATACATTGTAACTCCCTCCTTTTAAGCATTTTCTCTTGAACTTTGAGTGTTTGAATTGGATTCAGGCTATAGAACAAGCACATCTCTTAAAAGTGTCAGACATACTAGATTACTTTCTTGGCTCCCATGGAAAAAGTAAACACAACATAAAACATCCATTAAGTTTTAGAGGTTAAGAATGTGCTTTATGTAATTTATGCTAAAAAAATTCCTGAGTTGTATAAACTCGTGGATTCCAAATGAGTTATAGTCATCTGGAAATCACAACAGAGCAATTGGCAGGTTCAAGAATTGAGACACAATCGAAAGGCTTCTTGAAATGGCCAGGTTCTCCTCTTGAGTCTATTTCCTAAGCAATTTATTTGAAAAATCTTGAAATGTTGAGTACAGAGACTTTCAGTATATACAAATTATTTTAATTTCCCTCAGTCAATCTGGTTTGAGTAAGTTGACTTGGCGGACAGGTCAATAAAATTATCAGTGAAAATAAAGTAGGTTTATTGTAAACATGACCATTCCCCATTAAAGAAAAAAATGCTGGTTTATGCTATTTTGAGAATTGTGGAGTGGGAGAAGCAGATCAGCCTTTCATCCCACAGAAACAGAATTCTCCTGACCCCACATCTCTCTTATTAAGTGTCCTTGATTCTTTACAAAAGAAAATAAAAAATAAAAAATAAAAACCCTCTCTACATTTTTGTCTGAAATTTCATAGCTGTATTTACCAAGTCTTTAAGCATGGATGTGGTAAGCCATGCAAATTGCATATTCTGTGGTGGCATGAATGCTTGGAAAATAATTTCTCATTTTTTTCTCTATCTTCATTTCCCATCCATACCAGTGGCAGGTTGCTAGAGGGTTTTAGGCTGAAGCCTGAGTTTCCCTGGCCCTAGGAGAGAATGAAGAGATTTCTTGCATGAATTTGTGCCTTTGGAGCAACATCATTGGGTTGATATTTGAGGGAGGTCTAGAAAGTTGAAGGGGACAAGTTGAACCATGTAGGAAGTTGGAGTGCTGTGCCCCTGATGGTGATTTCGGAGGACTCAGCATGTAACTCTGTGCTTTTGGAGGTGGGGAGAAAGCTACTCAGTGAGCGACAGTATCTACCGTAGAATAAACCACTTGGGTTGGAATATGTTTCAGGTTCTGCGACTAAGATAGACGAAGGACTAGATCAGAGGTCCATCCCGAAATGGGATCAATGGATGAATGTCAACTTTTCCTAGGAAGATGGTAGGAAATAACCCTCTGATTATCTTAGCTGGGAAAAAGATCTGCTATTCAAGTCACTATTCCGCTACTCCCCCAACCTTTAGATGTAAATGATTGACTTCTGAATATGCCAGCTATGTTTCTGTGAAAGATTTGCTAATAAAGGGATTGCTTTTGGTAGGAGTCCAGGTAGAAACACAGATAAACAGATAGACCAATTAATGAGATGTAAAATAGGAATTACAGTGTTATCAAAATCATCTAGAGGTGGGGCTGGGGCTGTAGTTCAGTGGCAGAGCACTTGCCTAGTATGTGTGAGGCACTGGGTTTGATCCTTAGCACTGCATTAAAAAAAATAAATTTATAAAGTAAATGTATGCTATCTTCTACAACTACAAAAAAAAAAAAAAATCATCTAGAGGTGTCATTCCAACCCCAAGACACTAAGAGCACAATAGGAGGGTCTCTGTGTAATGCATCCCTCTCTATGTAAAGTATCCCTTGGGAAGAAGGACTCTGGAAAGCTTAGGGCAAGAGGAGTGTAGGAGGGAAAGATGCCAGAAGAACTTAGTCTAGCCCTGATGCTGCTCTGGCCACTCTGAGGCCCTGGCAAAGAATTTTTCTAGGCTTTTATCTCATCATCTAGAACTGAGGATATTAAATGAGGCCCTTCTTCAAGTTTCAAGATTTTTTAAAATTTTATTAAAATATTTTTTACTTTTACAGACACATTTTGATTCATTGTACACAAATGGAGTACAACTTTTCATTTCTGTGGTTATACACAATGTATATTCTCACCATTCATGTAATCATACATATATATAGGGTAATACTGTCTGTTTCATTCTACTGTTTTTCCATCCCCACCCCCTCCCACCCCTTTTTCCTCTACACCATCCAAAGTTCCCTCATTCTTCTCTTCCCCCTGCCACCCCCCATCTTTATATATTGTCATGCACTTATCAGAGAAAACATTTGGCCTTTGGTTTTTCGGGCTTGGCCTATTTCACTTAGCATGATATTTTCCAACTTCATCCATTTACAGCAAATGCCATAATTTTTTTCTTCTTTATGGCTGAATAATATTCCATCGTGTATATATACACGATTTGTCAATTGAAGGGCATCTAGGTTAGTTCCACAATCTAGCTATTGTGAATTGAGCTGCTACCAACATTGATGTGGCTGCATCACTGTAGTATGCAGATTTTAAGTCCTTTGGTTATAAATTGAGGAGTGGTATAGCTGGGTCAAATGGTGGGTCTATTCCAAGCTTTCTAAGGAATCTCCACACTGCTTTCCAGAGTGGCTGCACCAATTTGCAACTCCACTAGCAATGCATGAGTGTGCCTTTTTCCCCACATCCACGCCAACACTTATTATTGCTTGTGTTCTTGATAATACCATTCTAATTGGAGTTAGATGAAATCTTAGGGTGGTCTTAATTTGCATTTCTCTAATTACTAGGGATGATGAGCACTATTTTGTATATTTGTTGATCCCCTGTATATCTTCTTCTGTGAAGTGTCTGCCCATTTCCTTAGTCCATTTATTGATTGGGTTCTTTGTATTTTTGGTGTAAAGTTTTTTAAGTTCTTTATAAACTTTGGAGATGAGTGCTCTGTCTGAAGTGTGTGTGGAAAAGATTTTCTCCCTCTCTGTAGGCTCTCTTTTCATATTGTTCATTGTTTCCTGTGCTGAGAAAAAACTTTTTAGTTTGAATCTCTCCCAATTATTGATTCTTGCTTTTATTTCTTGCACTATGGGGGTCTTGTTAAGGATGTTTGGTCCTATATTATCAAAATGGCCATACTTCCAAAGGCACTATACAGATTTGATGCAATTCCAATTAAAATTCTTTTGACATTTCTCATAGAAACAGAAAAAGCAATCATGAAATTCATCTGGAAGAACAAAAGACCCAGAATAGCCAAAGCAGTCCTGGGCAGGAAGAGTGATGCAGGAGGTATCACTATACCAGAACTTAAACTCTACTATAGGGCAATAGTAACAAAACAGCATGGTACTGGCACCAAAATAGACAGGTAGATCAATGGTACAGGATAGAAGACATGGAGACATACCCACATAAATACAGTAACCTCATACTAGACAAGGGTTCCAAAAACTTACAATGGAGCAAAGATAGCCTCTTCAACAAATGGTGCTGGGAAAACTGGAAATCCATATGCAGTAAAATAAAACTAAACCCCTATCCCTCACCCTGTATGAAACTCAACTCCAAATGGATCAAGGATCTAGGAATTAGACCTGAGACCCTTCACCAAACAGAAGAAAAAGTAGGCCCGAATCTCCATCAAGTTTCAAGATTTTTAAAACTCGAAAGCAGGTGCAAATTAACGTGTTACCAGTTGCCACATGCTGTGCCGAATTGTAGGTAAAATTTGTACATATTCGCCTGCCATTCAGAAGTTTGATTGTTCACCAAGAGAGAGTCAGTGAAGGACTAAAAAGGGGGATTTGAAGGATTCAGAGTGACGGGGTCTGTTCCTTATTCCATAGTAACTCTTTGCCAGAAGATGGAGAAGCTCGTCTAAGATCTCAGCCATCGGGTGTGCATGTGGGTGTCGGGGTCCTAGGGTATGCAGAGAGGAAGATGTCCCCGGAGATCAGTTAAGGGATTTTCTGTGATTTCTGAACCAGCCAAAGAGCCTGGAAATCATAAGGTACTAATAACAATGCTTTACTTCATATGCCATAATTTTCTCTAGTTCTTCAAAAGCCATAAACAGGGCCATATTTCCTGTGAAAGAAAAGAAAAACAAGTGAAAAGGCTTCACAGAATATTTTACAGCAACACATGCCTCTGAAGTAATTCCTATTTTTAGAAAACAGGAAAAGAGAATAAAGATGCAAAAATCAATGTGAGAGAAAAGAGGCTGCTACTCTATTGTATGTACATACATAGTTTTGTTATAAAGATAATTGAAAATTCAAACGTTTAAGAAATAACATTACATGGGTACTGGAGATGAGGTCATACATAGGCAAATTCTGAATGTCTATTCTAGCCAAGTTGTCCCTACTTAGGTCAGAGAAGTATCAAGGAAGAAAGATGGGTTAAAAGCAAAGTGAAGGAAAAGTAAAGATTTGTAAGGGAGGTACCAGCTATGTCACATGCAGCCATGACAAGGTTGAGCATCACGAGGGACATTATGACCTCAGTACAAACTTTCTGTGTTTGGTGTGAGTTCAGAAGAGAGCAGCAAGAGAAGCAGAGTCACCAAGTGAAGGCAAATTTTTGAAGGTTTGTTGGTCCTTTGCTATTACACTAAGTAAATTGCAAAGGGAACTTTTATAACCAGGAAACAGGTTTTTTTTTTTTTTTTTTTTTTGGTGTTGTTTTTGGTTGGTTGTTTTGAGAACTAGGTGTACTTGCTTTTGAGCATCTCTTATTGGGACCAGAAGGGCTCAGGATTTTGAATTTTGAAATATTTGCATATACATAATGAGATATCTTGGAGATGGCACCCAAGTCTAAACACAAAATTCATTTATGTTTCATGCACACCTTTTACACATCAGTAGAAGGTGATTTTGTACAGTTGTTTTGTTATATCTATGTTTTGACTGTGACTGAGGTCAGGTGTGGAATTTCCCACTTGTGGCAGCACATCAACAGAGGCTCAAGAGTTTTGAATTTTAGAACATTTCAGATTTTTGATTCTTGGACTAGGGATTCTTAACCTGTAGAGAGTGAACGTTATTGTGGTGTAATAGTTTAGGAAAATGACTTTTTACACTTGTTTGAGTGTTTTTCATTTCTTTTCTTAAATAACTTCCTGAATGACACATAATAATTGTGTTACGGGGTACAATGTGACATGGAGTAATTGTATTTATGGAATGTGGTATGATATTTTAATACTTGAATATAATGTGTAACAGCCATATCAGAGTTAATTGGCCTATCTGTCACCTCAGATATTTATCATTTCTCTGTATTGGGTGTCTCATGGCTAATCAAATGTATCATGGAGTACAGTGCAGAATGGCATGATGAAAATTTTAATCTCTACTAATTTGAACTTTTTTTTTTTCTACCCAAGATTAAACCCAGAGGTGCTTAACCGCTGAACCACATTCCCAGCCCTTTTTATTTTTTAATTTTGAGACAGGGTCTCGCCAAGTTTCTGAGGTCCTCACTAAGTTGCTGAGGCTGGCTCTAACTTGAATTTTAAATATATTGGGTAACATTAAGAAGTGTTGTTTGGTGGAGGCAGGATCCCGTGGAGAGAACAATTCAGCCTTATAACATCTCTTCCCTTGACTTTCTCCCCTACTGTGTGGTGAGCCTCATGCCTAGGGACCAATTGGTTCACAAGGTGGGGGACAGGAGGGATGAAATCATTGCTGTGCTTCAGCGTCTCTGCTTCTCCCGAGAAGACCTGCACAGCAAGGAAGTCGTAATTTTAGAATTAGCATGTTCTGTTTCAGTGTTGTGAACATTCATTTTAAACCTACTATATTTAGTGAAGGTTTAATTACCCAAGTAGGGAAACTAGTTTTAAACCTCACCTTTCAATTCTGGCTCATCAAATCAGCCCCCCACCCCCAGCTGAAAATGGCAATTTCAGCTACATCTGGTGAGGACAACTGACAAGAGAAATTCCACAGCGTGAGTGCAGTGTGGGCACAGGAAGCAGGTGAAGCCGATCTTCAGCATCCTCCCACGGCTGTTCCAGCCCCTCCCTCCCTCGCTGGGACCTTACTCCTGTCACCTGCCCTCTGTGGGCTGGGGCTGGTGGAGTGATGTGTGCTTCAGGGCCTGTGAAGTACACCTTTCCTTCCCACATAAAAATCGTGTTCGTGATTTTCAAAATAGTACTCAGGAAATGAAATCTCTTTGTGCCATTTACAGGTATGTAAGATGTTGGGGAACCATGACCCAAGTGAGGAAATTTCTTGAATGTTTTCTTTTTTCTTTTGGTGATGCCATTATTCCCTCACTTCTTCTGGTAAAACCTGCTCTAAAGCCATGCCTAGGGATGATCAAAGTGCCAGTCAGAGAATTGGGTTGAGTTCCAGGCGTGGATGAGTTAGATGCAGAGTCTGCTGGTTGGAGAATGGGAAAGTGCTGAGTGCTACTTAAAATGCTTGAGACACAAATATAATGTTGTGCATATTCATTTGCTCATTCAGAAAATGTATTGATTTGTTATAGAATAGCCACAGAACCTGGCATTAGTTTAGTGGGGAGCTACTCATGAATTGGAAAGAATTATCCTAATAAGTGCATCGTTACAGAGAGAGCTCAGAAGAAAAGGAATGTTTGAGAAATATGTAAACAAAGGGATTTAGTGTGATTGGACCCGAAGGAAAATAGTGCTTGAAATGAGATCCACAGTGGTGCTTCCCAGACTTTACATGTATATGAAGCATCTGGGAATCTTGTTAAAATGCAGATTACTATTCTGGGTCTGGGAGATTCAGCATCTTTAACAAGCTCCCACGTGACGGTGATGCTGGACCACACTGTAAGTACCAAAGGATTCAGAAGATGAGGTAAAGTGGGGATTCTGAGGGAAGGAAGTTTCACAGGGAAGGACCAGCATCTACGTAGTTGTCAGAGAGTTGGCATATTGTTCTTCTGGTCTCCCACCACTGACGCAGAGGTAAAGGAATTTTTCCATCCCTTTCATGATTAGTTCTTAGCATATGTGTTCCCCTGACAAGACAGCTCCTTTGTTTAAGTCTGCTCTTTATATTTACTTTAAAATTCATTTTATTTTCTTTAAACATTGGAACTTCCATTTAAAAGGGCAGAGTAAATATATATTTTCCACCTTTAGAATTCTCCAGCAAAGGGTTGGGGTGGGGTAGTAAAAATATGAATTTCACCTTTGACAAAATTCACAGACTAACTCTCAAAAGATCATGTATGGAGAGGGGTTCCCAGTACAATAGAGATCAAAAATGGGTGCAGAAAGACTCTCAGAGGAGTGTTTGCGGACACACATCTCAGACAAAGCTGGTGAGGAACTGTTTCCTTAGGTAGATGGCATGCTGTGCACAAGAGCAGCCACATCTAGTTGGAATCACAAGTAGCACATACATGAGGAACTGTGCAGCATTCCATGAGGAAGCCTATGTTTGACCTTACAGAAAAGTGGGGGGAAGCAGAACTGGATTAAACACATGTAAAATGTTACTTCTGGTCTGTTTCCTGATAATATGGGTAGAAGTGGGATCTGAATTGTGTCTTGCCCTGTAACTGCCCATGACTGTTGGCTGGAGAGGGATAAAACTAAAATAATACAAATAGTCTTGCCATCTGAGTTTCTCTTGAAGTTAGGGAATTCCTGCTAGTCTGGATCTGTACAGCCCCTTCCCAGCATAAGCCACTTCCAGGGGCCAGAAAGGACACACTTCAATAAAAGATGCATAACAAAGAGGCACCCAGCACAGGATCTTTCCAAAGATACTACAAGACAAAAAGAGGGAAGGGACAGGGATCCAGAGGAAAGAAATTCTCATCAGAAACAAACTGCTACCAAGAAGCTGAAAATTTTGACCAGCTAAATATCTATGAACCTGCAGAACTTAATGGAACGGTAAAGAGGCTCAAGGCAGAGGAACTGAGAGCTCAGGAAAAAAAAAAAAAAATAGGGCACCAAAGAGGAAGATAAAACATAAAGCCAGTAAATGATGGCAAAACAGTGTGAGATGTGTCTAAAAAAATTTAAAAAACTGCTATACTAATTTTTTTGGAATGTTAACTTCTTTATTGTGGAAAAGCATAATTAACCATTGTAAGTGTATGACTTGGTGGCATTAATTATATTGTGCATAATGTTGTGCAACCATCACTGCTATCTATTTCCAAGTGCTTTCATTAACCTCTACCCCAAAAAGAAATTCTGTGCCATTTAAGCAATACCTCCCCATTCTTTTCTCCTCAGTCCTGGAGCTGGCTTCTTGTTTCTACAAATTTGTGTATTCTAGATATTTTATATTAGTGGGCTTATCCAATGTTTGCCCTTTTGCCTCTGTCTTATTTCACTTAGGAGCACGTTTTCAAAGTTCTGCCCTGTCATAGTATGTATCAACCTCATTTCTTCTGTGCCTGACTAATCTTCTGTTGTATGTTCATGCTCTATTTTGTCTATCCATTCATCTGTTCTCGGACAATTGTGTTGCTTCCACTTTTTGATTACTGTGAATAAAGGTCTAACATTTATTTTTTAAAAGGAAGGTAGCAGAAATAGATGAAACAACAGAGAAATAGTCATAGGTAGAGAAAATAAAAGGAGATTATAGGAGACACATTTGTTCAACCATATGTAAACAAATTTAAAACCTGGATAAAATATGTAGTCTCTAGGAAAGATAAAATTTTAAAACTGGCCCCAAAAGAGCTTGAAAATCGAAAGGGACAAATTACAAGAGGAAAAAAAGTATGAAAGTTGTCAAAAGGCTACTTTTTTCCCAAACTACCAGGTGCAGATGTTTTCACAGGTGAGCTTTTTATAACCATAACAAATCAATTACTTCTATGATTTTTAAACTTGTAGAAGAAGAAGAAAAGTCTCAATTTCTTTTACAAAGTGGAGATTTTG
Organism: Sciurus vulgaris; assembly: GCF_902686455.1. Classification (NCBI taxonomy): domain Eukaryota; kingdom Metazoa; phylum Chordata; class Mammalia; order Rodentia; family Sciuridae; genus Sciurus; species Sciurus vulgaris. The sequence goes on from NC_136466.1 coordinate 122,903,320, forward strand.
CATTGGTGCCAAAGTCTGAAAAGAAAGAAAACCACATACCAATGCCTTTTCTATCAATGCAAAGAACTTCAATAAAATATTAGCAGATTCCAGAGTGACAGTCAAAGAGTACTACAATGGAAACAAGTGAGGTATGTTTCAGAGGAACTGAGAACTCAAGAAAAAAAAAAAAAAAAAAAATAGGGCACCAAAGATGAAGATAAAACACAAAGCCAGTAAACAATGGCAAAACAGTGTGAGTTGTGTCTAAAAAATTAATAAAACTGCTAATTTTTTTGAATGTTAACTTCTTTATTGTGGAAAAACATAAATTTGCCATTTTAACCTTCATAAGTGTATGATTTGGTGGATGGTTTGATTTTAGGAGATTTACTGATGTAGCTTCCCATGCTAATATTTCAAAACTATGTGCTTACACCCATGGTTGTGGACTTATTTATTAAAAAAGTAAAGTCCATTTTTGATTATGAAAAAATAACTCATAACATAGAACTAAATTTATAATGCCTTAATAAAGTATATTTGTTTTATCTGGAAAGTCAGCTCATGTTCACTAGGCAAACAGAAGCATTCACATTGAATTAGGAAAAGAAGGCCTCTATCATCACTTTATTAACTATTGGTCTTGAAGCACTAGCCAGCTTTTTATATAAGAGAAAGAAATATGAGATGTGCAAGTGGGAAAGGAGGAAGTAAAGTAATCATATTTGCAAATAATGTAACTCTGTGCCTAGAAAACAAGAAAATTAATTAAAAGATCACTGCCAACACTAATAAACAAGAGAATTGAGTAATGTGGCTAGAAACAAAAATCAATAACCTTTATACAAGTGAAACAAAAATTGGTGCCAAGACATAAGGTAAGAAAGGACCACATGTCTAGAGAAGCTGATTCTAAAGTTTATATAGAAAAATAAAAGAGCAAGAAGAGCCAGGAAAAATCTTGAATCAGAATGGTAATATGAAACACGAAGGTTCTGATGGACATAGTGAAATTGATCCCGTACCAGGGTACTGGTGCAGGGAGGGTCACATCTGTGAAACAGAAGAGAAGGTTCATTCTTCTTTGTGGATCACAATGAAAAAAAGTTTAAAAACCACTCTCCCACATATGTCAGATATAAAGTCTACAGAAAATATATGCACATCTATGCTTGGATATGCATGGAACAGCTTTGGAAGTTACTTAAGAAACTAACTCTTGTTGGATAGCTGGAAGATACAGGAGTGAAGCAGTTTATAGCTCACTATTTTCTTGCATAACTCTTGGATTTTGTACAATTTGTGGTATTCTCAAAAAAGCAATTAATTATTATTATTTCTTTTTTTTTGAAACAATGTAAGATATGAATAAGGTGAAAAATTGAGGGTGAATGTGGAATGACTCACTTGGATCACTCCAAGGAAGGGATCAGAATTACTTAAATGCCTGTGTTTAGAAACTTCCAGGGCCAAAACACCTTAAGAAGACTTCAGAATGAACTCATAGGCATCAGTTTTTCATCATTTCCTAAAGAAGACTCCCTCTGGCCTTTCATCCCTTTGTTCAGTCACCATTGTGGGGGTTTGTGGCCTGGATGGAGGGGTTTAACCCTTTCCATCACCATCAGCTCCACTCAGCTGAAATTGATGGTTCTTTTCTGATAAAATCCAAGGAGCTGCCCAATAAGCACATCATCCACATAAAAGGAATGTGTTTGCAAACTCAGCTGCAAGAAAATTCCCTTACAACAGGTATATGAAAATGCACTCAAAATTGCCAATCACCAGGGAAATGCAAATCAAAATCATGAGATTTACCTTATACCTGTTAAAATGGCAAACATAAAAAAAAAAAAAAAAAAAAACAACCAAGCAATGACAAATATTAGCCAAGATAAGGAGAAAGAAATGGGAACCCTTGTATACTGTTGCTGGCAGAGTAGATTGGTGTAGCCATTGTGGAAAACAGAGTGGAGGAGCCTAAAAAATTGGAAAAGAACTGTATGAGTCAGCAATCCCTCTTCTGGGCATATAACCAAAGGAAATGAAAACACCACCTTGTGGAGATATCTATGCTTCTGTGTGCATCACAGCATTATTCACACAAGGTATGGGAGCAACCCATGTTGGGCAATGGATGATGGATGAAGAAATTATGGTGCGCACACACACACACACACACACACGCACACACACACACATACACACACACACACCATGTAATATTATTCCGTCTAGAAAGGAAATTTTGCTATTTGTGAAAGCATGGAAGGATCTAGAGGACATAATGTTAAGATAAACAAGCAAGAACATACTGCATGAAAAACTACATAATCTCTCTTATATGTGGAATCAAAACAAAATAAAACCCTACAAAACAAAACTTGAATACATAGAAACAAAGAGTAGAAAGGTGGTTATCTGAGGTAGAAGTGGTGAAAATGGGAAGATGGGGGTTGAAGGGTACAAATTTTCACTTATGTGGGATACATAAACCTAGAGATCCATTGTATAATATGAAGACTATAGTTAATAATATTGTATTTTACACTGGAAATTGGCAAAGGGAGTAGAGTTTAGGTATTTTTACCACATGCACCAAAAGACAACTCCGTGAGATGATAGGTATATTAATATGCTTGATTATAGTCATCGGTTCACTCTGTATATGTCCATCAAAACATATTATACATCTTAAATATAGATAATAAAAAAGAAAAAGGGAAGTCCCCCAGGTCCCTCTTGGAGGTAGAATCCTAGTTCAGTCCCTTCCTATATAGAAACCTGAGACTCCCCTCACCCCACACCCCACATCCAGCCTGTTTCCCTTGTCTTCAAGAGGAAAGGGACATCTCTTCTCCTTTAGGAAATCACTGCAGTTTATTGGTTGACATGCACAAAGTTATGAGCTTTTAACTTTGGTTTCAGATGGCAGCTCAAACATGGTGGTGTTGGTGTTGCCCTTTAGGAGTATTCCCACTGGCAAAGCCTTTGATTCCGAACAGGGGTAGCAGCTAAACAGAGTAAATTCCAATCTTGAAGTTCCTTTTTCATCCAATTTCTTTTGGGAATAGGTTGTGAGATCTAAGGGCAGGAGCTGAATCTTGAAGGCCAAGGTCATTATCAAACATTTGCTGAGAATCCATCAAGAACACAGGTCTGCCAGCAGGTCAATATGTACACGACTGTGCTGGGAAGAAGCAAGGGGTACAATATGAGGACTCTGCCTGAAAAAATATCTTGCCACCAGGCCTTGAGTTGAAACCTGAGCTGGGGAGGCCTTTCCAGGGCAAGAGGACACCCCTAAGAGCAGCAGGGTGAAAATTTTTGATTTGGGGATCTTTCCAAAGACTCCACTCTCATGATTGCTTAATTCATAACCTTCTGCCCTGATCCATTTTAAAGATGTTAAAACAGATTTTTTTTTTTAAGTCATAGAATCTTCAAGTTTGTTATAAGCCCTGGAAGAAAACCACCTTGTGGGTAGTACATTGAGCTCCGTAGAGACAGTGCTGGAGCAAATGAGAGCCGGATGGGCACTGGGCGACTCTGTGCCTCACTGAGGAAAAACAGCTAAACATCAGCAAAGGAGGTTCTAAGAAGTGGAGAGGCAAGATATCATCATATGCATTCTACAAGTGCAAACTTGCGGGAGGAGCACACGAAGCACCCAGAGGCTTCAGTCAACTTCTCAGCGTTTTCTAAGAAGTGCCCAGAGAGGTAGAAGACTTTGTCTGCTAAAGAGAAGTGAAAACCTATATCCCTCCTAAAGGGGAAACAAGAAGTTCAAGGATTCCAGTGCACCCAAGAGGCCTCCGTTGGCCTTCTTGTTCTGTTCTGCCCCCAAATCAAAGGAGAACATCCTGGCCTGTCCATTGGTGATGTTGCAAAGAAACTGGGAGAGATGTGGAATCACACTGCTGCAGATGACAAGCAGCCGTAGGAAAAGAAAGCTGCTAAGCTGAAGGAGAAATACGAAAAGGATATTGCTGCCTACGGAGCTAAAGAAAAACCTGATGCAGAAAAAAGGGAGTTGTCAAGGCTGAAAAAAGCAAGAAAAAAGAAAGAAGAGGAGGAAGATGAGGAAGACGAAGAGGATGAGGAGGAAGAGGAAGATTAAGAAGATGATGAATAAGTTGGTTCTAGCACAATTTATTTTTCTTGTCTATAAAGCATTTAACCCCACTATACACAACCCACTCCTTTTAAAGAAAAAAAATTGAAATGTAAGGCTGTGTAAGATTTGTTTTTAAACTGTACACTGTCTTTTTTTGTGTAGTTAACACACTACTGAATGTGTCTTTAGATAGCCCTGTCCTGGTGGTATTTTCAGTAGCCAATAACCTTGCCTGGTACAGTATGGGGGTTGTAAATTGGCATGGAAATTTAAAACAGGTTCTTGTTGGTGCACGGCATATATTAGTTCTATATGGGGACGGTAGTTTTCATCTTGAGTTGAAAGATTTTGATGCTGCTTATATGAAATAATTGTTATTCTGTTAACTGAATACTACTCTTTAATTGCAAAAAAAAAGTTACAGCTGTTTTGTTGACATACTGAATGCTTCTAAGTAAATACAATCTTTTATAAGGAAAAAAAACCTTGTTTCAACTTCATTCCTAAAATGGGTTAAATACTGATTATAAATAGAATAATCCCTCAAATAAAAAATTACAATAAAATTTAAATTATTTTGTTGGTATTTTAGGTTCTGGTAGCAAAAGATGCAGATAAGGAATCTGACATGCTTAATTTATTATGCTCTGTATGCACCAAGACACATGCTTTTCCTGAAAACTTGTTTTCCTCCATTCTTGCTGAAATCTAAGTAACTGCCCACATCATTTGATTTCCCACAGAAAGTTATTCTAAGACTTTCTGTCATTTCTTTCCCCTCCTCCTCTGTGTCTTCTTTCCATCAGCAGGATTCCTGTTTCTTTCTTCTGCTAATTAGCTGTGTGGTTAAGAAAAAGTCACTTGAGTCTCATGGTTCATTTTTCTGTAAATTTAGGGGTTTGGAATAAGCAGGGTCCTGTCATAGATGGGGCATATCAGAGTCAGACTGAAAAGGTCTTATGAAATTTGAAAATTAAGCATCAGGTAAACTTGACATTGAGAGTAACCTGCTTGGACTCTGCTTTCCCCGCCCGGTAGGAAGGAAAAGCCAGTGGTGAGCAAGCAGATTCAGTGCTCACACATTGTTGCCACATGATCAAAGGAAGAAATACGAAGCTTTCTAGATCTAAATAAAATTTTTTTCCAAGTTGTCATTGCATCCAACTTTTTTTTCTTCTTGATACTAAATTTATTTCAAATTTTCAAATAACACAAGAGGAAGGCATAGGATTTCTGTGACTATTCAAAAGCTGCATTTTTTTTTTTTATAGCAACTCAAGTATTTCTAAGGCACTTTCCAGCTCATCATATGACCTGTGAGCATGTACTCTTCCTCAGCTCAGGAAGCCATCTAGAGCAAACTTACTTATCTGCTTCATCCAGGCCAGGCTGACTTCCCTCTGTAGCCATCTCCTCTATCTGAGATCTCTGACATTTGACAGACCGTGAGCTTCCTCGCCTTCCTGCCTGAGATGAGTGATTCCATCTGGACTGGACCGTTCCATGCAGCCTGAGAGACACCTTATCTTTAAGGTATGGGGCAAACAACCAGATGAGAGTAGCATGGTGGTGGCCCTACTGGTAATAACAGTAAAAACAAAAATGGTATTTTTAATGATAATAATAGTAGTTAACATTGTGAGCTTCTTTTATGAGCTGAGCATTTTGTGTTCACTATCGTACTAATTCTTCACAGCATCTTTTGAGGTAGGTATTATTATTAATCTGGTTTTTCAGAAGGGGAAACTGAGACCTGAAGAGGGTTGTTAAAACTTGCTCAAAGTGGTGACTAGTGGAATTGGGATTCAAACCTAGGTCCTTCAACTGCTATAACTCATATTTCCATCCATTATTAGTAGATATTTATCGGTGTGTGCTCATACTGCTTTTATTCATGTCTGTCCCATCTTTTCCCCAAGAGTCCTGGAGAAGTAGGTTGTGTCTGCTTTCATCCTTTTATACCAACACAGAGGACTGTGACAGTAAATGCTTAGGAAACATTTCTATTCAAGCTGCATGAAATACAAGATAGATTAGAAATATAAAGAAATATAGAAAGTACCCCAAGGAAGAACAAAGCATTTCAGATGAAGTCTTAGTGGTATGACCTCTTGGGGACAAAGAATTCTTGAGCAAATTGGTTACCACAATCAGAATGGCTTCTTCCCCACCACAGGGTACATTCTGCAGGCCACTGGAGTGATGTCTAAAGTTTTGAAGGTTTTGTTCAAGTTGTCCCCTTTGTCATTTTTTGGTCATAGTTTTAAGTTATTCAATTGGTTCAGAGGGATTATGAATAGGAGAGATGGAATGTAGAAGTTACTTGAAGGGCTAATCAAGATTTTAAAGTGATTTTCAGCAGAGTAAGTTCAGTATCCTACTATTGAGTTATTTGGTATATTAATGAATTTTAACTTGTCCTAATGGTCTTTGGCCTCCTGCTTAATGCCAATTGAGGTAACATATTAATTCTCCATAAATAGTGGCTTATGTCTTGCTGCTTAACTCTGGGTTTTGGGAGAGAAGAACCAAGAGGGATATTTATCAATCAAGCAAATTACTGTGCTGAGTCCTCTCAGGCTCTGGGGTCAGTGTCTTACCACTTCATGCAATCAAGTGATCAATAAATGTGTCTTGATGATGAGACTATGATGCTTCTGGAGTGTTAGTTTTAGACACCTTAGGAATTGTAGTCGCAAGAGTGATCAGACTCAGTCGTTAAGTGATTTGGGGGTTATATCATGTCAGAGGGAAATAATTGGAAGGAAGATTTTTAATAGTGTAAATTTCTCTGAGAGGAAAGATAAAAGAATGCCACCAGTTTCCTATTTCTCCCTTTAAATTGAGATGCTACATTGCACTTTGCTTCTTACTGTCTTATGGGATCAGGAAGAAGCTGTGACATCCTATTCCTACTTCACCTCTCTTCATTTAGGAAACTTTGACAATTTCTCCTTCTAGATCTCCCTTTTCACCTTCTGCTGTTTTTGGAAGATGACTCGCTCCCTGTCTCTTAGATGGAAGTGCCCAAAGGGAGGAAAAGACAAGATCTGTGTAGCAGTTGACTGTGATTGCTTTCACTTTCTGGCTACGGGCTCTGGCTCATCTCTCTCGTCCTTTCCTATTGTGGTGACTTGGATAACACCAGGCAAACGCATCTACAAGATGGGATGATGGTACCTCCTTCACATGGTTGACACAAGCATTCATGTGAAGTACCCTGAGCAGGGTCTAACTCCTAGTTGGTGGTCCTTACGTATTAGGTATGAGCATATTCTTTTCTTTTGAGCTTCTGGTTTCCTTTAAAACCTCTGGTCTCTGCCTCTTCCAGTATATTCTACACAGAGCAATTGTATTCATCTTCGAACACTGCTCTTTTCATTTTATTATTATTTGTTGGTAAAGAAAAAAGAAAGCTTTCAGTAGCTTCCCAAGACTATGATATCAAATTAAAGTTTCTCATTAGCATATTCAAGGTCTTCCATAATCTAGCCTTAACCAGAGGCTTTGACTCCTCAGCCCACTCTTCTGCTGCTTAGGACCTTTTGGGTTTAGCTACCAGGTACACGGTACCCTCATGATGTAGGTGGGCTAGAGGACATTTGGGAAATATGCTTTACTATTATCTAACATGCTACAGCTACTATATGCATTGCATATTTTTTTGTGTGGAACTTTTTAAAGACAAAAACTGGATCTTTGCACCTGTGCAGAGAAGAGTCGACATAGCAGACCTATGCCCGTTACCCTTAGAAAGTTCTGCTTTGCAAAAGTGGGCCTGGGCTGGTGACTGGGAACTTGGTTCCCAAGAGTGCTCTTCATTCACAGTTAACCGATAAGACTAGTTCATGTGTCTTGACTTTTGTGCAAACAACACAGTATATGCTTGAACACCTGCTTCCTTTTGAGAGTCTGGAATTGTTTCAAATGCTAGGTAACAGTTCAAAGGTGACAAGCCTCCCTTAAAAACTTTCAGCACTGAGTCTCTAAAGGGATTCTCTGAGCAGAAACATTACACCCAAGTTGCTGCATTTTTGTGGCTGGGATGAGCGTACTCCAGTACTCCACGTGGTCCTTCATAGGACGGAAGGAAGAACAAAAGGAAGTCTACACGTGGGATCCTTCATACCCAGCCTGTGCCCTTCTCCCTTATGATCTGGCCTTGTCTCCTTAATACTTCACTGCAATAAATCTTAGCTGAAAGTACAACTATTAGTGAGTTCTTGAGAATGTTCAAATGTAGGTATGCTCTTGGGGGTATCTGTGATATCATATCCACTCTCAAACAGTTCTTGGAGTAAGTGTCCAATAAATATTTTGCTTTTGAGTGCCACGAGTTCCCCAACCATTGTAGATGCTTAACAAATGTAAACGCGTTTGTTTCTTTGCACTATTTCCTATTTATTTTGATACCTTTAAGTTGGATGGAGAACAGGTCAACATTTGTAATAAATGGCAATTTTGTGGTGTTCTTCTTTCCTCCTTACAAAGACTCATTCTGGTTTTTGCTTATTTATTTTCTTCTCTGCATTTCAAGCAAGGTTTGATCTTGCCAGACCAGTTCTTTTAGGCTTTTGTGATGCAGAAAACAGGGGAAAGGTCAAGGCTTGGAAAGACTGAGCCTTGAGGGCTGGGCCTAGGAGAGGAGTTTTGATGGGAGGGTCTGAGGGGAGAGCAACTTGAAAGGCTTGTGTGATGTAACCCACTTGGAAGGACAGGGCTTTATAAATTGTTGCTGTGAACTGAGAGTCCCTTTCAAGGTGTTTAAGAAATGCAAAAGATAATCTGTTGCTTTGAAATGACTTCTTGGTGGCTGGGTTGTTTATCTTTGATAGTGACCCCTAGCTAAAAAGAAATCATGGCTCATGGTTTGAGTCTTAAGTTTTTCATTGATTTTATTTGATGATAGGAACCATATCATTTGTGGTTCTAGATGTATCATGTATAAATCCTCAGTAAATTCTTGATGATAGGGGTTGGGGGTGTAGCTCAGTGGGAGAGCATGGTTCAGCATGTGGGTGGCTCTGGGTTCAATCCCCAGCACTAAATAATTACATAAATTAAAAATTCTCAATGCTAATGACTGATAGCTTCTTTTATGCATTTACCAAATACTTTCTGTGTGCGAGGCACCAGTGCAGGGGACAGAGAGGAGCAAAAATATATCACAGAGGGAAGTCTATCTTGCACATGCACATTTCCTGTCTCTAGAGGCAGAATACAAGAGCCCAGAGGACAGCATGTCATGCCTACTGGGTCACTGCTTCCCTGCTAGGCTTACTTTGCATTTCCTTGCCTTGAATTTCGCTGATTTATTTATCAGGTTGTGCTGATGAAGCATTTAATAATTCATTTTTCTCATTTTCTAATTATTTTAATTTCAGCTACCGGTTTGTACCTTTCTTTAGCTGCTGTTTACTTGATTTCCCCAGAATTAATTAGCATCAATAATGGATCTTTTGCAAATATATTGGCACTTACTAACATGGAAGTGCCATTCATTAGCAAAGGAAACCATACAATTGTCAAATTCAAATTTATAGAGTGCCTCAGAGTTTGCATGATGTACTTATTAACACTTAGCTCACCGTGTAAATGATTTGCCTGAGTTCACACACCTAGCTGGTGATTGAATTGCCATCATTTTGCAATTCTTATGGTTGTGCATGTCTATTGTTATTTTGTTTGCATTTTGTGCCAATTTCTCTGATACAGAATGTAAGTTTATTGAGTGCAGATGTTTGTGTCTTTATTTTTGTACCCCAAATGCCTAAAATATTGCCCAGGGATAGAAAAGATTTGTTGGATAAATGATTAGATAAGGTATTAGGATTTTCCAGAGAAACAGAACCAATAGAAAATATATAGACGTATAAGAGGAGATTTATTATGAGAATTGGCTCATGTCATTATGGAGGCTGAGAAGTCTCACAATATGTTGTCTACAAGCTGGTGAGCCAGGGGAGCTGGAGGTGGAACTCAGTCCAAGTCTGAAGGCTTGAGAAAGAAACAGTTTGATGCCAAACTCCTAGTTCGATGCCAAAGTCCTGAGTAACTAGGGAGGCTGCTGGTTTAAGCTCTTGAGTCTGAAGGCTTGAACAACCAGGAGCTCTAAAAAGGAGGAGGAGATGGAGTTCCAGTGGGAGAGAGAGAGAGGAAGAGAGTTTACCTTTCTCTGCCTTATTGTTCTGTCTGAGCCCTCCATGAATGCTGCCCACATTGGTGAGGACAGATCTTCTTTACTCAGTCTCCTGATTCAAAAGTTGATGTCTTCCAGAAACACCCTCAATCAGAGACACACCCAGAAACATTTTTTTTACCTCTATCTGGACATCCTTCAGCTGGGTCAAGTTGACACATAAAATTAATCATCATCAATGATAATAAGAAGAAAGAAACAAGAGTTGAGTTTCTGTTTGGGTCCTCATGAATTTTTTTCCCCACTATAGTATATACAAAACCAAAATATATGTATTATATATTAGTACACATTATGCTTGAGGCCCTCTGCCATTCACCATATTGAAAAAGATGGTTAAGACAAATACGTGTCCTAAAGACAGAGACCATAAAATAACTATGCAAATGACTGTGATGCAAGGTGGAAGTGAAGTGCCCTAGAGGAGATACAAATGCTCAACTAAAGCAAATTAGGGAATACAGCTGTCGTGTATGGTGAAGAATGAATCAAAGCTTTTTTGGAAGAGGTGATTTTTGGCCTGAATCTTGGTAGAGCACCTAAATTGCAGAGGTAAAACGAGGGGAGAGGGCAGAATGGCAGAGTGGGAAGGGGGAAGAATCGGCAATAGGAAGAAATTTGTATTATGGGAAAATACAAGATGTCTCTCTTGGCTGTGGTGTATGGAGGGCAGTGTATGTGTGGGAGGGGGGCACAGGCAACCCTGCTGGTGCACTTGGTTCATCAACCTTTGTGGTTTTTGAATTTTGGAGTGACAGCATCGAGTTGTTTGTCACCTGGAGGTGAACTTCTTTAGAGAGGAGGAGGATAAGGCAGTGAGATAAGTGGAGAGGTGATTTAAGTAGTTCAAAGGCAAGGTAGCAGGAAGTCAGGCACAGGGCGGAAGCAGGTGTGGAAAGGATGGTGCTGCGTGCAGCCTTGGTGATTAACATGATATGGAGAATGCTAGATGGAGAAGAGCCAAAGACAGTGGTGCCTTAGAAGTAAACATTGAGTGCTTATCACCACCTACTTAAATACAGTTAGTACTTACCACAGACTTTGGTCTTGTCATTAGACTGTGAACACCTAGAGGACAGGGCCCATGGAGTCTTCATCTACAAAGTGAACATGGTGGAGGCTTGGTAAATATTTGTTGGATGAGTGAATGGAAATTCAAAGAGTTGACCTGGTGATGGCAGCTTGGGCATTGAAGGAAATAACATGTCTTTTTGCTTGTTTTGTTTTGGGGGACAGGCTGGAATTGGGGGTGTGGCCTATTTTTTAGATGCTGTTTCTATGAATAGATTACAGGAAGAACTGGAGAATAATTATAAGCTGATGTATAAGTAAGGGCAAGACAAAGAGTTGAAAAGGTATACTTGGGTACGGATAGGATACTGTACACTGTTCCCTTCGAGATGTCAGGAGAGAGTGGAAAGAAAATATGCATGACGTTGGTCAGGGGATGCGGAATATACAGTGAAACTTGGAAGGATGAGGACTGAGGTGGCCGTGTGGGCTTCGTTTGCCAGCAAAAATCAAAGGGAAAGGGTGAGGGGAAGGGGAAGTAGCAGGAGTGGGTGCAGTAGAACAAGAAGTTGAGTGTTCTGGCGTCAGACGTTGAGTTCTAAGGCTGGACCATGGCCTGGTTAGTTGTCTCAGTGACTCCACTTACTTTCTCTTACCTTACTTTTCCCTTATACAAAATGAGGTTAAAAGATAACACCTGCATAAGCATGTGTACAAACCTTAGACAGAACACAGCTTGAAAGCAGTAAGCATCCCTAAGCATTAATTCCTCTTCTGATTGAAATCAAGTAGGACCATATTGTCTATGTTACCCTATTAAATCCTTAATAACCGTAGGTAGGTCATGTTATTATCTTCATTCCACATGTGAGGAAACTGAGGTAGAGAGAGGTTTCATAGTTTGCTAGATTCGCAAAGACATGAAGTGATAAAGCTTCTCCAGGAGAAAAATTCATCCCATCTTTCTGACCCCCAGACTCACACATTTTCCACTATAACACACAACCTAAGCTAGGTAGACATGGTGAGGCCACTTTCTGAGCAAATTAAATTTGATCAATTGGCACTAAAGGACTACAGCAGACTTCAGAGCAAGGGAGTACCGTGAGGCCACTCTATGCTGGAAAGATCATCTAGCAGTCTATGAAAGAACGGGAAGACGAGAGAGGAGGCTGAGAATCCAGACCCGAAATGGCAGAGAAAGTGGCAGGGCTTGGTAAACCAGGGTGGAGCTTTGATAGGATTATCTAAATATGTGGCTGGTGCAAATAAACTGGTAGACCATGGTACAGAGTGACCTTCAGACTCAAGGGGTGTGCACAGGGGGAGCTTGGAATTTGTACTTGAAAATTTCAAACCTGGAACTCTAAGAACATCCTGAACTCTGAAGGGTCAGGAGGAAGTTGGAAGGGGAGTCTATAGTTTTGTTCTTTCTAAGAAATGTGCCGTTAGAGGATGCACTGTTCTCTCTAGAGACTAGTGTCTCAACATCACACTGGAACACTTCCTTAGCTCTTGAGGCAGTTTGGTTCTGATGGCAACACCCTTGGTAGTCCTCGTTTTACTGTCAATCCAACTCTGTCAAATCTTCCTTTTTTATAATTTATTTATTTTGATTCATTGTAAACAACTGGGGTAAAACTTATTTCTCTGGTTATACATGAAGTAGAATCATACCATTTGTGTAATCATACATGTACATAGGGTAATGATGTTTGTCTCAATCTGTTGTTTTTCACTTACTCCCACCCCTCCCACCCCTCTTTCTTCTATATAATCCATCCTTCCTGCATTCTTGCCTCCCTCCCACCCATTATGTATCATCATCATTTCTTCTTTGGTTTTTTGGGATTGGCTTATCTCACTTAGCATGATATTCTCCAATTTCACCCATTTGCCTGCATATGCCATAATTATATTCTTCCTTATGGCTGAGTAATATTCCATTGTGTATATATACCACAGTTTCTTTATCCATTCATCAACTGAAGGGCATCTAGGTTGGTTCCACAGTCTGGCTATTGTGAATTGAGCAGCTATGAACATTGATGTGGCTGTATCTCTGTAGTATGCTGATTTTAATTCCTTTGGGTATAGACCAAGAAGTGGGATAGCTGGGTCAAATGGTGGTTCCATTACAAGTTTTCTAAGGAATCTCCACACTGCTTTCCAGAGTGGCTGCACTAATCTGCAACCCCACCAGCAATGTATGAGTGTTCCTTTTTCCCCACATCCTCACCAACACCTATTGTTGCCTGTATTCTTGATAACTACCATTCTAATTGGGGATAGATGAAATCTTAGGGTAGTTTTGATTTGCATTTCTCTTATTACTAGAGATGTTGGACATTTTTTAACATATCTGTTGATTTCTTATAGATCTTCTTCTGTGAAGTGTCTGCTCATTTCCTTAGCCCATTTGTTGATTGAGTTATTTGTATTCTTGGTGTAAAGTTTTGGTATCAGGGTGATAGACATGAAATAGTTAAATCAGAGCTGAAAACAATGAAATAGAAATAAAAGAAACAATTGAAGAGATTGATAAAATAAAAAGTTGTTTCTTTGAAAAAATAAACAAAGTTGATAAACCCTTAGCCACACTAACAAAGAGAAGGAGAGAGAAAACTCATATTACTAAAATTCAGGATGAAAAGGGAAATATCACCACAGACACTATTGAAATACAAAATATAATTAGAAGCTATTTTGAAAATCTATACTCCAACAAAATAGAAAATCTTGAAGGCATCAACAGGTTTCTAGAGACATATGGCCGGCCCAAACTGAATCAGGAGGACATACACAATTTAAATAGATCAATTTCAAGCAGTGAAATAGAAGAAGTCATCAAAAGCCTACCAACAAAGAAAAGTCCGGGACCAGATGGGTTCTCAGCCAAGTTCTACAAGACCTTCAAAGAAGAGCTCATTCCAATACTCCTCAAAGTATTCCATGAAATAGAAGAGGAGGGAACCCTCCCAAACTCTTCCTATGAAGCTAATATCAATCTTCCTTTATTGTGGAAGGAAGCTGACTGGTCTTTCCTTTCTTCCCTAGAGTGGGATATTTTCTGTATATAATCAGCACATGACCTCTGTTAAAAGAAGGAGGTTTATACCTCTCTGTAATTCTCCTCCATAACAGTGTGTTGCAATTTGCATTTGGGAAGTTAGAAAAATCAGTTCTGTTGACTTCCTGCTTTCTATTTCGGGGCTCTGAGCAGCACTTCCCATTCGAGTGGGACCAAGCAGAACACACAAAGCTGAAATTTCTCCTGGAATTGATTTGCCTTGGGGATAAAGTAAGTTCATGGCTTGGGTGTTTGTCCTGTAGTTTGTCTTTCAGTTGCTTTTGTTTTTATGCTACATGGAATGAAACGAGAAAAGCGCTCTGGTTTTCTCCTGCAGGTCAAAGTCCCAAGGATATAGTACAGATTTCCATGCATCCAGGAGTTCAAAGCGTGCTGCTCAGGCTGAGCTCTTGGCCAGATTTGGAGATTACAGTGGCCGCTCCCTTTGACAGTTGCTAAGAATATTTTATGTGGGTTATTTTCTTTAGGTTTCCTGTCTGAAGATTTCATTTTACTTGCTGGTGTGAAAGGGCGAGGGAGGGCAAAGCTTTTCAGTTTTTCCTCCCTTTCCATTCTTCCTCTTACTTCCTTTTCTTTCTGTTTATAGTTTAAAAGTATGCTTTTAAACTTTCATTATCTCATTTTCTTCCATGTAGCACACTGTGAGGGCCATATTTTAGTACCCATTTTACAGAAGGTGAAACTGAGATTTCAGTGACTTAGCGACTTGGTCTGGGTCATTTAACCACACTGAGAATGAATCCCTAGTTTTCTGTCTTCAGGTGTCTGTGCTTTCCTTTCCCTAGGACCACACTGCTTTTCTGGTGCGGGTTGTAGTCTGTGGGATGCTGACAGGAAGAACAGGAAGTAGTGTCTGGTCTGGAAAACCTGAGCATATCTCATCTACAACTGAATTATGTATCCCGATGGATGGTAACTAAATATACATCACGCAATTCTTCCAACGTGTAGGGTTTTGGGTCGCCATGTCACAGACTTGAGGACCATGTGACTTGAGGAAGTCTCTCCTGGCGTTCAGGGAGAGTAACTGAGAAGTTAGATGTGGGCACAGCTGTGTTTCACACCTTGGATTCAGGTGATGCAGTTTTTCTGTTGGAGGTTGGGCTGAGGATGGTGACAAAGGACACTTTCATTTCCCCTGCCTCCAAATCTTGGCAAGGCAAATGGGGTGGGGGGGAGGTGGTGTGAGTTGGTGACCGTGCTCATTCTGGACTCTGGGAGGGACCTTGATTCTGGAGGAGTCCTCAGGACTATGCACGTAGCCAGGTTGTCCTGGTAGACAGTAAACTCCAAGGGGCCTCTGCACCAAGGCCCTGGGCCAACAGGTGTTTCCCTGACACAGTGTGAGAGCAGTAGCCAACCAGGCAGTGCCTGTTCTTCCTGCATCAAATCCCTTCCTCCTCGGCCCCAAAGCAGAAGTGGCTGGGTGGGTGATGAGCTGGGCACTGGCCCAGGACCACAATCCATGAAGCACTACCTACATTTCTGTGAGATTCTGACCTTCTCGTCTTATAGGAGGACATGAAGTGGACGAAGGGGAAACTGAACAGTGGGGTAGGGAGGGGTTGATAAAATGGGCACAGCCAGTTAGAAGTCGAGTGAGGAGCTGAGAGAGAATTTTGAGATTTGGGCAGGGATCTTTGGAAGTCTCAGTCCTAAGGCAAAGGATTAAACAAAGAAAAGTCAAATGTAGGCTTAAATATGTTCTAGGTGTGGGGTTAGTATTCCCCATCGCTGGAAATGTGGCGGCAAGAGCTGCGATGGAAATGGGGTGTTGGGTCGCAAAGGGCCACAGAGGTTGAGAACTGTGGACAAAGGAGGTGAGAAAGGACACAGTCTTGCAATTCACCAGCAGCTATAAGGTACAGCTTCCCAGGAGCACATGGCACCTAAACAGCCAAGTAATGTGTTCTTAAAAAGCCTGTGATGGGGGCTGGGGATGTAGCTCAGTTGGTAGAGTGCTGGCCTCACAAGCATAAGACTCTGGGTTCAAATCCTCAGCACTATTAAAAAAACAAAAAACTGGGATGCAAAGTTTGTAAATTGAGTTATATTTTAAAAACATGAGGGAATCTCACCACTTCAAAGAATCTCAGGGACTTTCTCTTGGAAAACAAATAATTATTTTCGGAAATGGACACTGATTAAATGATTGATTTTGAATCGGTGGATTTGAATACATTTGCTCAAAGGAGGATTCAGCTTTTCACTCTTTCACTGGGAGTGGATTTTTTTTTCCCCCTCTAATGTCTTTGGAATGCAAAGTTGTTAAATGGGGATAGTAATTAATTATTTCCCAGCTATTTTTATTTTTGACATACAAAAAGATGGGGAAAACTATTTTATAAAACAGAATTTAAATAAAACAAAAAATTTATGCTCTTCAGGGTACTGTACTTTTTCAAGGAAAGGCTTCTCCAGCAGCACTTCTGGAGACAGTTAACAAGGGAAAATCCTCCCGGCAGAGACACTCAGCCGCTAAGTCTGGCTTTTGGAAAATGAACATTATTCTTTTTTTCTAAACAGGACTCTCTGAGCTCAGTCATGTACACTATGAAAATAATTGGTGTGTTTTAGTACGTCTTGTGCCAGATTTCATGCTTGTTGAAAGGTGATTGGACTCAAACCAGCACATTTAAAGGTCAACTGGTTGTTCTTAAACTGTGCAGAATTTTAACTCTTTCCTCTTCATGGATTTTAACCAAATGGCCATTTTAGGGAGGAAGAGAGACTGCATACTTCATTTCAGCTTTCTTAATTTTTTTGGTAATGTTCTTGGGGTTCAGTGTGGATGAAAGAGTCTGAGATATGAACCCAGCTGGCATTTGGAAATGGGTGGGAGCGCTAACTTTTGGTCTGGCTCTAACAGGACTGGGCACATTGTCTAAACTAGGGCTGCAAATTCTGTCTCTTTTTAATAAGTGCTTTAAGTTGTTTAGAAATAGCTCGCCTTCTGCTTCTTTCTTCCTTGTCATTCTACCTCTGAGTGACTTTTTAAAGTTCCTTGAAAATTTTGGTGAAGAAACCACCATCTATGCTCAATATTTAACCCAGTTTGCTGCCAGCTCTGATTCTGAAGTAGGTGTCTCACTGGGCTAGGGATTGGATGACTGTATTCACCAGTAATTTTGGATGTATGAATTAAATGGTTCATTTTATTGATCTTCAGGACACTTACATACCAGTCCTTTTTTTTTTTAATGGTAGGGGACTGGCCTACCTCAAATACATTGGGTAAGTTTTAGTCACCTGATGATAAAATTCCTTGTTTTTATTACTGTCCTTGTGAGTCTCTAGAAACTTCCTAGCACTTCCTGAGGAGGACTAGTCTGAAAGCTACAAAACCAGTGTGTCTTTCTGGAGGGAAACATTTTCTGAGGTTGACATTGGGCATACCCACAGATATCACAAAAAAGTTGACTGGAAAAGGCAGCTGAAGTCTAAGCATTTATTTACCTTGAGTGCATATGACCTCTTTTAGTTCTAACTAAAAGCAGACTAAAAATCTAGAGCATTTCATTTTGTCAAGCTGACTAGTCAATATTCTTTTCTTTCTTGGTTATCTCATAGTCTGCTCTTAGTTCTTTTCTTTCTATGTTCTTTACAATTTTTAGCTGTGAGACTCTAAGAAAGTTGCTTAAAAATCCTGTATTTATTTTGCTCAGTTAAAAAATGGGGATAATATTACTGAAAATTAAGTGAGTGAATCCATGTAAAACGCTTGGCACAATGTGTGGCACAAAGTAGATCCTCAATAAAGAGTCCCCGTCATTATTATCATTTTTGTTATCATTCAAACCTCTTTCATATTGCATGCCATTTGGTGGTATCTGACCTACAGGTATCTTCTGGATAGGGTGGTACAAATCTCGGAGTTGAGCTTAAAGCTGCTCTCCTCACCTCCCAATATCTCAATCTCTTCTGCCTGAACCCTAGTTGATACTGCTTGGGAGATGGTCCTGACCTAGAAAACTGGAGGACAAAATTTGCCAAGGTGGCACTGTAGAGATGGAAAGCCAGACATGGATTGGTGGCAAGGTGACTGTTCAGCTCACTGACGGAGAATCTGAAAGTCCAGAGCAAGCAAATTGTTAAAGGAATATAGCTCAGGGGTGGTTTACAGAAAGGGGCCAGCAGGTGGAAGCCAAGAGGAGACCTGGATAAAGGACAATTCCCCAGACAGCTGCCTTTGTCTTAATTCACTGGGTCCGCAGTACCTGCTGTCCCCTTCTGAATGCCCATGACCTCCTATGCCCTCCCTGAGTTACAGCCCAGTTATTACTCTTTTTCCCCCCCCCCAACTCCATATTTGCCCAGTCACAATACAGATCAGGGTTCAGGTGTTGTGGATAGGCTTACTCTGCCTCTTCTTTCTAAACAGTCAGTGTGTTGCAGGCAAATGGATGAAATTGGAGGATATCATGCTAAGTGAGATAAGTCAATCTCAAGAAACTAAAGGACAAATGATCTCACTGATAAGCGGATGAGGACATATAATGGGGGGTAGAAGGGGTTAGCATTAAGGTTAGAGTTAGGTTTAGGGTTAGGGATAAGGAGGGTGGAAAGAATGGAGGAAGGAAGGACTGTATAGAGGGAAAAGAGGGGTGGGAGGGGTGGGGGGAAGGGAAAAAATAACAGAATGAATCAAACAACATTGCCCTATGTAAATTTATGATTTTTAATAAAAAAAAATGAAAAAAAAAAAAAAAAACCAAAAAAAACAGTCAGTGTAAGAAGGAGACCCAAGGCCAGTTGTTCTTGAACACTGTCTTTCAAAGATACTGAGCTGTGGTTATCTTCATCACATTGTTGTTCTCATATTCTTCTCTTCTGAACTCACTAATAACCTCTAGTTTCTTCCTTTCTCCCTCCCTCCTTCCTTTTTTTTTTGTGGTGCTGGGACTTGAACCAAGGGCCTCACATATGCTAGGCAAGCACTCTGCCATTGAGCTGCGTCTCCTGTTCCTTCTCAAACTAATTGATTAATTATGAATCTTTCACCATTAACTGTTATTTAATTCTATTCCCTCACACACTTAGCACCCACAAACCTAAAGACTACATCTGAGCTAAATGAAAAATGGTATAGCTACAGAATATCTATTAATGGTTAAATATTACATGTTAAATTTATAGTGGTTAAATATTACCTGGTGACACTTGGAATTTTATTGGTAGTTTCAAGAGCATAGGTTTTCATATATTTTTGACAATACTCAATGATGGGAAACACATTTTACTTCCTAGTCTATATACAGGTGCATATATTTGTGTGTATATGTGTATATAGTTTAAGTAAGAGTCTCATAAAACAGTGCTTAACTCTACTATACCCAATGCACATTAGTAATTTCTATCTTATTCTCTGTTATTAAAAATAGGAGGGTAACTCACCAAACCCAGAATCTGTGGTTTGAAAAAATGATCTACCATACCATACATGCCTCTTGAGTTCTTATACCCTGCCACATGTCATACATGATGAGTTGTGGCCATATCAGTTGCATTTTGGGGAATTGCTTTCTCTTTTCATTCTGCCTTAAAATAAATAAACAAAACTCAGGTCAGGAACTTGCTCTTTACCTGCAGAACACATGAACCCTTCTCCTTATGGTGTTTTCTAATAACTCCTCTTTTTCAATTTTCTGAAATAAATCACTCTATTGATTTCTAATGCATAGATTAGAAATGTACAGAACATTTTTCAAAGAAACAAAAGATCTTAATAAATGGAGGACTATACCATGCATAGATGGAAAGACTACACAATGATCTCAATTCTCTAAAGTCCATACTATTTTAATCAAAAAGTCAACATGCTTTATTTTCAAATGAAGATTCACAGTTTTATAAAATTTATATGGAAATGTAGTTAACCAAGCCAGCCAATAGAGCCCTTAAAGAAGGAAGAAAAGGAAAAAAAAAAAAAAAAAAAAAAAAAAAAAGGAAGGAAAAACTGATTTACTTATTGTAAAGTTCAATAACGAAGTGTGATATTGACTCAAAGAGAAAAAGTTCACTTTGTGGTCTTATATATCTTTTAGATGTTTATCTATGTCTTTGGTATTTTTGATGCTATTGCAAATTATGCTGTTTTGTAAATGTTACTCTTTTTGGTAAATGTCAGTGGTTTTTCTGTCTATCATCTTGCTAAACTCTTCAGTTTCCAAACACTTGATCAACAGATTCTTTTGAATAATACTATCCCATTGTCTAGGAATACTTAAATATATTAATTTCCAATCCTATGCCTTTTATTGTCCCCCCTTGCTTTATTGCTTTGACTAGATTTCCAGTCTTGACTAAAAATGGTGATAGAGTCTTTTACTCTTTCTGATTTAGAAGAAAAGTTTTCAAAATTTCAGTATTAAAAGTAATTTTTTGTGGTGTTAAATTTTTTGTACATATCCTTTATTCAATTAAGAAAGTTCTCTTTTGCTTTCAGTTTGCTAAGAGTTTTTTTTTAAATCATAAATAGATGTTAAATTTTATCAAATGGTATTTCTGAATCTGTCAAAATAATAGATTTCTGTTTCTTTCTGTGAATCAGGTCAACTATATAAAACGTTATTTTCGAATGTTAAACCAACCTTGTATTCCCAGATCAAACTGAATTGATATATTACATTACTGGATTCAGCTTGTTAACATTTTATGTAAGAGCTTGCATTTGTTACATGAGCAAGTTCTGGCCCGACTTTCCTTAGTGACTATGTCAGGTTGTGATGTAAAGGATATGCTGTCCTCATAAAACAAGAAGACAAGTGTTCCCTATTTTTCAATTCTCTATAGAGTTTATGTAATTTTATTGCTAATTCTTTCTTATTTAGTAGTATTCAACAAGGAATTATCCATTCCATGTATACCTTAGAGTATTTTCACATTACTCATAATACGATTTTAACTTATCTGAAGACTCTTTTCATTTCAGATATTAGAATTTGTGCTTTTTAGCTTATTTCTTTATTTCTCCCTTGATTAATCTTACTATGGATTTATCAATATTATTAGCATTTTCAAAGACACATCTGTTGACTTTGTTGGTTGTTCTCCATTTTGTGTTGTTAACAATTTTGACTAATTTTATTATTTACTTTCTTTTCTTTGGATTTGATTTGCTGTTTTTATGAAGTTTTTTTAGGGTAGATTCCAAGATAATTGACTTATAGGCTTTCTTCTCATCTAACATAAGCATTTAATACTATAAATATCCCTCAAAGATCAGATTTAGCTATGTTGCACAAATTTTCCTTTTTAGGATTTTCATTCTTATGTGGTTTAAAATGTTTTCTGATTTATATTATGATTTATTCTTGGACTTGTATGTTTTTTAGAAATGTATTACTTAATTTCAAAATATCTGAGGACTTTCAAGTTACGTTTTGGTTATTGATTTCCAATCTAATTCCACTGCAGTCTTTTTTCCATGTTTTTATCAGTGCATTGTAGTTGTGCGTATTGGTGGGATTCATTGTTAGGCATTTGTATATGTACACAATATAACAATATAATTTGGATGGCATTGTTCTTTAGTATTTCCCCTTTCCTTCCCCTCTTCCCGCCCCTGGTCCCTTTCCTCTATTCTACTGGTCTCCCTTTGATTTTCCTGAGATGTCCCCCACCTGTCTTTACCATTTTCCTCTCTTAATTTCTATATATGAGAGAAAACATGCAACCCTTGACCTTCAGAGTTTGGCTTATTTTGTCTAACAATGTTCTCAAGTTCCATCCATTTTTCTGCAAATGACATAATGTCATTTGTCTTTATGACTGAATAGAACTCCATTGTGTATGTGTGTGTGTATGTGTGCATACGTACGTATATATACATACCACATTTTCTTTATTACACTGTGGTCTTTTTTAAAAAAAATTATTTAAGAAATTTTTAGTTTTTCTTTTTAGTTATACCTGACAGTAGGATGTATTTTGACACATTATACGTACAAGGATTTATAACTTCACATTCTTTGGTTGTACATACTGTGGGGTTACATTGGTATTCATACATGAACACAGGAAAGTTATGTCCAAATTCATTCTACTCTCTTTTCCATTCCCATCCCCCATCCTTTCCCTTCATTTTTCCTTGTCTAATCCAATGAACTTCTATTTTTGACCCTGCCCCCCGACCCCGCACCCTTATTGTGAGTCAGTATCCACATATCAGAGAGAACCTTTGGTTTTTTGGGATTGACTTATTTCACTTAGTCTGATAGTCTCCAGTTCCATCCATTTATTGGCAAATGCCATAATTTCATTCTTCTTTATGGCTGAGTAATATTCCATTGTATATTTTTACCACATTTTCTTTATATAGTTATCTATTTATTGAAGGGCACTTAGTTTGGATCCATAGTTTAGCTATTGTGAATTGAACTATTATAAACATTGATGTGGCCATGTCACTATAGTATGCTAATTTTAAGTTCTTTGGGTACAAACTGAGGAGTGGAATAGCTGGGTCAAATGGTGGGTTCATTTCAGGTTTTCTGAGGAATCTCCATACTGCTTTCCAGAACAGTTGCACCAATTTGCAGTCCCACCATCTGTGTAAGTGTACCTTTTCCCCCACATCCCACAACATTTATTGTTGTCTGTATTCCTGATATTTGCCATTCTGATTGGAGTGAGATGAAATCTCAGAGTAGTTTTGATTTGCATTTCTCTAATTGCTAGAGATGTTGAACATTTTTTCAAATATTTGTTGATCGATTGTATATCTTCTTCTGTGAAGTGTCAGTTCAGTTCCTTAGCCCTTTTACTGATTGGGGTTTTTTTTTTTTTTTGGTGTTAAGTTTTTTTGAATTCTTTATATATTTTAGAGATTAATGCTCTGAGGTGCATGTGATAAAGATTTTCTCCCTTTCTGTAGGCTCTCTCTTCACATTATTGATTGTTTCTTTTGCTGAAAAGAAGCTTTTTAGTTTGAATCCATCCTATTTATTGATTCTTGATTTTACTTCTTGGGCTTTAGGGGTCTCGTTAAGGAAGTCAGATCCTAGGCTGACATGGTAAAGACTTGGGTCTACTTCTTCTTCTAGTAGTCTCAGGGTCTCTGTTCTAGTGCCTAAGTCTTTGATCCACTTTGAATTGAGTTTTGTGTAGGGAGAGAGATAAAGATTTAATTTCATTTTGTTACATGTAGCTTTCCATTTTTCCTAGCACTAATTGTTGAATAGACTTATGTTTTCTCTCATGAGTGTTTTTGGCACCTTTGTCTAGTATGAGATAACTGTATTCATGTGGGTTTGTCTCTGTGTCTTCTATTTTGTAACATTGGTCTATGTGTCTGATCTCTGGGATACTATGAAAGCTATACTAAGAGGAAAATTTATTGCATTGACCTCATTCATTAAAAGAATAAAAAGTGGATAAATAAATGACCTAATATTACATCTCGAAGCCCTAGAAAAAGAACAGCTCAACACCAAAAACAGTAGAAGAGAGGAAATAATTAAAATCAGAACTGAAATCAATGAAATTGAAACAAAAGAAATAGTTGAAAAAATTGACAAAACTAAAAGTTGGTCCTTTGATAAAATAAACTGATAAACCCCTAGCAATACTAATGAAGAAAAAAAGAGAGTAAACTCAAATTACTAAAAACATGATGAAAAAGAAAATATCACAATGAACACAACTCAAATGCAGAAGATAATTAGAAACTATTTTGAAAATTTATACTCCAATAAAATAGAAAATGTTGAAGATGTTGACAAATTACTAGAGATATATGACCTACCCAAACTGAATCAGGAGGTCATACATGATTTAAAAGGCTCAATTTCAAGTAATGAAATAGAAAACTCCATCAAAAACTTACCAATCAAGAAAAACCCAGGACCACACGGATTTTCAGCTGAGATCTACAAGACCTTCAAAGAAGAATTAACACCAATCCTCCTCTAAGTATTACATGAAATTGAAAAGGAGAAATCGTTCTAAACTCATTCAATGAGGCTAATATCACCCTGATACTAAAACCAGACAAAGACACATTAAGGAAAAAAACTTCAGACCAATATCCCTGATGAATATAGATGCAAAAATTCTCAATAAAATTCTGGCAATTTGCATACAGAAACATATTAAAAAGGTAGTGCACCATGATCAAGTGGGGTTCATCCCAGGGATGCAAGGTTGGTTGAACATACAGAAATCAATAAACATAATTCATCATATCAATAGACTTAAAACCAAGAATCATATGATCATCTTAATAGATGCAGAAAAAGCATTTGACAAAACATAGCACCCCTTCATGCTCAAAATACTAGAAAAACTAGGAATAGTAGGAACATACATTAATGTCATAAAAGGTATATATGCTAATCCCAAGGCCAACATCATTCTAAATGGAGAAAAATTTAAAGGGTTCCCTCTAAAAACTGGAACAAGATAAGGATGTCCTCTTTTACTACTTCTATTCAACATCGTCCTTGAAACTCTAGCCAGAGCAATTAGACAGAAGAAAGAAATTAAAGGGATACAAATAGGTAAAGAACTCAAACTATCACTATTTGCTGATGTCATGATTCTATATTTAGAAGATCCAAAAAATTCCCCCATAAAACTCCTAGAACAAATAAATGAATTCAGCAAAGTAGCAGGATATAAAATCAACACCCATAAATCAAATGTGTTCCTATATATCAGTGATAAATCCACTGAAAAAGAAATTAGGAAAACTACCCATTCACAATAGCCTCAAACAAAAACAAAAAACAAAACAACAAACTTGGGAATCAGTCTAACAAAAGAGGTGAAAGACCTCTATGATGAAAACTACAGAACACTAAAGAAAGAAATTGAAGAAGACCTTAGAATATGGAAAGATCGCCCATGTTCCTGGATAGGCAGAATTAATATTATCAAAATGGCCATACTATCAAAAGCATTATACAGATTTAATGCAATTCCTATTAAAATTCCAAGGACATTCTTCGTACAACTAGAAAAAGCAATCACAAAATTCATTTGGAAAAACAAGACACCCAGAATAACCGTAGCCAGAAAAGTAAAGCAGGAGGCATCACAATATCAGATTTTAAACTCTACTACAGAGATATAGTAACAGAAATGGAATGGCATTGGCACCAAAATAGACATGTGGACCAATGGTACAGAATGTTGCTTGTGTTCTTGATAAATGCCATTCTGACTGGAGTAAGATGAAATCTCAGTGTAGTTTTCATTTGCATTTCTCTAATTCCTGGAGATATTGAACATTTTTTCGTATATTTGTTGAGCAATCATATTTCTTCTCCTGTGAAGTGCCTATTTCTTTGTCCATTTATTGATTGGGTTATTTGTTTTTTTTTGGTACTAATTTTTTGTATATCCTGGAGATTAATGCTCTATCTGAGGTGCAGGTGGCAAAGATTTTCTCCTATTCTGTGGGCTTTGTTCATGTTCTTGATCGTTTCCTTTGCTGTGCAGAGCTTTTTAGTTCGATTCCATCCCATTTATTGATTCTTGATTTTACTTCTTGCTCTTTAGGAGTCTTATTGAGGAATTTGGTTCCTAAACTGACCTGGTGGAGATTTGGCCCTACCTTTCTTCTAGTAGACTCAGGGTCTCTGGTCTAATGTCTAGGTTCTTAATCCACTTGGAGCTGAGTTTTGTGCAGGTTGAGAGATAGGAGTCTAATTTCATTTTGCTACATATGGATTTTCAGTTTTCCCAGCACCATTTGTTGAAGATGCTATCTTTTCTCCAATGTATGTTTATGGCACCTTTGTCTAGTATGAGATAACTACTTATGTGGATTTGTCTCTGTGCCTTCTATTCTGTACCATTGGTCTTGCACCTGTTTTGGTGCCAATAGCATGTTGTTTTGCTTCTACGACTGTGTAGTATAATTTAGGGTCTAGTATAGTGATGCATCCAGCTTCACTTTTTTTGCTGAGGATTGCTTTGTCTATTCTGGGCCTCTAATTTTTCCAATGAATCTCATGACTGCTTTTTCTATTTTTATAAAGAACATCATTGGGCCCTTAATAGGAATTGCATTAAATCTGTATAGTGTTTTTGTTAGTATGTCCATTTTGACTATTAATTCCACTGCAGTCTTTTTAAAAATGTATTTTGCTATTAGGGCTGTATTCTTTGTATTTAAAGTTATAAAATATTGTTCCCGTATTTTCTGTCACAGATGATTTTTTTTCCTGTTTATTTGTTACAAGGGATATAAGTTAAGATATTTCTTGATTGTGGGTTTATCATTTTTTCCTTTCAATTCTGTCAATTTTTGCATAAATATTTTGTATGTTATTAGGATCACATATTTTAAGAATTATGCCATCTTCTTGGCAAATTGAGCCATTTATTTCCTCTTTATACCCTTATTTATCTGTTGATGTTTTTGTTTTAATACTTACTTTGTCTGATATGAACATGGCTACCTCAGCTTTATTTTAGAGTGTGTCTGCATAGTGACCTTATTCTATCCTTTCATCTTCAAATGTTTTATATCTTTATATTTAAAGAATATCTCTTATAAGAAGTATATAATTTTACTTAATCTGGCCTGACAATTTTTTTTTTGTATTTTGATTGGATTTTTTAAGCATTTATTGTTTACGTAATTATTGATACATTTTGGGGTTAATCTATTATCTTATTATTTGTACTCCATTTGTCCCATCTTTCCTGCTCCTCTTTTTAAAAAATTCTTTTTGCTTTCTTTGGCTTGAGGTTTGAAAAAAGAAATTACCATCATCCCCTTTTCTCACTCTTTTGGCTTCTAATACTACCAACTTACTCTTGGTTATGCGTTTCAATTTCATATCTATCTATATTTAAACCTCTCAGGACATTATAATCAAACAAATCAGTATTCACTTAGATTTGCCCACTCACTTAGCCCCTTCGGCAGTTGGTTCTTTTCTGTATCTCAGTTTGCTAGCTATGATCACTTTCTTTCTATTGAAGAGAACCTATAGTGCTTTCTTCCCTGTCTATCCAATGCCAGTCATCTCTCTGCTTTTGTAACTCTGGAAGTGCCTTTATTTTTGATTCACTTCTGAAATATATTTCATTGTGTATAGAATTATAATTTGGGAATTATTTTGTTCCAAGACTTGAAGATGTTCCATGGTTTTCTATTTTCATTCCCCGTCACTATCTTTTAAGTCTCATTTGATAGGTAGAAATATTTAGACAAAAAATAAATTTGCCCAAAGGGTGACTAAAATTGTGTCTAAAAATCTTTGTTCTATTTTTTTGGCATTTAGAGTTTAAAAATATTTAGTATAAAATATTTTTCTTATCTGTACTTCACATTCAGGTGATTAAAGCAATCAAATGTTTGATTACTTAACAGAGATCTTTGATATGAAGACTAAGGGTCAGTCCAGGATTATTGGAACATTGTGGGAACTATTATTCTAGCTCTCAAAATGAGAAAGGGAGCACAAAATGGGTGTAAACTTGGGTTAAAAACTATGTTAAAATGTGTGAGATAATGCAGAAAGCACATCAACATCTGACTGACTCAGATTTGACTTCCACAGATTTGGAGCAGTCCATTCTCTAAGTATCTCATATAGTACTATTCCACATCCTTCTCACTTATGAAGTCAGTTTAAAATATACTATCATGTATTAGTTTTCTAGATAATTTACACTTTTATTTTTTTATAATTTAAAAAATTTTTTCTTATTAGTTATACATGACATTAGAAGGCATTTTAATACAAACATACATAAATGGAGTATAACTTCTGGTTCTTCTGCTTGTATGTGAAGTAGAGTTACACTAGTTGTGTAATCATATATGCACATAGGGTAA
Organism: Sciurus vulgaris; assembly: GCF_902686455.1. Classification (NCBI taxonomy): domain Eukaryota; kingdom Metazoa; phylum Chordata; class Mammalia; order Rodentia; family Sciuridae; genus Sciurus; species Sciurus vulgaris. The sequence goes on from NC_136466.1 coordinate 122,931,515, forward strand.
TAATGTCTGATTCATTTTACTATCCTTTCTATCCCTATACTCCCTCCCTTCCCTTCACTCCCCTCTGTATAATCCAGAGTACCTCTATTCTTCCCTAGCCTCCCCCACTTATCATGAATTTGCATCTGTATATCAGAGAAAACATTTGACCTTTGGTTTTTTGGGATTGGTTTATTTCGCTTAGCATAATATTCTCCAGCTCCATCCTTTTACCAACAAATGCTATAATTTCATTCTTAAGACTAAGATTCCATTGTGCATTTATACTACATTTTCTTTATCCATTCATCTGTTGAAGGGCACCTAGGTTGGTTCCTTAGTTTAGCAATTGTGACTTGAGCTGCTATGAACAGTGATGTGGCTGCATCACTGTAGTATGCTAATTCTAAGTCCTTTGGGTATAAACTGAGGAGTGGGATAGTTGGGTCAAATGGTGGGTCCATTCCAAGTTTTCTGAGGAATCTCCATACTGCTTTCCATAATGGTTGCAGCAATTTGCAATCCCACCAGCAATGTAGGATGGTACCTTTCCCCCCACATCCTTGCCAACACCTATTGTTGCTTGTATTCTTGATAATAACCATTCTAATTGGAATGAGATAAAATCTTAGGGTAGTTTTGATTTGCATTTTTCTAATTAACTAGAGATGTTGAACATTTTTTTCATATATTTGTTCATTGTATATCTTCTGGGAAGTGTCTGCTCAGTTCCTTAGTCCATTTATTGATTGGGTTATTTGTATTTTTGGTGTAAAGTTTTTTGAGTTTCTTATAAATTCTGGAGGTTAGTGCTCTATCTGAAGTGCACGTGGTAAAGATTTTCTCCCACTCTGTAGACTCTCTCTTTATGTTTTTGATTGTTTCCTTTGCTGAGAATAATCTTTTTAGTTTGAATCCATCCTATTTATTGGTTCATGCTTTTATTTCTTGTGCTTTGGGAATCTTGTTGAGGAAGTCAATTTCTAAGCTGACATCATGATTTGAGCCTACCTTTTCTTCTATTTATTCAGGGTCTCTGGTCTAATTCCTAGGTCTTTGATTCATTTTGAGTTGAGTTTTGTGTAGGGCAAGAGATAGGGGTTCAATTTTATTTTGCTGCATATGGATTTCCAGTTTTCCCAGCACCATTTGTTGAAGAGGTTATCTTTTCTCCATTGTATGTTCTTGGCACTTTTGTGTAGCAAGAGATACCTATATTGATATAGGTTTGTGTCTGTGTCTTCTATTCTGTAACATTGATCTACCTGTCTATTTTGGTGCCAATACCATGCCATTTTTGTTACTGTTGCTCTGTAGTATAGTTTAAGGTCTGGAATTGTGATACCTCCTGCTTTACTATTCCTTCTAAGGATTGCTTTGGCTATTCTGGGTCTCTTATTTTTCCAAATGAATTTCTTGGTTGCTTTCTCTATTTCAATGAGGTATGTGATTGGGATTTTAATTGGAATTTAATTGAATCTGTATAGTGCTTTTGGTAGCATGACAATATTAATTCTGCCTATCCAAGAGCATAGGCAGTATTTCCATCTTCTAAGGTTTTCTTTAATTTCTTTCTTTAGTGTTCTGTAGCTTTCATTGTAGAGGTCTTTCACTTCTTTTGTTAGATTGAATCTCAAGTTTTTTATTTTATTTTCGAGGTTATTGTGAAAGAGGTAGTATTCCTAATTTCTTTTTTAGAGGATTCATCACTTATGAATAGAAATGCATTAGATTTATGCATGTTGATTTTATATCCTGCTACTTTGCCGAATTCATTTATTAGTTCTAGGAGTTTTCTGGTGAATTTTTTTTGGATCTTCTAAATATAGAATATTTTGTTGGTAAATAGTGACAGTTTGATTTCTTTATTTTCTATTTGTATCCCTTTAATTTCTTTCTTCTACGTTCTCTGGCTAGAGTTTGAAGAAGAATTTGAATAGAAGTGGTAAAAGAGGGCATCCTTGTCTTGTTCCATTTCTTAGAGGGAATGCTTATTTTTTCCCCCCTTTAGAATGATGTTGGCCTTGGGCTTAGCATGGATAGCCTTTATAATGTTGAGGTATGTTCCTACTTTTCCTGATTTTTCTAGCATTTTGAGCATGAAGGGGTGCTGTATTTTGTCAAATGCTTTTTCTTCATCTACTGAAATAAGCATATAATTCTTTTATTTTATTTTATTATTATTTTTTTTTTTGCTGGGCTGGGGATTTGAACCCAGGGCCTTGTGCTTGCAAGGCAAACACTCTACCAACTGAGCTATATCCCCAGCCCAAGCATATGATTCTTAACTCTAAGTCTATTGACGTGATGAATAACATTTATTGATTTCTGGATGTTGAACAAACCTTGCATCCTTAGGATGAGCCCCACTTGATCATGATGAACTATCTTTTAGTATGTTTTTGCATGTGATTTGCCAGAATTTTGTTAAGAATTTTTGCATCTATGTTCATTGGGGATATTGGTCTGATGTCTTCTTTTCTTGATGTGTCTTTGTCTGCTTTTGGTATCAGGGTGATACTTGCTTCATAGAATGAGTTTGGAAGGGTCCCCTCTTTTTCAATTTCACTGAATACTTTGAAGAGTATTATATTAGTTCTTCTTTGAAGATCTTGTAGAACTTAGCTGAGATTCTGTCTGGTCCCAGACTTTTGTTAGTTGGTAGGCTTTTGATGTCTTCTTCTATTTCATTGCTTGAAATTGATGTGTTTTAATCATGTATGTCCTCCTGATTCTTTTGGGTGGATCATATGTTACTAGAACTTTGTCAATGTCTTCGAGATTTTCTGTTTTGTGGGAGTATAGGTTTATAGCTTCTAATTATGTTTTGTATTTCAATAGTGTTTGTCTTGATATTTTCTTTTTCATCGCAGGTTTTAGTAATTTGACTTTTCTCTCTACTTCTCTTCATTGGTGTGACTAAGGGTTTATCAATTTTTTTTTTCTCAGAGAACCAACTTTATGTTTTGTCAATTTTTGAATTGTTTCTTTTGTTTCTATTTCATTGATTTCAGCTCTGATTTTAATTATTTCCTGTCTTTTACTACTTTTGGTGTCATGTGTTGTTCTTTTTCCAGGGCTCTGAGATGTAATGTTAGGTAATTTATTTGTTGACTTTTTATTCTTTTATTGAATATTGCACTCCTTGCAATGAATTTTCCTCTTAGTACTACTTTTATAGTGTCCTAGAGATTTTGATATGTTGTATCAGTGTTCTTGTTTACATCTAAGAATTTTTTTTATATCCTCCCTGATGTCTTCTGCTATCTATGCATCATTCAGTCGTGCATTAATTTAGTCTTCAGGTGTTGGAGTAGTTTCTATTTTTTATTTTATCATTGATTTCTAATTTCATTCCATTATGATCTGATAGAATGCAAGATAGTATCTCTATTTTTTTTGTATTTACTAAGAGTTGCTTTGTGGCATAAGATATGGTATATTTTAGAGAAGGATCCATGTACTGCTGAGAAAAAAGTGTATTCACTCGTTGATAGATGGAATATTCTATGTATGTCAGTTAAGTGTAAATTATTGATTGCATTATTCAGTTCTATGGTTTCTTTTTTCAGTTTTTGTTCAGAAGATCTATCAAGTGGTGACAGTGGTGTGTTAAAGTCACCCAGTATTATTGTGTTACGGTCTGTTTGATTCCTGAAATTGAGAAGGGTTTGTTTGATGTACATAGATGCTCCATTGTTTGGGGTATAAATATTTACAATTGTTATGTCTTGTTGATTTATGTTTCCCTTAAGCAGTATGAAATCTCCTTCTTTATCCCTTCTAACTTTGGCTTGAAGTCCACTTTATCTGATATGAGCATGGAAACCCCTGCTTTTTTACTGATTCCATATGCGTGATATGTTTTTTCCCATCCTTTCACCTTCAGTCTATCAATGTCTTCTCCTATGAGACGTGTCTCTTGAAGGGAACATATTGTTGGGTCTTTTCTTAAAATCCAATCTGCCAGTCTACATCTTTCAATTAATGAGTTTACGTCATTAACATTAAGGGTTATTATTGAGATATGAATTGTATTTCTGATAATTTTGGCTTATTTTTGTTTTTTAACTTGACTTAGTATCTCTTTTGATTGGCTTTTCCTTTAGTGTAGTTCCTCCCTTTGCTGATTTCCATTGTTGTTTTTCATTTCCTCCTCATGGAATATTTTGCTGAGAATGTTCTGTAGTGCAGGGCTTCTATTTGTAAATCTTTTAACTTTTTTTTTTTTTATCATGGAAGGATTTTATTTTTATTTATCAAATCCAAAGGTTAGTTTTGCTGGGTTAAGATTCTTGGTTAGCATCCATGTTCTTTCAGAGCTTGAAATATGTTGTTCCAGGCCCTTTTAGCCTTTAGGGTCTGTGCTGAGAAATTTTATGATATCCATATTAGTTTCCCCTTATATGTAATCTGATATTTTTCTCTTAAATCTGAATTATTGATTGCATTATTCAATTCTATGATTTCTTTGTTCAGTTTTTGTTTGGAATATCTATCCTTTAAAATTTAATCTTTATTTTGTATGTTTGCATTTTCATTATAATGCGTGAATCCATTGTAATTTTGCACATTTGATGTTCTGTAAGCATCTTGTATTTCATTTTCCATTTCATTCTGCAGGTTTGGGAAATTTTCTGATATTATTTTATCAAATAGATTGTTCATCCTTTGGTATGTGTTTTTGTGCCTTCATCTATCCTGATAAATCATAATTCTTGGAGGGTCATGATTTCTTACCATCTTCTCTGTGTGGTCAAGTTTATTTTCAAGATTAAATATTTTGTATTCATTGTCTGAGGTTCTGTCTTTTAAGTGATCTAGTCTGTTGGTGATGCTTTCTACTGAGTTTTTAATTTGGTTTATTGTTTCCTTCATTTCAAGAATTTCTGTTTTTTTTTTTTTCAGAATCTCTATTTCTTTATTGAAATGATCTTTTGCTTCCTGCATTTGCTCTTTTAACTGTTTATTGAAATGATCATTCATTGCCTGCATTTGCTCTCTTATATCATCCTTTACTTTGCAGATCATTTAAATTAGGTGCATTCTGAAGCCCTTTTCTGACATTTCTTCTACCATACTATCGATGGATCCTATTAATATAGCATTTTGGTTTGTTTGGGGCATTATCTTCCCTTGTTTTCTCATGTTGTTTGTGTGGATTTGAGGTACTACACTTTCCCCCCTGTAGGTTTATATTGTTCCTGCAGGGTTCCAATACCTCACCTTTTAGGAGGAAATCAATATTAGCCACACACAATACAAACAATAATTAGCCTTAAACCAAATATCCCCTAATACGACATTAACAGTATTGTTGTAATAAACAGAGATGATGAGTTCAATTATTATCTACAGCATAAATAATTGGTTTGCAATAGGTCTACAATTTCTAATGGTGGACAAAGAGGACGAGGAGAGGTGTAGGATGTAATGTTAATGAGATAAGGAGCATATAGAGGTACTAGATCATAGGAAGAGTGAAAGCAGGCTCAAAAGAAGTTGGTTGTTAGCATGAGAAAAGGGAGAAAGAGACTCCAAGGAAACAGATAAATAAAAGGAAAATAGGGTGAAATAAAAAATTAAAAGAAAACTACAACAAAACTGTAATATACTATTCAAACTTCCCAGTTTTAAGTACACTTTTGCATGCAAGGTACTTTATAATGGGCTTCTATTCTCCAGCAGGTGTCTCAGAATGGGAGCTGCTCCAAAAAAGATGGCAGTGTCAGTATCAAGGATAATCCATGATGGTGGCAGGGGTGTCCCAATGCATTGATGGATGGGGAGCCACAGTGGGATGTGGACTTCTCAGATGGGCCATCACTGGAGATCTGCATGGGGTTGGCCTGGGTCACTCAGTGTAGTTTTGATTTGCATCTCTCTAATTGCTGGAGATGGTGAATATTTTTCATAAATTTGTTGATTGTATTTCTTCTTCTGTGAAGTGTCTGTTTAGATCCTTAGCCCATTTATTTATTTAAATTAATTATACATGACAGTAGAATGCACTTGGTTACATCATACATAGATGGAGTATAATTTCTTATTCTGCTAGTTGTACATGATAGAGAATCCCACTGGTTGTATAGTTATATATGTACATAGGGTACCAATGTCTGATTCATTCTATTATCCTTCCTACTCCGATATCCCCTCCCCTCCCTTTACTCTCCTCTGTCTAATCCAAAGTAACTCTATTCTTTCCCTTACTGAGAATTAGCATCTGCATATCAGAGAAAACATTTGGACTTTGTTTCTTTGGGATTGGCTTATTTTGCTTAGCATGACATTGATATTCTCCAACTCCATCTATTTATTAGCAAATGCCATAATTTCATTCTTCTTTAAGACTGAGTAAGATTCCATCGTGTGTGTGTGTGTGTGTGTGTATGTTTGTGTGTGTGTGTGTGTGTATCACATTGTTTTAATCCATTCATCTGTCGAAGGCACCTACGTTGGTTCCATAGTTTAACTACTGTGAATTGAAGTGCTATAAACATTCATATGACTGCATCACTATAGTATGCTGATTTTAAGTCATTTGGGAATAAACTGAGGAGTGGTATAGTTGGGTAAAATGGTGGTTCCATTGCAAGTTTTTTGAGCACTCTCCATACTGATTTCAATAGTGGTTGCACCAATTAGCTGTCCTACCAGCAATGGATGTGTGTACCTTTTCTTCCATATCCTTGACAACATTTTATTGCTTGTATTCTTGATAATTGCCATTCTGACTGGAGTGAGATGAAATCTTAGTTTTGGTTTGCATTTCTCTAATTGCTAGAGATGTCGAACATTTTTTTCATATATTTGTTGATTTATTATAATTGCATTTCTTCTTGTGTGAAGTGCCTGATCAGTTCCTTGGCCCATTTATTGATTGGGTTATTTGTTTTTTGGTGTTTTTTGAATTGTTTATGTATCACAGAGATTAATGCTCAGAGGTTTATGTGGTAAAGGTTTTCTCCTATTCTGTGGGCTCTCTGTTCATGTTCTTGATTGTTTCCTTTGCTGAGAAGAAGCTTTTTAGTTTGATTACATCCCATTTATTGATTTTTGATTTTACTTCTTGTGCTTTAGGTATCCTGTTAAGGAAGTCAATTCTAAAGCCAACATGGTGGAGATTTGGGCCTACTTTTTCTCTAGTAGGCACAGGGTCTCTGTTTTAGTGCCTACAACTTGATACACTTTGAATTGCGTTTTGTGTAGGGTGAGAGATAGGGGTTTAATTTCATTTTGCTACATATGGATTTCCATTTTTCCCTGCACCATTTGTTGAAGAGACTATTTCTTCTCCAGTGTATGTTTTTGGCTCATTTGTCTAATATGAGATAACTGTATTTATGTGAGTTTGTCTCTGTATCCTCTTTTCTGTACCATTGGTCTTCATGTCTGTTTTGGTGCCAATGTTGTGGTGTTTTGTTTCTATAGCTCTATAGTGTAATTTAAGGTCTGGTATTATATGCCTCCAGCTTTACTTTTCTCGCTGAGGATTGCTTTGTCTATTTCTATGAAGAACATTATTGGGATTTTAATAGAGATTACATTGAATCTATTTAATGCTTTTGATAGTATGATCATTTTAACAATGTTAATTCTGCCTATCCAAGAGCATGGGAGATATTTCTGTCTTCTAAGGTTTTCTTTAATTTCTTTCTTTAGTGTTCTGTAGCTTTCATTGTAGAGGTCTTTCACTTCTTTTGTTAGATTGAATCTCAAGTATTTTATTTTTTTTTTTTTTGAGGCTATTGTAAAAGAGGTAGTTTTTCTAATTTCTCTTTTAGAGGACTCATCACTTATGAATAGAAATGCATTAGATTTATGCATGTTGATTTTATATCCTGCTAATTTGCTGAATTCATTTATTAGTTCTAGGAGTTTTCTGGTGAATTTTTTTTGGATCTTCTAAATATAGAATATTTTGTTGGTAAATAGTGACAGTTTGATTTCTTCATTTCCTATTTGTATCCCTTTAATTTCTTTCTTCTACGTTCTCTGGCTAGAGTTTGAAGAAGAATGTTGAATAGAAGTGGTAAAAGAGGACATCCTTGTCTTGTTCCATTTCTTAGAGGGAATGCTTTCAATTTTTCTCCCTTTAGAATGATGTTGGCCTTGGGCTTAGCATGGATAGCCTTTACAATGTTGAGGTATGTTCCTACTTTCCCTGTTTTTTCTAGCATTTTAAGCATGAAGGGTGCTGTATGTTATCAAATGCTTTTTCTGCTTGTTGAGATAATCATATGATTTTTATCTTTAAGTTTTGCTGTGACGTTTATTGATTCCCACATGTTGAACCAACCCTGCTTCCCTGGGATGAACCCCATGTGATTGTGGTACACTGTCTTTTTAATATGTTTTTATGTGCAATTTGCATTAATCTTATTGAGATTTTTTGCATCTATATTCATCAGGGATATTGCTCTGAAGTTTTCTTTCCTTGATGTGTCTTTGTCTGATTTTAGTATCAGGGTGATATTAGCCTCATTGATGAGTAGGAAGGATTCCCTCCTTTTCAATTTCATGGAATACTTTGAGGAGTATTGATGTTAATTCTTCTTTGAAGGTCTTGTATATCTCAGCTGAAAACCCATCTGGTCCTGGGACTTTCTTCATTGGTAGGATTTTGATAAGTCTTCTATTTCATTGCTTGAAATTGATCTGTTTAAATCATGTATGTCCTCCTGATTCAGTTTGGGTAGATCATATGTTACTAGAACTTTGTCAATGTGTTTGAGATTTTTGATTTTATTGGAGTATATGAAGTGGACTTCAAGCCAAATTTAATCAGAAGGGACAAAGAAGGACATTTCATACTGCTTTAGGGGATTATACAACAATGAGATGTAATAATCATAAATGTTTATGCCCCAAACACTGGAGCATCTATGTACATCAAACAAACCCTTCTCAATTTCAAGAACCAAATAGACCACACCACAATAATGGGTGACTTTAGCACCCCTCTCTTACTACTGGATAGATCCTCCAAACAAAAATTAAACAAACTATAGAACTAAATAATAGAATCCATAATTTAAACTTAATAGACATATATAGTATCTTTCATCCATCAATGAACAAATACACTTTCTCTTCAGCAGCACACAAATCCTCTAAAATAGACCATATCTTTTGCAACAAAGCAACTCTTAAAAGTATGACAAAATAGAGATAGTACCCTACATTCTATCAGATTATAATAGAATGAAATTAGGAATCAATGATAAAATAAAAAGTAAAAGCTATTTTAACACCTGGAGACTAAATAATATGGTACTGAATGATGATAAATAGCAGAAGAAATCAGAGATGAAATAAACAAAAATACTTAGAGGTAAATAAGAACACCAATACAACATGTCAAAGTCTCTGGGACTCTATGCATAGAGTCAGTGCTAAGAGGAAAGTTCATTGCATTGAGCTCATTCATTAAAAGAATAGAAACTCGAGTAATGAATGACCTAACATTACATCTCAAAGCCCTAGAAATAGAACAAACCAACACCAAAAACAGTAGAAGAGAGGAAATAATTAAAATCAGAGCTAAAATCAATGAAACCGGAACAAAAGAAACAGTTCAAAAAATTGACAAAACAAAAAGTTCGTTCTTTTAAAAAATAAGTAAAATTGATAACCCTTAGCCATGCTAATGAAGAGAAAGAGAGAAAACTCAAATTACTAAAATTTGTGATGAAAACGGAAATATCACGACAGACACTACTGAAATACAGAAGTTAATCAAAACCATTTTGAAAATTTACACTTTTATTCTTATATGGTTCTTGGTTAGCTATTATTTGTATCTGTTTTCTGCTGCCCATAACACAGCCACAGATTGGGAGTTTTAATGAGAAGCAGTTTATTTTGGCTTATGGTTCTGGAGGCTCAAGGTGAAGGGGCTGCGGCTGATGATGGCTTTCTGGCTGGCAGGGTCCTGAGGCAGGGCGGTGCCTCACATGGTGAGAGTCAGGAAGTGTGTGTGTGTATCTTCTGGTCTCTCTTCTTATAAAGACACCAGTATTCCGTCGAGGGGGCTCCACCCTATGACTTTATCTAGTCCTGATAACGGAACAAAGGTTCACCTCTAAACAGCACAGTTAAATTTAGTTTTCACCCTCTTGATACTTCTGAATGGGAATTATATTTCAATACCTGACCCTCTGGGGGATAATCTCAAACCACACCCAAATAATCGCATCTGTGTTTCCTGGAACACTTTCATTTTTGAGTGTCAATTGTCAGAAAAATAACTAAAGATGACACCTTCCTATAGTTGGTTCTATAATTAATGAATTTAACTGAAGACTTATATTTCACCAAAGAATATGTTAGCTGCTGTATGATGTTCTTTTAGCATTAATATGGTATTTAAAATGTGAACTAAATGCTTTTAGTTTTAAAATATACTTTCCCATACTAAAATATACTACAGTATAATGTAATATAATTAAGAACACAAGTTTCAGATTAAAACCAATCTGAGCTCAGATAGTAGTTCTGTTCCTGTCTAGTATGTATCCTTGGAAAAATAATTTCAACACTTTGAGCCTCTGTTTCCTTATCTATAAAATGGGATCCATTATTCTACCTTACCTTATGCTGTTTTAAGAATAAATGAAAAGGAAAAAGAGTATCATGTCCATATATGATAATAATAATTATTATTAATATTATTAATTTTTATAATTTCTATAGTACAGTATTGGCTGCCAAATATGTTCATAGAACAATTTATCATATTGAAAAGGGACACATTAGTGGGAGAATAATTCCTTATGAATAAATAATTGAAAATAGCCTACCATTTCATTTTTTTGTATCTACAAGGGTAGGTACGTTTGTGGACATTTGAGTCAAAAGTCTATGATAAATTCTGTATTCTTAATTTAGCAAGCATTTTTCCACATTTTTATTGGTGCACTATAGTTGTACCTAATGGTAGGATTTGTTGTTGTATATTCGTATATGATGCAATATAACAATATAATTTTGCTATATCATTCCCCAGTATTTCCCCTTTCCTTCCCGTTCTCCCTCTCCCTGGTCCCTTTTTTCTACTCTATTGATGCCCCTTTGGTTCTCCTGACGTTCCCACTCCCCCACCTTTCTTTTCCTCTAGCTTCCGCATATGAGAGAAAATATATGACCCAGGACCTTCTGAGTTTGGCTTTTGTCTAACATAATGGATTCAAGTTCCATCCATTTTCCTGCAAATGACATAATTTCATTTTTCTTCATGGTTGTATAAAAACTTCATTGTGTATATATATCACATTTTCTGTTTTTTTTTGGGTGCTGGGGACATTTTCTTTATCGTTCCATTGGTGGACACCTATGCTAATTTGACTATGGTGAATCTTGCTGCTATAAAATGTGTAGGCATGTATCACTATAGTATGAAGACTTTAATTCTTTAGGATAAATATCAAGGAGCTGAGTCGTATCGTGGTTCCATATCTAGTCTTTGGAGGAACCTCTACACTGATTTCCATAGCGGTTGTACTAATTTACAGTTTCACCAATGGCGTAAAAGTGCCCCTTTTTTCCCACATCCACTCCAGCATTGATTTTTGTTTGTATTCTTGATAACTGCCATTCTGACTGGTGTGAGACGAAATCTAAGTGTAGTTTTGGTTTGCATTTCCCAAATTTCATTTAGCACTGCTGTCAGGGCTGTATTGCAGCCTCAGCATCATTTGCCTGGGCTATTGTAGACCCTTCCTTCCCATTTCTTGTCTCTCCAATTCATTGATTATACTTTTGCTTAAAATTATTTTTCTAAATCAAAATCATGCCACAACCTTTTTCTCACATGTTCCTAGACAGCCCACTGTTTGCTAAGAGCAGTTTAAGCTCGTGGAGATTTCGGGTCCTCCCTGATCCTGCACCCCTGCTTCTTTTCCATGTGCTCCAGCCATGAGGATGAATTGCAAGTCTTCACTAAAACCAGGTCTTTTTAAGCTATTCTTTAGCTAGAAATATCTTTCTAGTTGTCTAATTCCTCTCAAAATTGTGCTTATTCTTTAAGATAAAAGGTAAATACCGTCTTAGGTATAATCTTCGCAGACCTAGAAGACATGTTCAGGTTAGGCTACAGGGGAGGAGTGGGGTGGAAGCATTCTGAGACAGGGAGGCAGGTATTGAAATGGAAACCAAGGCCTTAAGAACTTTTGCAGGAACTGCCTCTCCCCTACAGTTTGGCAGAAAGTAGAGTTCCAGTCCATGTTCTCTCCTGGCTACTAGGATCATTGTACCTCAGAGGTTGTCTCACTGTTCTTCCTTTCTACTGCTTAGGGTTCTCCTACTCGCCTCTCTTGATTTCTGGGGTTCCTGCAGAGCCCTGTACTGCCTGGAGCATCCCTACACTTTGTCCTGAACTAACCCAAGGCCTGTCTTCTCCTTGCCTTTTTTCAGAATTGACTCATGGAGGGATCTCTTTGTTGAAACCAGCTGTCCTCCTTTTCCTTCCCCACCCATGGGTAGTCTGCAGCCCTATGCTGGCCCCTCCAACACCCCATCTCCCAGCCCAGCCCTGGCCCTGTTCGTTCCTTTCCATTGTCCTCCACACTCAAGGGTCCTGTCCTGTGCTGAGGAAGTTCATGGGGTTAAGTATTCATTACAAATATTAATAAAACTAACCCTATTTTAACAGAAGTGCCTACAAAAATGTGACCTTTTAAGAGACTGAGAGTATTAAAAAAAAACAAAAACATGAGTGGGAGTGGTGAGGAGGTGGAGCAGGACAGGGAGTGGAAGGGAGAGCATAGGGAAAGGTCAGGCAGGCCTGGAAAGGGATAAAGGCAACAGGCGTGGGCAAAACAAGACCAGAAGTGCAGCCAAGAGGAAAGGGGACGTCAGAGGTGGGCCGAGGGAAGGAGCAGAGAAAAAGAGCTAGAGAGCCCAAGAAGTAGCTTATTTATCAGGAGGAGGAGGGAGAATTTCCAGGAGCCTTAGTATTTTGAGGGGAAATCAGGGACTAAAAATGATGTAATGCTAGTTGAATGGAGAGAAAAATCAATGGACTGTCAATCCTTATTAACAGGTTGCATGTGTGGGAATTGGTCTACTCACAAACATTTACCTGTAATCTCCTAAGCAGTACTTTCAGGCTTTTGCAATCATTTGTGGTCAAGTGCAGAGCAAGCAGCAAAACATGTATATTTTCAGCTGAGGCTGAAAGAGGTAATTACGCTCCGCCTTCTTGTTTCAGCTCTGACTGTAAGCAAGTATCTTTTTTTTTCGTGGTATGGTTCGTGCTGTGTTTTTGAGTTTTTGCACTTTTTGCTGGTGATTTCACTGTGTGAAATGGCATCCAAGCATAGTACTCAAGTGCTGACTGGTGTTCCTAAGCACAAGGAATGTGCCTTGTAGAAGACATGCATGCTAGATACACTTCTTTCAGGACTAAATTGTAGAGCTGTTGACACTGTGTGCTCAGTGTTAATGAACTAACAATATACATTAAATAAGGTGTGTGTACACAGAAACACATGCAAACCGGGTTATTTAAGGATCGGTTGATGTCAGTATTGTGCCAGAAGCTCACCTTGTTTTCTCCTCGGAGTAATGCCCAGTATTGGCTAATTCAGTATTTTCAGCAGTTTCATAGAACCTAATAACTATTGTGAATAAGAAAAATCAACTGAGTAAACATTTTATTTAGACTGAAAAGATGGTGAGTGCACATACATGTTTAGACACTTTGAAGAATTATAGTCAATCCAAGCAAAACTGAAATCCTTTTATTTGATATTGAAGACACCATTCTCCTTTGTTTGGAACAAAATTCTAAAGAAATTTCTGTTTTGTTTAGAATTCTTTCAGTTCATTGTAGTAGATACTTACTGGTGAATATTTTGAATAAATCAGGCACAGTTGAGTTAGACACACTTCATGTCCCTGAGGAGCATGAATTTGTCATGGAAGATAAGACATGTATACAATCAATGGTATTGGTATTAATTTGTGTTCTGGAGCAAATATTAAATAGAGTTGAAGAAGGTTCTGTCTACTCCTGAGCACAAGGAACCAAGGAATAGAAAATAACCATCTACTTTCCATAGAACATGTCTACAACATACCATGGAAGGGTGGCATTATCTTGGAATTCCAGGGATTTGCAGATGGAAGGGAACCTAGAGGCTCAGCCTGTGACAAGGACCCAAGCATGTTTAAATGTAGAGCTAAAACTGGAAACCAAGCCTTATGGCTCAAGCTGAATCCTTTCCCACCAAGCCATGCGTGTTTCTATGTGTTTGAACTAATTATTGCCATTCCAGATTATAACTGGCTCAGACATCTCACCTAGGTCAGATGATTGGAAGTCAGTTTGAGGTTGTTCCATGATGGAGCTCCTGATGGAATTTATCTCACTGTATATGAACGTTTTTACAGAAAGAAGTTCGTAGGCTTCACATTATTCTCAAAGCTGTTCATGGTTCTAAAAATGTGTAAGAACTTCTGTGCATATTCAGATGTTGACTTTGTGTATTAAACAACAAACTGGATTTAGGTTAAAGGTGCCTTTTTTTTTTTTTTTTTTTTTGACCCCCTCACTAATCAAGCAGGGCTTTTTTTTCCCCTAAATGCTCATGGTGCCTAGGGTGTGGTGAAACAAAACTTCATGTACTGTAAGTGGCAAAAAATGGGTACAGAATTAAAAAAAAATCATTGTGTACTTTTGAATCCTTCAAGTGGATAGATGATGGATGGGTGGTGTTGGGGTAGTGGGGTGGGGAGCTTGGGGGAAGTGCGGGGGTCTGAATTGGAGCAGGTTGTGTTCCACGCTTCTGTGATAATGTCAGAGTGTATCTATAAAGAAAAGCTTTATATGCATTCAGAGGACCGACTTTTACCCTTTATTGTCTTCTCAAAGATAAAAGAGAGTATATTCTAAGGATGTAATTACTAAGTAATTAGAAAAAAAGTAATTGAAAATTATGTATGAAGATATTCACAGCACTTTTGTTCATGATATAAAAATTAGGAATCAAACTATCTAAAAATTATAGTTTTAAGATATCATTTAATGTCATGGAAATTATAAGATGTGATTTTGCAAAAGTTACAGATAGTGTAATCACAATTTGCATAGATATGATCAGAAAAATGTAGATTAACAGAGATTCTCTTTTGTTAATGATGTTTCTCTTCCTTCTTTATTCCTTTTGTTGTTGTTATATTTTTCAAAATTGTCAAAATGATTATATATTTTTTATAAATCCCCCAAATATTAAACTATATTTTGTCCCATTTGAATTATGATTCACCTAAAGAATGTCTCATCCTTATTTTTTGGTTTCTACATTTTAAAATGTTCCATCACTCATTTGGACCAAAAGTTATTTCACATTAATTCACTTACAAGCCTCTTTTATTCCTGCAGTATGATTTCAGCATAAACCTTTGCACTTAGCTCTCTCTGCAACTTTGGCCCCCTTTCCTTCTCCTTTTTGTGCTTTTTTCTTTCTTCTTTTTTTTATTTAATTGATTTTTAAATTTGTTCTAATTAGTTATACATGACAGTAGAATGCACTTTGATACATCATACATAGATGGAGTATAATTTCTCATTCTTCTGGTTGTACATGATGTAGAATCCCACCATTTAGTCATATAGTTATATAGTTATATACGTATGTATGGTAGTGAGGTCTGATTCATTCTAATATCCTTCCTACCCCCGTCCACCCTCCACTCTCTTCACAGCGTGTTACAGTGATGCAGCCACACTGATGTTTATAGCAGTTCAACTCACAATAGCTAAACTATGGTATCAACCTAAATGCCCCTCAACAGATGAATGTATAAAGAAAATGTGGTGTGTGTGTGCGTGTGGGTGTGTATTCCACATGGAACATTACTCATTCATAAAAAAGAATGAAATTATGGCATTTGCCAGTAAATGGATGGAGCTGGAGAATATCATGCTAAGTGAAATAAGCCAATCCCTCAAACCAAAGAGCAAATGTTTTCTCTGATATGTGTATGCTAATTCACAATAAGATAGGGGCTAAGGAAGAAGAGAGTTACTTCTGTTTTCTGTTTTTTTCCCTCTTTTTTTTTTCTATTAAATCTGAATTCTCTCTACTAATCTTTGGCAGCATTAGTGTCTTCTCTGCTGATGTTATGGTCTGTATTTTCAGGGATTCACTCCTGTTCCCATGTTTTTTATTTTATTTTATTTTATTATTATTATTATTTTTGGCCTGGTTCTTTATTTTGTAAGGTGGATAGAGGAATCACTTGAAGAACAATCTCTTCCAAACCTTGGAGTCTTGATAGTACATTTTTATTAATTTTGAAATTTTCATTCCCTTTAGGATGTCACAACTATTTTCC
Organism: Sciurus vulgaris; assembly: GCF_902686455.1. NCBI lineage: Eukaryota > Metazoa > Chordata > Mammalia > Rodentia > Sciuridae > Sciurus > Sciurus vulgaris. The sequence goes on from NC_136466.1 coordinate 122,947,838, forward strand.
CACTGTATCATTGTGTACATGAGTATACATGCACATATGTGCCCGTGTGACTTCATGTTTGTGTGTATGCATGTGTATACACATGCATGTGTGTGTGTGGATACATGTCCTGGTTCCTTTGGGTCAGGAGCTCTGTCACTTCCTGTATGTTCTGCAGAAGCTGGCGCTTACTACTGCTAACTACTTGTTTTCCTGCCTCTGTTTAACCCCCTTTGAGAACTTGCCATGTGGGTCTCAGGCTGTATGCACAGGGGGGAACTGCTCTAATCCACTCTGGTACCAGCAGACTGGCATTCGTACTTTGAAAGCTTTGATAAGATGATGCAAATTGGATTGGCTCTGTGGGCTCTCCAGCTGCTACCCAGCTTGGACAGAGATAGTCAGGGTGACTTTTTTATCTCTCCAAAAGCCTGCCAATTAGCAAAAAGAGACATATATTATAGGACGTGGTAGAACTCAATTTATATACTGTATGTGTGAATGCAGACTGAGTTAAAATGGCACCTTGAGAAAAGTGTTAAGGATGCAATCAAGAGGCTTCCTGGGTCAAAAATCAAGAGCAGGATTTGTAGGGTGAACATTTTTAAGTGCACATTGGAATTCAAAGTAGGAATTTGTAATTGAAGCACTGTGCTTATTTATTTCCATAAGTCTCGGGTCTGGCTTCGAAGTTGGCTCCAGGGTACATCCATTAGCGCTGAGCCTTGAAAATTTGTCTGTTAAATCAAATGTATGATGAAAAGCACAAGACGAATATGACACTGGTTTGCAATGTGCAAACACCCGTGGCTGTATTACAAAGCACAGCGTCTTTACTCAGCGTCTCACAACGGAGAAAAATGTACACGGATGTGCTTTCTGCCACCGGGAGCTCTTCATTCTCCATCCAGAAGACAGAGCTGGGTGGAGAAAAGATAATTTGTGAAACACAAGCTTCATCCCAAGGTTATTTTCTTAAAATTTGAAGTCACATGGATGAACTCTGAGCTCTATTAAACTAACTTGGTTGTAAACAAGCAGGCAAATTGTAGGTGGTGCCTAAAGAGAGCCCTGATTGACAGAGGGCTGACAGATGCTGATGCTCTCTTCCGGGGCCCTTGCTGTGATTGGTCTTTGAAAAGAGTGCGAAAATATTTGTGAAATATTATTTGCCCCTCAAGTTTTTGAAGTAACCACCTTAATCTCCCCTTTCTATGCCACCTTGCAGTGCTTTTCCTCTCTTTTTTCTCTTCAATTTATCAACAACCTCCTCACAAGAAATTCTGATTTTCATGAATGAGCCAATACACCTTTATGCAAATATAATACAGATTAGTTCCAGCTGCATATTTGAATTTGGCATTATGCCCTTATTTTGGAACAAAATGTATGTGTCCCATAAGCAGATGGGTAAAGCATTTGATGCTTTCGTGTGGGGACAGCCAGTTTATAGGAGTCTTGTATTTGCCGTCTGGTTGTCAAACTGTATGTGTCATTAAGAAAACAAACAACAAATAGAAACTCTTCTGGTATCAGGAATCTGGCCTGTTGTTTAAAAGACTCCTTTTCCTTTTTTTCTTACCAATGTGAATTTTAATTTTCAAGGAAAAGTCATCAACTTTAATGTCAAATAAATTAAAAAAAAAAAAAAAAAGATGCAGACTATTGGAAAAGATGGTGGAAACAATTCCATTCCCAGTTTGGTGCTTATTGATCAAATGTCCAACAGATTCTGACTATATTTAGATCATTTGGCTTTGGTTTCCCCACATCAGTGTAGAGGAAGCTGTTTTGTAACCTGATCTTTTTTGCAGAGAGAATGAAACTGCCCGAAGGACAATATGGAGCATCAGGAAGGGATGAAATAACGTCTCAAGGGCTGCCTCAAAGAGCAGATGTAGCAGAACTGCTGCTTTTCAAAGGAAAAAAAAAGTTGCCTTTCACATGTCATTCTAAAAATATATACCTAAAAGGACCTAAAAAAAATCTGAAAGAACTAGAGAAGCAGGCTGTGATTATACAAAAGCAATATGCAGATCACAGAAGTAAAAAAAAAAAATGCATAAAATAGACATATTAGAGCTTTCTTAAATTCCAAGGGAGCTTTTGATAATATATTCAAAACAGAAATAAAAAAAAAAAAAAAAGGTATTAGAGAACTTATAGTCCCTAGGGGACTGCAGAGGATTACAGAAAATGATTTACTAACAGAGACAGGTCAGATAGAATGCCCTTATTCCCTTTGACTTCTCATCACTCTTCTCCTTTTTAAAATTTGATTTTGGAAAACTTTACATGACGAGCTCAACCTGGCTGACTCGAATTGTACCTCTGTATGAACTCTAGTTATCTGTATATCTTACCAATGTCCCCTTTAGCTGCTCATTGTATGACTTGTCTGTCACTCTGAGTAGGCATGAGGCTTATTCAGGTCAAGAAGCATATCTTTCATGACTTTGGAATTTCCATTGTAGTTTCAGAGCAATTATTATCCTTGCAGATGGTGTTTAAAGAATGTTTCTGGCTTCCAGATTTAAAAAGTTAATGGAAAGATCTTCAACTCTGCTCTTCTGTTGTTAATATTTATATGTTATATTCTGAAAAACCTGTGGAAGTCCAGGTGAAACAAAACCAAGAGGAACAAGTTATAATTACGATAGTGAGAATATAAAGACCTTTCAATTGTCTTGACATGAGTAAGAAAGATAACAAGAAGCATGATACAGCAATCTTACATTTCTATAGACTTCATTGTGTTGAGAATACTTTCACGTAACAAAGAACAGGGGATAAAGGAAGGAATAGAAATAAATGCAAAGAAATCTAGGTATAGAAAACAAAAGTTTCACAGAAAGACAAAAAAATAATAGTCAAGAATGAAGAAGTGGAATGAGAACTTACAACTTGGAATAGTTATTGGCTAACTAGCACATTGAGCATGGTATCAAATTAATATTTACAACGTTGATGTTCTTGTAGCTGTCTATAAATCATGACATGTTTTGATTTGTTTTCTACCAGGTAAGTAGGGGAGAGAGTGTTCTGAATTCTCTCATTCTTTCTGTCTTCCATTTTCATTTATTAGGGTTAATATTATAGCCACATGATCAATAAGATAAATGATATTCAATTTTAGTAGTATTTCAGTGATTTCACAAACATTCCAGCTACTGTCTAAAGAAAGCATCACAGAAGTTGGTTTTAGTGTAGAGTTTTGAAAACATCCTAATTGGAGGAGGTAGGTCTAAAATTATTGTCATTAATGCTGCATGTAATAACTTATTATAAAGAGGTTTGGGGAACATATAGGATTGATTTTAAATCTAGAACTGAGAAATTGATAAAAAAAAGTTCTGCCTGTCATGTATCAGAGGCTACCAAAAATCCCCAAATGACTCCATTCCTGCTTAGGATGGGTAGAATGAATACTGGAAATGATACTTGAACTGGTAAGCTCCAGGAGCATTCTGGAGGTGGCAAATGTCTCTTACTTTTGATCTATTTTGTTCAGAAATGATTTCCCTTTGATTGATGGGAAAATGACCCATTCAGCAATGTCAGCATTAATACATTTTTGAGAAAGCATATCAGAGAAAAAAGATATGAATGATGGTTAATATAAAACTCATCAAATCCTTAGAAGGTTTTGGTTGTCTCCAAACAAGAAACATTTGCTTGAGTTAAATTGTGTTCCTGTTGAGAACAATATTGTGGAGGCAGAGCTTTAACTGACTGCCTTTTGCTGCTGACTGCATGGATCAACTATGTTTTTTTCCTGCTGTACTATCTTTTTTTTGTCATTTTTAAATTTTTTAAATTTATCTTTTAATTTTTTACAGACTGCATTTTGATTCATTGTACACAAATGGGGTACATCATTTCATTTCTATGGTTGTACATGATGTAGATTCATACCATTAGTGTAATCATACATGTATATAGGGTAATAATGTCTGTCTCATTACACCATTTTTCAAATCCCCCTCCCTCTCATTTCCTTTTACATAATCTAAAGTTCCCCCATTCTTCTCTCCCTCCCCATCCTCCACCCCCATTATATATCATTCTCCACGTATCAGGGAAAACATTCGGCTTTTGGTTTTTTGGGATTGGCTTATTTCATTTAGCATGATATTCTCTAATTCCATCCATTTATTTGCAAACGCCATGATATTATTATTCTTTATGGCTGAATAGTATTCCATTGTGCATATATGCCAGTTTCTTTATCCATTCATCAATTGAAGGGCATCTAGGTTGGTTCCACAATCTAGCTGCTATAAACAGCTAGATTATTGTTATTATTATTATTATTATTATTATTATTATTGTTTATAGCAGTTGAGCTGCTATAAACATTGATGTGGCTGTGTTACTGTAGTATGCTGATTTTAACTCCTTTGGGTATAAACCAAGGAGTGGGATAGCTGGGTCAAAAGGTGGGTCCATTCCAAGTTTTCTGAGGATTCTCCACACTGCTTTCCAGAGTGGCTGCACCCATTTGCAATTCAACCAGCAATGTAAAAGTGTGCCTTTTTCCCCACATCCACGCCAACATCTATTATTGTTTGTGTTCTTGATAATAGCCATTCTAATTGGAGTAAGATGAAATCTTAGAGCTGTTTTAATTTGCATTTCTCTAATTACTAGAGATGTTGAACACTTTTTAATATATTTATTAATTGCCTGTATGTCTTCTTCTGTAAAGCGTCTGTCCAGTTCCTTGGCCCATTTATTGATTGAGTTCTTTCTATTTTTGGTGTAAATTTTGGTAAATTCTTTATAAATTTTGGAGATAAGTGCTCTATCAGAAGTGTGTGTGGAAAAGATTTTCTCCCTCTTTGTAGACTCTCTCTTCACATTCTTGATTGTATCCTTTGCTGAGAAAAAGCTTTTTAGTTTGAATCCATCCCATTTATTGATTCTTGCTTTGATTTCTTGTGCTTTGGGAGTCTCGTTGAGGAAGTCTGATGCTAAGCCAACATGATGAAAATTCAGGCCTACTTTTTCTTCTATTAGGTGCAGAGTCTATGGTCTAATTCCTATGTCCTTGATCCATTTTGAGTTGAGTTTTGTGCAGGGTGAGAGATAGAGGCTTAATTTCATTTTACTGCATATGGATTTCCAGTTTTGCCAAGCACCACATGTTGAACAGGCTATCTTTTCTCCATTGTATGTTTTTGGCTCCTTTGTCTAGTATGACATGACTGTATTATATGGTTTTTGTCTGTCTTCTGTTCTGTACCATTGTTTGCCTGTCTATTTTGGTGCCAATACCATGCTGTTTTTGTTACGATTGCTCTGTAGTATAGTTTAATATCTGGTATTATGATACCTCCTGTTTCACTTTTTCTACTCCAGATTGTTTGGCTATTCAAGGTCTTTTGTTCTTCCAGATGAAGTTCATGATTGCTTTTTCTATTTCTATGAGGAATGTCATTGGGATTTTAATTGGAATTGCATTGAATCTGTGTAGTGCCTTTGGTAGAATGGCCATTTTGACAATGTTAATTCTGCCTATCCAAGAGTATGGAAGATCTTTCCATCTTCGAAGGTTTTCTTCAATTTCTTTCTTTAATATTCTGTAGTTTTCATTGTAGAGGTCTTTCACCTCTTTTGTTAGATTAATTCCCAAGTGTTTTATTTTATTTTTTTTTGAGGCTACTATGAAAGAAGTGGTTTTCCTAATTTCTCTTTCAGAGGATTCATCACTTATGAATAGAAATGCATTAGATTTACACATATTGATTTTATTGGATCAATTATTTTCAAGATTCATAGATCAGTACTCTTGATTTGCAATAATCCTACTTTTCATAGTTAGAGTTTTGAAGCATGCAGAGAGCTCTTTCTCTGGGAAGTTTGGAGACCCGTGTTCTAGTCCTAGCTCTGCCATTCTGGTGGTTGTAGTGACTGGGTGAATCAGTTAATCTCTTTCAACCTCAGCTGCCTCAACTTTCAAGGGATAATGATATCAGTCCTGCCTTATAATAATAGTGATCATTTCCATTTCTAAATGTCTGCTGTATGTTAGGTACTTGCTGTGCCTTTGGCATATGTTATTTTTAAATCTCTCATCCATTCTGTAAGGAAGGATTATCATTCATATTTCACAGTTGAGAGAGCTGAGGCTCAGATTACTTAAGTAAGCTGCCTAAAGTCACAGAGTTAACAAAGCTGACAAAACTAGGATATAAGTCTTCATAAGTTCATGTTCGCAGTGCCACTGCCGCGGCATTTGAGAAAATGTTTCAAAATAGCAAATTTTTCTAAATGCATGTTACATTATCACTATCATGTAATTAATGAGTTCCTTATAAGTACTTAGTGATGAGTCAAATTTCATTTTGGATTAACTATGGAATTAGATATTTTTCCTAAATTAGTATTGTATAGGTGGATTATGAATACTTGTGTTCAGTATTTCCAAGTAGAAATCTTTTCTATTCTTTGGATCAATTTCTTTTAGACCATTTTTGGAGAAAAAAGTAAAGTAGCAAATTTACTAATCAAAAGTGAATGAATATTTTGAGTAACAAAAACCAATCCGATGTATTCTAACCTTCAGAATCAGCAGATAAAGACCCCTGGAACAATGAATGCTGTTAGGGAAATCTCCCAAAGGAGATTAGAGAAATATACTCTAGGGTTTAGCATATCTGCTGAAAATTCATGTATTCACAAATGCTCAGACCAACAGTTCAACTTCCTCTGTCTGGGTCTTTGCTGTTTATTTTTTGAGTCTCCAATGAACAATAGGGTTTCTGAAATTTACTTGAAGAGTCTATCTTTGATTCATAGGTATAAAATTTCCTGTGTGAAGATGGCTGGGAATCCACACAGCTCTCCTAAAATAAGCACCTAGTTTTGGAAAGAATTTCCTCTTATGGGAGGCATCCTATTCCCAAAGAGAAGCACCAGCATAAGATAGATAACTCCCCCCTCCCACTACCCCCATACCTTGCAAGGAGGAAGCTGAGGGGAATCAGTCTGTCAAGAAGCCAGGAACTGACCTTTATAACAGGTTAGCATTCAAGACATACTTTTTCTTTGGTCTTCTAGAAGAACTGGTAATATCACAATGGAAGTCCACAAAGATGTGGAGAAAAGTCATTTGAGCCCAGAAATGTGCTCTTCCCTGTAATTCCATCTGCTTCTTTATGTACCTATTTGGGTAAAAAGGCCCACATAGGAAGTAGCGAGGATTCAGTGGCATGATCATGTGTAACTTTGGGCACAAAGCAATCCCCCTATTGAATTTTAGACCATTTTAAATAGCTTTCCCTGTTGTTCTTCAAATCTCACTGTGAACTGTTTATTCTCTTGGCCAATGTAGATATTTAAAAAATGCTTACAAGTTGAGAAGCAATGGAGAGGCTGCCTTTCCAGCATCACCAAGTGTCTGTGTTGGGTGAAATGTGGCCTTTGTTTGGGTTTGGAAACGTTTCATGATGGGACAAGCATATTACAGAGTAGGAGATAATGCACTGGATAGCTGACTGGCTGCTTGTCTTTGGTCATCCCAGTGGAATGAATGTGAGGCTGCATTGCTCCTGCAGGTGAGATGGGATAGAGTAAGCCCTTTCTGTTTCTCCTTTCAGGGATTTGGTTACATCTGGGTCTCTGCTGGCTAAGACAGGAACCCACCTGTGGGGCTAGGACTATTACATGCTCGGGCTCAATTTTCTTCAGCTCAGAGCCTGGATTTGGCTGAGTCTGAGCAGACAGGGTGGAAAAAACTAAGCTAATTATGCAAGTGCTATTTGTAAGGAGAAAAGCTGGACACCAGCCCTGCTTTGCTGTTTGCATTTGGTCGTGTTCTTTCCTGAGTAGGGGAACAAGAGGGCAGAATAACATTGTCCCTGAGTCCCTTTACCTACAGCAGCCAGATCAGGCCCAGCTTTAGGAGCTAAGGTGCTGGCCCGTTATATGGCTCAGCCCTTTTGGTGTCAATTCCTGGGTCTGGGGTGAGGGTATTCTTATCATAATGCCTTTTAACATAAACTTGGGACTTTGGGAAGCAGAATTAATGTCTTAAGCTCTAGGGATTCAACTTGGGTTCTGCTTTGTCTCTGGCTAGTGTCCTCTAGTGGCGTGAGCTCTGATGGGGGAGTCAGAAATTGCTGTTGGTCCAGCTGATTTTAGATGAGTTCCTCATTTTCCTCTGTGTGAGGGCATCTCTAAGCCAGGCCTCAGAACAAACCATCTATGATTCTTTGGGGTCTACCTCTTCCTGGGGCATAGAAATGTGTGTGTGTGTTTGTGTGTGTGTGTGTGTGGGTGGGTGGGTGTGGGTGCTCCAATCCCCCTGTTCTTGGGATGTTCCTCCAAACTCTTCTTGACCCTTCTGTGTAGAAGAACAAGATTAAGTCTGAATGGATCATTGTTTCTTGTAAGATAACAGCTGATAAAGTCAGGGGATGACCTATTTCTGAAGCAGACAACCAAGGAGAAGTTTATGGTTTTCTGTTCTTTAGACTTAACCAGTTTTTCTTCTTCGGACATATTTTATGGCACTTGACTAATCACCCTGGTAATATGTTGCCGAAGTTTTCTTGGCTCTAGATCAAAGTCTCCAATACACTAGCACATAGGCTCAGCAGAGCCCAGACAACAAGAAAACAGCAAGTGGTGGGAGAAAGCACTCACAAAAAATTTAAAAGTCAGATTCTAATAGAAAGATAGAAAGTAGGGATAATTAATTTGTGGAATAATTCAGGTGACCAACACATAAAAAAAGAATGCCTAACTAGATAAGAATAGCAATGCTTTTACTTCCCTCTATGATTTTTTTCAGAAATATAAAATGGTTGGTGCAACCTGATATGCTGGTGAATTTGAGAAACTGGTAGTCCTCATGCAGCTACCTGCTACAAACTTTCAGGAGGGCAGGTGGTTGAGAAGTATTGAAATAGAAAATGGATAGCTCTTTGCTCAACAATTCTCTGTCTGGGATTTATCCTAGAAGGAGACTGTACAAAAGGAAAGACACATTTATGTAGTATGTTTGCAAAAGTGTGTTTAAGAAGAAAACTAGAAATAACATCAATGTTTATCAATAGGGGACTGGCATGGTGAATTATGGCAAATATCTGCCATAAATTCTGAAATCCTGTGTAGTCAATAAAAAAAAATAGTGCAGTGCTTCAGATATTGATGTGGAAAATTATTTAGTGATATGAAACAGGTTGCTAGACAGAACTGTCACATTTATGTAAAGTTATAGTAGTAGATACATGAGAGGTTATTCATTTAAATCTTAACAGGAAAGACTTTATGCTTTTACTTTGTTTCTGATTTTGACTTCTGTGCCACTTATCTGTTCTGCTTCCTTAGGAAATCTTATTTAAACTTTCTTACTCTTGGTAAAAATGGGGATATAACAATACCAGCATCTTACAGGTCATTGTGAGAATTGCAATAAAACCCATGTCAAGCACCTGGGATGGAGTAAAATGGTTCTTTGATTTTTTTTTTTTTTCATTCAGAGTTTTTCATTTTCCTTTCATTATTTGAGTACAAACAGCTGTGTTCATATGCCCAAGATCCAAAGAGAGATGGGCTTTGAATAGCTTCCATTATTTTAATGCAGGAAGAGCCCTAGTTCCAAATATGTGGAGCAGTATTTTCCTAAGGCTGCAGTCTGTCAGAAAATGGCCATATTGAGTCATTGTTTCCTGAAGCCAAGAGAGGAGATTGAATGACTGGTGCTGATGGGCGGCCTAAAATAATACCTCATTCTTGTCATCCTTAGGAGTTTTAAGACTGAGTGATTTTGGATAGATGTACAGTTTTCCTCTTGGTTTGGAAGAACAACGCTTTTGTTATTTATGCTCTTAAACAACAGAGCTTTGTCCTATGCTCATGAGCATGCAAACCAAACAGAAGACTTCCTGAAGGCCATCCCATTTATGGAGAGGTGTGATTCTAAGTGACAAGTAGACACTCTCAGCACCAGCCACCTGCAGAGGGCCCACATCATCAGCAAAGTGAAATGGCCAGGACTCACTCAGGGCCAGAACAACAGCCTCTCTGGGTGGGGATTCAGTTCTCTGATACTGTGCTAAAGTTGGCAGAGTCAGCCACTTTTCAACTCTTCCACTTGGGGCCTACTTTGTTGTACAAAACAAACAAATAACTTTATTTTGCTTTCTGTGTTTGAGGCTGAAAAAAATAAAAGGCAATATTTTGAATGTTTTTACTTTGGAAATTTCTGGTCCATGGATAATTATTTCACACATTGTTGTGTAATCTTTTCAGAACTCTTGACACTGTGGAATAAGGGATAATTGGGGTTTAAGAGGTTACATTAATGGTTAAAGGATCATTAGAACACAAATTAGGCTCTTTGTCCTGTACCCCCACTCTCATTTCTCTTTACCGCACTCAAACAACTCCAGGCTTGCTATCATTCTGCCACACCCAGGTGTAATTTTCACTTAGCAATAGGTCAAGTCTAAGTTGAGTATATGAAGTCGGGACTGATTCTGAGTCTGAGTATCTATAGTCACTCAGTGTTGAGAACTTGTCATGCTCTAGGCTTTGTGCTAAGAGGTTTGGATTCCCAGTCTCAATGTTTCTACAGGACTGGGCACAGATGACTGGCATTATAAGCATGGGTAATGAAACTGCAGAGTCCTAGTCTCTGTTCTAGAACCATGGAAACAGCATCCTGTAAGGGAGTCAGGGATCTACCATTTTAACACATTCAAGGGCCACTGTTCGTTTATATTGCTCTACTTCTCTGATTTCTCACAGTAAGTAAGTAAGTAAGTAAATAAAGTCCTGTGGACTCTGAAACATAAAACCACATACTCTTTTAGTTGCTGGTCATTTAAATGTGCTTCCAGAGTCAAATTTACAGGACAGTCTGTGGTATTTAATTCTGTTGTGGGTGGGTCAAATAAATGAGAAATCTTTCCTTTCTTGATGGTGGCCTGCACTCTGGATATAGAGAGGGACCACAGAGGTGGGGCCTGTAGGTGGTTATACAGCTTGTATGACCATGTGTGTAGCCCTGCATGGAGAAGTGAACCCATGACATTCTCCTTGACCCAGAACTGTGCATATAAGGAAGGCTTACACCTGAGAGGGGGAGGTGGCTGATGTGGTGGTGTGATTCCCAGACTCAGAAAGCCCTGCCTGCCTTCTGCATGTCTTCATTGTCATGCTCCATGGGGCCTGAAATATTCACTAGTATTTTTTTTTTTCTTGCTTCTCAGCTTTATTTCTGGAAAGTCCTATAAAACGAAATACCAGTTGGAAGGTAGCAGAAACATTTAATCATATTTTCACAGTCTGGTTTTATCTATTGCTCTGAGGATGGTTTAGAAAAAGATTCATTTGATGAGAGAAGAGGATAGGTTCCTTTGTGGGTTACTTTGAAGGAGGGAACTGGGGAACACAAGAAGACTGAGAGTTTGGGGCAGGGGTGGGTGCAGAAGTAAAGGAAGGGCTAAAGATAACTGGACCTGTCTCAATTCTGAGGGTTCCTATATTAGTTGGCTTCATGTCACTATAATAAAATCCCTGACACAGGCTATTTAGGAAGTAAAGAAAGGTTTATGCCAGTTCAGAGTTCTACAGGTTCTAGTTCAAGATTGGGTAGCCCCAGTGGTTTGGGCCTTTGACCAACTATGATGTGGTTGCACATCATGGTGGGGAGTACATGATGGAGTAAAACTGAAACATATCATGAGTTGGGAAGCAGAGAGAGAATGGGATCAGGGAAACCCACAATCCCCTTTAGGGCATGCCTCTAGTGACCTAAGGACCTCACACTTAGCCTCATCTCTTAAAGGTCAGCTCCTCCCAATACTGCCCCCTGGGACAAAGCCTTTGCACATGAATCTCTAGGGGACACTCATCTGAACCAGAGTAGTTATTTTATTTCTTAAAATTCTCCAGCACTTCCCATCCTCCTCCTTTTCAGTGAATGCCCAGTGCTGAGTAATGGTCCCCTGGGTCACAGGCCTAGACATCAGCGATGCTGAAGGGGGTGACACCTCAGTGGCACAAGTGGGTTCTGGGAGGGGAGCTCCATGTCTGATTCTGTAACTGAACCCTCAGAGGGAGAAGGCAGAGATAAGTACCCACTGCTGAGTCCTAGATACCCTTAACCCTCAAGGCCTCCTTCTGCCAGGAGCAAGATAATTAGAATCAAAATGACTTGGCTTAGCTCCTTCAGCTCTTAGCCAGGCCCCATGCAAAGCTTTCAAATATGTGATTATTTCTGGCAACCATAGTGGGATTCACTGCATTTCTTTATCACTTTTCTGAGAAAGATGAGAGCTGATTTGTTGCCTCTAGAAAAGTTTGCTTGGGTCTATTAAGTCTTAACATTTGATTCCATTGTAATGCTGACCTGGTCCCACATTTCATTTTAAAGGCTTTTTTTTTTTTTTTTTTTTTTTGCTAAACTGAAATGTCCCCCAATTTTTCCAATGTTTGTCTTTTAGTGCTAGCTTATGTGGCAGGTGGTACCAATTCATTAATTTACTCGGCAGGGAGTAACCACCTTCCCTGGAGACAAGGTGGGGTGGTAGGAAGGGCCCACAGTGGACATCATTGTCCTTGGTCTCAATGGTGGGTGCTAGGGAAGGGCATGCATATGGGGTGAAAGTATGAGCTCTCTCAGAAACTGGAAGCACGTAGATGTGGGTGGTGTGTGTTTGTGTGGAAGCTGAGGGAGATAAGGGCTGGGTCTCCTCATGAGTGAGTGAGTGAACGAACGTAGAAGTCCTTCTCTAGGATACCCATTCCTTCACCAAGCACATTATTATTTTTTTTTCCTTTTCTCCTTCTCAGTGAGTTTATCTAAATCTCAATTAATATTTTCCAGACATGGTTCGTGTATTTTGGATAATCAGCACAGTTGTTCAAGATAGGTAACTCTCTCTCTTTTTTCCTCTCCGTTGGAATCTCTTTGGTTAGGATACCAGGAATGAAGATTAATGGCTTCCATTACTTTTCTCCCTTTATGCAGGAATCTTTAACTAGCCTGAACTTTGTACCAACTATCATATGAATCATGTCTACTGCAATTACCCCTCTATGTCAGTCCTAGGTAAGTGTCCTTGGCGTGACATTAGTATGAAGGGCAAGGTGAAAAGTGTCAAGTGATAACCAGACAGAAAACTGACAATTAACAGTGACCTGTCCACCTCATTGTGCCATTACCTTAGAAGCCTCAGGACAAAAATCTTATACATATTACCTGTGATGCGAATTGGTGTGTTTCACCACATCTACTGTTTAATGATTTACCATTGTTTTGAATATTATGTACATTTATTGCAATAAAATTAATAACAAAATGATAGTTTTATTGAACACTACCATGTAATAGGCTCAGTTGTAGGCATGTTGTTTGCCCATAATCGTCACACTAGTCCTAGGAAGTAGTAACTGTGCATGGCACCATTTTTCATTTGAGGAGACTGAGGCAAAGTGCTGTTAAGTAGCTTGCCCAAGATCCTACAGGTAAGGGTCAGAGCTGGGATTTGAACCCACATAGTGTGGCTCCAGATTTAATGCCCTCAACCTCTGTGTTATACTGCTTTACCTTTTTTGTTTTAGCATCACACATTAGTAATGTACTCCCCCAAAGTTTTCTCTTACTAAATGTACATAATTACCAATTTTTTTTGTATGCCGTGTCACAAAACTTTAGAGAAACTTAGACAAAGAACAAGAGCACATAAAAATTGTGATTTTGTCTCATTATTTAAAAGAAGTGTTTTGATATATGAGCCTAAAATTTGATAGTTTGTTATTTAAGTGTAATATATTTTAGAGTCTTGTCACATGCATTATTAGTATGACTCTGTATGTTCGTTCATGTTTTCAGGAAGAGAATGAATTAATACACAGGACTGGCTTGTGGCTCAGTGGTAGAGTGCCTGCCTAGTGTGCTCAGGGCCCTGGGTTTGATCCCCAGCACCACAGAACAAACAAACAGTAACTAAAAATTCCCCCCATGTGCAAAAAGCAATTTCATTTTCAGGTCTATGTGCCTAGATAAAGTGTTTTGTTATCTGAACCAAGAATATAAGCTTAGTACCTAGAGTGACCCCAGACTCACAACTCTAGTACCCATGCTTTTTAACTTAAATGAGAATATTTTTTGTTAAGATGAGGCAGGTCTTCCCATTGACATTTTCTAAGCAAGTATTTTTCTCTCAGTTTACATCCTGAGGTACTGGCCCTGAGCATTAGAGTTGTTCTCCCTACAAAAGAACATCCACAGATCTGGTTTCTTCAGGCAGAGGACTTAGCACTGTGAAAATATGGGGGCCCTGTATCCATGTCACCTGGGGTGGAATTAATGCCCTGCAGTCTTAATTGGGTTTGATGTGCTGACACGGTGGGTCCAAATGTTTCCTATAATTTTCTCATGGGTGACTTTGGCTCCATAAACTGAGGGCCAGGCAAATTAGCTTATGGACCCAGAATTCATTCTTGATCCACGTTGGAGACACTTCCCAGTCAACCATAGCTGCTCTCTGATACTTGAGATTTGCTGACAGTTCTTCGTTCAGAAAAGGGCTCTCATTCCTGAGTTACTTTTCTGTTATCCGATCATCTTAATCCTTATCTGTGAGATTGAGAACAAGGAAATAGGAGTAAGAACTGAACTCAGCTGTTTGGGTGACTCTTGGATACCATGAACTTCTTAGACAGTCCCTGATGCCATAGCCAACAAATATTAATGGATGGTGATGACAGGAAAGAGTCTCTCTAGCCAGAACCTGCTAATATAAGTCCTGATAAATTGAGAAGGATGCCTGCTACAGCAGACTCTGACATGTTGCATTAGCAATTTTAGGCAAAAGAATATTATAGATGTAGATAGATTTCATATATATATATATATAAAATCTCTATCTATCTATCTATTGCATTGCTTTGGGCATAGAATTGTATTTTGATAGAGTATAGAAAACAAATATAAAGAGTACAATAGGCTCAAGCTGGGTCATACCAAGACATCACCTTTTTTGTTGTTTCTGTGTAAGTCCCAGCCTCCTGCCCCCATGATATAGTGCCAGGAACTTGATATTTAAATCCCCAGGAAAATGCCAAGTTACAAGCACATATCTCAGATTTTTGTGATCATTATGATTCTAAGAGGGGAAGGCAGTGCTGGTTTTTTAGAAAGCTCTCATGAATGTGTTTTGGGGCGAACATTACTAATAGATGAACAGTTTAAAGTTGAGTTAACAAACTTTTGGTGTTTTTTAAGGGCCAAGGAGCCAGGGGTCAGTTGGCAACACAGTTATGTTGACACAGTGAATGTTGAAAAGTTGTGGAAACTCAGTTCCAAGACTCGCCCTATAGTTGTTGGCCATTGTCGTGGGCAAACCAGACAATTTTCTTTGAAGTTTTAGGTGATGAGTTTTTTTCTGGATGAGAATATATGTGACATGACTTACGTGCCTCAGTTTAGAGCATTCTTGGCAAATGGAGATTTGAACTTGAGAGGGGGATTTTAAGGAATTTTATTGAGGGGATGAAAAGCAGGGAGTTTGATATTGAGAATTCAATGCCAGTATTATCTTAAGGACTTCTTTTCTATTTTAGACTAAATAATCAATATTTCTTTGAGTAAAAGGGACGGACAATGCTAATAGCCCGACTTTCTCAGCAGTTTTCCATTCTCACGTGGTCACCATAGGCAGCAACACTGTCAAGTAAACACAGGTTAAATTAAACAAAAAACTATTTAAATAGAGCAGAAATATTCTTTTCTTGGATGAATTAGACAATTCAAACAACAAACCCTGGGAGGAAACTTCCAAAGGATTATTTTTTTTCTGTTCTCTGCAATTGTTATTTTTCTCCTGGTGTCAAACCTCAAGTTGAATTCAGTCAATTATCTACAGAAAACCAGAAAGTGCATAAACGTCTCTTCCGTTTACTGTTGTTTATATTTTACCACTAAACAAAGCAAAGTTTTTCCTCTCAGATTTTACCTTTGGGAGCTTATAAATCCAACAACACAAATTGACTATTGTGTAACTTCTATTGTCACTTTGAAGCATAATGATTGATTTAGTTATTTAAAAGTTTACTGCAAAGATTTTTTGTGTTGTTGCTAGTGCTTATACTTGCTATAAAATTTGTTAAAGTAACAATTTGCTGCAGGCTTGGAAGGAACTGTCAGCAGGTAAAGAATGTTAAGTATCCAGGTGTGGGGTTGGGTTATGTGTATGCCAATCCTGTTCTGGGGTTATGTTTTTGCTTTCCTTTATCCAGTTCCTTCTATAGTAATTTTGATCTAAAAATGTTCCCATGGCTCATTTAATAACTACTAATTTAGAAGAATGGTGTAACAAACAACTGGTATAACTAGCAGTTAAAATGTAATGGGAAATAAGCAAGATATTGTAGAGAAAATATGTAAAACAAATTAAAGAGAGAAAAGTAAAACGAGATAATAAGTACAGCCTGGACCACGGGGGCACTGTCAACTCTCTTGTGGTTCTGAAGATACTCTGCCCCAACCTTCCTGCTGTACTCAGTGCCAAGGGCCAGAGGAGAGAGGCAGTAACTTGCCAATATCCTCTCTGAGTGTAGTTATTTGCTCTCAGATATGGAAAGCTTGCAATTGTGCTCCTGAACCCCTTTCTCCCTCCTCCCTGCCAGCTCTATTTACTCTGGTTTCTGTGAGTGAATAAAAGGGCTGCCCATCTGGAAAAGTAGCTGTAAAACCGTTCTAGAAAATTTCTATTTGCCTTGACAAATGATCATTTTAGTTTCACGTTTATTTCAGGGACATTAAGCCTCTCTCTACTCATACGTAATAAGAAATCATTCTACAAAGCTGAGAATAGGGAAGGTAAAATAAAGCGAAGGCCTGTTGAGTTGCCTAAGTGCCTTAATGCCGATCACTTTCCTCAGTATTACTTCAACTAAAAATAAAAGGGAAATGAAAGTTACCTTGGTGTATTGCTGCCGTGGTGGTTGCCCTTTGGTTTCTGGGGTGCCTTGGATCCTTTAACGCCAGCAGCACTGGGACTGCCAAGCCAGAGGATCTTGCTCCAGGTCTGGTGGCAGTTTTGCCGGGATTACCTGTCCTTCTTTCCTTAGACAAAGTAATTTTTCTCTGGCCTTTCCAGGCAAAGTGATTCTAGATAAGCAGATCATTGTGTGGAATATCTCATCTACGTTGCTCCAGTGCAGCCCTTTCAGCTTTCCAGAGCCAGTTAGATTGTTATGAGGATGTGAACTGATTGGCTGGATCTGGGCTCAGTTGCATAGATTATAGCCCAGCAGTCGGGAAGCACGAGCACTATAGTTGCTGTAGCCCAGAGGCCTGCCAGTTCCTGCTTTAATGCTATGTAGTTGTAATGAGTTCTAGCACGGCCTTGGATGTTTCTGTCCTAAATAGCTGACATTGCATCTTCAAGACCTGTGTGAGTAATCCTGACTTTTTTTTTTAACTCAGTAAATAATTACATGCCCGGGAGGGGTGATTGTAAGAAGAAAATACCGAACTAGCAGATGATTCGTTTTCAAGGTGCTGTGGTGTATGTGTCAAGTTCAACGCAGTGAATCTTAAAGCTTCCAGGACGTGGCAGGGTTATTACAGCTTTTTGCCACGAATCACAGTCAGGCTGCATTTTGAAGGAGGCTGGCTGATGCATTTGTTAGCCCAGTGTGTTTGCATGGGGTCTGTCAGGAGAAAAAGGTTCAAGGAGAGCTGGTTTAAAACAGGATGCCGGTGGTAAAGCACCCAGAGCACTGGAGTCAGGGCGAGTTTCAAGGGTTTCCACCCCCACGGTCCAAAACAGAGAGCGAGCAGCAGACGATGATAAATTCTTTCGGGACACAGGTACACAGCAGTTCGACACAGAAGGAGAAATGTGAAATGACAGCAGCAGTACTTTTCTTCTCTGTAATCTGAAGCTAATTAAAGACATACACTATGAATAACTAGGGAATTTTATATGTACAAAAATGCTCTTTGGTGGATTCAGTTTATGTGGTAGAGCTGAATGGAAACCACGAGCTTGTTTTCAAAGCCTTATGAGGAGACTATTAAATACACAAAGATACAGCTGAAACAGAAGCAATATGTGTGCTGGAATTCGTTGGTGGAGCAGATCCAATGGTTCCAGGCAGCCGTTGTTAGGTTTTGTGTAGTTGTTGGGGGCCACTTCTCTTGCTAACAGTTTTGGGAAAATGCTGGACAGCTTGAAATGAGAAACTACAAAGCATCGTGTGTTTTATTATTGTCGATAGCATATACATTACCGGATAGAGTTAATACCGAGGAAAAACTGGTAAATGTAGGCAGTTTTAGATTTGCCTTTAAATTATTATTGATTTTCTCCTAGCCTATCATAAAAGAATCAGGCTTTTGCATGAAGTTAGTGATTAAAATAAGTTTTCATTCTCATGAATAATTTTCAATTAGGGCCATTTAAAAAGTATTTTGGGGTTGTTTTCCAGATTGCTTTTCAATCTGATTTTCCTCTTTAGGACTTACACATTCAATATATGTTATATATTTGTGTTCTATACAAGTTCAAGCATGAATCATTTGACTGTTGTGTAAAATATAAACTTCTAATAGCCTATAGTAATTACTTGCCAATTACTTTTAAAATAACATTTATAGCTTCATTTATAGACTTATTTTTGGTTGCACCTATTTAAACAACTGACATGATTTAGTTGGCCAGAAAGAATATAAGTTATGTTTTTTGCAAAATTTTATTTGTAGATCACGCTGGGAGTGCAAAGTTTTATTGTTAAGAATATTTTCGCTTTCTGAAATATTTCCACCTTTTGGGTCACACCATGGAACAAAGTTCATAAAAAAGAAAGAAGTAATTGACATAGAGTCCTTTTCTGTATCAATCAAGTATGTGTAGAAACAGATAGTTTTAAAGAAATGTAAGTCTAATATATTCATTTAGAGAGGTATTTGCATAATGAAGAAATGGCATAATGTGTTCCTTTATTGATACAGAATGCCAAGTTTGTTTATGAGTTTCTGTGGCCATAGATGCTAATGGTAATGGCCTGACTCATTTCTTAGTTATCCAGTTATCCATTTCCAACTGATTATGTTAGTGCAAGAAGGTACCCCATTCATAAAGGAATGTGATCTCATCTGTCCTGGTGGTTAAGGCCATCCAAGAGTAAGAAGTGGTGGGGTAGAAAGTGTCTTAATGGCATGGGCTTCCTGGCTTACAACTCAGTTTCCCTTTCTTTTCCTAGGTAGGTGAAACTCTTAAGGTAGTTTTTACATTCCATCTTGTCTTTTTCTGCCTTCATTCTTTATATTACCTGCTTGGGCTCTTGCTGATATGAATCAAATACAAATGGCTTATGTTTAATTATCAAACATGAACCAGTTGCCTGTACAATTCAGAGGGTGCTAAAACCTGGGGTGAGGGATCAGGGAGAGTTTGGTGGGTCAGACACTAGGGCCTTTGCATCTTGCATTGGTGCTTCCTCTAGGTCCTTCAACCTAGAGGTTTTTCCTGGAGATACTGGGGTCACATGTCTTTTTTTGTGAAAAGGAGCCCAGAGACCCCAGGTGTCCAGTGAGAGTTGGCTGTGGGCAACATGCTATGGGAAAAGGAAAATATCTCCCAAACAGCAATAGTTGATCTTTATTTTCTCTATTTCTATTTTTCTCTGACTTTGGAAGTTTTTTTTCCAGATAAACTTCTGTAAAATTATGCATATCTCCATAGACAGATGGATCTGACAAAAGATGTATCCAAGAAGGAATGTATTACGTCATGAGGGGTTTGCTAAATGTTCATGAATACACATTGGCATTTGGAAACTATTAGCACTACCTACTAATGCAACAACATGAATCCAAGTTAAAAAAAATACTGTTTCTTGATTGAATTATATTTTCCATTTAAAAAATTGTTTTTGGAAAAACTTTGCACTTCCCTAAGACATTTTTTTCCCCCTGTGTTATATATAGGATTGATATGATTGCTTAATCTTGCTGAGAATTGAATTATTTCTAGTTGGCATTTTCAAAAGAGATGCTTTCCAACCTTGAGCATGTTTTAAAGAAAGCAGAGCAAAACAAATGAAATAAACACCCACCCTTTCCCCAAGAAATAAAGCATATCACAAACACTTAAGTTTTAGATTTGTGTTATTCCCTCCTTTAGTGAAGCAAGACATTATTCACTGGTGGAGAAGGAGCTTCATGGCAATCAGTTATTCCATCATAATTATCTAATGTCAACCGTAATATTATTTCCCATTATATTGATCACCAAAGGAACTGCGCGTTCCTTTGGTTTCTGATTTCAAGAAGCAGATCATCTTGGTGAACTAGTCTGGGTGTCAGTGGGATGAATCATGCTTAGGTCATGAAATATTTCTAAACCTCTCTCTACGTAAAATGAAAATAATGATAGGTGTTCTAGCATTTGGCGGGATTGGTGAATATTAGCACAACAAGGAGGAAGTGCTCAGGAGAGGACAGTGGAATCTAGAATTTGTAGTGTGCTGTACCACCATAAACAATATTATGATAGCTGTTCATTGCACCAGGGCTAGCATCCTTTACTTCTAATAGCATATTCCCAGTAATGATGAGTACACTTTTTAAAAAAAATTTATTTTTGCTACTGGGGCTTGAACCCAGGGGCACTTAATCATTGAGACACATCCCCAACCCTTTTTGTATTTTATTTAGAGACAGTCTCACTGAGTTGTTTAAGGTCTCGCAAAGTTGCTGAGAATGACTTTGAACTTGTGATCCTCCTGCCTCAGCCTCCTGAGCTGCTGAGATTACAGGCACCTGGCATGAGGCGTACTTTTAAAGCAAAGTAAGTCTTCATTGTTTGATCTTGAAATGTTCTGAAGGCCTTTGGAACTTCAGTCCTTATCTGTTCATTGCTTGAGTGTTAAAAATACCAGTGGCTTTACTGTGATAAGTAAATGTGGTATTGTTTGTGCAAACACATTTAGTTAATTCCCAAGTGCCTTGGAAATGTCACTTATTACAACTATTATCAGTATATTAATAAAAAAGCACAATTTATCAATTTTTTTTCTTTTTTAATGGTTTGATTAACTTTCTAAGCTATGTCTGCTTTCCTCAGGCAGGGTGGGATTTTTGGTGGCTAGGTTTGTGCCATAATTTTCCTTCCATGTAGATAAAACCTTAAGCCAGCAGTTAGATAACCATTCCTTTGCAGCCTATGCTTAACCTTTATTGTCAAGTTTTGCAGGAAAACATTTCCTCATAGGAAAAAGTGAGTTAGAAAACTTAGAATGACAGATATTTTTGGATTTTTTTTTCCTGTCTTGACTCTATTTAATTTCATTAATAGAATAATCATGTAGGTTTTAAGGCAATTCTTATTCCTGAGTCTTTTCATCTTAGGAATAAAATGAATGGTCAAAATGACTTTCTGAACCATTTAGAAAGTTTAGTCAGCAGTTTTGAATTCCTAAATTCTAGCTGGCTCTTCTTTGGAAAATCATCCTGATTTTTTGCAGTTGGTCACAGCTGTGTCCCACATTTTGGCTCACAGTTGTCCTGAGTATGATGATCTCCTGTCAGGAGTATTGATTCAGCTGAAGTAGTTACCCATTTCACTTTTTAAAAGCAGATAAAATAATAAAGGAAGAACACAACAAACATGGAAGGGACCTTCTCCCCCCTTTATCTCTCACAGCCCACTCAGAAATTCATGAGGGAATTTTTTCTCGAAACAGAGTTATTTCATCTGCATTACTGTTTAAAAACTGGATCTGGGACCATTGTCCTGGTTTTCTGGTGCTTTTGGAGATTCTATAAGAGCACCTCATCAGTCATGAAAAATTATAGTAAAGGAGTGCTTTGTTAACTTCCTAATAGCACTTTATTCATTCAGTGAAAACCAGGAGTTAGGAGCTAAATACACAAAGATGAATAGGATAAGATTTTTTAAGGGGTTTACAGCCTAACAGAATTTTCAGGATAATTCTGGAAGAGGAAGGGTTAACTTTGTGATTATTGTTCTTCCCCTCAAAGTATTTAATGTACTTTAATAAGTATATTATTATATATTATAGTATATGATATTTTATCTATTATGATACTAATGATAATGAAGGAATGACTGACTTGTATTATATACACAAAAATATGGGGTAGAAATCCATAAATTCTCTTACAAAATTATAGTGTTTGAAGAACTGGAAATTCTCTCACCTTATTTATTCCAGTCACCATACTTTATAGACAAAGAAATGGTAGCCTCAAGATATTATTAGGTTTGTTATTTTATTTTTGTAGAACTGAGAAAGGAATCTGAAGTACAGTAGCCTCTTGCTTATCTGTAGTTTCAATTTCTATGGTTTTGGCTTCTGGAAGATTCCAGAAATAAAATTCATAAGTCTTAAAGTGCACATGCTCTGAGCAATATGATAAAATCTCTTGCTGTCTTGCTTCAACCTTCTCCAGATGTGAACCATTTCTTTGTCCAGTGTATCCACACTGTATACTCTCTCTGCCCATCAGTCACTGAGTCGCCTTCTTTATTATCAGATTGACTGTCATAGTATTGCAGTGCTTTATTTCAGTAACCCTAGTTTTACTTAATAATGGTTCCAATTCAGGAGAGTAGTGATGTTGGCAATGTGACAAAAAGAAACTATTGAAGCATTTCCTCTAAAAGAAAAGGTAAATGTTCTCAAAGAAAAAAAGATAGCATGTGGAAGTTGCTGAGATGTGCAGGAAGAATAAATCTATCCATGAAATTGTCAAGAAAGAAAAAGAGATTTGTTCTTGGTTTGTTGTCACATCTCAAACTGCAAAAGATATGACCACAAAGTGTGATAAGTGCTTAGTAAGATAAAAAAGACATTAAATTTTTGTTTATATGTATTGGAAAACACACAGTATGATTAGGGTTTGGTACTATATTTAGTTTTGAGGGTCTTGGAACATATCCCCCATGAATAAGGGAGACCACTGTATCTAAGACTAGACCTCTGTCCTCATTTTAGGATATTTCTTATATACTACAAATATATTGTACTTAAGATTGCTTAAACATGATCGATAAGCTCATATGTGTTTTCAGCTAGGACTATTATCTATGAACATGCTATTTAATAGAAGATACGTGAATAAGATCTAAGACATACAATGATGATCTAAAATCTAACCTAGACAAGAAAGGAATATGATTTTACCATTCCAGAAAAACTATTTTCCGTAATTTAGATATCTGGATTAGTTTCTATATATTAGTTTTAGTAATATTAGTGGCCATAGCCTATAAAATCTTAGGGGCTTAACCTGGGAGTTTTTTCCTCAACTAATGCCTACTACGGGTGTTCTTGATGGGCAGATTCCTCTCATTTATTCAAGTGGTATTCTTGTGGTACACTCTCCTTGTCTTGTTGCTACCAGCTTCCAGGTACTGGTGTTTTGGCAAAGGAGAAAACACATAGAGGACTGCTTGCTTTTCATTGACCAGAGCTAAAACACATAGAGGACTGCTTGCTTTTCATTGGCCAGAGCTTGATTACCAAGCTCTACCTAGTGGAAGGGATGTTAGGGCTATTGTCCTAATTGTGCCTGGGAAGAAAAGCAATTTGGTTGGGTGGTTGTCTTAATCTGGGCTGCCATACAGGACCAAAGACTTGGTAGCTTAAACACAATAGAAATTTTATTATTATTATTACTTTTTTGTGATTCTAGAAATCAAACCTAGGGACCTAAGCAAGCTAGCTGACCACTCTACCACTGAGCTACATCCTCAGCCCCCAGAAATTTATTTTTCATAGTTCTGGAAGCTGAAGTCTGAGATCAGGGTGCCAGGGGTTGGGTTCTGGTAAGAGGCGCCTTCTGGGTCACCTTCTGGGTTATATATTCACATGGTGGAAAAAAGTGAGCTAGCTATCTGGCTTCTTGTAAAGGCACTAATCTCACTTGCTGGGGCTCTATTTTGATGACCTAACTGCTTCTCAAAGTCCCCATCTTAAAACACCCATTACATTAGGAATTATATTTCAGTAAATGAATTTTGGGGAAATGTAAACATTCAGTCCATACAGTGGTGAACTAACCAATTTTTGCCATACCTTTTTTTGTTCATTTCATTCCCCACCTTCTTTTTTAGTATGTCTATTGTTCCTTATAACCAATAAGTTAAATTTTTAAAAGTATAATATTTACTATGTATAAGCATTAGAAATAATCAGAAATATGATTTAACTTTTAGCTTCTTAATCTATATGTTAAAAAATTTCCAAGGCTATTAAAATATAACTGAATATTCTGATTACAGAGATTGTTATGATTTAATATTTATGTCCCGTGGTGAAGAAGTGGTCCTGGGATATTTTTCTCTTTCCAGTTTGCCCATCCTCTTCTCTGTGGGATTTTTTTTCAATATCTAGCTTTGTGGTTTTAGAGAAGGGTGAAGTAAATAAAAAATTGGAAACAATAATGAAATGACTGAAATCGAGTCACTCTGCAGTTCCTTGAGTATTTTCTAAATGTATGGATTCTTATTGGAGAAA
This sequence comes from Sciurus vulgaris, assembly GCF_902686455.1. Taxonomy (NCBI): domain Eukaryota; kingdom Metazoa; phylum Chordata; class Mammalia; order Rodentia; family Sciuridae; genus Sciurus; species Sciurus vulgaris. The sequence goes on from NC_136466.1 coordinate 122,972,330, forward strand.
ATTGCTATAAAGTGAGTGCACAGCTTTGGAAGAACTTTTTTTCTCTTTTTCTCCCTTAAAAAAGTACATTATAATGACACATAATAGTGGAGTTTGTTGCTATGTATTTGTACATGCATGCAATGTAACAGTATAATTTGGTCAATCTCATTCCCCAGTGTGTCTTCTTTCCAATTCCTCCTTCCTCCCCCTGGTTCCCTTCCTCTACTCTACTGGTCTCCCTTTCTATTTTCATGAGATCCCCACCCTCTGCCACCCCTCCACCATTTCTCTCTAACTTCTACATTGAGAGAAAATTTTTGACCCTTGACTTTGAGTTTGGCTTCTTTTACTTAATACAGTGATCTCAAGTTCCATCCATTTTTCTGCTAATGACATAATTTTGTTCTTTTTGGCTGAATAAACTCCATCATGTCTATACACCCCATTTGATTTATTCATCCATCTGTTGATGGACACCTAGCCTGGCACACAACATTTTTTTACATGGAGTTGAGCCAATGGTGGAATAAACATAAGCTTGGTTTGTAGCCTTTCTATTGTCCAGAAGCTAATTTTTTCTGCACTCTGAACTTCCAGGGATTAACTAAAACATTCATTTCACAAATATAAAAGAACACAGACACCTACTCAATGAGCAAAAATATTTTTTCAGATTATTGCTATTTAAAAAATCCCTCTATAAACTTTAAATTTTCCTTTAATAAAACATCAAAAACTGATTTTAGTCCTTTACCGTGGATATATTAGGTTAAATATTTTTGTTGGGTGTTAAGCCAATCATAACCTCAGCTATTTTAACAACCAAATTGCTTCCATATAAGCCAAATTTACAACCAAGCTGTTTAAGAAATAAAGACAACAAATAAAAGTCCATTTCAATCTTCATATCCTGACCTGAAAAATAGAAGGACTAATTCATTTCACATCCTCACATTTATCTGATTGAACTAGGAGTGTCTGAAAAGAATTTTCCCATAACTCCATATACTTGTTTATTTTCCTGGCTCATTCCAAAAACATTTTTGAATGTAACATTGAAAAAGAATGAAATCTCAGTCTAACATTCAAGCAAAGAAAAAAAATTATTTTGGTGAAACTGAACAAAAATAGTAGACACACTCTTTATCCTGAGACACTGAAAAACACTGACATTCCTTTATCTTTAAATTCTGAAGATCATGTTATGTTTAGAAAAGAGTTTAAATATGTGTTATCATCTTCCTAGTCTTTAAACTAGGGAGTCCATGTATGGATATAGGGAATGCCTTGGCAAAGTGTGGTTATTAAGAACATCGTCTCAGGAGGCAGACTGCCTGGATTTAGATCCCAGTTCTACCACTGAGTAGCTCTGCTGCTCTTGGCAAATTATTTGATCTCCATGTACCTCTGTTTCCTTATCAGAAAGATGGAATAATAATAGTCGCTACCTAGTTGGGTTGTTGTGGAGATTAAGTAAATCAATATACACAAAACACTCAGAATGATTTATGAGTGCTTTATAAATGCTTCTTGTCCTATTGTTAGTATCTGGGGAACTGAGATTCCACAGAATGTGTTTTCAATGGCACTTTGTCCAGTCAGTTTCTAAACTGCTGGGTGTAGCAAATTTTTGTGAATCTTTTCAAATGGATCCTACATGTCTATGCTTCTTTTGCCTTAAAGAGGTTAAGTGGAATCTTAGGTGAGTCAGTCATTGTTAATGAACTTTGAGTTGGTGGCATTGACTAGGTGATACTGAGATGATTGCAATGATATTTAGGGGTTCCAGCAGGGTGTTTTGCACTTACACCAATTGACCAGGATTACTCTGCAATTTCAGCCCTCTGGCTGTTATCAAGGATTTTGGCCTTCACTATACTGGCCTATGCTAAAAACCTTGCTTTAATGTTGATCTACTCTGTAAGCAAGAAAACAACCTTGTTTCTAAAATCTGAGTATAAAATGAGAGAGTAGGCCTTCAGTAAGGGTGTCTGTTTTTCCCTAAGAGCAAATGAGAACATGAATGCTTTTTTTTTTTCTGGATGAGGGTTCTGTTTTAGAGCAGGGGTTGGAAAACTGCTGTGGGCCAAATCTGTTATTTTTAAATAAAGTTTATTGGAACATGCCACTCTCAATGTTTTACATTTTGTCTGCGGCTACTTTCACACTCTGAGGGTAGAGTTGAGCAGCTGATGCAGAGTCCCTGTGGCCTAGGAGGATGAAAGTATTTAGTCTGTGGTCCTTTACAGGAAAAGTTTGCCAAGCCCTGTCCTAGAGCTTTAAAACTGGACTGACTCTGAAATAAATGGATGTTGCTATATTATTAGTCTCAGTTAACCTACCTATTAAATTATCTTTAACATTGCATCTTTAACATTGCATCGTAAATATATTTTGAATAAACAAGACTTTGCTATAGCAGTAGCCCATGTCGGATAAAGAACAATCAGCCCACAATAGCAAATTTAGAACACTAGGAGGAGGTGAAAATGTGATTGTCAAGCAAAGTTGTGTGGGAATCTTCACTTTTGGTATTTGTTACTCTATTGTTATCAGTACATAACATGATGTAAAATTATGTAGCTTTCTGTTGTGCTCTGTAGAATGTTGTTCTAGAAATGTTACCAGTTGGTAGCCTGATTTTTTTCCCACTCAGTTTTCAAAGTAAATGTAAATGCCTCTGTTGACTTTTTTCTTACTTATCTTTGTTCTTTTCCCTCTCATATATATTTCTGTTCCTTATCTTTTCCATTAAAGCTCCCCATCAACAATGTGTTATTCAGGAACAGTGTCCAGAAAAGGACGCTGAACTTGGGTTTGAATTCTGAATCAATCACTTCACAAAAAAGAAACCTCAGGAAAGTTGCTTTGTCACTCCTTGCCTATAAAAGGAAGGTAAGAATTCAGGCTCTTCTTAACTACACATGGGGGGAGCACATGACAACTTCCCATCTGAGAAGACTCTGTAAGGGTCTGTCATTACTTGCCTCTTTGGTGATGTTCTCGACGTAGCCACTTTGTTCACATACAAAACTGTCTGTGTTTATAGAACAGAACATAAAATGGATTCTGCATGAACTAAAATTGTCGACTATGCTGGTCCAAGACCAGGAGCGTGAGGAGGCTGGGGAGAAGCCTCTTTGAGCAGCATATGAACTCCTCGGTTGTCAGCTTCCCTCATCACTTCTCTCCTGTGGGACATATGCTTTGGTGCAGAGTTCCTGGGAAATAAGCAGAGAATAAGGAAAGAAAGATAACCTTGGGGTGGAAGAGTGGCAGGAAAGAAAGTTAGGACTTGTGCTGGCCCAAAAGATGGGACAGAAGCAGATTATTACTGGTTTATTTTAGATACAGTTTTTTTTAAAGTGAATTTAATATGTAGATAGAGGAAAGTTATTAAATGTTTAAGGATAAAAGAAGGAATAGTTTCCTTTAATGACAACAACAACAAAAAGACCATAGTGCTGTAGAAATGAGAAGTCCCCTGTAATGAAGCTGGAGTGGAGTTACTGAAGGATAAATAAAACATATATGGTTCCATTTTTTGGGGGGTGGGGGGGTGGGTGGAGGGAGGTCCCAAAGAAAACCAATGGTTTATTCTATGTAAGACATTTCTACTTGGGAAAGTTTATACCACTTTTATAATTTAAGCAGATGCTAATAATTTGGCTTGGAATTGCAATTACATTGATATTTCCTCATACTCTTATTGTTTCCAGATGATTTTTGAAATTCTAACTAGAATATTTAGGCTTCTTTGGCATAGGTAACTTGTCATTTTAATTCTTTTGCCTGTTAGAAAATAATATTTTAAAATTATGATCTTTAATTTGAATTTAGGGAGATACTTCAACCTCTTTTTAAAGAAAATCTTTTAGTTATTTGGAAGGTAATTATCCAAGTTGTATCAGTTAGCGATTACTGTGTAACAAAATTTCCAAAACATAGTATCTTAAAATGACAACCATTGATTATTTTTGCTAGTCTGCCAGTCAGCTGGGGTGTTCTCCTTATCTAAGATGGGCTATGATTATTTTAGCTAGAAGTCTAGAGTGGCTTTGATTGGGAAACTCAACACTTATTCAGACATTTCTCATATCCTTCCTGCAGGCCAGTCTAGGCATGTTCTCATGATGATGTCCAGGGTCCACGAATGGGCAGGTCCAATCATGTAAAATGCTAGGTGGCGGTACACATGTGTTTTTCAAGTTTCTGTGTGTCACATTTGCTAACACCCCACTGGCCAAAGCAGGTCATGGTGAAGCTCAGAGTCACAGTGGAGGACTACAAAGTTATGAAAAAATGGTGAGTATATAAGAAAATCATAAATTGGGATCATTAATATACTCAATCTACTAAAAGTCATCTCACTCTCTTCCCCATAGCAGTATTCTCCCTTTTGGCCGTTATATTGTTTTTTAGAACTTCTGCAGACTGGGGAAAAAAATTGGACTCTATATTTTGTGTACTTGGTTTAAAAGCTTGGCGAAGGAGTAAGTTGTCATTAAATGAAAATCTTAATGCTTACCTGCATGCAGCCCTACTGCCCACTTTTTAAACTGAATTAAATGCTACAAGTTCTCGAATAATGAAGTTGGTTCTTTTTCACCTCTATTCATGACCATCCCTGAATTTCATTCAGTCTCCAATCACTTTCCATATTTTGGGGGCCAATATTTCAGCAGCATTTAGGGGAAAATCTGAATTTTTAGTTTTGTTTTCAGATGTTCTTGATTTTTTGCTTTTCTCTGTCCAAAACTCCAGGTTTGCCTTTCTTACTGTGCACTCTATAGGTTCTGGAGAAACCTCAAAGAAGCACAATTTAAAGAATACTCATTGTCCTTTGCCCATTCATTCACGCCTTCCATTGACAAGTGTTTGTTGAGTGACTTCCACACTATTTACGTGAGACAAATACATGAATGTGGTCATTTCAATTTTGGGGAGTGATAAGTGTTATGGAGAAAATAAAAACAGGTGAGCAGAAATGGAGTGACAGCAGAGATGCTTTCCGATTGGGTGTGCAGGGAAGGCCTCTGAAGTGAGGGAGTGGGCTGTGACCATCTGGGCAGTGTGCTGCCAGCAGAGGGCTGAGCAGATGCCAGGGCTGCCTGAGTGGCATTCAACACGGCTGCGACTTCCAATGGGAAGAAAGGTAGGGAATGAGGTGGGGAAGACAGACAGGGGCCAAAGCACACAGGGCTGTTGTAGACCAAGGTAAAGTCTTTGCACTTATTCTAAGTGCAGTGGCAATCTGTTGGTGCATTTGGGGCAGGGCAGAGACGTGGCCTGATTTCTGGCTTCCCTGTGAAGAGGCTGCAGGGAGGCAAGCATGGGAGTTGGGAGACGGTGATGGTGGTGTTGGAGAGGGGCTGTGTGGCAGAGTAGCAGAGGAGGCTGTGAGAGGAGGGCAGACCCTGGAGCAATCCAACATGTGTTTCATTTAAATAAACCAAATTTAGACATTGCGATCAGCTCTGCAAAGCTGAGCATATGGAGCAGTGTTTCCCAAAGCAGACCCAGCATACTTCTGGTGACATCTGAGTTAATTTTAGGTGCTATGTCATGCGAATGGATTTTTAACTTTTAATAGTTATGATTTTGATGTGTATTAGGAAACAAAACCTGTGGCATTACAGTCATTACCTTTGTTACCTATAATCAATAAACCATGATTATAGGGCAGAGTTGAATGTGGAAATATCAAAAATTGTGAAGGTTGTGTCTGAATGACTAGATTCAAGACCTGCTGATGGGTTATTCTTCAGGTGTGGTTCTGAAGGACAGTGTTAATACTTAGGTGATTTTAGGGTAGCATTGACTGATCATTAGATGTTACCAATTATTGGTTACTCACTGAGTTGAAGTTCTACATTAGGTAACTTTGTGGGTGATATTTCACTCAATTACTGTAGCCCTGTGAGATGTGGGTAGTAAAGTTGGGTATTTTCTCTTAAAAGATGGAAAAAAGTAAGGTTCCTAGAGAAAAAAATCCTTGCTCTAAGAAGCCTCTGAGTTTCACATATTGCAAGATAACAAAAGTGATGTATAGTTCTGGTAAATCCTCTACAATAGGGACTTAGTCTGTTTTGTACAATAATACACAATAATGTGTCCTCAGAACTAAAATAGTTTCTGGTATATGATGGACATTAATTAGTACTTGCTGAATGTATGAATGGAAAAATAATGGATCTTTTATTTAGGTACTACTCAAGAATGGTGAATGTTCATTTTCCTCACAATAGAATAAGTTTTGGAAAGTAGTCACCTGGAGATTTACAGAAAATCCATATTTGGGGACCCTAGAGTGACTTGCTGTCTCTAAATGCAGGCTTTCCCAGTGTCTAGACTTTGGCCTCGTACATTTCTTCTTGTTCTTCCTTAAGATTCTTAGCCTCTATTCTGGCTACAATTATGTGTGCAACTCATAAATCTCAGTGTTGAATCTTAAGCACCAGTTGTAGAACAAAAAAACCCACTAACAAACTTGGAGCCACTTGAGGGCAATTCAATCTTAGACAAGTGACAAAACCTCCCTCAGGCCTCAGTCTCCATAAGTATTAGGGGGAGATCAAAGAAGAATTGGAGCCTTGATCTGACACAATTCCATGTGCACTAGAGCAAGAGGGACATAATACTTAGGGAGAGGGGCTTTAGAGGAAAGAGGACCCGAAAGCAAATGGAATAGAATTTCCATTTCTTTTGAGCCCTGATGGTTTGCTTTTTACCTAGAACTTTTTAAGGAGTTAAACAAAACAAAACAAAACAAAACAAAACAAAACAAAAAAAACACCCTTTTTGGTAAGTTTCTCTGAAAGGTTTAATTTTTTCCCTTTAAATGAATTAGAGACTGGAGGTATAGCTCAGTGATTCTGAGTTCAATCCCTAGTACCCCGCCCTCCCCAAACAAATTGAAAGACAAACTGTTGGAAACAATGTCATTCAAGCAAAACCATTAGTCTTCTGGGTGAGGCTCTAACATGCCATGAGGGAAGCTTCACAGGCTCGCAGAGCACACAGTGCCCAGGGAGGCAGGCAGGGTGAGGCAGACTGAACTGACTGAGACAAGCGCCCCCCTGAAAGAGGCAGGAGCTTCCTAAGGAAGCATTGCTCTAGGGAAAGGGAACCTGGAGAGAATGTTCCCCGCTCTGCCTTTCCTTGCAGAGGTAGGCCTTGTGGGGAGGGCGGAACGTGCCTACGTAACTCCACATCGTCTGACTCACAGAAAGTGCTGCCATCTTCTCTTCCAGCCCTTGCTGTCTGCTGTCCTGGATCTCTGATCAGTGCTGGTGGTACGCATTGTTTGCATTATAAAATATATAATTCCTGCAAAATTTATGTAAGAGGAGACAAGAATTTAAGGATAATACTACCAACCTCTACAAACGTTTAATCTGGTGGGTAGAAGACACATAAAAAAATTTCCAATAGAAGCCTGAATGGAAATAAATATGATCTGAAGGTCTGTGTCCTCTACCTGGCAAATTCATGTTTAAACTTAGTCCCAGTGGTGTTAACATGAGCCTTGGGAGGTGACAAGATTGGGAGGGATCTTCCCTTATGATTGGGATTAACATTCTAATAAAAGAGGCTTGAGGGAGCCTGTTAGCCCTTATTGTCCTTCCTCCACGTGAGGATTCATAGAAGGCCCATCTATGAGGAATAAGCCCTTACGAGACACTGAATCTAGTAGTGCCTTGATCTTGCACAGACTTCCAGTCTCCAGAACTGTGAACAATAAAACTTGTTATTAATCAACTGCCCAGTCTAAGGTATTTCATTGTAGCAGCTCAAAAGACTCAGTGAGTTAAATACAGCAATCATCGCTTTCTTTGTCAGTGTATGTTAAGGTTTGGATGTGAGGTGTCCCCCAAAAGCTCACGTTTGAGACAACGCAAGAATGTTCAGAGGAGAAATGATTGGGTTGTGAGAGTCTTCACCCAATCAGTGAACTAATCCCCTGATAGGGATTAACTGAGTGGCAAATGAAGGCAGGTAGAGCGTGGCTGGAGGAGGTGGGAATTGGAGGTGTGTTTGAGGGTGTATATTTGTACCTGGCAAGTGGAGTCTCTCTGTCTCTGCTCCCTGGTCAATATGTGAGTTGCTTCCCTCTGCTACACCCTTCTGTGCCATGAACCCTGAGGAATGGAGTCTGCTGTCTGTGGATTGAGACCTCTGAAACTGTGAGCCCCCAAATAAACTTTTCCTCCCCTATAGCTGTGTTGGTCCGGTCTTCCTTTAGTCACAGTGATGAGAAAGCTGACTAAAACAGGGTAGAAGTGGGTAGACCTAGGACAGCATTGGGAAGAAACAGGACTCAAATTAGGCCTGGATTGTGATAGGTTGTGATTTTGATGTTCATGTTTAGGAAGAAAGGAGTTCTGGTATAGGTAATAGAAATAGCCTCTTTGAAGGTGTAGAAGTAAGAAAATGTTGTAGTGAGGTCAAGGCATAGCAAACTGAGCAGAAGCGAGGAAAGCACCATGTATGTTGCCTGGGAAAGGGTACCATAACATTGGAAGGCAAGGGTGGAAGAGGCGCTTGTGAATTACCTTGCATGCCACCTGTGCAGTGTGGGTCTGCATGATGAGAATAAATTGGATTAGAAGGTGTAGGCAAGGAGCTTACGGATTATAGTGCATGCCACCTGTACAGTATGGACTTTGTTAGGTCTGCATTTTGAGACTTGGTAAAAGCTCTGGGAGAGTGGAATAGCAGGAGAGGTCACATTCAAGTTTGCATGTACCAAAAGCAGCAAGGAGAGTGACTAGCTTTTTCTTTCTTTCTTTTTTTTTCTTTTTTATTATTTTGAAATGATTTTAGTTTAGACAAAAGTTACAAGAAATGTCAAAGAACTGTGGAGTGTTCCTTAGTAGACTTAGCAATTGTGAACACAGGCTGAATTGTTAAACAGGCTAAAATTGAAGTAGTGACAATGGAAATAAGACAACCTTTTCAGAGATCAATGCAATAGGACTGAATTGAACAATCATAGTTCTGAGGGTGCAAGAGGAAATATAGCTGATAATGAGTTTGTAGTTTATAGCATTGATGTTAACCAACATGTATCTTGGGAGAGAGTTCAAGTGCAGGGTGCTCTTACATTCTGGATTTTTCATTTAAAAACAGTAATTGGATTTTTAAAATGCTTTCAAAGGCAGAAAGGAGTGTAATTAGATGCACTTTAGTATAATGGTGAAGAATACAACTGGTGCTAGACTACCTTGAATTGAATTAGGCTTTGCCATTTATTAGCTCCGTGACCTGGAGAAGTGACGTCTGCCTTACTTTTCTCATCTGTGAAAAGAGGGTAGTAATACTGTTTGCCTCACAGGATCCTTCTGAGGATTAAATGAGTTGTTGTTGGCAAAGTGCTCTATTATAAACCTGCCTGATATATAGTATTATAGGTATTTTTTGAATCAACATAAACCGATTTTCTTATTTTTATGTCGCTGAATCAGTGCCACCAACTCCATGAGCTAAGTCCTAGTATTATTATTATTATTATTATTATTATTATTATTATTACCAATTGAGACTCTTGGTATGTCATGTGACTGCCTGTTCCTCAGGCTCTCTATGTCAGGATGAGATGAGCTAGCGACTTAGTGTTGGGATAGAGGCCAGAGATTCTGGAATCAAAAATCTCTCATGCAGACATGATTGTTCAAAACACAGGGTGTCTGCTGTCCCTGAGAGAGAAACTGTGGAAGACCAACGTTGGAAAATGCTGGTGGTGGGGTGGGCACACGAAGGGGAGCTGGGTCTGCAGTAAATCAGACTGAGGAAGAGCAGCAAGAGAGCGGGGAGAGGGCACAGGAGGGTGTGAAGATATGGAAAGAAAGAGATGTGAGAACTTAAGGAGGACTGGCCCGTTTTAGGAAATTAAAGGAGGACAAATTCAGAGCAGGTTCTTTCCCTTCATTGTTTACTCCCACTGATTCTGCTCTTTCTTTCCTTTTCTCTCCTATTCTGTTTACACTGAGGTAGGATTCCCAACCCCATTCTGATATTGATGAGTGGGTTCCTTCAGGACCTCTGCGAGAAAGGTTTCATTGGCTTGGTGAGGCTGAAGCCCATTTGTGGGAGCTCAAGAGAATAGGAAGAGAATAGGAAGAAAAGGAATGTCTTCCGGAAATCTCAACTATTCTCTTAAGATGTTTAGCAATGAAAGAAGGAGAACTTTAGAAGAGGCAGGATGAAGAAAGGATCTTTATTTGACAGAAGCAATTGTCGTGAACATGTGTTTTGTTGATAGGGGAGTCTGGAGATGCAGGAAGGAGCAGGGAGGCTGGAGAGAGCAGGCTGGTAGGGACGGGATGTGGAGTTTGGCCACAGTGGGTGGGCTCAGAGAAGAACAGGGACACTGTATAAGACTGGAGGGAAGAGAGAGACAGTGTGTCATGACTCAGTCATTTAATGTGCCCGAGGGAAAGTTGAAGTACTTCTCTTAAAATACCTCCCTCTTTGTGGAGTGTTCAGTGCAACAATTTGCTGAGAAAGTCAGCAGTAGATTTGAGAATGTGAAAGAAGCGAGGAAGTGAGGGTGGGTATCAAGACAAAAAGGGGATGGTCTCGCCATGGCCTGCGCTTAGAACCGGTTGCATGGCAGTTCCACAAGATTGCATTATGGGACTTTCTAGTGACACCGTGGAATTGACAAAGAAGTGAATTGAGTCGGTCCAATTAAGGGCTTTAGTGGAAGGTCAAGAGTACTAAGAAACCTCAGAGGCCATGGAGACTTTGGTTAGAAGTGCTTGACTTGAGGCTGTGACAGTAAGAGGAAGCCATCTAGGCTAGGTTAACACTGCCTGAATGTTTCCTGTGAAATACCCAGAGTGACAGAGAAGCGGAAAGCTCAGCCCTGAGGCTTGGGGTCCTGGCTCAAAGCAGCATGTTAGAAGTATGAAAATTCCAAAGGCTTAAATTTTATCTTTAAGATATTTACAATTCCATTATGAATCTATATTTGTTTTAACTTAAAGGATTAGGCTATTTATAGACACCTACAATATGTTGTGTTTTTCCATGTTGAAGACGTGTCCTGAGTGAAGTGGGGATGGGGTGTCTATCCCAGTTTAAACCACACAGGAGAATAAAAGGAAAGCGCAAAATCAGTGGGCGTGGACAGTAAAGGGACAGGAGAGATTAAACAGAGGGGACAGAATAGAAAGTTGAATAAATTGAGGTGGTAGGTAAAGAAGGGATTTCAAAGTGTCAGATCCTGAAAATGAGGCCATTCTAGGTGACGATAGGCTCTAATGTGTGATCAAGTAGTCCACCAAATGGTGGAGATGGAGAGATGGGGCTGCCTTGGGTGATCTGTGTCATTGAGTTACTCCTGACTTAGATTCTCAGTGCAAAATTTCTCTCTTGTGGTGAACAGAAGAAAAAATGAATATTTAAAGGGAAGCATTTGTAAAATGTTAAGCCAGACATTTATTTTTTAAACATTGTCTTAAAGTCAGAGACGGATTAATAGAACCAATTTAAATCTTTTTAGGGGACATATTTGATATCTGCCTCTTGCTGTAAAGTCTCCATCAAATGTAGAAGCGAGAAGACTGATACAATTGAAATGTCATTTGTGATGCTCAGTAATTTTTAAATCAATGCATGTTTCTATTCATTGGTGGGAGAAATTCTTATTTATTTTATCTATGAAGGTGTCTGTCCTAAACAATAAGCAGATCATTTGTGGAGAGAGTGGCTATTTTGGGAGAGGAAGTGAGCTGTCAGCTGTGCCCGTCTTATTTCTATGTTTTAAAATAAAGTTGAAAATGCTCCCACTCAACCTAGTGGATGCCTTTTGGCAATGACATAGCACATGAACTGCAGATAATAACCACAAAGGAGAAAATATGATCAAAAGTCCATTGTTAGCTACTTGCTCCTAAAATTTCAAAATAATTTATAACGTCTGATGTTGATAGCTTCAATTGGTAAATAACTTCAATATTTCTACCCCCCTTTTAGCCTAAAAAGCATGCAAATGATAAATGTTTATAATAGAAAAGAGTTAAGTAGCATGAACAAAAATATTGGATCATCCCAAATGAATGTGACCAAGGCGAATGTCACCGTGTTCTTTATTTTCAGCTATTTCATAACAAATTTATGTTTATATAAATGGAATTATACATTATTTCTCATGAATGAAAGGTGAACATTTAGCCTCACTTTTGAACTACCTTAGGAAAATTATATTAAACATAGTGAAAAAATAAACAATAAAGCAAGAGAATGGAGGCATAAGTTAACAAAATAACTGTTCGCAAAGAACTAGTATATTGAGAAGGTGTTTCTTCAGCTTAGCAGCAGGTCAGGAAGTAGGTGGGTGCATTTCCCACATTTGGGTCCAGTCTTTTTATTTTTAACTTTTACAGCTCCATCCATCCAAAGCCATGTCAGTATGAGGAGTGGAAATATGTATATGACGTTTAGGATTGAATTGTTCCCTCAGAAAGGAAGACCTAAGATAACAGGATGTTGAGATTTCAGCCTGTCAAGATCAGAGGGCTTTCCTCGAAAGGCTCCATTCCCAAGATCTGTGGGAACATCCCTGGAGACAGGCAGTGGCGGCTCCCAGTCAAAGCAGCAAACAGTGAGCTGATGACTTACTGAGTTGGGTGTCACTGGACCTCAGAGCTGTGCTAGAGGGTAGGGCTCTTTTCACTCTCTGCTCTGTCAACAGCTGACTTATCTGCAGGTTGGCTAGCAAGATAACATCCAGAGTGATGACTGAATTCCCCTGGTCTGTCCTTCCACCAACAAGGAGGGATTTCTACCTGATTGCATTTCTCTAATTTTACTTATTTCATTAATTCTCTTATGCAATTGCTTAGCAATTCAGACTTATTTCTGATTATACTATGCCATTTGTGAAACACAAAATTCAGGTTAATTGATTACTAAAATTTCTTCCTATCTTTATTCCATATGAATCAAAGATGCAGCTAACAGTGTTTCTAACCCTTTGAAAACATTTGGTTCATTTTCACAAATAGAAAAATTACCCGGTTTCCTGGAGACATTGATGTTTTCTTCTAGAAGGGTGAGATCTCTGTTCACTGAGAATTCTTAGTTTCACAAAAAGCCCAGAGATCATAATATGCAAGTGTGTGGCATGGGGAGGAAGGGGGAAAGGTTGAGAGAAATGGATTAAAATTTCACTCCAAGTAATGGTTTGGCCATTGCATTGGGAACTTAAGGTTATCAATGAAAAGAAATGGATCATTCTAAAGTTTTCATAAACTTGCTTCATGTATGTACTTTTATTTCTTAATAAAGCTCAAATAATTTCTCATGAAAGAAAATGGATAAACATTTCTGGACATGTCGGAAATGGCAGTTAGTTGGAACTTGGCCATGAAAGAAAAGGACAGTTGTTTGTTGTGGTGCCTTGTTGCCATGGTACTAGGCTGGGCATCTTCAGAAGGCTCTGGGAAGACCCCAGTGTAGAAATAGACTGAGGAAAACAGAGCATGAGGGTGTGACTGACTCCTGGTCAGAGAGGGTCCCTCAGTCCTGTGTTGCTCTAGCTAGCTTCTCCAGGGGTTAGAAGGCTTTATATTCAAAGTCTTCTGGATTGTTTACTAATGGTAGAAATGTCCCAGCCTCACTGGAGACCTCCTGATTCAGGCTCTGTTGGGTGCTTCTTGGGAATGTGCCTGCTAGAGAAGCTCCCAGGATAACTGTGATGTGTGGTCATGTTTTAGAATTATTTATATAAATAATGATGGATAGTGGGGACATTTATGATGCTGAGTAATTTTTAAATCAATGCATGTTAAAATTGTAAACATTGTAGAAACTGTGTGTGTGTGTATGTATGTGTGTGTGTGTGTGTGTGTGTGTGTGTGTGTGTGTGTGTCTGAATGTGTTATGCAACAACTGTGAGATGAAATCAGGCTACTGGAATTTGCCAAGAAGCAGCACAGGAGACATATTAACCAGGTGCCAAGGATGTGGCCTTAGGCCTTCCCAGAAACTCCCTCCTTGGGGGCATGAGCTTCTGGAAAGCACTGGTTGCTTCTGATTAAATCCTGCATTTTTAGACTCAGTGCAGGCTTGGCTCCGAAAAAGGCCACTATGTTGCCTTTTAAAGTTCTGCTTACTATTTGTTTTTGATTTTCTACTTCCTACAGGAATCCTCTTATCCAACCTTCTTTGGTGTATTTACGACAATTTCTGATGGTTTTCTGATGGTTCACATTTTCCATTCCCTTTATTCAGGATGCCAACCTACAAATCTAGCAGATTGAATAGTCTTTGCAGAAAACCACAGAAGCAAACTATGTGTGATGCTTTCTGTTACATGCCCAGAATCTGTTGTAAATGACAAGAACGAGGCTTTATTTACCTCTTGGGTGCACTAGGCATAAACACTCTCCAATGAGGGGGATTCTGATGGGGAAGGAAACTGCTGACTGCCAAAGGAGGGTAGCTTGCATAGCGCGTAGGCTCATTGCTGCTGGGGGATTATTATAAGGGACAACCATCTGCAGTTTGGTGTAGTGATATTGACCTTATGTCCCAATTCGTAGAGCAGTATTGTCTTCATGTGTTGAGCTGGTGTCCATCTAGTTAGGTACCTTTCATGCTCAACTATGTCCTGGTTCATAGTATGTTATTTGGTCCTTGTGAATGTAGGAGAGAGAAAGATGTTGTTTGGGGTCACTGAACAATACTCATTTCAATCTGATCTATCCTAATCCAGGCCCATCCCTAATGCTGTGGGCCCAAGAAAAGAGACCTTCCTACCCCACAGTCTTATACTTTCTCTTCTTGACCTGGATCCAATATACAACTGGAGGAATCTCATGGGAATATGTGGACAATCTTGCTCATTCAGTCTGTATCCACACCCATAGGCCAACAGCTGCCCATGGCCACCCAGCAGGCCTGGGGTGTGCCCACTGGCTGTGAGGTGACCTGCCCTCTCATAGACCTGGGAAGCTGACTTTGGGCCATTTGGGGTAGGGAGTTCCAGAGTCATGAATGCCCAAGAGTGGCCTAAAAGGGAAGTTGTCGCTGCGGCTATGTCCCACAACCCAACAGATTGCTGGCTGCATGAGAGGCAAGGCTCCAGGAGGACAAGAGATGGAGGCTCTCAAGCACCAGCCCCAAATGAGGGTTACTTGACCCAAGAGAAGTCCCTCCCTTTTCATTCTTGATTTGCAGAGATCCTGCTTTTAAGACATATCCTCCTGCATCCCAGTACAGCGGGCTCACCATGCCATCCTAAATTGTTTGCATTATGAAAACTTCACACTTGTGCTTCATCAGCTGACTGAGGTCCAAGGGTAAACTTCCTCTGGTCTGATGGAAATCCCTTGGTCTACCCTCCAGCTGTCTTGTCCTTAACTGCCATGTTTTAAGGTAAAAACTCCCTTTTTTAAGTTGGGGGGAAAAAAAAAAGCAATATGTGAACTTAACGTTTTCAAAGTCAACCAAAGGTAAAGTACCACTCACAGGTGTGTTTCAATAATGGACACATTATTGAATTGGTGAATGTTCTCTTTGTTTGCTTATGCGTTCCATCAGATATGTGGGTGTGAAGATAGAGAAACCTTTGCTCAGCCATTCCCACTATGGCTTTGTTATCTGAAGATCAGCCAAATGGAAAGACTTTCCTTTCTTTTGATTACAGAATCAAATCTTTTACAATTCTCTGATTCTGTTTTGTCTCTTTTTGGAACTTCTCGAATAATCATTAAAATTAGCAATACTTTCTTTTGTTTTTTCCTGTCTCCTTAGAATTGAACTAGTGTCTAATTTCATTCATTTACCAACAAGTGCCAGGATTTCATTCTTATTTAAAGCTAGTAATATTCCATCTTATATATATATATATATATATATACCTCATTTTCTTTATCCATTCATCTACTGAAGGGCAAATAGATTGCTTCCAAATTTTTGCCAAACCCAAAAAAACCAAAGGCCATATATCTTCTCTGATATGTGGATGCTAATTCACAATAAGGTGGGGCTGGGGGAATAGGGAAGAATAGGGATATTTTATATAGGTAGAGGAGAGTGAAGGAGGGGAAGGGGTATGGGGGTAGGAAGGATAGCTGAGTGAAACAGACATTATTACCTCATGTACATATATGACTGCATGACTAATATGATCTGACAACACATATAATCAGAAAAATGAGAGATTACACTCCATTTATGTATGATCTATCAAACTGTATAAATGCATTCTACTGGTATGTACAACAAATTAGAATAAATAAAAAAAATTTAAAAATTTAGTCTTGAAAAAAAAGAAAAGAAACAAATTACCTGGATTAAAATCTGCCACTTACTACCTACATGTTCTTAAGTCTTAGTTTCTCATCTGTTAATATGAAGTTTAAATGCCTTTATAGATGTAAATTGCCTATACTAGAACAGTGCCTGGCATATAATGTAAACATTATGTAAATGTAAAATTGTGTTAGCTCAAATATCTTATGGAACAAACATGGTATACCAATACTAAACTCAAAATAGGATTTTTTATATTGCTAATAAATGATTACAAGATTAAAAAAAAAACACAAAAAAATCAACTTAAGTTTGGTTGCCTTATTTCTTAACTCTAGAGGTATTTTAGATGCTAACATCTCCTTGAGGTATACAAATTCATTTGTCATGCATCAAATATTTCACCTTGCTTCAATAGATCTGCTTTTACTAATAAAGTCAAGGAAAATTAGAAAAAAAAAAGAATTGAATTAGTTTATAGGGCAACAAGCTATTTACCCACTTTCCTTTTCCGTGCAGGTATCTTGTGAATAAGGATCACTATGTACAGACTACTGACTGTGTACTGTACAACCCTGGAGTTAAATTTCATAAAGCATATGATTGGGATCTTACAAAATGGCAGCCTGGCCTATGCATGCATTGGCCAGATTTTCCCCAAACTGTATATCCCCTAACAGGTCCAGTTTATTTTCTTTTCCCTAATTTTGATATGGAAAAAAATTGGTATTTGACAAGAGAGTTGAAATCATGTTATTTTCTACATTTTCCTCCTGTTTTATCTTAAGAGTGCTCATTCTTCTTTTCCCTGTAGATGAGGGAAAAGAGAAGCCACTAAGGAATACTAATAACTAATTATTTTCTAACTAATGACATACTACAACTGTATTACTATACATACTATTCTAGCATACTATAACTAATGATTTTCTAACAATTTCACCAAAAACTTGTTTACAAACTCCTATGGTGAGTCCTGGGAGTCTTAACATCTTGGCTTTTCCATTTTAACAGGTAGTTTTATATGTGATTTTCCTGGAATTAATAGTTTTAAGGAATTCCTAAAATGACCACAGGTTACTGTCCACTTGTAACCAACAAAACTTGTGCCAAGTCATACTGCTTGGGGTAGTTCATTGTTCAGTGGAAAGGTGCTCTTTGTATTCAAGCATTAGGGAAGCCGATCTGCCTTTATTGGTTATAACAGGAGACTCAACTGAGCAGGGATTCCTATTCAGATATTAGGTTTTCAACAGCTGCAGAATGAGGAGGAAAACATTTGCATTGCAGAATAAGTATCAGATGGGACCTGGTATGTCACATGAATGCTTACTCTTTTTCTTTATGTGCTGCTCATTACCACATCTCTCCTTTGACTATTGGAAACTTCCATTCTTAATAATTTAATTTATCCCTACCAACTCCAGCCTCCCACAACAGCCTGAAAACCAGACTTGATGAAGTCCAGATATATTTTAATTCTCTTTCATAAGTCCAAGAGAGAATTTCTTAAAGACTGTGCTGACTTATGTGCCCGAAAAAACATCAACCATGGGACTTGATGTATAATGAGGCCCAGGGAAAGATGGACTTCATTCCAAAATACTGCAAATAGATACAATTTAAGCAAGCAAACATGACACACATTCTTAAATATTTTCCAAAAAGGAAAAAAAAAAAAAAAAAAAAACAGTAAAAGAGAGTAATTTGAAAAGAGAAAAGCTATCTAGTAGTGACTGAATGGTACTTAGTCCCAGTGGTTCTCCTAAGTGCTCAGTGGAGAGTCTGACCCAAATTAGATGCTCAATAAAATATTTATTAACTAAATAAACAAATAGATCTGATTTTATTCTGAGATATTCCAGAGCAAAGAATACCTGTCATGAATCTTAACATCAACCACAATTATAGAGCACTATTGCATTATGTTTTTCTCTTTCTTTTCTCTCTCTCTTTTTTTTTTTTTTTGGTACCAGGGATTGAACCCAAGGGTACTTAACCACAGAGCCATATCCCTGGCCTTTTTCTATCTTTTATTTAGAGACAGATTCTCACTGGGTTGCTTGGGGCCTTGTTAAATTGCTGACGCTGGCTTCAAGTTTGCAATCCTCCTGCCTCAGCCTCCTAAGCCACTGGGATTACAGGCATGAGCACTGCCCATATTTTAATTTTGTATTTTCTGAAATAAATCCCATTTTACAGATGACATTGACTCAAAAAGTTAAGCTATTTTTTCATGGCAACTAAGCATTAGAAGTGGAACTAAATGTGTGCTTTTGACTCTGAGCCTAGATTTTGATTCTTTTTGATTCTTTTTAGGACTTCAAGGATTGCCTACCTTTTAAAGTCCTGGGCCAGAGCAATGTTAAAAATGAGCTGGAAAAACAGAGGTGGGATCAATATTCATTCTTATACAGAGAAGAATAGCTACCCATCAAGGAACTTGATGCACTTCTGAACATTCTTTAAAGGTTCAGGTTCTGGAAACTAGGAAAACGCAGGAGCAAAGAAGGGATAAGTTCTTTAAAGCTCTTTCTTGTGGTGTTCACGCCATATTTTCTGTCATTCAATCAAAATTCCAAGGAAGGCTTATTGCAGACAAGACTTTTAAAAGTGTAGTATAAACTAGGTGGGAAGGACCTTATATCTCATCCATTTGCAACCTTGTGTCACTTTATAATATTACAAAAACTTCCTCCCTGCCATTTTGTATTGTCTGTCTCTTCACCTGCATTGCAAACCTCTTAGGACAAACTACCTCTCATGTGTTTCTTGTTACATTAATCAGCTTTCCATCACTGTGACAAAAACTTGAGATAAACATTGTAAGGGGAGGAAAGATTTAGTTTGGTTCACAGTTTTAGAGCTTTCAGTCCATGGTCTGTTGGTCCTGCTATTTTGGCTCTATGGTGGCACGTTACATCATGGTGGGAGAGTGCTGCAGAGGAGGTTTCTCACCTCATAGCATCCAGGAAATCGAAAAAGAAGAAAGACTGGGGCCCCTAAGTCCCCTTCAGAGTCATGACCCCAATGACCTAATTTCCTTCCATTAGGCCCCATGTCTTAAAAGTCCCACCACCTTCCAATAGCACCACAGGCTGGTGACCAACCCTTTGAACACTGGCCTTTGGGGGACATTTAAGATCCAAACCATAGCACCTATACTCTGTCCATATGCAGAGCCTCTCAGAGAAGCAGGCAGCTGCCTATGTGGTATACCAGAGGTGTTCCAAGAAGCTGTGTGCCCCATTGGACTTAGTCCCCTGATTTTTTTTTTGCCCCCAACATATGCTTTCTATTGCAGTCTTTCCTACAAATCAAGGAATGATGTATTCTCAAGGTCCTGTTTACAGTGTTAATGTGGGCAGATGATCTGATAACACGCACTAGCCCATCAACAAATGGTAGGTATTATATTGTTAGTTGACCACCGCTAGATAAATTCCACCCTCTGCCCCATGGTGGTTAGAGAGGGAAAAATAGAGGTCTAGAACATGTTCTTGAGAAAGTGGATCTTACCTTCCTACAGATGGCAATCCAACCATTCATATATGTCAGGTTGAGGGGGTTACAAGAAGCGGGGATGAGAGGGAAGGTTACCATTAAATATGACTTCTTGCCTTGGGTCAACTGTTTTCATGATTTTTTGTAAACTGAGTGATGAAGGAGAAGTTGAGATAAAATGTATGCTTTCTGCTTGATCATTAATAGCTCACAAAGGCTGTCTTTGTACTAGATAGATTTTAAGCTGAGATCCTTGAATGGCTTTCTGGTCTGCACGTGTAGCAAGAGTGGTTATTATTCTGTAGAGGTGAATGGCAGGGGAACTAGGTAGGCTGTTCTCCAAAGACATTCTTAGGGAGTTGCTAATGGTGGCATTGGTGGTTGCTATTATTATTTCATGAACTCTGAATTTTTAAATTTTCTTGAAGTGTATCTCTTTTAATACTTATCTTTAAGGTAGTGTATGTATTCTAGTAAATTGAGAATTCTAGTTGAGTTCTTCTTCTTCTTGTAATTAGTTCTTGCATATTCAGAGTCCAAGTGATTTCAGATGGGCATATTTTATCCTTTTTACCTCTTTTTATTTTATTTTTACCTCTTTGAGTTTCAGAAGATGATATATATATGTCTTTTCTGTTCTGTATCTTTCCTTCCTTGCTCTTTCCATGTTATATTGCCTACTATGTCCTAGACTCTGTGCTATTTTTTCCAATCATAACATATGATGGTTTAAAATTTCATCATCTAGTGTTTAGGAAACCTATAATATGAATAACTTTGTTCCTTCACAAATCTTTACATAAGATTTAAAGTTATTAAAATTCAAACATCGTGCTTTTTTTTTTTTTTTTTTTGGAGAGAAACAGATACTTGTAGGCAAATACCTGTACTTATTGCTATGCAAAAAGTACACATAAAATTTGAAAATCATACTCTATAATTAGAGCTGTACAGTGTTATTTAGATATCTTCAACTCTCTTACTTGTTATCAAACCTAGGTCCAGCTGCTTGCCACTCAAAAGTCAAAGCTTGGGAGAAGAGAGTTGGTTGGAAGGAAATCAGGTTATTCAAGGGCTGGCCCTGAAAAGGAGTAGGGGCTCTTGTTCTCAAGGCTCCATCTTGGGGAACCCAGGTACACAAAAGGAGTTTTATAGAGAGAGAAAGAAGGTGCATGGGGCAATGGGCAGGAGGACTGTGGGCTTAGCAGGGTCTTGTCATTCAGGACATATAGCTCATTTTTCCCCTCTGATCAGAAAACTGAAATAAATCTGGACCTCTTGGGGACAGTTACAAATATATTACTTTTCTGAAAATTCAACATCAGCAATTTACATGCTTTGTGTCAGTTGATATATAGGATTAAAGAATAAAGGGTGTTACATATTCTGATGATATCTGAAGGTCATCAGATATTTTGGGTTCCGTGAATCTAAAGAAAGATTAATTAGTAGCTAACATCTTAATCATTTAGGTGTAGCTTTCCTTTAGAATTTAGAATGCTGGGCAAAGGGGTAGGGGGAAGCAATTCTGCAAGGGCATCAACCAAAGGAGTGGTCATTGGTCTTTTCCTAAATTGTAGTGTTGTTTTCTCTTTCCCTTGATTCTTTATTCTGCTCTCCACTCTTTTTTTTTTAATTAAAAAAATTTTTTTGTTGTAGATGAACACGATATCTTTATTTCATTTATTTATATTTTTATGGTGCTGAGAATCAAAGCCAGTGCCTCACACATGCTAGGCAAGCACTCCATCTCTGAGCTACAACCCTGGGCCCCTGCTCTTACCCCACTCTTCTATGCCTCTGGGATTTCTCTCTTCGTCATTCTCTTTTCCTCTCCCATATCTCCATACCCTGTCCCTCTCCTTCTCTCCCCATGTCTGTGTCCTCTTGTCTTTGACTGTGTTTATATCCACAAAGGGAAGGGCCAAATATCTATTAAGATAGCAATGACAGCCAAGTATGAGGTCTCAAGTCAAAGACCTAGAGATTCATATGGTTTCAGGGTTATCAGAACCTTGGAATTCCATCATTTAGAAGGGCCCTCCTTATTTTTGTCTGAGAAGACAGACTTAGAAAAGTATATAAATTGCCCAACGACACAGATGACCTGCTCCATATTTCTCATTTCCAGGTCAACCCTCTCTTTCATCAAAATATCCTGAGTATGTGCAGGTGAAAATAATAAGTCATCATGGATCAACTCCTATCATGCCAAGGAAAGATTAAAAGGGGGATATGAATATAAGTGAAGTTAGATGTTCTGATAAGTAGTCATTTCCTCCAAAGATCACAAAAAGATAGCTTAGAAATGGCTGCTTAGAAATAGACGAGTTCAGATAAGTACTGCAGAGGAGTGTATTTAAGTTAGAGAGTAGAGGGCTACACGTCAACATAGGCAGAGAGGGAGGTGCTATGAGCTTTTCAATTGAAAAATGGTTTAGCAAAAAAATAAAGAAGTTGATCCTTTTCCTTAATTTTTAAAATTTTGAAATTCATGATGATATGTACAGCAAACCTATTTTAATGCATAAATTAAGATGAGTATACTATCATTTACTTGGGCTAATATACATTTAAAACTCTTCAGGCTAGACCAGCTATAATTATATCCCCAAAGATCTTCCTTTTATCATTATTTACAGCTAACAAGACATTTATGATCTCTTTTTGGTTGTCTCTGGTGAAGCATTTTTGGCAATGCTTTCCTGACTTGAAATTCTCCTGTGTGTGGAAATCTAGTTAGGAAAATGAGTAAGTAAATAACGGCTCCTAGGAGTATAATCTCTCCTTTGTGACATAAATTAGATATCCATTCACATCTGTGGAATAATTCCCAGTTTTACAATTAAATACTCTGATATGCACAAGCAAACATGCCAGTCTCTTCCTAGTCTAGGAGAATTCAGTCAACTTTCTACTTCAGCAAAGAAGCTATATATGAGGTTTTAAATTGATGCATCATGTCCTCAAAATTGGATCATAAAAGGCTTATCTGAACTGTAATCAGATGAATAATTAAACAGCAAAGGTAAGAGGCATCTGACTGTGCTTGTTTACAGTGTTAATTGAAAAAAATAAAATGTGACTTTTAATCCTAAGGGTAATTTGCTCAATGCATATGTATAATGATGTGAAATTCCTTTACTTCCATTTTAATCTTGAGGTTGTTGTTATAATGGAAACTTTCTCAGGGAATGGACAAAGTTTGATTGGACAAATTTGACCTCACTTTATGTTTTTCTGCTTTCTTAGGAAAATATCAAGATGGTACTCTGAAATAGTTTTTTTAGTGTTTTTTTTTTCCCCCTCCTCCAGCTATGATACTTTGTTTTCTCAGATCTGTTTAATAATCTGGAATATTATCAGAAGTGGTTTTTAAATGCTGAAAAATTGTCTTTCTTTCATATAGCTGTTGACTCTGAAATGCCACTGATAATTGATTTTCTTTTCACCTCATTTATGGCAAGCATTACATTTTACTTTATGTTATAGAAATTTGGCTTGCAAGTATTTCTTCATACTAAGATTATACCCCTCAAGGGCAGGATCTATATAACTTTCATTTGTTTGGTGAAATATTTTGGACTCAGTGAATGAAGATAAGACATACATTGCTCTCTGAGAGTATGTCGTCACACAACTTGTTGCTAGATAACCAGCTGGCCAGATCACACATGTGCAGTGATGTAGAGAGATGGTGCTCACAATGTCCTATAGATTATATTAGTTATTTGAGCAAGAATGCGGTGAAAACATGAATCTGTGGTCTAATTTTTTTCAGCGCAGTTGTAAACGTAATTCAGTGTGATTGATTATATTGAAAATAAATAGGAAATGAAATGACACTTAGATTAATTGAAGAGAATTCTGGATTTTTCCCTTGGTTTTTTTCAACAAGCAATCTTTTAGTGTTTCCTCAAATATTTACCAGTTTTCATCAGCTGAGTATTCTTCATAATAGAATACCCATGTCCTGAGGCTTTTCTTTTTATTTCTCACTTGACTGCTTATTAATCCTTCCTAAGAGAAGGAATAAGAAATATGTCTGTTTTGCTGTTAATTAAACTTTTGCATGAAATTGAACCTACTTTTGGCTCACTGAGAAAAAGTATTTACTCATTTTTACTGAGCTTTTGAGACCAGTTAGAAAATTTCTTATTATTGTCATTAAATGCTTGAGAATAATAATATCAATCTTATTTCACTTTTACATACCACTAATTTTTCAACAAGTCTAACAAAACATCATCCAGCCTCCTGGCCAGTAAAGATGTGGTTATCAGTCATGCTACAAAACAATATAGAGCTATGTCACATTTGGTCCAGTTTTCCCTTTTTGACTCTGTAGAGAGCCCACCAGTCCCAGAAGAAGGTCCAGTGGAATTAGGGAGGAAAGGGAATTCTTTCTTGGACTTCTGAGACTCAACTCCATTTTTCTGAAAGTTTTCCTCTGGTAGGAATGGGTGGTACTAAAATCCTTAACATCAACAGACTGTTGACCAAATTTAGCCTTTGATATCTTCTGTGGATGGGAAAATAAAGATATTTATTATGACTTCCCAAAGGCCTCTAGTGATTGGCAGAGCTGGGAAATTGGGTCTCCCCTATCCTGAATACATTCCTTGCTGTGAATTTACTTGGAGCAAACTCATGTAGTCTTAGAGGTAGCAGAGAGAACAACAAGAGACAGGGAAGAAAGGAGATGGTCAAAGGAAGTACAGAAATATGTTACTCATGTAATTTTCATTGTCTTCAAACATCTAGGCTAGAACTTATCTAGCCATGTGTTTTTTCTCAGCACAGGGTCTTTGGATCCTGGTGATCTGCTGCACTGTGGAGTATTGTTTTGTTTACCCCAGGAATATGTGTTAAGTGCTTACTGAATGCAGAGCACTGTCTTCCATACTTTTAAAATTCTAAGTTTCATTTGTTGGGCAACTTCTTTTTATGATTTCTGCTTTCACTTCCTTATTTATAAGTAGGAGAAAGAAATTATAATGATTTGGCAATCTCACATGAAACTGCAGGTTGATTAGTTGGTGGGTATCTTATTTTAAAAATCTTATATAAAGATGGTGTTTGTATATTGACATCAAACCAATGGTAAAATCTATTTTCTATGGAGAGAGGGATCACCATGTATATGACCAGTTATCTCTATGCAGCTCAATTGGACAAGGTCAACGAATTTTGTACTGACAATTTTACATTGTGGGGAATGTAGGAAGAGTAATAGTACTCCTAAATTATGTTTGGTAAAATCAAGTTGATTTTCCAAGATTTATTTATTTTCCCCCTAAGATTTATTTTGATACACATTACAGATACAGATCTTTCAGTCCCTAAACTTGTGTTCTCATTTAGTTGTTCTACAAAGAAATGCTGCACCTTAAAGTTACCTTTAATGGCTCACTCAGCTTTCCTGTTCCTCCCTCTGCCATGTAAAATAAATGACCCTCATTCTTTATTTTCTTGTAGATTCAATTTGTACAAAACAAGTTCAGGATGGGTTAATTAATTATATTATGATTAACTGAGGGTTAGATCTTATAGAAAATAGGGACAAAATACTTTACAAAGAATTAGAAAATAATACAATGCAATTAATAATAACATTATCATGTGAACATTCACCACAACTTTAGAATCCTTTTAATGTCTATTACCTTAATATTGGATCAAATTGCCATTGATTCTATCCTAGTCACTTTAAAAAAATAAGTCTTTGAGTCAGTTTGTTTATGTTTCATTTGTCTCTTTCTCATAAATGGTGACTCAATAAAATTATGGTATGTGAACTTCTGATTGTTTATATTCCAGTTGAACAAGATCCTATTTTAGCATCATTTATTATGATTAGTGAAAGTAATTGTTTCTTACTTTTCGGTTCCATTTATCAGACACTTGTTTCTTTCAGAACATCAAATGAATCCTGCTCACTGGCCAGCTCATAAGATCTTTCCTTCAGTCTCTGGTTTTTGAATTTGGGACTTTTTACAAAGCCTAGGACTTTTCCAGTTATCTTTAAAAATGGGCTCCAGAGAGATTTTAACAAACAAATCAATGGTTTCTGGGTGAAAATATTTTAAAACATGTTTTTATGATGCAGCATGTGGGTGGTGGGGAAGGAGCAATAACTGGGATGCTCTTAAGTGGGAATTAAAAGTGTTTTCTGCTAACTTGTTTGCTAATAATTATTCAGACAGTTTTATGTAGGCTCTTTGGAATTATTGAAGCTTTTCCATTTCAGGCTTTATATAGTTGGATCATAAATAAATATCAGCTACTTTTGCAGATATTTAGAAACTAAACATTATGCAAAGGCCACCTTCTGTTGCGTCAAGGGCTTGAATTGTTTTCATTAAAATATCTGCTATGAAAGCACTGAGATTAGATGGGATCTCCTTTTTTTCCTGCTATCGAATGTCGGAGATTTGTAT
Source organism: Sciurus vulgaris (assembly GCF_902686455.1). Taxonomy (NCBI): domain Eukaryota; kingdom Metazoa; phylum Chordata; class Mammalia; order Rodentia; family Sciuridae; genus Sciurus; species Sciurus vulgaris. The sequence continues at coordinate 122,998,522 of NC_136466.1, forward strand.
TGTTGGCAGGAACTGAGATTTCATTTCCCTTGGCTGCATTCTGAGACTGGCTCCACAAAAGCAACTCTCCCGTTCCAGAAATTTCTGCTCAAGGTAAGTCAGAAAAGGAATTTCAGGAGTGAGGTGTGAATCTGTGGAAAGAGGGTGGAGGAAACCAAATGAGCATCTTCAGAATGAAAGTGTGCATCTTTGACTGCATGCTTGTGTGAGAGACAGGAAAACCTTTCACATAGCCTAAATCTCCCAGTGGTGTGATTATCAAGAAGTGTTTATGGTCAAAATAGGATTGAAGGTTTTTCTGTAGCAAAATGCTCTATGTTATGTGGAACAGGCGTCTGTGTGCCTGCCTTAAATTTATGAACTAATAACATTCTGTTCCAAGAAATGCTGTCAGGTCTCATAACACCACAGTTTTGTTCTGGGTTATTCTGGTAAATGGATGGTTTTTCTTTTAAATAATCACTCTTGGAATTTCCAAATATAAAGGAAAAGTCACATGTAATTTAATTTGTGAGGATGATGCCTTTTCATTAATGCAAACTTTCAGAATTGACTAATAGTTGCATTTTCTCTTAACAAAATATCATTCATTATCTTTGCCTATTTGGAATGACTGTAAATGTCAACAAAATAGATTCAACTAAGTTTTATGAGTGAGCCTACAAACAAATGTTAATAAGCAAGATCATGATGGAAACCAAGCAAAATAATTGAGCTAGAATATACTAAAATAAGTTAAAAATATATGTCCCCAAAGAACTGTGGATAGTAAAATAGATATCTTTGTGGTTACCCACCCAGGTAGTTAGTAACAGTAATTCTGCTGAAACCAAGTCGGCACCAGTGAGAGTGACTTTTTGCCTTAGACTAAGGAAACTGTCCCCTGTGGCTTGGTGTCCTTGTCAGGCCCTGAGTGTGTACTCAACTCACCTCTGCTAATGCACACCGGTCTTAAATAAAACAAAGTGGCAAATATTTAGAGTGAGTTTTATGTGTCTTTGGGATTTTTCCTTCCCCACCATTGGTAAATAGCATATTTCCTCTGCCAATCTGTGACCTTTGAGATAACTTCCCTTGTTAAACATATTCATTTGTGTGGGTGTTTGTTTTCTTTTTTTCTGTTTCAAAAGCTACTCCTCAAAGTACGATATAGGCATGTATGAAAATGTCACAAAGAAACTCATTATTTTGTACAATTCATATGTGTTAATAATTATAATTAAAATTCCAAACATAAGCAAAGAGATACTTCTTTGTTCTGCTTCATAATCGTTGCTTTTGGCATGGAGTAAGTCTTCTAATGAATCTCATGCCTGTAGTTTTGAGAGGAAAGAATCAGAAGCAAAGAAATTAGCAACCACAAAGATAAGCCTTCAAATGGGAACTAAATAGAAATATGCTTTTTCCATTGCAGACGATGTGTAAGTGTTACAGGTTGTAACCCTGTGTAGCTATATCTCAGAATAGAACATAAGTCAATTGAGAAGGTGTTTTGAATCATGTGATGTGGTTTTATTGATTGCTAAACTTGTATGATATTTATAAATTGGACTTTTGAAATGAAACATTGGAAATGGATCAGAATGTGTCAGTTGCCCTGCTCCATAGGAACCAGCAGGCGTTAGAGAGCTGGAGGCCACAGAGGGGTGTCCACGTGCTCCTGTGCTGGGTTACACCAGGGCCACCACCACAGAGCTGACGGCCTGTTGATCTGGGGCAGCGCTTTCCTGCTTGTTTGAATCCTTATCTCTCATAGAGAACTTGGGGAGGCCTTGAGGAGAGTGTGACTGCAGCCCCAAACCTCTTTTTTGTTCACTCATCATTTCCACATCTTACCGCATGTAATTTTCCTGTGTTCTTCTCTCTGATTTCTGGGCCTAAAATTGGTGGGTTGGGGTTGGGGCAGGACTAGGTTAAGAGACTGCTCTGAGGAGACATTCATTCCAGGGGCTGCTAACAGACCAGTGAGAGGGTTATAGGAATCTGGTTCTCCACCAGAATTTTTTTATTAAAACACCACCATGGGTCAGCCTTTGCTCGCTTATTGTCATGTATTTTTTCTATTGTTATTTCTGTAATTATTATGCATACTACTAATAGAGCAAGATATAGCTATCATTGACTATATCAGTGCAACTGAATTATATTTAAATTAACATCCCAACCAATCTATATTCTCTTGTCTAGGTATGATAGTGTGGGTTGGTAGTGGGCTTGTGCTAGGTTAGTATACAATAATATCCTTTTAAAGCCTATTTCTCCCCTTTTAATGAAATACATGCCATTAGATACTCTTCTACAAAATTTTTAAATTTTTAAATTCTAACTAGTTATTCATGACAGTAGAATGCATTTTGATAAATCATACATAAATGGAGTATAATTTCCTATTTTTCTCATTGTACATGTTGTAGGATCACATCAGTTAAAATTTTGTTTTATAGTTAGATATTTTATGCTTAGACAACTTTCATTTACAATTACTTGTATTCCCTGGTGGGTAAATAAATATGGTTTCCTTAAGATACATTTCTAGAAGCAGAGCTTTTATTTTATTTTTTAAAAATTTGTTCTTTTTAGTTATACATGAAAGTAGAAGGTATTTTGACATAATATACACACATGGAGCAAAACTTTCCATTCTCTGGTTGTATGTGATGTGGGATTACACTGGGCGTGTATTCATATATGAACATAGAACATAGAAAGGTTATTTCTGATTTATTCTACTGTCTTTCCTATTTCTGTCCCCCCCTCCCTTCCCTTCATTTCTCTTGGTCTAATCCAGTGAACTTCTATTCTTTCTTCCCCACCCCCTTTACTGTGTGTTACTGTCTGCATATCAGAAAGAACATTGGCCTTTGCTTTTTTGGGATGTTTTTTTTCACTTGCATGATAGTCTCCAGTTCTATCCATTTACTAGCAAATGCCATACTTTCATTCTTCTTTATGGCTGAGTAATATTCCATTGTGCATTTATACCACATTTTCTTTATCCATTATTCTGTTGAATGGCACCTGTTTGGTACTATAGCTTGGTTATTATGAATTGAGCAGCTATAAACATTGATGTGGCTGCATCACTGTAATATGCTGATTATAAGTCCTTTGGGTATAAACTGAGGGGCAGGATAACTGGGTTAAATGGTGGTTCTATTCCAAGTTTTCTGAGGAAACTCCATACTGCTTTTCACAGTGGTTACACCAATTTGCTGTCCCACTAGTAATATATCCTACATCCTTGCCAACATTTATTGTTGCTTATTTTCTTGATAATTGCCATTCTGACTGGAGTGAGATGGAATTTTGTTGTAGTTTTAATTTGTATTTATTTAATTACTAGAGATGTTGAACATTTTTCATATATTTGTTGACTGGTTATAATTCTTCTTCTGTGAAGTGTTTGTTCAGTTACTTTGCCAATTGTTGATTGGGTTATTTGTTTTTTGGTGTTAAGTTTTTTGAGTTCTTTGTATATCCTGGAGATTAATGCTGTATTTGAGGTGCAGGTGGCAAAGATTTTCTCCCATTCTGTAGGTTCTCTCTTTATGTTCTTGATTGTTTCCTTTGCTGTGAAGAAGTTTTTTAGTTTGATATCATTCCATTTATTGATTTTTGATTTTACTTCTTGTGCTTTAGGAGTCTTGTTGAGGAATTTGGTTCCTGAGCTGACACGAGGGAGATTTGGGCCTACTTTTTCTTCTAGTAGGTACAGGGTCTCTGGTCTAATGTCTAGGTCCTCTTTTAAAAAGAAATTATTTTTACTTGTAGGTGGACACAGTGACTTTATTTTATTCATTTATTTTTATGTGGTGCTGAGGATCGAAACCAGTGCCACACTTGTGCTAGGTAAGCGCTCTACCACTGAGCTACACCGGCCCTAATGTCTGTCCTTGGTCCACTTGGAGTTGAGTTTTGTTCAGGGTGAGAGATAGGGATTCAATTTCACTTTTAGAAGCAGAGCTTTTAGTTAAAGAGTATACTTATTTATTAAGTTTTGATGTTTTTTGTGAAATTGTTCTCTAGAAAATTTTTTTGTTTGCCTTCAATTTATTCTGCTACCACTGGTGCATGAGAGGGCATATTTTCTCATATCTTTAGTATTATTTTTTTAAAAGAACTTTGCCAATCTGATATGGGAGAATGGTATCTCACTATGATTTTGTTTGCATTTCTTAAATTACTAGGGAGGTTGGACATTATTTTTTCCCTTTGCAAATTGTCTATTAATGTTCCTTGTTTGTTTTTCTTTTTCTTTTGGAATGCTTATTTTCCATTTACTTTTATTGACATTTTTTGGATAGTATAGATAGTAATCTGTGTGTCTATGGGTTGTGTATAATGTCAATATTTTCTCCAGTTTCTTAGTTACCTTTTGACTTTTCTCCTTTGGTATATTTTGTTCTTGAGAAGTGTTTGTGCATGTAGTTGAGTCTTAGTTGTTTTTTTTTTTTTAATGAGTTGTACTAAGAATATTTAACATGAGAGATACCCTTTTCACAATGATTTTAGTCTAAAATATGGTTTTATTAACTGTGGACACCATGCCGCACAGCAGATTCCCCAGGACTTAAGGAGTCTGTGTAATTGAAACTTGATACCTCCTGAGGAGCAGGTCACCATTTTTCTCCTTCCCTTAGTCCCTGGCGGTGGTTCCGTCTTTCATGTTTCCCTTTTAAGGTTTCTGCTTTTGGTGTTAATTTGGAAGGAACCTCCCTCACTATCCCAAGATGACACATATTTTTCCTACATTTTCTTCCAGTGCTTTTTTCTCATTTCTTTATTTCACATTTAAAACTTAACCCATCTGGAATTTATTTTGGTGTATAAGAGTGCAAGAATTTAACTTCACATTTTTTTTTCTAGATAGTTTTCCACTGGCCCGAACCGTGTTTTGCTGAATAATCTATCCTTTGCTTTACAAATATTACCTTGGAAAAATAATACACAATTCTGTGTTTAGATTTTCAAATTTTTTAATTGATTTCTCTACCTTTATTTTCTTTTGGTCAGCATTATATTGTTCGACATGGTAGTGCAGTGAAGAATTTGATACCTCGGACCGCTCTTATCTTTCTCAAAGATTTCTAGGCAATTTCTTTATCTCCTTACTTGAATGATCGTCACCTTCTCCCACTGGTCCTACTTGCGTCTAATACATTTGCATCAGGGTTTGTTTAGTTATTGTTCTAATGAGTTAGATCATATCACTTCCCTTCTTGTTGAATATACTTCCAGCTATTTCTGAAAACTAAAAGTAGTCACTTTGCCTATAGCAGAATTTTTAAACTTGAGGTCCAAGAAATTTCTGAACTTCAGAATGTCGACACCACACATGGTATTTAGGGCATTTCTTTTTCCTTTTTTTAAAAAAAAGGTGTTCATAGCTCCATAGATCTTGAAAGAGTCATGACCCCTGCACTACAGGAAGGGAGTCAGACTCCTCAGGAGGGCTGGTCAGAGCAGGTCCTCTGTGGGTGGACTCTACCTGTCTGTCCACCTTCTCTCTTCCCACTCTCCCACATCCTTCCTGCTTCTCGCCCAGCCTGAACTGCTTATAGTTTTCTAAACAGTCTTCTGACTCATGCCTCAGTGCCTTCGTGCATGCTATTCATTCTGCCCAAGTGCCCTCCCCACACACTCACCCATCTGGAAAATTGCTACTTGTCCTTCAAGCAATAAAGTATCCTTCTCTTTGAAACCTTGCCTAATTCTCCCAGGCAGAGTTGATCTCCTTGTCCTTTATTTTTAACCACCGTGTTTCCTCTCTATTTTACTATTACCCTTGTACTCTTCTTCCTCACCATGGACTATACCATCTTTGAGAATTAAGAATTGTGTTTTCATAACCACAGGGCCCAATGCCTACACATCACAGGCCCACATGAAGGCTTGATGAACAGATGAATGGATGAGAAAAATGAATGGATGGGAGGACATATCCCTGGTGAAATTTCCTGGCAGGGGATTGTTAGAAGAAACACTGCATAAGAAAAACAGCATGTTGCTTGAGACAGAGGACCAGTTCTTAGTTTAACAGAAATGAGGAAAGAGTGAGTGGAGCCATATGTCAATTTTGAAATGGTATATGTAGAAATTATATTTGATGCTCTGAGGATAGTTAAATGAAAAATCTTTTCACCAAATATGTTTCTAAATTTCAAAGAGTACTTGTTACATAAAGGATCCATTTCACCAGCTGACTGGGGTCCTAACACATGCTAAATCATGAGTTGTCACCAAGAGTTATTGGTAATCAAGAGCATAGAAGGAAGGCATTGGGGAGTAGGTGGCTCAGGTGGGTCTGGTTTGCTCAACGATACGCCACATTTTGGGCTGGATCATTCAAATCAATGTGAGGCCATTGTTTTCATGATGAAAGAGTGAACCTGTATCTGGGGATGTGACAGCCAACTATCCATCCTGTCTACTCAGAGCTCATTCATTGGAAAAAAGTAACATCATTATATTAATTGGTTCCCTGCATTCATGCTACCTAATGTGGCTAGTTCTTATTATCGCTTGCTTTCCTTATATTTTCTTGGATATTCTATCTCACTGCCTTTGGCATTATCCAGACTTTTACCCATGGCAGATGACCCTTGTTTTATTTGAGAATGTTAAGTTCATCTGACATAACTCCCTCAACATCCTTCCTCAGAATAATTAGTATCATCATGCTTTTCTCTGTCTTTGGGGGAAAAAATCCTCATTTAAATGCACTTCCTCTTCTCCTAAAACATTGTTCAAGCAGAATTTTAACCCTCAATTCTCTCTGCTCATTTACTACCTTCTTGGTTTACAAACATGTTTAGAAACAACCTAGCAAACAAAAACTTTTTGACTACCTCAATGTTCTCTTTTCTTTTTACCTCCAATTCTCTTGAATGATCTACCTATACTTACTTCTCTTCATGTACTGAAGTCTGAAATCCTTTATCACCTGATTTCTTCTCTTACTCACCAGATGATTGAAAGTCAGCAGTTGAAAGCTTCAGAACAAGAGAGAAACCTATATGCAGCCCAAAGAGAAATGCCTCAAGCTTCCCTGGAGAATTGCTGGTGCAAATCTAGAGAACCAGGGTCTGATGTCCATAGGTGACAGCAATAGAAAAAGACATCTGCTCAAGAAAGGAGAACCTCCAGTCTCAGCAAATTAGTGAGGTCCTCAGCAACTTAGCAAAACCGTGTCTCAAAACAAAAAATAAAAAGGGCTGGGGATGTGGCACAGTGCTTAAGCACCCTGGGTTCAATCCCTTGTACAAATAAATAAATAAATAAATAACAAAAATAAATAATAGAAGGGAGAACCTGAGCCAGAGAGTTAGCTTCCACTTCTTGCACTTTTGCATAGCATCTGGGCCTCTAGTCTGTTAAATGGTGCTGCCCACATTCAGGGTTTATCTTCTCTCAGTTTGCTGATCCACAGATCAATCTCCTCTAAAACATTTCCACAGACATGCCCGGAAGTGTGTTTACCAATTCTCTAGACGTCCTTCAGTCCAGTCCAGTTGACACCCAGAATTGACCATCACAGGCCATTTCTCAGTCTTCATTTTATTTCTTTTGGCTTCTTTGAAACCATTAAAATGGACCCACCATTTGACCCAGCCAGCTATCCCACTCCTCGGTTTATACCCAAAGGACTTAAAATCAGCAAACTACAGTGATTCAGCCACATTGATATTCATAGCTGCTTAATTCACAATAGCTAGATTGTGGAACCAACCTAGGTGCCCTTCAATAGATGAATGGATAAAGAAACTGTCGTATATATACACAAAGGAATATTACTCAGCTTAAAGAAGAATAAAATTATGGCATTTTCTGGTAAATGGATGGAGTTGGAGAATATCATGCTAAGTGAAATAAACCAATCTGAATAAACCAAAGGCAAAAGAAGAATGGAGGAACTTTGGAAGGTGTAGAGGAAAATGGGGTGGAAGGAGTGGGGAAAGGATAGTAGACTGAGACAGATAGTATTACCGTATGTACATGTATGATTACATGAATGGTGTGAACCTACATTGTGTACTACCATAGAAATGTTGTACCCCATTTGTGTACAGTGAATCAAAATGCAGTCTGTAAAAATAAAAATTAAAAGAAAAGAAAAAATTCCTATTCATTTTTCAGTGATGTTTTCTTACAGTCTATCACACTCAATTCTTATCTTTCTGTTTTACTTTTTGTTTCTTCTATGGCTCCTCTCAGTGATCCGTAGAGGCAGAAAACTTATTAAGTTGCACTGTGTGTGTTGATACCTTGCCTGTACAGGGATGACTTCCCCAGCCACGCCTTTACTCCAGGCCTCTCTGCCCTCAATCAGACCTACTGTTTTCTGGAAAGTTCCACCTGATTAATCTACAAGATTCTCAACATGAATAGGAATTTCGTATAAGTTAAAACAAAATTCTACTTATTTTTCCTCTCAAACTGTTTTTTTTTTTTTTTTTTCCTACTTAAAATTTTTTTTATGTTAGTAGTAACATTTTGCTGGTCACCCAGATTTGAAATTTCAGCATGAGCTGTGGTTGCTAACTCTTCTTTAATATCCAGTGAATTTCAATATTCTCTGATTTTACCTTTCCTTTGTCTGTTACTTAGTTGTCCTTCATGTTCTCACTGCTGTGCTGCTTGATAAACCCTGTATTTCTCACAGAATAACCATCAAAGGCCCAACTGTGCTACATTCTTGTGCAAAGCTCCTCGATAAATGTTGACATCTATTCCATAAAGGTTAATTTCCTTCATGGTAGCCTGTACCCTAAAGCTAGATTGCCAAGATCTGGATTCTGGTCCTACCACTTCTTCCTTTTGGAATTTAGAAAAAGTATTCAACCCCTGTTGCCTCAGTCTCCTCAGTGAAAAATGGGCAAAATCACAAAGCCCCCATCATAGGGTTGTAGTGATAATTAAGTGATTGCCTTGGCATGTAGTAGGCTTTCAATAAGCACTAGTACTGTTAGTTGGCTAATTGTGGGCTTTTGTGTTTTCTCTCAAATCCAATTTCCCACTATTCATCACTTCTAAATACACTGTGCATTTTCCAATTTCTATGTTTTGACTCCTTCTATTTCCTCTGACTGCAATACCTTCTCTACCTGCTACCACTGTCTTTCCAATGTCTATCCATTCATCAAAGGAACCTCAAATAAACTTCTTCCATGAATCAACACCCATCACACCAGTCAGAAATGATTGCTTATTTTTCTGAAATTTCATATATTTTCACCACTTCTGTTCACTTAATTCATGTTGGCTTCTGTTATATTCACATGTAAATAAGTCTTAAGTTGTCCAAGATTCTCAGTTCTTTGAGGACAGGGTTTGTGTTCTATTTTTTATATCTGATGATAACAATGAAAGTACTTCAAATATAAATTTAATAGATATTTTTGAATGACTGCATAGGAAGAGATGTGGGTTTGGTTGAGAGATCATCCTTATCAACTTATCAAACTAGTGAGAAATAACAAATGTATTGTTTTGAATGCATAAGTATAGAATTAGTACCTCTCATTCACTCTCTATCAATACTTGACAGTCATTGGCTCCTAATTAGGTTTTGGCTCTTTCTTTGCAAAGACTCTGAGGTAGGAAAAAACTGGCATATTGAGAAACTCACACTGAGATCAGTGTGGCTCTAGTGAAAGGGGGAGGACAAAGTGCTATGGCCTGAAGTCGGGGAGAGACAGAGTGGATCATGCTAGAGCTTACAGGCCAAGTTCTGGAATTTGGGCTTTTTTTTTTTTTTTTTTTTTTTTTTCCCTAAGAACTGTGGAAAGTCTTTGAAGCGTTTTAAGCCAGGGAGTGGAAAGAGAATACTTGCATTTAAAACAGCACCTGGGATAAATGGAGAGGAGAGAGTGGGAGTGTGAGTGAGAGCAGAGAAACGAGGGGGATCTTGCAGGTGAGAGACTGCACCTGCACTCAGGTGACAGCAGTGGAGATGGAGGGGTAAGGTTTATTTTGAAAGTACAGTGGGCAGGATTTGCTGACAAGCCATCATAGAGGAAAGAAAGGCAGCAATCTGATAGATTTGTTCCTGACTTGGACACTTGGGTGGATAGTGTGGTCATCATCTTTCTTATTTAGCTTGTGGACTCCAGAAGGTTTCCTCTGGTAGATAACTTTCGGTAGTCCTTAGACTTAACTTTTTCTCACTTACTGCAAAAATTTAGGATAAGATGAATGGTTCTTATAGGACCTCCTGATACTGAGGAGTCCTGAGTCATTGGGGGTGTTTGTCACACAGTGATCTTCTCTGAGGTGCAGGAAGGAAGACTTCAGGGAGAAGATGGGTCTGGAGATAGATGTTGAATATTGGGGGTGGAGTAAAGTTCATTTTCATCACCCAGAGTCCATTTATGTTGATTTATTGGAATGCCTATAATCCCAGGAAAAACTGGTTTAAAGCAGTTATAAGAGCTTTGATATTAGAGTGAATATGAGTTAATAATTAAGCTATAGTATATTCTTGAGTTAAAATTATTTGGTGGTTATCAACTGTGAATTTCTGGAGAGGTGAAATACATCGGTCCTTCTTATTTGTAAAGGCTGCATGGTGTTCTGGTGTGTATATGTTTTATTGATTTATTGATTGTGCTGGGGAATCAAACCCATGGCCTCATGCATGCTAGGCAAGCACTCTACGACTGAGCTACATCCCGGCCCTGTAGTTTCATTTATATAGTCCCCTCCTAGAGGCTAAATGTCAACCAAATGGTAGACATTTGGTTGTTTTAATCTTGTCCTATTTTCAACAATGCTTATACAATGTGAGATGAGGTCTTAACAGTAAAATTATTAGATAGAAACAGTTACCAAAATTTTTACCAATCTCTGTTTAGAGCACAGTGCCTGGAAATGATTGCTTTTCCACCACCCCACCAATACAGGGTGTTAATCTGATAAGAAAACATGCTACCAGAGGGGTGGGAGGGGTGGGGGGGAGGGAATAAAATAACAGAATGAATCAACATTACCCTATGTAAATGTATGATTACACAAATGGTATGCCTTTACTCCACGTACAGAGAATCAACATGTATCCCATTTGTTCACAATAAAAATATATTAAAAAAAGAAAAAAAAATGCTACCATATTATAATTTAATTCACATTTCTTTTTTCATGAGTACAGTCAAACACCTTCCTTATATTACATTTGTTTCCCTTTCACACTGTTAACTATTTTTGAACCTCTAAAATTATGAGTAAGATATTAGTGTCAGAAGGAAAATTTGCTAATTTTTCCTGACATCGTTCTGGTCAAGATCTGGTCAAGGTTTAAGATCTCAGTTTTTAGTCCTATGAGGACTGACTTGGGTTACATGTATAATGGTTTCTATTCCTTCAATGCACACATTTATTGAAGTATACTACATGCAAGGTTCTGTCCTTAGGACTGAGGATAACGTCAATGAACAAAATAAACACAAATCCTACCCTTACTAAACTTACTAAAAGGAGAGAACATACTATAAATAAATTAGCTTAAAATACAAATACCAGCGGTGATAATACCATATAGAAAAATAAAGAAGAGAAAAAGTTTATTTGGGTGGTAAGGGTGGCAGAGGTTATTTTATGTAACATTGACAGGAAAGACATTTCCATGTACTTCTTCCTACTCCTTGTCTATGTGCCTTAATTTCACTCACACTTCCTTGTTTAATTCTTACTATTTCTTTCAATTGTGAATTATGCAGAACATGAATGGTTAAAGCCTTGATTAACAGTATTCCCACATGGTTGAACTATAATGATTTCTCACCAATATGAATTCTCCGATATGTCAGCATGAGATATTTAAAGGTTTTTAAAGATAAGCCATAACACAACAAAAAATGAAAACTGCAGATCAATAACCCTGATGAACATTGATATAAAAATTCTCAACAAAATACTAGCAAACTGAATCCAGAGTCATGTGAAAAAAATCTCTCATGATGATTAAGTTGGATTTTTTCAGGAATGCAAGGATGGTTTAACATGCAAATCAATGAATCTAAATGTATCACATTAACTGAGTGAAGAGTAAAAATCATATGATCATTCCAATAGATGCACAAAAAATATCTGATAAAATTTAATGTCCTTTCTTGATAAAAGTCTTGAACAGTTTAGGCATAGAATGATCATACCTCAACTTAAGAAAGAATATTGTCAAACAGTCAATACCATACTGAATGGGCAAAAGCTGAAAATCTTTCCTCTAATATCAGGAACAAGACAACATTGTTCATCCTCACCATTGTTAAATATAGTACTGGAAGTTTTAGCTGGAGCAGCTGGGCAAGAGAAAGAAATAAAAGGCAGGCATGTAGAAAGAGGAAGCCAAATTATCCTTGTTTGCTGATGATATGATTATAAACATAGAGAAGCCTAAAGAACCACCAAAAGACTATTAGAACCATAAATTTAGTAAAGTTTCAGGCTACACAATCAATATTTGAATATTGGTAGCATTTTATACACTGATAATAATAGCTATATTTTTTAAAAAATGCCTAGTAATCAATTTAATCTAGGAAGTGAAAGAACTCTGCAATTAAAATTATAAAACCCTGACAAAAGAAGTTGAAGAAGACACAAAAGAGTAGGAAGAACTTATACGTTCATGGAATGGAAGAATTATTATTGTTTAAATGTCCATGCTACCCAGAGCAACTTACAGATACAGTGCAATCCCCATCAAAATATCAGTGACATTTTCCAGAGAACTAGAAAAATAATTCTAAAATTCATATGGAGGCACTAAAGAGCTAGAAAAACCAAAGCAGTCATGAACAAAAAGAACAAAGCTGAAAGCATCACAATACTTGATTTTAAGATACACTCCAGAGCTATAGTAACCAAAACAGCATGGTTTTGGTATAAAAACAGTCACCTAACCAACTGAATGAACTAGAGATCTGTTTTGGTCAGTTTTTTCACTGTTGTAACTTAAAGACCTGACAAGAACAACTGTAGAAGAGGAAAAGTTTATTTAGGGGCTCACAGTTTCATAGGTATCAGTCCATAGACAGTTGATTCCTTGAGGCTTGAGGTAAGGCAGAGGAAAGCAGCTCACATGATAATCAGAAAGGAGGGAGAGCCTCCACTCACCAGATACAAAATATATGCCCTAAAGGATGACCCCAGGAACCCATATCCTCAAGCCATACCCTACCTACCTATAGTTACCACCCAGTTAATTCTGTCGGGGTATTAATTCACTGATTGAGTTAAGACTCTCATGACCCAATCATTTCACCCCTAAACCTTCTTACATTGTCTCACACACGAGCTTTTGTGGGATATCTCACATCCCACAAAATGTCACCATAACATTCCACCCCTTGCTCCCAAAAACTCATGATCATCTCACAGTGCAAAATACATTTTGTCCATTTCCCAGAGTCTCCAAAGTCTCGACAGTTCCAAGATTACCAGAAAGTTCAAGTCCAAGGACTTCTCAGAAACTCAGGGAAAGCTCGAATTGTGAGCTTTAAAAATCAAAAGCAATTCACAAGCATCTAATATATAGGTGCAGAGTAAACATTTCATTTACAAATATAGGGGCATAGAAAGAAGGGATAGGACCAAAACACGACTGAAGTTCAGCTGGGCAAATAAGTCCTATAGTTCCAAGTCTGGCATCTGGGGCACATGGCTTGGTGATGTTCAGTCCAAAGGACTTGTGTAGCTCTGCCACTATGGCCTTTTCAGTTGCAGCCCAAGTGACTTTTCTGTTGGATTGTCTCAGCTCAATTCCTGCTGCCTTCCTTAGCAGATATTCCACATACTGGCACTTCTTAATCTTGGGGATCTCTACTGCAACTTTGACTTCCTGGACATATCACCCTCTCAAGGTTACCCACACTTTGCCTGTCCTCCCAGGCTTTCCTTTGAAATCTTGGTAGAAACCTTCATGACCCCCTAACTCCAACATCCTACATTCCAGCAGAACCAGTACCATGTGGTTGATGCCAAGGATGCCACCATCCTAGCAGTAGTCAAACCTCCAGGGAACCTGGGTGCAGCATCCTCTGAGTGGATTACTGAGCATGTTGAAAAACTTCCTAGGCTTCCTTGTGCAGGAAGTGTACCCCACTGGTTTCTTCTCAAGAGAATTTTCCCTTTTACTTCCTTAAGACTGAGATGGATATGATATTTCCAATTCCTGAGATGCCCTCAAGCCTTCTTTCTCATTGTCTCTGCTCAAAGTCTTTAGCATTTCTTTAGTGGTGGTAATATCTTTTTTTATTTTTATTTTTATTGTAAACAAATGGGATACATGTTGTTTCTCTGTTTGTACATAGAGTAAAGGCATACCATTTGTGTAATCATAAATTTACATAGGGTAATGTTGTTTGATTCATTCTTTTATTTTTTCGCTTCCCCCCACCCCTCCCACCCCTCTTTTCCCTCTATACAGTCCTTCCTTCCTCCATTCTTGCCTCCCTCCCTAACCCTAATGCTAACCCTAACACTAAGCCCTCCCACCCCCCATTATGTGTCATCATCCACTTACCAGCAAGATCATTTTTTCATTTGGTTTTTTGAGATTGGCTTATCTCATTTAGCATGATATTCTCCAATTTCATCCATTTGCCTGCAAATGCCATAATTTATCATTCTTCATGGCGGAGTAATATTCCATTGTATATATATAGACCACAGTTTCTTTATCCATTCATCAATTGAAGGACATCTAGGTTGGTTCCACAATCTGGCTATGGTGAATTGAGCAGCTATGAACATTGATGTGGCTGTATCTCTGTAGTATGCTGATTTTAAGTCCTTTGGGTATAGGCCAAGGAGTGGGATAGCTGGGTCAAATGGTGGTTCCATTCCAAGTTTTCTAAGGAATCTCCACACTGCTTTCCAGAGTGGCTGCACTAATTTGCAGCCCCACCAGCAATGTATGAGTGTACCTTTCTCCCCACATCCTCGCCAACACCTGTTGTTGCTTGTATTCTTGATAATCGCCATTCTAATTGGGGTGAGATGGAATCTTAGGGTGGTTTTGATTTGCATTTCTCTTATTACTAGAGATGTTGAGATGTTGAACATTTTTCCATATGTTTGTTGATTGCTTATAGATCTTCTTCTGTGAAGTGTCTGTTCATTTCCTTAGCCCATTTGTCCATTGGGTTATTTGAATTCTTGGTGTAGAGTTTTTTGAGTTCTTTATAGATTCTGGAGATTAGTGCTCTAGCTGAAGTATGTTTGGCAAAGATATTCTCCCACTCTTTAGGCTCTTTCTTCGCATTGCTGATAGTTTCCTTTGCTGAGAGAAAGCTTTTTAGTTTGAATCTATCACAGTTGTTGATTCTTGCTTTTTTTTCTTGTGCTATGGGAGTCCTGTTGAGGAAGTCTGGTCCTAAGCCGACATGTTGAAGATGTGGACCTACTTTTTCTTCTATAATCTGCAGGGTCTCTGTTCTGATTCTGAGGTCCTTAATCCATTTTGAGTTTAGTTTCATGCATGGTGAGAGATATGGGTTTAGTTTCATTCTGTTGCATATGATTTCCAATTCTCCCAACACCATTTGTTGAAGAGGCTATCTTTTCTCCATTGCATATTTTTGGCCCCTTTGTCTAGTATGAGAAAATTGTATTTATTTGGGTTTGTGTCCATGTCCTCTATTCTGTACCATTGATCTACCTTTCTATTTTGGTACCAATACCATGCCGTTTTTGTTACTATTGCTTTGTAGTAGAGTTGAAGATCTGGTATTGCAATATCCCCTGCTTCACTCTTTCTGCTAAGGATTGATTTAGCTATTCTGGGTTTCTTATTCTTCCAGATGAATTTCATAATTGCTTCCTCTATTTCTGTAAGGTACATCATTGGAATTTTAATTGGAATTGCATTGAATCTGTATAGCACTTTTGATAGTATGGCCATTTTGACAATATTAATTCTGCCTATTCAAGAACATGGGAGATCTTTCCATCTTCTAAGGTTTTCTTCAATTTCTTTCTTTAGTGTTCTGTAGTTCTCATTGTAGAGGTCTTTCACTTCTTTTGTGAGATTGATTCCCAAGTATTTTATTTTTTTCGATGCTATTGTGAATGGGGTAGTTTTCCTAATTTCTCTTTCTGAAGATTCATCACTTATGTATAAAAATGCATTAGATTTATGTGCATTGATCTTATATCCCGCTACTTTACTGAATTCACTTATGAGTTCTAAAAGTTTTCTGGTGGAATTTCCTGGTTCCTCTAAGTATATAATCATATCATCAGCAAATAGGGATAGTTTGAGTTCTTTTCCTATTCATATCCCTTTAATTTCTTTGGTCTGTCTAATTGCTCTGGCTAGAGTTTTAAGGATGATATTGAATAGAAGTGGTGAAAGGGGACATCCCTGCCTTGTTCCAGTTTTTAGGGGGAATGCTTTCAGTTTTTCATCATTTAGAATGATATTAGCCATGAGCTTAGCACAGATGGCCTTTACAATGTTAAGGAATGTTCCCACTATCCCTATTTTTTCTAGTGTTTTGAGCATGAAGGGGTACTGTATTTTATCAAATGCTTTTTCTGCCACTATTGAAATATTCATGTGATTCTTGACTTTAAGTCTATTGATATGGTGAATTACATTTATTGATTTCCTGATGTTGAACCCACCTTGCATCCCTGGGATGAAACCCACTTGATCATGGTGCACTATCTTTTTAATATATTTTTGTATGTGATTTGCTAAGATTTTGTTGAGAATTTTTGCGTTGATGTTCATTAAGGATATTGGTCTAAAATTTTCTTTCCTCCATGTGTCTCTGTCTGGTTAGGTATCAGGGTAATATTGGCTTCATAGAATGAGTTTGGGAGAGTTCCCTCCTCTTCTATTTTATGGGATACTTTGAGAAGTAATGGAATGAGCTCTTCTTTAAAGGTTTTGTAGAACTCGGCTGAGAACCCATCTGGTCCCGAACTTTTCTTTGTTGGTAGGCTTTTGATGACTTCTTCTATTTCCTTACTTGCAATTGGTCTGTTTAAATTGTGTATGTCCTCCTTGTTCAGTTTAGGCAATTCATATGTCTCTAGAAACCTGTTGATGTCTTCGAAATTTTCTATTTTGTTGGAGTATAGATTTTCAAAATAGCTTCTAATTATGTTTTGTATTTCACTCGTGTCTGTTATGATATTTCCTTGTTCATTCTGAATTTTATTGATTTGGGTTTTCTCTTATCTTCTCTTTGTTAGTGTGGCTAAAGGTTCATCAATTTTGTTTATTTTTTCGAAGAACCAACTATTTATTTTGTCAATTTTTTGTATTGTTTCTTTTGTTTCAATTTCGTTGATTTCAGCTCTGATTTTAACTATTTCCTGTCTTCTACTACTTTTGGTGTTGGTCTGTTCTTTTTCTAGGGCTTTGAGCTGTAGTGTTAGGTCGTTTATTTGTTGAGTTTTACTTCTTTTATTGAATGAGCTCCATGAAATAAATTTTCCTCTAAGTACTGCTTTCATAGTGTCCCAGAGATTTTGTTATGATGTTTCTTTGTTCTCATTTACCTCTAAGAATTTTTTAATTTCCTTCCTAATATCTTCTGTTATCCATTCATTATATAATAGCATATTGTTTAATCTCCAGGTGTTGGAGTAGTTTGTTTTTTACTCTTTCATTTATTTCTAACTTCAATCCATTATGATCTGATAGAATACAAGGTAGTGTCTCTATCTTCTTGTATTTGCTAACATTAGCTTTGTGGCATAATATATGGTCTACTTTAGAGAAGGATCCATGTGCTGCTGAGAAGAAAGTGTATTCACTCTTGGTTGGATGGTATATTCTATAAATGTCTGTTAATTCTAAATTATTGATTGTGTTATTGAGATCTATGGTTTCTTTATTGAATTTTTGTTTGGAAGATCTGTCCAGTGGTGAGAGAGGCATGTTAAAATCATCTAGTATTATTTTGTTATGGTCTATATGGTGTCTGAAATTGAGAAGGATTTGTTTGACATGCATGGATGAGCCACTGTTTGGGGCATAGATGTTTATGTTTGTTATGTCTTGCTGATTTATGCTTCCCTTAAGCAGTATGAAATGTCCTTCTTTATCCCTTCTGACTAACTTTGGCTTGAAGTCCACACTATCTGAAATGAGGATGGATACTCCAGATTTTTTGCTGAGTCCGTGTGTGTGGTATGTTTTTCCCCATCCTTTCACCTTTAGCTTATGGGTATCTCTTTCTATGAGGTGAGTCTCTTGCAGGCAACATATTGTTGGATCTTTCTTTTTAATCCAATCTGCCAGTCTATGTCTTTTGATTGATGAGTTCAGGCCATTAACATTCAGGGTTATTATTGAGATATGATTTGTATTCCTGGTCATTTGGTTCATTTATTTTATTTTATTTATTTATTTTTTTTGACATGACTTGGTTCCTCCTTTATATGACAATTCCTTTAGGATAATTCCTCCCTTTGCTGATTTGCTTCTTTGTTTTTCATCTCTTCCTCATGGAATATTTTGCTGAGAATGTTCTGTAATGCTGGCTTTCTTTTTGTAAATTCTTTTAGCTTTTGTTTATCATGGAAGGATTTTATTTCATCATCAAATTTGAAGGTAAGTTTTGCTGGGTATAAGATTCTTGGTTGGCATCCATTTTCTTTCAGGTCTTGAAAAATGTTGTTCCAGGCTCTTCTAGCTTTTAGGGTCTGGATTGAAAAATCTGCTGATATACGTATTGGTTTTAGTGGTGGTTATATCTTTAACAACTGCAACTTTCTTAGCCACAGTTTTACTCCCACATTTCAAGTCCCAGGTTTTGCAAATATTTCTGCTTTGCTTTTTGCTCCTGATTATCACAATAAATTTGGCTAAAAGCCACACCATTGCCTGAATGCTACGCTGTCTAGGAATTCCATCCACCAGATTAAGAAGTCCATTGCTTTTAACATTAGTGAAAATCTCAGGACACAGGCAAAATGCAGACAACTTCTTATCCAGAACATAACACAAATGACCTCTACTCCAAATTCCAATAGAACCTTCTTGAGCCCTGTTTTCACAGTCTACAGTCTTCTGAGCTCCCACTAGGATCAGTCATTAACCTCCACTTTACAGTCTAAAGCATTTCCAGCTTGCACTGCTAAACATCTCAAAATTCTTCCCACCAATTCCAAAAAGCTCCAAAAGATTTTGAACCACCTGGTCAGGTTAGTCACAACAGTGACCCCACTCTGGTACTGATTTCTGTTTTAGTCATTTTGTTGTTGTTGTTGTTGTTGTGACTAAAAGACCCGACCAGAACAATTGTAGTGGAAAAGTTTATTTAGGGGCTCATGGTTTCATATGTCTCAGTCCATAGGAGTTTGGCTTCATTCCTCAGGGCTCACAGTGAGGTGGTACATCATGATGGAAGAGTATGGTGGAGGGAAGTGCCTCACATAATGATCAGAAAGGAGAGAGAGCATCACTCACCAGATACAAAATATATACCCCTAAGACCCGCCTCCTCAAGTCACACCATACCTGCCTACAGTTACCATTCAGTTAATCCCATTGGGATTAATTAACTGGGTTGAGATGCTAATAACCCAGTCATTTCACCTCTAAACCTTCTGGGATTGTTTCACACATGAGCTTTTCGGGGACACCTCCCCTTCAAACCATAGCAAGATCCTAGAAACAAATCCACATATTTATAACCATTTGATTCTCTACAAAGGTGCCAAAAGCATACACTGGAGAAAAGACAACCTCTTCAAAAAATGGTTCTGGGAGAACCAAATATCCATATTGCAGAATGAAACAATCTCTGTCTTTCACCCTATACAAAAAAAATCAACTCATAATGGATGGAAGATCTAAGGGAAAGACGTGGCACTATAAAACTAATGGAAGAGAGAAGTGAGAAAAACATGAAGACATTGGCATAGACTATGATTTTCTAGTTAGAACCTCAATAGCACAGGAAACAAAAGCAAAAATGCAAAAATGGGATCACAGCAAACTAAGAAGATTCTACACAGTAAAACAATCAACAGAGTAAAGAGCCAACCAACAGAATAGGAGAAAATATTTCCCAGCTTTTCACCTTACAAAGAATTAATGAACTGGCAAAACTTAACAACAACCCACCCCCAATCCAATTATAAAATGGTCCATAGATCTAAATGGAAACTTCTCAAAAGAAGAAATGCAGATGGCCAGCAAAGATATTTTAAAAATGCTCAGTATGATTAACCATTAGAGAATGAAAATTAAAGCTATGGTGAGACTTCATCTTAACCCAGTTAGCATGGCCATAGTTAAAAACAAAAACAAAAACAGCCCCCCCCAAATAACAAATGCTGGAGAAAATGTGGAGAAAAATTAATCCTCTACGCTGTTAGTAGGAATGCAAATTATTCCAGCCAATATGGAGAACTATGTGCAGGTTCCTTAAAACACTAAAAATATATCTACCATATGGTCCAACTCTCTTGCTTCTGGGTGTATATCCAAAAGAAATGAAATGAAGGTATCAAGAGATACCTGCATGTCTATGTTTATTGTAGTACTATTCATAATAGCTAAGATATGGCATCAACTTGGGTGTCCATCATGAGATAAATGGATAAAGAAAATGGAATATTTATTGTTCAGCCACAAAGAAGGATGAAATCCTGCCATTGTCACCAAAATAGATGGAACTGGATGCTATTATATTAAGTGAAGTAAACCAGACACAGACAAATACTGCATGGACTCTTTAATACATTGAAGTTCATAAAAATAGAATATAGAATAGTGATTACTAGTGTTTGGGAATGAGTGGTGGAAGGTGGATAAAGGGAGATTGGATTTGATCAGTGCATACTGTATGCATGTGTGAAAATATCACACTGAACTCTATTAAAATGTAGAACTAATATCTGTTAATTAAAAATAAATTAAAATATTACCAAATAAAGGTCTTTTAAAAAGGGGTCAGGGAGTACCAGGTCTGATGTAGAGAGAATATGGGATATTCCAGCCCTCACTGGTGACTGCTTCACTTCATACTCAAGATAGTGCTAGCTGTCTCACAAATGCCTGTTGTCAGACACAAAAGAGGTGCTGGTTCATGGCTTTTTTCCTCAAGATAAAGACAGTCTTCTCTTGGAAAACTTGTCCTCATATAGGAAATAGGAATGAAAATTTATCATTGCTTCTATGGCTCCTGAACATAAAATATCTATAATAGGGTTGGCCTGAAGATCAAAGCTTTTATTAATTTGTTTTTCCAGATGCTGATGAGGGGAAAGAAATGCTCTGAGATTTTTATATGGAAGCAGTGGTAACTGAATTTCCATGATGAACTGTTAAGATCTGGAGAAGGTCTAGATTTTCATATTCTCTTTGAATTTATGTCTAAGGAAAGAGTATGAATATAAATGTAAGGAAAAGCCCAAGTATATTAAGAATATCTGAGGTTAGCAATGCAAATCACAATGAAGAAGGCTCCCACTGGGTTATGGGACAGGAGTTGGAGAGAGATTGTGGTTCTAATTTTAGGACAGTGGACCTACCATCTGCTTTTAGTGAAATCACAAGCTGGCAACTTAGCTTTCCTTGTGGTCTAAAGACAAATGTGAAATAGTAATAACCTTTATTTATTACATACTCAGTGTAAAGAACCATGATAAATACTTTAAAATTACCTCACTCCTTCTCATAGTAAGCCTGAGAGGTAGGTACAGGTAAGTAGTTTCATTGTCCCTTATAGATGCAGAAAATTCAGGGTGGAGATGGGTCTACCAGTATTGGAATTGGGATTTGGACCTTCTGTGCCTAGCACGGAAGGTGTTTTCTGTGCATTTTTCTGAACACTCCCAAAGGGCCAAGCAACACTTTAAGATAGGTTCTCATATGTTCAACTGTTACAACTAGGTAAATAGACATCCTGCTAAAGATGAAGAAATGAGGTTTTGGGAGGTAAAGCAACAGGGTTGAGGTCACACACCTTGGGTATGGTCAAGTCAGAATATGCATGAACTTGCTTCCGGTGCTAAGCCCATGATTTTTTTTTTAACCCATATCACAGCCTATTCTCTATCTGTGCAAATATCATGATATTATTCTGCTAGTTGCCTGCTTCTTTGAGGGAAAGTGATAATTAGCAGATATTCCTAGGGAAAAAAGTTGTCAAATATCTGCACTTTTAAAAAACTGGGCTGGATTTTCCCATCATTTAGCCCATTACTTCATTGAACCTAATCTGGTACTTCTAAAACAGCCTGAGCTCTGTGGGTAGTGCTCAATAAGCTTAGTGAACTAAAGGCATTCTTGTGGCCCAGTAAGATTCCTACTGCTTCCAAACATGTATGAATAATGGTTGCCCCCTGCAAGTAGGCAGTGTGGGCAATCAGAGTTGAATCCTGAAGGGTTGGAAGGGCATGGGTGCATTCTGATTTCCTTTCTTACTTGAGCTAGATTAAATGAATTCTTGATCTTGATCTTAATCTACTTTGAAGTCTACTTGAAACACATCATGAGTTATTTTTGCTGATCATTATTCATTTTTAGATACAAATAGCACTCTAGTATTCAAAGCGTAGGACTGTGTAGGAGAAAGTTTGTTAATTTCTTGAAGACATTCAAGTGAGAACTTAGGGAAGTAAATGAAGGCAGGTGGATTTCTGAAATCTTTATGAGGATTAATATTGGAAACTTGTAGCACAATCTGAGTTTTGACTTTGCCTCTAGGCTATTGATGATTCCATGTGGTACAGCCATAGTTCTTGTTCCTAGTAAATTGCTATTAATTGGAATCAATGGATGTCTGTTAGGATTTTTTTTTTCCTTTGCAATGCCAGGAATTGAACCCAGGGCTTTGTGCATGCTAGGCAAGTGCTCTATCACTGAGCTACATCCACAGCTTGACTGTTGTGTGTTTTTAAGAAGCTTTTTTACAGTAGTATTCTTTTGGAAGAGTTTTAGAAGATCTAGAAAACTTTAGTTCGCAAATTATTGATATTCCGTGGTCTGAGAGATTCAGATGGATTTGCCTTAAACAGACAGACAGACAGACAGACAGACACACACACACACACACACACACACGAACTACCTGACAAGCTACCTTGGCAGGCCTCTTCAGTTTCATTATCTTATTTGAATTATCATTTATGCAACAGTGATTTCTGCTCTGTTCCATTTCCCTCCCAGCCTTGGTAGGCTTCTGAGCTAGATTATCCTGAACACTACAAATTTACCCTGGAGGCTCTGTAAAATTAAAGACCTATTCTTTCATTCTCTTTTATAAATTGTAGGTTAAGGAGGTATGCTATGAAATGTACTCACCTTCCTAATTTATTCAAATTGCAATAAAATGAAGAGGAAGGAAGTATCCACAAATTTAAAATAGTGTGTTGGAATTCAGTTTCTAAAAGGAGATCTTGAAAGCAACATACTCAATAGACTTTTAAGCAGAGATTCAGGAGACATTCATTTACCTGGTTAAAAGCTTAACTAAATATGAATTGTCATAAAACTTCCAAATAAAAACCTAAACTCAGACTTAGAAGTAAGAAAAACAAATGAAAATCTGTGAACTTTCTAAGATGTCTTAAAGAATCTCTTGAAATTTAAATATTGTAGTTATATCTCCCAAGTAGGTATTTTAGGAAAATGGAAGAGTTAAATAATCTACATTTACGTTCTAACAGTTGTTTGATTTAAAATACTTCTTGCGTCAATGAAATTCAGGACAGAGGTTTAGTGATCAGAATTAAACAACACATAACACATTGTTCCAATAATCCTCATCATTCAAAAGGAACCATCTGTACTGGCTACTCCTAGTTTTTCAAGTTTGAGTTTTTATTCCACAGATGATGAAGCTACTTCTGCATCTCTTAGAAAACAATTTTGTTGTAGAAGTTTATAATCTAATAGCAAATACACCTCACAATTCTGCTTGTGGTTTCTTAGCCTGTGTCCCTCCCTTTAATTTCATGCCAAAAGTCTGCTCTAGACAAAGTATACTCTGTTCATATTTGTAAGCCATTTTTCTCCAAGTGTTTAATCTTCAATTACTTTTTTCCATTTCTGTATCTTTGTCACTATTTTCTTTGCTGTGTACCAGGACTCTTTTTTTAAAATTTATTTTAATTAAAAATCATAAATTTACATAGGGCAATATTATTTGATTCATTCTGTTATTTTTTCCCTTCCCCCCACCCCTCCCACCCCTCTTTTCCCTCTATACCGTCCTTCCTTCCTCCATTCTTACCACCCTCCTTATCCCTAACCCTAAACCTAACCCTAACCCTAACCCTAACCCTAATGCTAACCCCTCATACCCCCCCTTATATGTCCTCATCCACTTATGAGCGAGATCATTCGTCCTTTAGTTTTTTGAGATTGGCTTATCTCACTTAGCATGATATCCTCCAATTTCATCCATTTGCCTGCAAATGCCATAATTTTATCATTCTTCATGGTGGAGTAATATTCCATTGTATATATATATACCACAGTTTCTTTATCCATTCATCAACTGAAGGGCATCTAGGTTGGTTCCACAATCTGGCTATGGTGAATTGAGCAGCTATGAACATTGATGTGGCTGTATCTCTGTAGTATGCTGATTTTAAGTCCTTTGGGTATAGGCCAAGGAGTGGGATAGCTGGGTCAAATGGTGGTTCCATTCCAAGCTTTCTGAGGAATCTCCATACTGCTTTCCAGAGTGGCTGCACTAATTTGCAACCCCACCAGCAATGGATGAGTGTACCTTTTTCCCCACATCCTCACCAACACCTGTTGTTGCTTGTGTTCTTGATAATCACCATTCTAATTGGGGTGAGATGAAATCTTAGGGTAGTTTTGATTTGCATTTCTCTTATTACTTGAGATGTTGAACATTTTTTCATATATCTGTTGATTGCTTGTAGATCTTCTTCTGTGAAGTGTCTGTTCATTTCCTTAGCCCATTTGTTGATTGGATTATTTGTATTCTTGCTGTAGAGTTTTTTGAGTTCTTTACAGATTCTGGAAATTAGCACTTTATCTGAAGTATGAGTGGCAAAGATATTCTCCCACTCTGTAGGCTCTCTCTTCACATTACTGATAGTTTCCTTTGCTGAGAGAAAGCTTTTTAGTTTGAATCTATCCCAGTGGTTGATTCTAACTTTTATTTCTTGTGCTATGGGAGTCCTGTTAAGGAAGTCTGATCCTAAGCCAACAGTGAAGGTTTGGACCTACTTTTTCTTCTATAATCTGCAGGGTCTCTGGTCTGATTTTAAGGTCCTTGATCCATTTTGAGTTGAGTTTTGTGCAGGGTGAGAGATAGGGATTTAGTTTCATTCTGTTGCATATGGATTTCCAGTTTCCCCAGCACCATTTGTTGAAGAGGCTATCTTTTCTCCATTGCATATTTTTGGCCCCTTTGTCTAGTATGAGAAAATTGTATTTATTTGGGTTTGTGTCCATGTCCTCTATTCTGTACCATTGATCTACCTGTCTATTTTGGTACCAATACCATGCCGTTTTTGTTACTATTGCTTTGTAATAGAGTTGAGGATCTGGTATTACAATACCCCCTGCTTCGCTTTTTCTACTGAGGATGGCTTTAGCTATTCTGGGTTTCTTATTCTTCCAGATGAATTTCATAATTGCTTCCTCTATTTCTGTAAGGTACATCATTGGGATTTTAATTGGAATTGCGTTGAATCTGTATAGCACTTTTGGTAGTATGGCCATTTTGACAATATTAATTCTTCCTATCCAAGAACATGGGAGATCTTTCCATCTTCTAAGATTTTCTTTAATTTCTTTCTTTAGTGTTCTGTAGTTCTCATTGTAGAGGTCTTTCACCTCTTTTGTGAGATTGATTCCCAAGTATTTTATTTTTTTCGATGTTTATTTGACCTGCAGACCTAGCTTTGATAGCTAGGGATAACCTTTCCCTCCTTACCTTGATCCTTCTTCAAAGTATTTAGGATCATGGCCAGTGCACTGAGACCGGGAGGCAGGAATGAGAGCTGGTTGGAATCAGGGAGCTCTAGGAATAGATTCAGATTCTACCATTAACAGTCATTCGGATCCTTATGAGCTTTGTTTTGCATCTAAAAGAGAAAAGTATAGTACTAGTGTTATGGTATTGTCATGAAGATTAAATGAGTTGTGTACGTAGTCTAGCAAGTGCCTAGGACACATATACTGATAATAATTTTTTAATTTAGTTGTTAAAAGCTTCCTTAAATGCATACCTTGATACATCTTTTCCTTTCCCTAGACATTTTCTGCTTGCAAAGTATCTGAATTGCAGATGCATTTTTAAAAGTAAAAATCAGTTGCTCCCTGCCCTAACTGAAAATCACTTTGGTTTAGATTACCCTTCTATATCCATTTAAATCCATTAAGTGTTTTTTATTTTGACCTTGATAATTAGGGTTATCTGCATGATTCATGCAATTAGCTCTGCCTTTTAAGACACACAAACTGGTTCATTTTTTTCACCTCAGCCCAGAGAAATGTACTCATATTTGTTATTCTTTAGTTTCTGATCATCTAGAAAAATTTCAGTCACCATTACTTATGAAAGTCTGTGAAAAATAGTTTTATTTAAAGAATTTCCTGTAGTGCCAGCTCTCATTACTGTCGATAAATTAAGATGTCATGTTTTCTTCAAGCCACAGAATTCTTTTTACCTTTAATCCTTACCTTCTTTTCTGTCTAGTAAATCCTGTTCATCTTTTAAAAAGTTATTTTCAAATGCCATCTTGTGAATGAAGATTCCTGATCATGCCAACAAAGAGAGTTCTCTTTCTTCTATGAAATCTTATAGATAGGCAAAAGCATAAGGCTTATCACTCTACTTTTTTGACAGTGAATGGAAGGACTATTGATAATTGCATTGAGGTAGTAGTCATAAACTGTTCTATGCAAACAGAAAGGCCTGTCATCTGGGTTATTGCCTTTTTGGATCCCATCTGTCCTTATCAAGAACTTTGAACCAAAGTCTATCTGGTTTCAAATTCTGCTCCCGTGTGTGGCTCTAGGCAAACTATTGTATGCTTTCCCATTTGTTCACCCTTTTGTCAGTTGTTATTGAGCACCTATTAAATGTCATATAAAGTATGAGGCCTTGATAGAACAATGATACATATTTATGGTTATTGCTGTCACGTGGCTTATATCGAACTTTTATCTGCAAAATGGAAATTCTCTGCATTATTGTGAGAAATAAATGAGATAGAATTTATGAAGCACTTGGACTGGTGAGGTATTTGAGAGAGGGAGGCATGTTTTTAACATTGGTATTTCTTCAGGCATCAATATAGTTGCCTCTCATTGTTTGAAGAAATATGTCAGGTGAATTCCACTGCACCCCAAGTATTAAATATTACCCCCCATTTGTCTTTCCTGTTTTTTGTCTCTCTTTTGTCTTTTTTAAAAATTATTTTTCCTGTTCACATCTCAGATTGAATGATTTCTGCTCTGTTTTTTTTTTTTATTGTAAACAAATAGGATACACGTTGTTTCTCTGTTTGTACATGGCGTAAAGGCATACCATTTGTGTAATCATAAATTTCTGCTCTGTTTTAGATTCAGATTCTTTTTCTACCACCTCCAATCAGCTGTAAGGTTTTGCCACTAACATTCTCATTCAGTTGTAGTTTTTAGTTCTAAACTTTCCTTTTGGTCTTTTTATCTGCTTAGGTTCCTTCTCTATTCACTCCTTAAAATCATATTCCTTTTAATTTGTTGAGCATACTTTTCTTTAAGTATTTAACATATTTATAATACCTGCTTTTAGACTTTTGTTAGGTCAAATATCTGAGCTATTTGGGTTTTGTTTGTATTTACTGTTTTTTTCTTATCTGTGTATCATATTTCCTTCTTTCATTGTCTAGTACATTTTTATCGAACATTGAATGTTTTGAATAATATGTTTTAAAGTCTTTGGATTCTGTTATCTTCTTCTGAAGAATGTGAATTGTTACTTTAACATGCTGTTAAACATAGCGTTTAATATGACGGATCATCTTGGGAATATTTAAGTATATTTTTGTGTTTTGTTGGTGCAAATCTCTGGGAAGCCTGATGTGTTTCCTAAACCTATTCAACTTGGTAGTATTCAATGTTAACAGAGGTTGTTTTCCTTGAAGTTAGGTTTTGTTGGAGTCCTGAGACTGACTTTGGAGCATGCCCTTTACTTACAGAAAAACACCCACTTTCTGTGTCTCAGATGGATCTGGGGATGTTAATGAAGTATTAATGAGGCCTCCCACTCTTATGGGGTTGAGCTCCTGTGATGTCCAGTACTATTCTTCCTCTAGCATGACTGGGTCTCTACCATCTCTTTTATTTCAACCCCATAACTCTGGTAATCTGGTAGATCCCATATATCTCAGCCACAGACTTGTAGACAACCTGCACTTGAACTTTGGGGATTTCTCTTTATTGTCTAGGGCCCTGCCTCACAGATTCTAGGCATGTCAGTCACCTTGAATTTGGATCTTCCCCTTCTTCCTCAAAATAACTATCATACTCTGCTTCACTCCAGCTTTGTGATCATGCTCTTATTCAGAGAGATAGACAATTATGGGGCTTAGCTTGTGAGTTTGTCTTTTCTTCGGGTCACAGTCCTGGACTGATTTGTCTACTCTCTGAAAATAGTTGTAAAGTAAAGGACATATTTCACTCAGTTTTAGAAGTATTTTCTATGGGACAGCCATCTGTAACCAGTTACTCCATCGTGTGTAGAAAAAGAAATACATAGGCGTCAACTTGATTGGCAATTGCTTCTAGCTTAGAATGCACACTGCCTGTCTTTAACATCTCTTATTTTTTTAAATAATTCTAATCATTTTATTTTTGATCAGGGGATAATGCATTTGGATGAACAAAATTCAAACACTACAGAAGAATATATAGTTAAAAACATTTCTTCTACCTCAGTCACATAATTCTTCTCAGAGGTGAAAGATGTTACCAGTTTCTTTTTGGTACTTTTTCAGATATTTTACATGAAAGATGCTCCTCAATTGATGATGGGGTTATTTCCTGATAAACACACTATAAGTTGAAAATATTATCATTCACAATGTATTCAATAAGTATATTTACCCCATCAAACATTATATATTAGTTTAAATGTGACCAAAACACTTATATTAGCCTACAGTTGAGCAAAATCATTTAACACAAAGCCTATTTTAAAGCATTGAATAGTTCATGTAATTTACTACCTAATCCTAAATTTGCTGGTGACACCATACACTGTAGTGATCAGTTGTTTCCCTTAGGATCATGTGGGTACATAGGAGCCACAACTTGCTGCTGCTGCTCCGCCTCATGAAGAGTCTCATGCTGTCTATTACTAGCCCAGGAAAATAATCAAAATTCAAAATTTGAAGTCTGGTTTCCACCAAATGTGCAACATTTGCGTGTCATTATAAAATTAAAAGAACACATAATTCAAACCATTGTTAAGTTGGAAACCATCTGTATGTAAAAAGTATCTTTTGTTCTTCATTGTGTGTCTTAGAGGCTATTCAGATTAATAAATGAAGAATTTCCTAATCCTCTTTTGGGTCTTAAGATATTCAGTTGTTTGAAAATACCATAATTCGTCTCATCAGTTCCCTATTTGTGGTTATACATTTTGGTTAGGATGAATATTATTCCATAAACTACTTTGGGCATACTATTTGGTGTATGTCAGGGTAAGTTCATAAAATTACATTTTCTATCTCAAAAGGTATGCCCATCTTTCACTTAGTGAAATTTTGCCAAATGTCTCTTCCTAGTGGATGTTTTGTCCCATTAACATATGGGAGGGATACTGATTTTTTTTATTGTGTCTCCAATGTCTATTTTCTCTATGGTATATCTACAAAATTGGCCTCTGCTTTTTATTATGTTTATTCTGAAGTCAATCAGTCAATTATCTTTCCTTGATTAATTTACAATTCTCTTGCAAAGAGATAAGAAGCAATGATTTACACAGATTAGAGATATTTTTATTGTTGTTGTTTTTATTATTATTCTGCTGTGGTTCATATCCCTATTATTCCAGGACACATGACAGTTGAGGATTTCCATTTTGAAAGTGCAATATTATTTCCATCCTAGCCAGAGACTTTTAAAGAATTCTTTTTATTTCATGCTTTGAAAATATAGGTAAAGCATATGCTAGCTTGTTCTCCAATCTGACCTTTCAAATGCACAGTCTAACTGTATTAATTCTTTATGGAATCATGTCCTTTGAGTTTTCTAGCTTGTTTTCTTTCTTCCTATGTTTTTCCTTACCTCACTTGCTCTTCTGAATTAGAGAGGCTAAGGATGTCTGGTTCAAGGTTTGGCTATTCATTGAACATTCTGAATCAATCTCTGCAGAAATAGGGACTCTAATGGAGCTTTTCTACTTCCTGGGACATACGTTGTCATGTAATTTCGAAGTCTCTTTGATTTTGTAGGTTCTTGTCTCTTTACAGTATTCTAAAAAGTGAACTGTGAATTCATTGTATGAAATATCAAAGTGTTGGGCTGGGGAGATAGCTCAGTTGGTAGAGTGCTTGCCTTGCAAGCACAAGACCCGGGTTCAATCCCCAAAATGAAATATGAAAGTGTCTATCTTTTATATTAGTTTTATTTTTCCCCCTAGCACTCACCTTGAAACCCACCCATTTAAACATGACAGACAAGGAAATTTCCATTTGCTTTTCACTCCCTATATCTGTTAATATTTCAAGGTGTTTGGACCCAACACTAAGTTGTGTTATAATATACCCATGGAATAAACACTGAGAAGAGCCAAATTTAAAAGAGTTATACTTGGTAACTTCTAAAAAACTATTTCTTTATATTCCAAAGCTCTAGGTGCCCCACCTGCTACTGCCTGCATGCTGAGATTCCTGTTGCCAACTGGTTTTGTGAAACTCTGTCCTCCTGTGGAGTACCCTTAACTGACTTGTTGCACAAAGTTATGGTGAAAGTCTATAAGTAAATAACCTGAAAGGATTTTGCAAATATAGGTGATGTTTTTTTCTGAGAAAAAAAAGTGTGTTACCTACTTTGAAGGATGCATTAACTCATAACATTGGCATTTGTTCAGCTGTAGGCTTAGCACTGTGTTAGGGGCGCTTGTTCTTTTTTTTTTAAATTTGTCTTTTGCCCTCAAGGAGCATAATGGCATAATGGTTGAGAGCACAGGATAAGTCAAACAGAAGAGATGAGGCCTGGGCGATCTTGGGTGAGGGACACTAAGCCTCAATTCTCTCATCTGTGAAACCATTGTACTTATCTCAAATTGTACTTACCTCAAATAATTGTACTTATCTTATCTTAAGCAATATAAATCTGTGGGGAGCATTTTCTCCAGAACTCAGAGAAGTGATTTTTCTGGGCACTTTTGCTTTTTTGTGAACTTTTCAATTTGCCAATCAGTCTTTAAAACCCAGCTGCCTGACACCATTGTGGCTATTACCAGTGACTACTTTATGTTCTGTCAGTAAAAACAAGTTTGGACATCAGTAGGTGCAGACCAATTGGATGAATGATTAATTAACACTTACATTGGACATTTGTGGATGGAATCATTGAACATGTGATTAATTGGGAAACTTGAAGATGGCAACAAACCAATTCCTACATCTCAATGCTTAACACATTACACATTTATTTCTTGTTTTATATCACAGCACAATGTGGGTTGGGTTGGGATGGGGCTAATATACTCCATGAAGTCATTCAAATATCCAGTGCTTTCTACATAGGGGTAACTATCTTCTAGGCCCCAGAGTCTTATATTCTCTGCATCTTACCAGAAGATGAGAGAAAGAGTGTATGAGAGAGAGAATAGGGGTTTTAGGACCAGGCCTGGATGGAGCACATATCACTTCCACTTGCGTTCTGTTGGCTAGAGCTAGTCTGACAGCCCCACCAAATGCTGGGGTCTAGTAGAGCAGTGTGCTAAAAGAAGAGAGCTTATGTGTATTGGCCACCAGCTTCCATCTTTGCCGTCCTAGAAATTTGAACTTCATTTGCCTACGGCAGGTTGAGTACAGCCAGTTAAGCTTTCTTACCAGGTGACCAGGTACGGCCAGCTAGTTTGTTATGATTCTCCCTGATAGCAAAAGACCCCAGTTACCTTTTGCCTTCTTCTGGCATCTTAACCAAGGATGGATTTTGAGGGATGTGTGTCAGAGATACACAAGCACTTTGGATTTGTGTAGTTAATATCTTAGTCTAGGGATATTATGATCTCAGGCAACTGAGTGATGACTGTCACAATGGACAGTTCCTACTTGGATTCAATGTAATCTGGTTACAACTTGGTTCTCCAAAGAGGTACCATTTGGTTCCTTGCTTATTTTTTATTATCAGTATTTGTAACATTTAAAATAGAAAATGCAGAAAATGGTTAAGATTGGTTTACTCTTGCTGCCTGGAGTTTTGAACGACCAGCAAACTGCTGTGTAGTCTTGTGGATATCAACAGAAGCAGATTCCTGATTCTATCTATCCTTGCTCCCTTAAAGCAACCTTTTGCTGGTTTTGAACATATATGTTTCTTGGGATTATGTCGAGGAGAATTTTTATAACAGGCCAGATTTTAGTTGCCTGTTGTGTGTGTGCTTGTGTGTATAAACAATTATTGTTAATTTTATGTGACTTTCTCACTAAATGGGCAACATATATCTTCATAGTATAATCAAAAATAGTTAAGATAAATTTTAATAAAAATTTTTGAACCATTAGCATAATATAATAAATTGTTTTACAATGATTATTTCCATTCTCTAGAGGACATGTTAATATATAAAGAACTGTTTCAAGAACGTAAAAGCAACTTGCAGATGAAATGCCATAAATTATCCATAACTGGTGGGGGTACAAATCTGGGGACTGCTTAGTGTTCAAAAGCTTTGACTTGGATGCTTCTTTGAGGAGATTAATCTTGCTATGGGTCCTAAGGCATATGACAGATAAGGACTATCAGTGCTGCATGTGCTGTGGAATACATGACCCCTTCTGTTTAACTTCTAAAGGGAGAAACTGCATCAGTCAAGAATCTTGGTAGAACAAGCAAAAGCACATGAAATCAGTTCATTGTAAGGTATAAGCATGGCTTCATTTTCTCTAGAACTGTATAAAACAGTGAACTTTCACTCCAATAAAGCAGCTAGAAAAATCTAGAAGTGTTCTGTAGCTTAGGAGATGCTTATAACTGACTGGGTATATTTCACCTTCTGAAATAGTAATTATAGTAAAATCATTTGCTACTTTGGGATCTAAGGCAGGACTGAAACAATCCAATGAAGACCCAATGGTACTTGCACCAAATTGAAATTCCTTAGCTATTTTCTCAAAAATAAATAAATAAATAAATAAATAAATAAATTTAAATAAACCATCCCCACATCTGTGACATTCCAAATTTATAGACTGTTCTTTCTTTTTCGTTCTAATTAATTATAAATGACAGTAAAATGTACTTTGATACATCATACATAGATGTATACATAGATGTATAATTTTTCATTCTTCTGGTTGTACATGATGTAGAATCCCGCCAGTCATATAGTTATATATGTGCATAGGGTAATAATGTCTGATTTATTGTACTATCATACCCCCATAGGCTCTCGCCTTCCTTCAGGCCCCTCTACCTGATATAAAGTAACTCTGTTTGTTCCCTATTCCCCCACTCCTTATTGTGAATTAGCATCTGCATTTCAGAGAAAATATTTGGCCTTTGGTTTTTGGGGGTTTGGCCTATTTCGCTTAGCATGATATTCTCCAGCTCCATCCATTTACTGCAAATGCCACAATTTCATTTTTCTTTAAGACTGAGTAATAGTCCATTTATATATACAGATGTATATATAAATATAAATATATATATCACATTTTCTTTATCCATTCATCTGTTGAAGGGCACCTAGATTGGTTCCATAGTTTAGCTATTGTGAGTTGAGTGTTATAAACATTGATGTGGCTGCATCACTGTAATATGCTGATTTTAAGTCCTTTGGGTATAAACTGAGGAGGGAGTAGCTGGATCAAATGGATCCATTCCAAGTTTTCTGAGGAATCTCCATACTACTTTCCATAGTGGTTGCACAAATTTGCATTCCTGTCAGCAATGTATAAGCGTACCTTTTTCCCACATCCTTGCCAACATTTATTGTTGCTTGAATTCTTGATAATTGCCATTCTGACTGGGGTGGGATGAAATCTTAGAGTAGCTTTGATTTGCAATCTCTAATTGCTAAAGATGTTGAATATTTTTTCATGTATTTGTTGACCGATTATATTTCTTCTTCTGTGAAGTGTCTGTTCAGTTCCTTAGCCCATTTATTGATTGGGTTATTTGTCTTTTGGGTGTTAAGTTTTTGAGTTCTTTATATATCCTGGAGATTAATGCTGTATTTGAGGTGCATGTGGTAAGGTCTTTTTGGTTCTTATGGAATCTGGTTTATGCAGCTATAAGGAATACAGGCTTGATACAAAATATGAAAGGTACATTGCATGCTTTTTACTAAGGCTCCACTGTGTGTCTGATTTGGGGCAGTCTTCCTGTTTCCTGTACCTCCTACCCTGCTCTTTTTTCATGTAATTGCTCTGATCTTCATAAAATAAAAAGCTGTGGAAGCTCATTATGTGCCAGTACCTTTGGGACTAATATAAGACACAGAGCAATATGGATGCAAAGGATTCTACTCCTTCAAGATTGAAAAAAAAGATTTAAATGAAAACAGACATGATGGACTTGCTTTTCCTGCTTGTGGGTCTGATGAGGTAATGTTACATAGTATATTGCTCTCTAAAATTCCTGAGGCTTTTTGAATGAGTGATGCAATAAAATAAGGCTATAAGGAGTTGTAGGAGTATAGTCTAGGGAATATGTCCAAGAGTAAATAAAGCTGGTGGCAGCATGGAAATTGTGTTTGAGGTCTCAGTTGGTGAGGGGAAGAAGGAGCATGTGTGTATTAAAGAGCTTGGTTCAATGAGTTATACAGGTATTCCATATTTGAAACTATAATGTTGTGGTTAAAATTATGGTTTTAGAATCAGACTGACCTGGGTTAAATCTTGGTATCATGAATTAATAGTCACGTAGGCTTAAGCCACATAGGCATAAGCAAATAACTCAATTTTTAGCCTAGCATCATCCCTGGAAAAGCATAAAACCTCCCTAGAGGATTTGCTGCAGGGTTATATAGAATAATGCTGTAGGCTTTGGCAAATAAATATCAAGGGACAGCTAGCTGTTATTTTTATACCCAGTGGATTATTTCCTTTAAGTTATAAAAATAATTAGCATAATACAAAAAAACTGTTATTTAATTTAAAAAAAAGATTCAGTTTGTACCTTAAGATCTGGGAGTATCTCATGGCCATCATTGAAAACACAATGACTATTGTACTTTGCTAGAATCAGTTACAGAATTCTGGATGATAGAATCTTCCCACAATATCTGTGCCAATATTGAAAGCATACGGGGTTCAAATTGGGCCTAAAAGAACTAGAATGATTTGAGAAAAAAATATATCTTCTTGAGAATAATATAAATCACTTTTCTTTCCTAGGCAGTGATCTAGAAATGCAGAAAAAAGACAACACAAGGTGGAATGAGGTGGGTTACAGGCCCTACATGAAAATATTTGAGACTGCCCAATATATCTAGGTGGAGTAAGACTCTCCGGAAGGGTGACATCTAATTTTCCATCCCTCCTGGACTGTTTCTTCTAGTGAGCATGCAAATGTGTCTGTTTATAAAAGAGATGCAATGTTGGGTAATGGCAACCAAATGATTGGTATCCATCTTCCAAGGCTCTTTTTCCCCCAGCTTGTTTGTGTCTTAGTTGATCTTCGTGCAAGATGGGAATAATGGAGATATCACCTTCCTGGTAAAATTTTGAAAACAGGTATAATTGAGTTGTTTTGATATTTTTCTGATTGTGTAAATGGATCTAGGCCATGAATAGAGAAAACCTCAAGGAAAGTGAAAGAAACAAAAGGAAACCAATGGTTCCTTCACTGGCATAAAAAACTCAGCCTAAGAGGCATCATTACTCTAAAAATTATACTGTTCATTCAGTCAGTGACTTAAAAACATCTTTAGGCAGACAATGGATGTGGTCTGTGTCATAATCGCCAGCAAACGCCCTCTTGAATGGCTGGGTCAGTGGTGGCAGAGTAAACTGCATATCTAAATTGAGATTTTTGTGTAGCAAAGGTGAAAAATATCTACCTTTGGATTACAGAGCTCTTGGAGGGTGGACAAAAATGTATTTCTAATCTTAGGGTTAAATTCACTCACATTTTCTTTCATTTACACCTGATTCTTTAACATTTAGAACTGCTCTTTAACATTTTAGTTTTATTCTTATCCAGCTACATGATTTGAATTGAACTTAAATATTCATAAAATGTTAAAATTTGAAGGTCATTGATTTTGATAAGAAATGAA
Organism: Sciurus vulgaris; assembly: GCF_902686455.1. Taxonomy (NCBI): domain Eukaryota; kingdom Metazoa; phylum Chordata; class Mammalia; order Rodentia; family Sciuridae; genus Sciurus; species Sciurus vulgaris. The sequence goes on from NC_136466.1 coordinate 123,034,920, forward strand.
TGTCCCTACTGAAACAAATCTTTTTATAGGGAGATCATTTCCTATGTGATGATATCTTGGTTTATATAATAATTGCAATAATAATGATGATGAAGTTAACTAGCACTTAGGTGAAACTTCCCCTATGTTGAGTCTCTTGTAATTATTCATGCAGCTTGGTAATAGTATACATGAAAGGCCAGGATCATTCTAGTCCTTAAATAACTTCCTTCTACTTCAGCTAGTCTTTCAGTTCATTCTTTCTTTAAACATCATAATCTGTTTTGGGTCTAGCTATCAGTTGCAGCTATTTTCAGATAGATTTTTCACAGTGACTAGGAATGAACACTTATGGAAATTTTATTCCTTTTTCTGAGTCATAAAAATTATACCATTAAAAGTTTTTGTTTTGTTTCTATACAATCTAGAACCACTGTAACTTGAATAAGTCAGAATTTTAAAAAATGTTTGACTACCACTTAATCCAGTGCAGCTGTTGATATATAGCCATTTCTAATTCTTTGTGGTGGTTTGGCCCAGTTTCAAATGTCAGCTCTCCCATTTACTGGCTGCAAAATTGACCTGAGGCAAATTATTCAGCTTTCTGAGTTCAGTATTCTCATATGCAAACCGGAATAATGGAACCCACATCATATAATTAAGGCAGATCATTAAGAACAGTGTCTTTTCCATGGCAAAAGCCTTGTGAGTGCCTTTAGATTAAAAAAATATTGATTTATATAGTGCTCATTGTCATCATATTACTAGACTACATTACCAAGGGCAGGAGACAGTGCAATGCCCAAGAATGCAGATCTTTGATGGCTTTGTCACCTGCTTGCCAGATAACCATCAGCAGGTTGTCTAACCTGTTGACTCACTCTTCTCATTGAAAAATGGGGAAGAGAGTCATAGTGCCTGCTTCACATGGCTGTTGTGAGGATTAAATGAGATAATGAAAGACTTGTAGTGGTCATAAATTTCACTCACATCTCCTCTAGATGTGCAGAGTGCATGTAGTTTTGTAGTTTGGATTGTAACTAAACTGAATTTCCTCCTTAGCAAACTTCTGACTAAAAGAAAAAAAATTAAGTAAATGTCTAAGTTGCTTTTAATCTTAGACCTGTGTATTGATTGTAGGTAAAGTTTCCTCTCTAGGAAAATAGGTTAAGAGTTTCAGATCACTCAGTGTCTTAGGTTTTTTAATAGGCTCCTCTCCAAAATGGCAGGAGGGTATGTCTGGGAGGGGCTTATGTAGCCCTTAGTGGGAAAGAAGAATCTGGACCCTGAAGCATGGTGTCCACTGGTTCTACTTGTTCTCCCTGGTGCTGACTGGCCTGCTGCTTTTCTTGTCTGAGATTTGGGCTAATGTCATTTGGAAATTGTTGACCTTAGGATTGGTGAGGGCCTGGGTATCATCTCACTCTCAGTATGTCTCAGGGCCTCTGAATCCCTTGCCAAGTTCATGGCCAGAGGATGGATGGACTGCCACACCTAGCCTCTGCTGCAGCTTCTCACTCCTCACCAGGCTGGTGTGCTGGTTCTTAGTTCCTCCACTTTCTATTTTTCCTCCTAGAATTCCTGAATCCCAGCCCTATCACAGTAGTTGCAATTGGGAGCCAAGAGCTGCTCAGTAAAGCTAAACTCTGAGGCCCCTCTTTGCCTAACTGCTTCCAAAGGTCCTAGGTAGGGGGCATGTGAGAGGGCACTTACTTTTTCAGAGAAAAGTGATTGTCAAGTTGTAGGCTGAGGAGCCTTAGAACTTCTTTCTACCATGGCTTACGTGGACATTTTCATCTGAAGCAAGGTTTTGGGGGCAATACACAGGTGAAAATGACTCATTCCAGGATTGGAGCCTCCATAGAGAAAGATCAAAAGTGGGAATGGAACAGGGGATTGTTCCAGAAACTACTGCTGTGTAACAAATTACTTTAGAACTTAGCAGTGGAGAGCAATCATTTTCTTACACTTTCACAGGAGGCTACAGTTCAAGAAGTCAGTGAGAGCCCAGCAGGAATGGGCTGTCTCTGCTCTAGCTGTGAATACTTGAAAGGCAGGGGGACTTGATACTGGGCAGACTGGAGACTCTTTCATCACATGTCTGATGACCAGGGTGGCTCTATGTGACCTCCCCATGGGGCTTGGTTTCCTCACAGCTTAGTGGTCTCAGGGTTTAGACATTGTGTGTGGAGCTCAGGGGTTCAAGCTCAGTGCTCTGGAAAAGACACGTGACGCAGCCTTTCATTGCCAGCCTTGGAAATCACATGGCCTCAGTTGTCCTCTCTTGGTTACACCAGTCACAAGTCCACCCAGATTCACAGGGAGGCAACATAGATGCCCCCTTCTTGAAAGGAGGGGTCTAAGAATTTTGCAGCTACATTTTAAGTTCCCAGAAGAATAAAGGAAGGCAATGAGGGGGACGGAGGGAGCCTTGTACTTTGGAAAAGGAGATGGGCTTGTGACTCTGCTCCTCTGCTCTGGATCCAGGTTACATTCACTGTGCATTTGCTTTGAATTTCAATGGCTTTTTTTTTTTTTTTTTTTTTTTTTGGTCAAATTAGAGCACTTTGATGATCTTCTGAAAAAAAAAAATTTCCTTTATCAACTCTAAGGTGCTCAGGAGCTGAGAGCTAAACAGCAATCACTTGAAGTCCTTGGTGATTATTTTAGAGGAGGGACTCAGGTGTGATATGACCCCCATCACCAAGCAGAGACACAGCAGAACTTTTGCAAGCATACTTTCCTTTCCCACATCCATCCCACACTGCTGACTCCTCTCTCTTTCTAGAACCCCACTTTCCCTGGCCTTTTTATTGTTCCTCATCTCCACCTTATTTCCATTTTTAGTCAAAATTTCATTGAGCTCACTGCTCTTAGTTCTTAGAGTGGAGAAGACTAATTGTGTTGAGTTTATAGTACTTTTCAATCAGCCACTGGGAGGCAGATTGAAATTCTCCAAATAATTTTTTACTGCCATTTATTTCAACAAGTTTATAAGAAATAGAAGGAATGGATATTATCTAATTGTGTCATATAGTCCTATATTCTCAACAACACATTTGTATTAGCACAGCTGGTAGAAAATGAAATTAATCTTCATGAAGAAGCCTGCCAATATAAAACTGAGGGTACTAAACAGCCAGGATTAAAAATACAATCATAACATTGCCATTTTGTTTTACATTAAACTCCTACACAATAATCAAATATTGAAGTGTAATCATAAATTTTGCCTAGAATTTAGGAAGGTGACAGCTGTTCTGGGGCACATTTATAGGAAAATCATGAGATCAGATGGAATTTGCTGAGGACTATATATCAATTTACCATCAGGGTAGACAGCATTAGAAACCCTGGACTCTTCCCATTAATCACTGTAGATGTGGCATCTCAGACAGGAGAGAGTAATGACTGTTATAAATAGTGCATTGAGAGTTTATTTTAGATACAGAAAACAATTGAATGTGTTTGGAGTAGCAGATATATTGTTTCTGTTCCTCTTCTTTATCCTTTTAGTTTTAAAAATTAGTCATCCACATAAGAGTCCTGTATGTTAGTTATTTGGACATGACAAGTTTTAAAAAGAAGATATGCAGGACAGACACTTCTGACCCACTGTGGATGGACATCAGGAATGGGGTAAATTCAAATGGAAAATGCTTACCAGCTATTTTGATGTTACTTTAGTTTAGCAAGACATATCTTTATTACTTTTCTACAAGACAAGAATGAATCTTTGTCACTGGTTAAGGATGAAACTAATTTAGAAAAGAAAAAGTATAAGATGGTCAACTACATAGACTAGCGTCTGTTTGTTGGAAAGAATAGCAGGCCTCAATGGGTTTAACTGATGCAACAAGAAGGGGAAGAAGGTGGTGAAAAGTGCTTGACCAAATTTCTTTTTGAGTTCTGTTCTATTATTCTCTCCTTTGTCTCATTGAGAAAGATACTTAACTTTAATAATCTGTAAACTATAAAATTTGGAATAATAATCTCTATCTAGCAAGAGAGTTTTAGAGATTCACACAACTTTAAGCTTCTCTAAAATCTCCAGCAAAATATCTGCTAAACCAATACTCAGAATATTCCCATCCAAGTGGATGTAGGCTCCTACATCATAATCTGTAAGCAGTCCTATAGCATTTGAGAGTGTCTAAAGAATGAGCTATTTGCTATTTTTTGCTATGTTCTCATTAATAGGTGTAGTGAGTCTTGTGGCTGACTTTGGTCTGGGTCCAGTAGTGACCACCTATTTGGAATGGTTTGAGGAACACTGGGCAGGGTAATTGGCCTCATTATCCCCTATAGGGTCCCAAATTTCACCAATTATAGATTCGTTCCTCAAAATTTTGCACAAAATTTCAAAATCCAGTGTCTTCTATTATAATAGAATTATTTCTTATAGTTAGGAAGGCAGGCAAGTTATGCCAGTAAGGAAAAATAGGTTAAACCAGAGGTTGCAAACTCCTCCTTGTTTTTCTTGAGAAAATTAAACAGAGAACACATTTCTGGATGCAAGTGCCAGCAAGTGGTGGCTGCCTGGTTTGATGTGATGCCCACCCCTGATATCCTTGGCATGCTTTATATGTTTTCACTCTTTCCCAAGTTTCTGCAACCCATGAACACTTATTTGTTCACAGTTTGTTAGCGGTGAGAGGGTGAGACGTCAGCTGAAGTTAGTTGACAGAAATAGATTGTGAGTCAAGAGACTTCTATAGTTCTACCATTAAGTGGCCTGTGGTGGAGGGCTCTATCTTTAAACTTGTTTTTTCCTTTGCAAGGTGACCTAGAAGTTCCATAGTCCCTTTACCTTTCTCTTATTCGCTGATTCTTGATGGTATTCTAGATCCAACGTGAAGCGGGTCAGTGTAGGGAGAGAAAGAATTTCAGAGGTAAACTGCTCTCTTTCCAACTTGGCCTGGGCCCTTTTGGAGGTATTCACTTCAGGAGGATTAGAGTGTGTCAAGAAACTTGGGTGTTAAATTCTGAGTCCTCCATTCTCCATAAATTGACAATCCTGTCTTCAATTCCTCCAGAACTGTGCTACCTATTATGGTGGCCACTAGCTACTTTTGGCTAATTAGAATTAAATAAAATGAAAAATCCAGCTCTTTACCAACACAATTCTATTTCAAGCTCTCAATTGCCATATGTGGCTAGTGGCTACTCTCCTGGTCAGAGTAGATATGGAGAGAACATTTCCATCATCACAGAATTTCTGTTGGAGAGTGCTGCCCTGGAAACTCTATGCCTCTGAAGTGTATTCAGTGATCTGACATTAGGGAATCTTATAGTCCCTTGTGCAGAGGTAACATAAGCCTGGGGGAAGTCTTCTAGTTTTAATTATACTCAGGTTAACAAATCCATTGTTCCAATCAAAATAATAGTTGCTCAACATTCCACTCTGATGATTTTTAGCCAGGCAGTCAACATGGTTTTATTAAATACCACCCACTCATTGTTTGCTACTTAACTGAGAAATGAATGTGACTCTGTCCCCAGATAAATGAATAAAAAGGGAAAGGAAGAGGGAGTGTGAGAGGGAGAGAATCAAAAAGAATTGGTTAGCTTAGTTAGACTGAAGGAAACAGAAACTCTCCAGATCTTTTCTCACTCCATGGAAAATTGTGAACAGTTTAAACAAAATACCTATTTCAGGCTAAAATTCATATTCATTTCTACATTAATATTGACATACATTGCAATATTGCAAACCAAAGAGTCATTGAGTTCCAAACTAAACAAAGGTTTTATAAAATGGTTTGCCCTGACCAGCCTTAAAAAGAGAAACCTTTTACTATACGCCAAACTCTGTGCTGCTTCTCATGGCTTTTCGCAGGTGAGTTTCACAATACTCTTCTAACAAAGGTCAGTTGTGCACCTGCTGGAGAGAGAGTGCCAGAAAGTGGGTAAAGCTCTGGACCTTTGGAGTAGAGAAGCATGGGCTCAAATCCCAGTTCCTGTTACTTACTAACTTCAAGACTGCAGACATTTACTTAACTTCTGTTAGTCTACTTTCCCTATTGGTAATATGGAGAACACAGTGTTAGCTCTTCCTCACTGTGAACAAAATACCCAACAAGAACAGCTTAGAGGAGGAAAAGTGTATTTTGGCTCACGGTTCCAGAGGTTTAGTACATGAGGAGCTGACTCCATTGCTCCTGCCTGAAAGTGAGGCAGCACATCATGATGGAAGGACCTAGAAGAAGAAAGCTACTCAGCTGATGTTGGGCCAGGAAGCAGACAGAAGGAAGGAGGAAAGGGCCCTAGGAAAGTGACCCCAGTGACCCACCTCCTCTAGCCACTCCCCACCTGTCTAGTTAAGACCCAGTCAGTTCATTCAAACTAGGATGGACTGATTATGTCATAGCTCTCACAATCCAATCACTTCACCTCTGAACATTCCTGTGTGAACACAGGAGCTTTGGGGACACATCTCATATCCATACCAAAATAACTTGGTATTTGCTTCCTGTGATTGTTGTGGGGATTGAGTCAGATAAGGCAAATGAGGTGCCAAGTGCAATGCATGGTACACAGAAGGTGAAAGGCGAAGGAGGCATCTGTCAAGCACTGTATCTTGTACATATTGTACCCTCAGCCAGTATTTGTTAAATAGATAGGTGGATGAAGGATGGAAGTCAGATTTTTCTTCATCTGTAGAACATTGCCTGGGAGAGTAGGTAGAATGACCAAAAGCCTCTTATTCAACCTCAAATCTTCCCACTGATCCTGGCTGCTGTTTTGAAAAGTAAGCATTGCTTTTTCTATTCAGCTAAAGTTCCCTGTTAAATATGACTTTAGGGGAGGATTACACTAAGCCACTGTGCCAAGGTTCTAGTCTAGCCACCAAGCCTCCCATCTAGGGTAGCACCATGCACAGAAGCCATACTGACCTGGGAGCCAGAGGTTTGGGCTTCCTCTGCTAGCATCTAGCATCACTTTCCTGGGCCTCAGTTTTCTACCACTTATTTGGAGAATTAGATTTGATCTCCAGCAAATGGTTTGATTAGTAGTTTTTTTTTTTCTTTCTAATTTTTAGTTGTAGATCGACACAATACCTTTTTATTTTTATGTGGTACTGAGGATTGAACCTGGTGCCTTCCACATGCTAGGCGAGTGCTCTACCACTGAGCCACAATCCCAGTGCTGATTAGTAGTTTTGAAAGTATAACATTAGGCAGGTAAGTTTCCATGGGGAGGCCTGGAATAGTGCCTTGATTGGGGGAGAGGCTCAGAAAGTGATAATGTAGGGATGATAGCACTAGAGGGACAGGGAACATCTATACTGTGTGGTCATGGGGTACCTGATGAGAAGGTCACAGGGACATATCATAAGGGTGAATAGGGATCAACAATATCTGTTTTAGGACTGCTTCAGTTGTGTTTGAAGTCATCCTGGTTTATAAACATCATCCAGGAGTTTTCCTGGTTGTTAAGCATTAGTAGAAGATCACTAGGAGCAAACCAGTTGACTTCTTAAAACATGATTTTTAACATGACATCCTTATGCAGTGAGGGTTTGTGTGTATTTTGGAAAACTGCTCTGTAGAATTTCAACGTGTGACCGTCAACTTGGTGGTACAGCTATGGACTACCAGGAAGCTATGGGTCTGGAGCAACTGATCCAGCTGATAGCAATCGGGAAAGAAACCACTCTGTGGCCATAGAAATCCCAGAAAACAGATATAGAACCAGCAATTTTTGAACACCTTCCATATGGCAGGCATGGTGGATTCTGTACCACATTATCTCATGTAAACCTCACAGTGACTCCCAAGGGTGGGGGTCTTCGCAACACAAATGAGGAAAATGAGACTCAGAGAGAAGAGCAATAGAGCTGAGATTTGAACATAAGATCTTTGGATGCCAAAATTCAGACTTTTTTTCCAAGTGCGTCATACAACCTCCAGGATGTTCTGAAGATATTACTCTCTGTTATAGTTCAATGTTCTTTGCCCGTGGGCATTGTGGATGGAATTATTGTTCTCATATTATTGCTATTTTTGGGCATTTCTGGAACAAAGAAGCAATCACTATCAGTGGCTTCTGTCATCGTCCACTCTGAGAGAGAGCATTAGAAGTCACTAGTTTGTATTTTTCAGCTGTCTGTGTTCCAATTTAAGTTTCTTTTGTTTATATGTAATCTTTTTTCTTTTATACTTGGTCGACTGGGAGTTCGAGTTTTGTGTTTTCTTCTAACTTTTGGGAATTCATGTTTAATTTTTATTGAGATTCATTTCTTAGTGTTTTAAACAGTTAACAAAGAAACTAGAAGCTCTCTGGGTTTCCAATTAAGATATTGTAAGGAAGAGGACAGAGTATATCAGTTTATTGGGCTAGACACATCTGTCAATGGAGGCAGATTCTGCAAACACATTCTGGAAACCTTTTCAGTGTTCTGTAATAAGCAACACATTAATTTGGGCTGGGCAAACTGGAGGGGTCTCTGCAGGGTTGGAGTTTACTGAGCAGTACATGTTAAGATGAATTAACCAGTGCTCACGTTTAATTCGTGGACCCCTGAGATGGGGCTTGGAGTGAGATGCTGCAGAGAGCTGTGGATCGACATAATGAAGATCGATGGCACATGATCACCACCAGCTGTATGTCATTATTGGGTGTAGAGCTTCTAACTGCCCCAAACTTTGCCATAAGAAAGATGTAGGCTTTGTCTTCCTCTTAGGATCAGGATAAGAGGGTGTCCTTGCTTCAGAGGTGCATGTTATTCACCCTTCCAGGCTTCAAAAATGGAGTAAACCAAAGAAAGATGTTCTCTAACTGTTGTCTTTTGGTTTTTCTTTTACCATTATTTATCTTTTGTTTCTTTAGATTTTTAAAATTATTAAATATGTCATATTCAAGAATTTATGTCTCATAGTTTAAAGCCTAATAATAAAAGAAAACAAATCCCACCCATATTCACCAAGTATTTATGGAACATGACCCCTCTCCTTTTGTAGCTTTTTCTCTAAACCATTCCTCAAAATGTTTATTTATCATGTCCTTGCTTTTTTAGACAGTTTTATAAAGTGTGATAAATGGTTCATTGCACCTCTTTCCTTTGCTTAAAATTTTTTTTGTAATAAAGTCCTGTGTATCTCATAGCAGTACCATGGTGTACCTTTGTTTATTAAAACTATTTTAAAATGGTTTAGAAGGCTTGTATCCCAAGTGTTTGTGTTTTGATGTTTCTTTGTTGTATAAATGAAGAAATCTGTGCATTAAGAAATCTTCAGGTCTCTATCCCCCAATATCATATCAACTTCACTTTTAGTTCTAAAAGTTATTATATTTTATAGCAGGAAGTTAAGATAAGACTTTTATATGTTATTAAGTATATTTGGAGTTTGATAATAATTTATATTTTAATATAGTAGAAAATGAATCAAAAGCTTTTGAATCACAGTCTGATCTGTTTCTGTTTTCCTATTCCACATTCTTCTGTAGTGAGATTTGAAGTTAGTGGTCACTACATGAGGTAATCACACACTCACCAAAAAAATTGGCAAGAGAATCTGACCATCCTTGTGATTTTTCAGGTCTAACAGGAGAATAAACTTCAGATGCTGATGTGGATTTAATGGCAGCTCCTAATATGGTTTGATGCCATTGCAACTGCTTTGATTTTGCACAGTTTTGTCTTTTACATCATATACCCATTAGGGATCTTTAAGATAAGCAGTGGAAATTGCTCTGACTGGTTTAAGCGTAAAGGGAATTTCCTGAGCATTATCAGGCATCTGCTGAAATCAGCAAGAATCTTCAGTCACCAGACTTAGAATATGAGTGGGAACAGAGAGAAACCAGAGTCAAATTCAGTCTCACTGGAGAACCAGCCTGGTGAGCCATTGCTGCTGCTCTCGGAACCTTGAGCACAGAGCTTGCATGGCCGCTGCTGGTGCTGGTCATGGATGCTGCTGCCTGGCACTGCTGGAGTTGCTGGCCTGGCAACTGATGGCTGCCACTAGAGTCAGCAGAAAGGTTCCCTGTTCCCTGAGTCACTGGCCCCTGATTTGGAGTATCAGGGTAGGTATCTCATTACAGGCCCACAGCTAGATTATGACCCATACAATGATTGTCAGAGGGGCTGGAAAAGCAAACATCTGAATGTTTGGATTGCTTTAGAGGAAGTGACTTCTTTATTCCCACTAACATTCCCATGGTGGTTTATTCACCAGATACAGGAAGGGGTTTAGATGCTGGAAGACCACAGTTTGACCATACATGAGCAACTCACATTTTCCAAAGGCATTCTTCTGAGACTTTAATTTTCCTTCTTGCTGACATCTTGTTTTTTGTTAGACCATTTTATTAATAGTGTTTTACAAGGGAAAAAAAGATGATGAGGTAACATTGAAAATTGTTTTACATTATAGCTTTCTTGAAGTTTCTTTAAGCAATATTTAGAGGTAATATTGTGCTTCCAACACCACCCCTTGATCTTTCACATCCCCACTCCAAAAAGTGGAAATGGAGGAGTAAACTGACTTTCTGAAAGTGTACCTTGAAAATAGACCTCGAATAGATCAGATGGAAAGTAAGAAAAAAGCAATTATTTAAATAATGTCTAAATGTTGCTTAAATTTAGTCTTTTCCTTCCTCATTCATACAAATGATCAAATATGAGAACTTCCAGCAACAAAGATTTCAATTTGGGGATTTATGCCTCATTGCAATTCAGAGATAAATGGATGCTCAAACATGAGGAATTTGAGTGTCAGGATTACCAATAGGGTGCTGCAGACAGACCTGGGTGCAAATCCTCATCCAGTGGTATACCTTAGGCCAAGTGCCTTCACTCTCTTGATCCATTCCTCATTGGAAAAAGGAATGTAGTGATAATTCCTATCTCACAGGGTTGGTGGGAGGTAAATACATTCATGTATATAGTGCGTAATAATGTTCAATAAATGGTAACTATTTTTATTCTAATTTCAGATATAGGAGAATGGAAGAGAAGCTGGTTCTTTCAACGTGAGAAAGGGATTATTTTGGGAGGATGTGTTCAAGTGGGGACAGTTGACTTAATGCAGTGGTTGTCATAGAGGAAATTCTTTCCCTGGGGTGAAGGCAGTGTGGACTAAGGAGCTCCCAAGGGTGCCCTTCAGTAGTTGACTCTCTGGAGCTGTAACTTTTGAGAACTTGAACAATGGTTCATCTCCTGAGCTGGGCTACAACTGTTCTTGATGGCAAAATACCAACTACTCAGGCAGTGTCCACCCATGTTGACACCTGTCTGGAAATAGGCAACCATCTGCTATGTTGAGTCTGTTGATTTGTCCAACTGGTAGCAAGTTCATGATTGTGGCATCTACCTTCATCACCATCATTGCAACTCTGACAGGTTTTCCTGACTTGAGTGAGCTCACATGTGTGTGGGATGATTGGAAGAAGCTACTAATACAACTCTGGATAACTTTCCCATTGATAAAGAGATACCTCTGGCATTTGCAAATCAGTTCATAAATAGGAAGTTGTCCAAGTGGGCACTAATAGCTAATTCTCTTGAACAATTTTTCATTATCTTCAACTGAGAAAAATTAAAAGACAAAAAAAGAATGATACTTTTTCCTCTCCATGCAAAAGCTCAGGGACTTATTATTTATCTTGGAAATATTTACTTGGGTACTGCCTCTCATTCCTATTTATTCCAGAAAAGTCTGTGCTAATAGCTATACATGTGCCCATCTAGTTTTGCTATAAGAGTTTCAGGGTAAAATATCTCTGTACACATAAATTAGATAAATTATTGCCTATAGTATCACATGGTTATTTTACAAGGAATTATCTTATCTGATGGTTTTCCATTAGGACAGCTCAGGCAGAATGGTACACAGAATGGAGTTAAAAAATCTATAGTTCGCAATTTTCAAATACACAGTGCAGTCATTATACATTAAGTATAAAATGCATTGCTGTAACTATAGTCACCATGTTATACAGTAGATCCATTGAAGTTATTCCTCCTAGCTATTGAAGTTATTCCTCCTAGCTGATTGAGATTTTGTATGCTTTGCTCTCTGCTTTATGAATCTGACTTTTTTAGATTTCACATGTAAGGGAGATCATGAGATATTTGTCTTTCTGTGCCTGGCTTATTTCATTTAGTATGATGTCTTCCAGTTTCATCCATATATACAAAGACAGCATTTCCTTTTTTTTGTTAAAGACTGAATAGTGTTTCATTGTCTATATACACCACATTTTTTAAATTTATTCACAGATACTTAGGTTGCTTCTAAATGTTGGTTATTGTGTATAATGCTGTAATGAACATGGGAATACAGCTATCTCTTCAACTACTGATTCATTTCCTTTGGTACACACTGAAGTAGAATTGCTAGATTATATGGTTGCTCTCTTTTCAATTTTTTAAGGAACCTCTGTACTATTCTACATAATGTCTATACTAATTTATATTCCCATCAACACTGTGTGAAAGTTCCACTTTTTTCCATATCCTTGACAACACTTGTTGTCTTTTAAACAACAGGTCTGGGGTGATATCACCTTGTGCTTTTTCATTTGCATCTTTAAATTGTACATTATAAAATATTACAAGTAGTAGTAGTAATGTGTGTGGAATCCTAATAAAATAGGCCAGACCACATGGAGAACTTCAGTTTAGTCTAGTAAATTGTCCAGAGGTCAGAAAAAAAGAGATCTTTGTTTCCACACATCCCCATGTCCACCTTGGGGTAGGTAAGCATTTTTGTTTTAAAAGCCCCAATTTTCAAAGTTAGAAAAGGCCTGACTATGAGTGAGCAGAAGTGAGCCTAAGACCAAGGAAACACGGATCTACTTACTGTCTAAGACAGAGCTTGTATGGGCACCACCCTGGTCTTCTGAGGTTGGGGGTAAAAAATCCCCTATTTTGAATAGGAGTCAAGGATGGAAACAGAAAGAGAGGGGATGAGTGGTGGCAGTGAGTCTTCTCAGAAGGGATAGTTCCTTGTCTCAGTTACTAGCCTCTTGGAAGAGAGATCTAATAAGAAGACGAGGGAAGAAGGCAAAGAGAAATAAGTGGCAGAGTCTTTTCCCAAATGGGAACTGTCCAGCCTGTTTTATCTTCTTGCCCTCATAAAGGAGGACAGTGGGATCTTTTGCTCAGATATTGACTCCTTCTAGTCTGTTCCATCTGGAAAAATGCAATCTAAGAATAAACCTGAATATCACTGGTTCATTTTAATAGGCATGCTATTTTGTGGGGAAAGCAAGTTTGCAAATTTGGGGATAGGGGCAATGGATAAGGCCGTTATCTCTTGTGAAACAGAAGAGCGTGGCTCCCTCTGGGTGGAGGCAGCCCAATTCCAGTGTCGGCAACTTTGGAATTCTCAGTATAGGCCACAAAACAGTGCAAGAGGTCTTTCCAGTTGGACACTAGCCAATTCTCTTGGTAACCATGGGATGAGTTTCGGCTCTCATCTGCCTGTTCCCCTTAGCTAAGTGACCCTGTGCATAAAAAACCTGTACCCCTCTACTTGGTTTCAGGGACAGTGTCTATGGGCAGGAATGTAGAAGGTGATAGTGGGGAGGGGGATGTAATAACTCATGGAGTGGGGATGCAATTAAAGTAGAAGGATGCTGAGGCAGAAGGGGGATGTTTCTGAAGGGGAGTTTGGTTTGTTTGCTCTTTCTTTTCTTGATCTTGACACCCTGTATTAATAGCCTTCAGTGTAGATTATGCACACACAAAAGGAGAAAGAAAAAGAAAAGGCACAGTCTTTGCTCTTGAAATGTTTGCAATCTAGCTCAGCAATTCCATTTCCCCATCCTTTATGCCTCACTCCTTATTGCGTTTACTTCACGTTCTTTCTCTTTAAATTGAGAAAGCAGAGACAAAACCAGACACTGTGATAATGGAATTTTATGTTGTGGTCTTTGATTACACTTACGTTCCAAAGCCTCAATATTTCACATTGTTAATAATAATGTTCTTTGTAGGAAAAATCCTTAATTTGAAAATGCCGTAGATGGCCTTTTATCGGGCACTATGGACTGTCAAAATAAATAGATCTAATTATGAACCATTGTTGTGGAATGGGCCATCTTAAATAATGGAAGTCAAGTTCCCCAAAATTAAAAAAGACTTTCCATTTGAAAAGAAGTTGGAATAATCAGCAACCTTTGCTTGATTGGTTTTCAACAAGTTATTCAGCAAACAGAGGCTGTCAGATTTCCATTGGTATGAGTATTTTTATAATTTTGGTGGGGATTTTCAGGGACTTTACTGTCACTTCTTTGCTTGGGCAGAATTTAGTTTAGGAGGTTCTCTCTGTAGCTGTACACTGATATGATGTGCTAGAAAAAAATCTTGGGACTGAGCCACTGATGAGAGTCTAAGTTTTGGTGGTTACTCCAGGATGTGAGCATAACTTTAAAGAACATGAGCATTTGGAGCTTCCCTGAAGGTGAAGATGTGAGAGACCTGATATTTCTTGCAAGAATTCCTTGGGTTAGAATATTGGTTCTTGCTTTCAAAAAATGTTTGCCCCAGAGCAAGATGTGGGAAGCTCCAGATGAGTAGATATTTGCAGACATTCATGGACTCTGCCAGAATGAAGTCATTGCTGTTGCTTCACTCCTGAAGGAAAATCTTACACATATGTGAACAGATAAGACAACTTAGGAATTTGAAAGTTTATGGCTGGTGATGGAGAATTTACTTCACTTGTGCTCAGTGGTTACCTGAAGTTTGCGAAGGAAAACCTTGGGGATTACATATTTTTGAACTGAAGTAAGATTAAATAAAAGTCTGGATGACAAAATTGATTTTATCTTTGCTACCTAGAATTTTTGAGTTCTTAAAACTGCAATAAATAAAGGTTACATTTAGCCAAAATTATGCATAGATTTAGAAAATGTAGGTAAATCGACAGATAATTGAAACATAGCCTTTTGGTGAGACATTTAATGAACCCTATTTTTCAACATGTGTATTAGTTCCCAAGCAGAATTAAATTAATATTTTACTGTGAAACTATGTTTTCCACACCATGGTAGTTTGGTGAAAAAAATATACTTACCAAGGGTTTATTACTTGCTTTTGTCGTCTCAATATGCAGTGAATGCCTAAAGTGAACATAGTTTTAAATGCTATGTTTACGGTATATCTGGATGAATCCAGGGATGTTTGCTATTTATGCTGCAAAAAGATTATCTTGGAATTGCTTGTTGAATTGGAATTTTATGTTGCCAACAAAATTCACATTGCCAAATCCTCTTTTCCTTTATCTACCAAATCTCAGAGCATTTTTAGTGAAATTCAATATGTCTTACTTCTTTAACTTCTTGACCACATTAGTAGTGGTTTTGATTTGCAGAAGGCAATTTGCAGGGTTCTCTTTTATAAATCTTATAGCTTTAAGAGAGGAAAAATGGAATGGATTTCCCCTACTGCCCTTTTCAAATATTGCACATAAATATATGATACTCAAAGACTCTCTTAGCTTAGAAAAGCCTTCCTTCCCTTCTGGCAAGTCAGGCAGCATGGAATCTTCAAGAGCCAGATCGCCGTGTCTTCTTATGAAGTTGTAATGTGTGCCACATCTACTCTGTGGAGGTTTAAATGGGTTTTACCTAGAACTCCACAAAGGTGGGTTCTGGGATTTGTACAAGCTCTTAGTTTATTAGAAAATATCTGATGGTGTGTTACCTACTGACCCCTGTGATATAAGCCTTTATCCAGGCAAGATCCATTAGAGTTCTCACAGGTTACAGTCAGATCTTTGTCTGCTAAGAACATTTTTCAGCCTGAAGGAAATTCTCTCCTGGTCCCATAGAAGCAATTGTTATACCTATTTAGGGAAAGGATGTGGTTAAATATGGTGTAGGCCTTCATTTCTTTTACTTGTATAAGAAATTCAAAATCTTCCCGGAATGCCCTTCTTAGGGGAAGTTCAAGAAGAAATTTTGTGAGAGTGGTGATTGGGACATAAATTGGAGACTCGTGTTTTCTTTTTAAGAAAACTGATTTTAAAAAATAGAGAATTTTAGTGACTTTCCAGAGACCAAGTCAGATCCTCTTGGAACTGGAAACCCTGAGATAGAATTAATAACAGACTGAAAAGAAAAATGGAAAGAGATTATGACTGTTTATCAGCAGAACAGATAGGTTCTTAATGTTCATCTTTAATTAATCAACTAGCTCATCATTTATGTAGTAACTCATTCATTAATTTAACAAACATCCATTGGGCATCTCTGTCAGGCAAGATTCTGGAGCTAGAGTTACAAAAGTGAATGAGACTCATTTTTTCCCCTTACAGAGGATAGAAAGAAATATACAAATAACTGCAACAATTATTTCTCAGACTGCCACATAAAGATGAGGACAATCATCTGTTACCCAGTGTTGTTTGTTGAGGAAAACTATGTAAAGAAGCTTAAAATAGGAAAAACCAAATTCATATTCACAACAAGTTTTTCTGTATAATATTGTCATCAACAAATCAGGGGAAGGTAATGCAGGACTTGAATTAGGGATACATTGTCAATTTCAGTCTTGCTTTTTCTAACATGCAAGTGGTAATGTACACAGTTTCTTTTGAGGTCAATAAAATCAAAACTACCATCAGTACAAACTCAGTAGCCTTGGTAGCAGAGATCTCTATCATAATAACAATTTTTTATGTTGTGTGGAGTTTGACGTTTATCAAATTTTCATAAACATTTCTCCACATTTCATTTTCACAAAAGTCCTGTTAGTAGGTTTTGTCATTTCCACTTTTCTGTTGAAAAGATGGGGTCTCAGTGTTTGTGACTGTGGAGCTACAGTTTCAGAGAGCTTCTAAAATGGACTGTCTTCTGCCTCTCTGCTTGGGGAAATTTTCACTCTACCTTACCAAGGACTAATAAAGGAACAAAAATAAGGACTCAGTGTGGATCTGGATAAGAAATGTCACAGCTATCAAAGTGCTGGGAGAGGCCTTGCCATTTCCTATGTTGCTTAAGAGGATGACGTGGTCAGAATAGTGGGACCCCAAAGAGGTCCACATCCTCATCCCTGGGTTCCATTAAGATGCTAGGTTACAGGAGAAGGGGAATTAAGACTGCAGATGGAATCAGGGCTGCTAATCAGTTGTCCCTAAAATAGGAAGACATTTCTGGATTGCCCAGGAGTGCCAGTGTAATTCTGATGAAGAGAGGCAGAAAAAGAGAGGGAGATGCATGCAACCTAAGGAAATTAGAGGAATGTACCAGTGCTGTCTTTAAAGATGGGGGAAAGGGCCACAAGCCACAGAGCATGAATAACCTTTGGAAATTGCAAAAGACAAAGAAATGTTTACCTCAATAATATACAGAAAGGGATATCATCCTGTGAACAACTTGGTTTAAGCTTATTGAGACCCACATTGGTCTTGCAGCGTATGGGACTATCAGACAATAAACTTGCTTTTTTTTTTTTTTTTTTTTTTGCCACCAAGTTTGAGATGATTTGTTAAAGTAGAGACAATTAATACAGGTGGGAGGATTATTTCAACCAAATCTACACCTCTCTACCTTCAGAGCAGAGCAGACTATGTGTCTGGAAACTCCCATGATCACCTTTTAGGGATAGTTATAGGTTGGATCAGTAGTTCATTCAATTATTAATTAATAAACACCATACACCTACTTGGTGCCAGTTATTGTTCTAGCCCCAATAGTGCGTAAGACAAAATTTTCTGCCTTCATGAAGCTCATAGTAGAAGGAGAAACAGACAATAACTAAAATGTATCATGTATTTGTGGTAAGTGAAGAGAAAATTGTAGGGAGATAATGGTGATGAGAAGTGGTGTGTGTGTGTGTGTGTGTGTGTGTGTGTGTGTGTAGTGATTTGTGGATTTTAGATGGAGCTTCCAGGATAGATTTACTGAGGAGGTGATATATAAATCACCTCCTGAGTGATTTATATGTCACTGGAGAGTCTTATATATATATAAAGATATATATCTTTATATATCACTATAGAGAGCTGGAGAGTCTTATCAAGAAAGAGGAAATGAACCATGTGACTTTCTGGGAGAAGATGTTCCGAGTAGAGGGAACATGGAGGCTCTGAGGACAGAGGGTCATGCAGATGGGTGAGAGACCGTGGTTCAGTGAGTGGTCAGGCAGAACTTCCAGTGTGCCAGGTTCATCTTCTGAACAGTAGCTTGTCAGCCCCCTCATGCCTGACCATGGAGCTTTTCTCCTCTACCGGGGCTCCTTTGCCTCTCCTGCAGAGCAAAAGCAGACCATTTCTAAAGGCCTGTGGGAGGGAGCCAGAGGCATAGAATGTCAGAGGATTTTTCAGTGCTGATAACAATTTTATGGATCACTCATTTGAATTAATAGGGAGGATGGGGGGAAGTGATGCAAATCATGTAAGTCCTGGTTGGCATTTCTTTGAAAATTTGAATAACTTTTACTTTTCAAAGGGCAGGAAGGTTGGTTAGCCAGTGAAAACAGGCAGGCTGGGGAATGCTCTAAACCCAATCCACATTTCACAAAGTGATGTTGGAAAAGGTCAGCCCCATCTCACTTCCCATTGCTCACCTCTAATATAAATGCCTCAGTAACTTTTATCTCTGTCTTTAGACAGAACCCACAACCACTACCACTCTTCAGTAGTTGGCTAGCATTTCTTTCAACCAGCTGTCTCTGCAGAGCACTTCATGTGACTAGAAAGGAAGTTTTCTAAGTGTTGAATATGTGGAGCTAAGATGGAGTCAGGTATAACCAGGGAAGAGTAGGCCAGTTGTCAACAGTAGGTTGGATCAGCTACAAACTTGCTCTGTGAAGTGGGAAATGAGAAATGTCAGAGCTGGTTTCTCATATAGGAAAGAGAGAAGAGAAAAAAAAAAAAAAAAAAAGTAATGGAGGGAACCACAGGAAGAAAAAATATGCCTCCAATTCTAAAACATGGGCTCAAAATCCTCCCACATGCTTTCCGTCAAAAAGTGGGGTCCAGGCTCCCTCCCCTTGAATCATCTTGTGACTGTTGACTAGTAGAAATGACATTCTGCTAGTTTCTAGGTGCAGGTCTTAAGAAATTTGTAGCTTCTGCTCTGTGTTTCTGGAGATGCTCTCTTTTGGAACCCAGCCACTATGCTGCGAGGAAGCTACACCTACTCCATAGAAAGGCTCATGTGGCCAGGCCAAGAGCCAACCTTGGGCCAGAGCCATCTCGGAAGTAGATCCTCCAGCTGCAGTCAGGTGACCCCAGGTGATATTACCTGGAACACAGATGAGCTGTGATTGCTGAGCCCTGTTCAAATTGCAGATGTGTGAGAAAATAAAACAGTTGTTATTTGAAGCTAATAAATTTTGAGGTAGCTTGTTGTACATGGACAATTGCAACAGGTTCATTTAGGTGACAGTTAAGGGAAATCAGATCTCAAACATAATTGAGGGTGTGTTCTGATTTCAAGTATATATGATAAAAATTATATGATTAAAATCATTCTTAACTATTTTGGAGTTACTGTTTCTCTGCCCAGAAAAACAATTTTGAATATAGTTTCAGGTATCTTGGGACCTCCTACCCTCATCCATAGGCATATACCTTCGGTTAAAAACCTCTGTAATAAGAATCACTTTCCCCACTATTTGTTATAATATGGAATTTGGTATAAGCTCTGGGATGGATGAGGGAGAGGGCAATGTACTTTCTGTTACATGACTTGAGTTTTATTTTGGTCATTTCATAGACTTGCTCTTTGACCATGAGTAAAGTATAAAATCTCTCTATATTGCAATTTCTTGGAGAGCAAAATGTTGATTAAAATCCTGTCCTTCTTTTCCTCAAAGGAATGTTGACATTAAAAAAAAGGAAGTGAAAATGCTTAGAAAAGTCCCAATTTGTCTTTAAGAAATACTCAATGAATATATATGGAATTATTGGCTAAGGTTATCTATTGAGGGTTGCATCATTAAATAGCCCCTTTCTTTAAGGACAAGGTTTTGGCTGTAAAATAACCCTAGAACTTGGATCCTAGGGAAAGAATACCAAGGGATGCAGGCATGGAAAAGGGAGTCCTGTATACACCATGTTACCTTTTCGCCCTGTGTTATCCTTTGTTTCATAGTGAGTATAGAGGAAATAGGAGATACAGTAGCTGGCAAAGATTAGCATCAGTTTACACCAAAGCAGGACTGCTCATGAGCCCAAGGAATTGGAAGCAATGTACACAAAATCTCACCAAATACAAAAGCACATAGGCACTAGATTCAGCATTGGCGTCATTGGGCTAGAAAGTCTATTTACATTGTTTCTTATGAGGTCAACAGAACGTTTTGAATACCAACTACTTGGCTGCCTGCAGTGGGTCTGAAAATATGAAATAAAACAAACTGCAGACTTGACTTATGAACAGGGTGTTCCAAGTTTCCTTCTCCACTTTCAGCTGTAACAGATCGCCTTGTTACTGTATTTGTAGATTTCTATCATCTCAGATTAAAGAACCCCAGTGTTGGTCAGGGCAGAACCCAAAACACAGGTGAGGGGAGGCGACATCCAATGTTAAAACCTTAAACAAGGAAGATCCATGGCTGTGGTTTTGCCTTATTATGCAACTCTAATACTAGGGAGGAGCAGGAGAGTAAAACCAGAAATCACATCCACATACACCGAAGGCAATTTGGTTTCTCTCAGACATGGTGACAGTGATCAATGAATTAATTGCAAAATCTTGAACATGTCCACAGCATAGACTGTTGTCACAAGATCCCAGATCCAAGGTGTTTACAATATGTTTCATTCTCACATCAATAAAAGTAGAGACAATTTTGACAAAACTAAATGGCCTTCAGAAAATAGTTAATTATTACTTCTTTCTCATTTTCATTTTCTCTTGTCTCCAAAATAAATAGATCAAAAAAAAGAAAGGAAGGAAGAAAGAAAAATTCCTAGAATCTGAATTTAATCATATTCAGGTTTGGGTAATTTGCATATAAATGTATTGCTTAAGACCAATCCAAAGTTAACGAGCAGGACCCCACGGGGACCCATGCTACTTTCACTTCCTGCCTATCAGCTGTGAGGCAGGCAAAAGTCCCCTGCAGGGGGACAGAAGCACGTGACCTTCAGGTGCCTGTAAGCAAGTATCAGGGCAGTAATTGTACCTGTTTCTTCTTTCTGGGGGTACCTACTTGGGTTCAATGTGAAGGCAGCTATTAGACACATGAAAGAGACTCTGAGTTTGAGAAATTGAAATGTCATTGCAGAATAAATACCCATGAGTTCATAAACCCAGGATTTATTCTCGGAGGCTCCCTGACAGGGTCTCTTAAGTATTAGATTCCCTTTGAGGAAACCAATGCCGATAAGGATGTGCATAGCTTAAGAAGCTGAACAGAGTGAATAAAATTGATTTATAGCACCTAAGTAGAGGAAAAGAACCCCTAATTAGCAAGTTTTTAAAAGTATGAATTAGAAGGATAATTACTGTTTTTTCAAATGTTTTCTTTTGGTCTAGGTTTTATTTATCATATTAACTGCATATTTATATTATTTTACATGACATAGAGATCTTTCAGGAATTTTTTGGTGGTGATACTGCCTTTTACCGGTGAGGAGTCCTGCTCCTTCAGGTATCGACGTATAAGCCAGAGAAGTAGGCCGAGGCAAGCGTAGAGTAGAAAGTAAGCTTTATTAAAGAAAAGTAAAAGCAGACTTCTCCCAGGTGGAAGAAGGGGACCCAAAGGCAGAATCCATTGCACTGAGCAAATCTTGTACTTTTTATGGGTTTTATTCTCCCGTTCTTTCCCCCTTATCTCTTTCCTTCCTGCCTATGTGATTAGGCCCTGTTTTGCATAAAGTAAGAAGCAATGGGCAGGGGGAGGGCCAAGGTGATTCAGGCAGGTAAGGGCCAAGGGGCATTCATTGGATCTCCTTGCCTGTAGTCCCTGACAAGGGCAGGTAAATCTGGTAATCAATAGGCTCTACAGGTCTTTGACATTCCATTCTCCCAGGGTAGTCTCCAACTTCCGGAGGCAGATGGCTTTCATGGCCCCCATTTTCTCAATCTGACCCGATCCCCTATTTCTACACTAACTGCCTGTCCCCAATTCTGGCTTCAGTGAGCTTTCCAACTTTTCCTCTTCCTCGCATTGGGTGGTCTTGGTGCTGATGAATCAGAGAAATAGATCAAGTGCAGTCCTTGTGTATGAAGAATTCATCCTCTGGTGGTCTGGAGTAGCCTCGTGGACAAATGACTCTTGCAGTTTGGTAAGAAAGACAAAGGTGGGACAGTAGCACAGATGGAAGTGGTCAGTTAGAGTGCTAGGAATTGAGGGAAGGCTCCAGAGAGGAAGAGAGCCAAGAGCTGCATTTTGTCAGGTGGGTGAACATTCCAAGAAGGTTAAGTGCAAAGCACAGAAGATGCAGTAGCATTATGTATTTTGGTACTGTTGGTAGATTGATGGGCTAGAGCACATGGACCAGAACCTTGAGAAATGATGCTAGAGATGAATGTAGGGGATAGATCATGGAATATCTTACAGGCCCCACGGAGGCATCTGGGCTTTATCTAAAGCCTGTGCAAGTGCTGGCAGAATTCTATGGTAGGTGCTGCCAGTACCCCTCTCATATTTCCCTGTCAGTCACTGTGCGTATAAGGCAAAGTGGCTAGTCTCAGTGACTACAAGATGGTAAGACTACAATGAGGCAGAACTGAAGTGCCAGGAGTTAACAGCCAGAGGAGCCGTCCTCATAGGATCCTGGATAAATACCTCAGATTCTGCACGCTTGGTGTGGGACAATGTGCAGCATGCTCTGTAGAGTCTTCCTGAGGTCCCTCAGGGGATTGAGCCCCACTGCTCACAGCAGGTATCTGGTTATTAATGCACCCATACTGACTTTCTTCCCATCTCTGCCACACTTCCATGGCCTTTACATTTACTTCTTGGGTCACTTCTTAAGAAACTATTTGCACTTAAATTCTTAGCTCAGGGTCTACTTTTGGTGGAACCCAACCTAAAACATGGGGATAAAGAAGGTGGACTCTGGGTGGTTTTTGGGAAAATGGAAGCAAGAGGGTAAGAGTCAAGAGCAATTTAGACACAAAAAGGGGGTGAGGGGTAAGAGAAGAATAGAGGAACTTTATGTAGAGGGAAATGAGAGGGGGAGGGCAGGGGTATGAAAGACAGTGGAATGAGAGAGACATCATTACCCTATGTGTATGTATGATTACACGAATGGTTTGGATCTACATTGTGTACAGCCATAGAAATGAAAAGTTGTACCCCATTTGTGTACAATAAATCAAAATGCAGTCTGGAAAAATAAAAAAAAATTAAAAAAAAACTACAAGGGTGTATACCATCAGTAACCATGTAGCATCAGAGGGCACAACAAATTTGGTATGTTCAATCCTTCATTTACAAAAAAGGGCAATTTAGAAAGTTCAATTTATAGAAATTATGAACTGACTGGAAATTTCTTGAGGAAAGGAGTCTTGGATGATTCAAGGTTTAGGTTTGTTGACTAGGAGAATCCATTAAACAAAACAAAGAAGTCAGGAGGGGGAATAGAATTTTTTGGTGAAAAGCAAAGGATCTACATAATGATTATCTTGAGTCTGAGGTAGTGCTGTGGGCACTGTGGAGCTTAGAGGAAGGAAGTAGTTTGGAGTTCCTACTTTGGAAGTCCGGCATCAGCCCTGAAGTCGTCATAGAACTTGTGGCTGAAGATGAGGTTACTCAGGCACAATGTGGGAACAGGGAGTAGGAGAGCCCAGCTGGGACAGAAATCTGGAAATACCAACTTTCAACAATTAAATTTGTAAGGAGCAAACTGGTAAAGGGAGACGTGGTCTTTCTGAAAGACCAGGCAAGTGTCAAGAGTGTGGTGAAAATTGTCAGGAGCAGGGAGGAAGCAACAGATCAAAGGCTGCAGAAGAGAACAAGACTTCATGTTTCTACTGGATGTGGAAGTTGGGCTGTCCTTGGTGTCTTTATGAACTTTATGTTAATTTGCATCAATTAGAGAAGCAGGAGAATTCTCCCCCATTAAGAAATTTGGTTTTATTACTTAGAAAATAGGTTAACCAAGAATTGTCTAGACAAAGGATTGCTTTAATAGATAGATAAGAATAATTTGTAATTACAGAGAAGTATGATTTCAGTTGGCACACTAAAGGATGCTACCTTTTATTTACATGATTTGTATAAAATTACATACTTATAAAGTGTCAGTTTGTTTTACTAATTGGTCAAACTTTTTCCTTCTAATATTTTTTTTTCTTTTCAGTTGATCCCTATTTCTATTTTAATTATCATGTATTTCAATTTTATGTTGCTCAAAGAATAAAGTTTTAATCCTATAGTTGATGCACCTTTGAATTTGGAATAATGTTCCACTTTCTCTATCCTACTTAGTAATTTGTGCTTAAGAACTTGGTCTTTAAAGTTAGACTGCTTGGCTACTATACTGGCTCTAATACTTATTCTTCAGGGTCCTTTGGGTAGGTACTTGTTTCTCTGGGACTTAGATTCCTCACATCTAAAATGGGGATAATAATATACTCTCAAGGTTATCATAGTACCAAAGAAGTTAGTTTATATAATGTGCTTAAAAACATACCTGGCACAGAATAGATACTCAGTACATTTTAGTATTAGAAGTATTTGTATTTTTTCTGTATGTTGTTACTATTATTGAAAATAATACTAAGACAACTGGGTAAAATGGACTAGGGATTGAATTAGGAAACAGAAGACTAGAGATTTGTTTCTAGTTTTCTATCAACTCTGAGTACTTGGATAAATCCATTCACTTTGCATTTACCTTCTTTATCTGTAAAACATGCATTTTGGAATAGAAAATCTTTGAGGCCAGCCTTGGTTTTAATATTCTGGAAGTCTCTTTTTTGCTTTGGAGTGGCTGAGTTACACAGCAGTCTTAGCTATGGAATATTTTTTCCTAAGGGGAAGATAAATGGGGGGGGGGGGGGGGCGCGGGGAGAGAAATAGGAAAACATTTCCATTAGGCAAATACTTTCTGGAAAGTACAACAAATGCTTTGGTTTATTTTTATATAATACCTTTCTTTGGCTCAAACATACAAACCAGTTGCTTATGCTATATTGCGATGGCTTATCTTTTCTTAATTGAGTGTATTTATGGTTGGGACAAATTCAGCTCTTTTTGTTTTTTGCCCTGTCTCCTTATACCTCTTATAAAAAATATTTTTCATGTATCCATTTCATTTGCTGACACTATAATCTGTACAAAAATAGCTCACATAAATTATTGTTCTTTTGGATTTTAAGCACGATAGATGTGTAAGTAAAATAACAATTGTGGTATTTTCTTGTTATCTTAGCACACTTTTTGAGATCGGACTTTAGGTCCCTGGGCTTATTCTACACTCATCCCAATGACCTTTTCCTCTGATGCGTTATTTTTCATGTGCACACATGGGGGAGCTTTTGAGACATTGGTTTGAATGTTAGACTTTGATGCCTTTCTCCACAACTTGGTCCTAAGTGGTAGACTGGAATTGCCCATCACAGGCGTGTCAGAGGGCCATGTCTGGCTGCAGAACTTAGATTTTTCTAGTACTCACTCTTCCATATGGGGTCCTCAAACCAATTCACAATTTTCTTTTTAAAGTAGCATGTACAGCGTCCTCTCCATCCAAAAAGGGTAAGGCTAAGAAAATTAAAAGGAGAATTTAAGGCCAATCCAGTGTTTCTTGAATGTCCCAATAAGAAGTGTAAGTTATAAGTCATGAACATGGGGTGGGGAGCTGCCTCTTCAGGTGAAATGGGGAGGCCTCAGCCAGAAACTCTAACTCTGACTCTGACAGCACATTATTTAAAGATGCCTTTGAAATGATCCCAAATTTATTTTTCCTAAGAAAAAGAAAAATCTAAAACCACATTAGAATATGAGCCAAATCACACACAAAAGAAGCAGGAAAAAAGGCAAAGGGCTTAGGTTGAACCTGATGCTCTTGGTATTTATCTCTGTCACTCAGAGTAAATGCAGAAGTAAAGAAATATAGTGTTAGGTGAAATGAAACTTGTAGGACCTGGGTCTGCTTTATCATAGTCTTTCTTTTGACCTCAATTTTTAAAAATACAAATAAACATAAAAATAACCCTGGTGGCAGTCACACCGTGGTATCATGAAGTAGTATCAAGAATGACTGGGTCTTCTCTCTACCTCAGTTTATTTGGAATTATCAATAGTTATCACAGTCATTTTAAAAATATTTTGTTCATGATGCCAGCTTTTAAATACCCTTGAAAATGAAGTTTCTTTGAGAATATAAATATTGCTGATTTTTTAGTGCTATTTGTATATTTACAAGAATCTTTGGGAAATATTTTCTCTATAAAGTCTATGTACAACTGACTTCATATAAGTTTATATAAAATCAACAGATCATGCTTTATGCTGACTTAGGTAAAATTTGTCTTGCTTCTCATTGTTTTTGTACTCCCTTGGCAACCAAGTTTCATTCTGTTCTCTTTGTGCTCAATTCCTGGCCGTTCCTTCTCTAATTTTTCCCCAGAGCTCTTATCCATTCTCATGTTTTCAGGCATGAACTGTATTCCAGTGCTGGACTTCCATCATAGACTCAAGTTGTACATTTCCTGTTTCCCATAGAACATTTCTACCCGCCTGTGGAAGTCAAATTTATTAAGTCAACCACAAAACCTACTTTCCATCCTCCATTTGCCACCTCAGCTTCCATATTTACTGTCTCTCACCCACAATGTACCAGTTCCCCCTGACTTTTTCATTCCTGTTCACTGAACCACCATTTTTGGAGCCACATGGGTTGGAAAATTTGGGGTCATCTTTGACAATAAAGTTCTGTTATGTATCCAAGGTTCCCAAGACCACCCTCAGAGTTGATGACTCATTAGAAGGGCTTACAAGACTCAGAAGAGCTTATATGTTTACAGCTGTGGTTTATTATAATGAAGATACAGATTAAAATTTTAAAAAGCTGAAGATGCATAGGGCAAAGTTCAGGAGAAACTGGGTGTAAGCTTGTAAAAATGCTTTCCCAGTAGAGTGGCAGAGATGCACTTACTTCTCCAAGCCACAGTGGGGGACGGTATGTACAACATGTTGTCAGTCAGAGAAGCTCACCTGAGTCTTGGTGTGCAGGGTTTTTATTGGAGGGCAGTCACATGGACATGTAGCATGTGCATGATTCACTTTAGCTACTCAGACTGCAACTCCTAGAGAACAAACAGGCATGCACCATAAATCACGTTGCTAGCATAAACCATCTGATCAAAGTGATAGCACATGACTCAAAGCCTCAGGCGCACAACATTTATCAGGCAGAATATTCCTAAGGCTCGAAGCTCAGTCCTATTTGCCAACCAAAGTTCAGTCCTGAAAAGAGATATTTCTTGAGAATATGTAGGGTTTGAGAAATTCAGCCTTGCTGAATTAACCCTACTGCATGTACATGGGCAATCACCAAGCTTCATTGATTGTTGGGGAAAATATGAAAGAGAAAGAACACATACCACGTTGTTAAGCAGATATATGTTGGAGTTCTGATTCTGTGAGGATTAAGTGAGATAGGAATAACCTAATGCTGGACTCATAAATACAAAACAAATGTCAGATGGCAATTTCTTGTTATTATGATTATTATTATCATTGCCCTTTTCTATACAATTCTATTTCAAGTGTCTGTTCTAAGACCTTATTACTTTTGCCCTCATTATACCTTGGCTTCCATATCAGTGAACTTAGGATGTGATGCTGCACTAACAAACCAGCCCCAAATCTGAGTAGCTTATGAAAACAAGGAAATATTTCTCACACTTTCTACCTGCGTATTACGAACTGACTGCAGCTCTGCTCTGTAGTATCATCATTCTTGGACTGAGGCCAAAGGACCAAACCCCAATGTGAGCTATTGTGGCAAAAAGGAAAAGGCACCTGATGGAACCATACAGTGTATATTAAACCACTGGGAAGTGGCAGATGTTTTATCTGTTCCCATTGTATTATCTAAAGTACCCCATAGAGCCAGGCCCTGCATTAGGGATATTTAATATTCCCTTAGGGTGGTGGTGGTGGTGGATGTTTGAACAATAATATAATCTACCCACCTCCTAACTGACCTGACTGTACCTCCCTTTGCCCTGGATGTACTCTAATCTATCTTGTTGATCATCACTAAGTTCACGTCCTAGATGATCAGTGTTGGCAAACTAGTTTCCTCCTCTAAAAGTGCATTCACGTGGCCTTCCATTGGTTGGTCATGCAAGCCCCTTTAGAAGCACAATCATTCGTGACTGTCCTATATTCTAGTGAAACCAGAGTGTTCACTAGCACTGGGTACATTTTATCTTAGCACCTTATATACTTTTTGCTCATAATATCAATTCACCAAGAATGAGGACTCTTTTTGGAAGAAACTTACCATTTATTCACCTTAAATTCTCCACAGAACCCAATGCCTAACCCACAGTCATGCCTGAAGCGCAGGATGAGTGGGAGAATGAATGTTGCCCTGGTGTTACTAAGAAATTCAAGTACTGTTCAATGACAATGAGAGGTCAGACCAAGGGAGTGAGGGGAGGCTGAAATCCAACCCAGGCTTTGCTCATAAGGCAAGTTCTGAGGTGGGAGGTGGAGGGAGGGATGTCT
The DNA here is from genome assembly GCF_902686455.1 of Sciurus vulgaris. Taxonomy (NCBI): domain Eukaryota; kingdom Metazoa; phylum Chordata; class Mammalia; order Rodentia; family Sciuridae; genus Sciurus; species Sciurus vulgaris. The sequence continues at coordinate 123,063,499 of NC_136466.1, forward strand.
TTTTAAAATTAGTACAAATTTGCTGAGTGACTGTAGCAGTGGCCTTCCTCTAGGATTTTTGTATATTAAAAGGACACTTCCTATAAAGGACCCCTGTGCTCCCAAAGGATTATACATATGGAAATCATTACAGAGTAGGGGAGAAAAGTCTTGTTTTGGCTTTGCTTTCTTGAAAATTTCAAGTCCTGGACCTCGGCTTCCTTAGAGTATTTTTGACTTGAGACGTCTTCCAGGGATTGGGTCCTCCAAACTCTCTGGGCTTTTTGAAAATGGACCTGTGGATTTTGCTTCTTTTGCCCACCCAAGTTTTAGTTATCTTGAGGGCAGCATCTCTCTTACTAGAGAAAGTAACTCTTAAGACAAATAATATCAGGCTGGAAATAACAATGAAGAAAAAGTAATGGACTAGTTATGCTAGGTAAAAAGATGTAGTTTTGTTTCATGAAAATGTTCCTAAAACTAAAAGCTAGTCTCTGCTAATGCAGCATAGCCAAATGACTTCTTGTGGTTGAATGATTTTAAGGTCCTCCCCTCCACCCCAGCCCTGGCTGCCACCCTCCCTGACCTGGTTATAGTTTTAGAAACTGCTTCAGAAGAAATTTGTTCCAAATTCAGTGCCAAATGGGAACACTGCCTATTGGCACAGTAGTCAGCAGCAGAAAGGCATTCGATGGTGCTTAGATCTATAAGGTAGGGTAAGGGTGAGTGAGGGCCCTTTATAGCTGCCTGGGAATTGCATAGGTATGGAGGGTAAACTCCCAGTCAGCTTTAGCATAACAGTTCTCAAGCAAATAAACCTACTGTGCATGTTATCAGTAACATGCCTTTTTAAATTTTTTTCATTTTTTGTGTATCTTGATTATATAGAATAGTGGGATGGTGGGTTTCATTGCACATACAGAAAACAAAATTTGTTGGGTGTGTGTAATACTCTTTTATTAATGATTCCATTTTGTACCAGGGGTTTGGGTTCATAGGTTGGTGAGGAAATAGGATAATCAAAGCAAAATCAGGGCCATGAATAGTAAGGTATTGACTTTGGCATTAAGGAGATGCAGAACGACAAAGCAGAGTTGCCTAGAGAATATTGACAGAAGGTACGCTGAGGAGGTAAGCTTTGGATCCTTATGTTTAGCATCTTGGTGTTAGAAGGAAAGTGTAGAGTCAATTGGTTGATGGCTAGAAAGGAGACCTGATGCTGAATTACAGGAAGATGAAGTGTGGTCGGCCCCAGGCATTGGAGGAACAACACAAAGGCATTTATACTGTCATAAAATATTATCACTAACTTAATGAAATACCAAAGTTTTGTGGAATTTGGGGATCATTGTCATCAACATGACATAGTTATTCATGCTTCATATTTATGGGTTTCAAGACTGCTCTGAAATTCCTTCATACAGAGTTGCCAATCCTGACTCACCCAGTGAACAAAATGATATAGACCTATTCTGGGACTTGAAGGACCTGGTCACCATTTGAAAGTCTAAGTAGATTTTCTGGGACCAGGAGAGAATAAGGCATAATGTTGCCTTCCTTGCAAAAGCTGTACATAGAAAACATGCATTTTTTGAGCAGATTGTCTTCTTCAAAAATGGTGTTTTCTCCATAGTCCTTTCAGAATTTATTAAGTAACATACTCTGCTCTTGCAATTTCCTCCCTTCTGGGTAGTAATTTAATGTTAGTAGGCATGACAGATGACTTCCATGAAAATCCTTGTAGTTCTGTGGCTTTGGTCTCTGTTGGATGTGGCAAGTAGATGCTGTTTTCTGAGTGGTCACTCAAGAGGTTTTAGAATAAGCTGACAGGTCCCTATTTATCTAGGCCTGAGTTGGTTCCCTAGTTTCTTGTGGTCATGAACAATATTGACTAAGTTTTGAAACTGATAGCTTTCTCTCAGTGTTCCATATAGATTTCAATTCTTCAAAGTGGTTAAAAGAAAACAATTCTTCAATCCACTGATGTCATTTATGGCATTAATAATAAAGATAATGGTTACCCTGAGGAAGCCAGTAAATTCTGCTTGTTCATTCATTTATTCTGAACTATTTGAGTTCTTACTATGTGCTGGGCACAGTACTAGGTGCTGTCAGTTCAGTAGTGAGGTCCATGTCAGAGAGTCTTTGTCCTCATAGTATTTGAAGCAGTCACAATCTAATAGGGGAAATAGAAATATGCAATGGTAGGGAAGTGCAGGGAATACACAGGAAAGACATGGAAAAATATTTGGTTGCCTTTTGTGTCAGGAATTGAGCTAAAAGCTGCATTTATAATTAACAAAATAGATATTGTCCTTTCCATGAAACTCACTATTGGGGAGAGTCAGTTTGATTGAACAATAAACATAAATCTGAACATGCAATATTGCTCTAAAGGAAAGCTTGAGGTATGATGAGAGGGTCCACCAGGGATCTAATTTAGATCAAGCTTTGAGGGAACGTAAATCAGAGGTGAAGACATTTAGTTAGGCACTTAAGGTATGAATAGGAGCTAGACAACTAAGAGGGTCCCATGGATAAAGAACACCATTTACCAAAGCCTGAGGTGGGTAAGAACATGAATATTAGTGGAGCAGAATGTTTGGCATGGTTATGTCATTGGGCACAGTGAGGGGTAGAGGCAGAAAGATGAATAGTAACAATGGAGGATGACCAGGGTCAAGTTGTAAGGAGGCTTCTCAGCCCCAGCAAGGAGTCTTAACTGTATCTTGAGGGATGGGAGAGCTGTTGAAGGGTTTGGTCATGGAGGAGACATGATGGGATTTATAGCTTTAAAATTCACTGTGGCAGCAATAGTAGATTCAGTTGTAGAGCAAGTCTGGAGCTGTGGAGACTAGTTGGGAAGCTGTTATAGGAAGCTAGACTAAGAAATTCCCTCTAGAGTAATGTTAAAAATGTGACCTCTGGGATCCAGGAACTTGAATTAAACCTCAGTCTAGAGTTTTCTGGCCTTGGTTCTTGCTTCTCTAAACTAGGGATGATGATAATCACAATGCCCATTTTACAATGGTGGGTTAATTGCCAGTTAGTGCTCAGAGTGGTTTGTGGTGCTGTGTGATATTCTGCATAGGCTGTGCCCTCTGAAAAGGCTCATGGTTTACGGGCTGGCCCAGGAGGGAACTTGTTCTCATTTATGAGCACTGTGTCTTGGAAGGGGCTCAATTGTCCCTGAAGGAAGTGAATTCATCTATTCAGAAGTAGATAAATTCAAAAGGAGCCTCTTCATAATTCACACAAAGATTACCAGCAGCCTTGCCTGGAACATATTAAGTTCTTAGTAAATGTTATCTGTTATTAATGGCTATATGACTTTGTACAAATTATTGAACTTTTCTATTCCCATTTTCTAATCTGGAAAACAAGGTAATGATGGTTCCCACATAATTAAATTGGTTATAAGAATTAATATATGCAACATGCTTAACATAGTGCCTGCTACAAATAAAGTATGTCAAAAAGAAAAATAGGGGTAGGGAACATTTATTCATTCAGAGTTTTGCAAAATAGCTCTGTGTCATGCTCAGAGCTGAGCTTCGAAGAAAAAAAAAAATACACAATTGCTGTCCTCACAGGGTAAACAAAAATTTACCCTGATAATTAATTAAAACCATGATGTGTTATAAAACAAAGTCTGGGATATAGAGAATGGAGACAATTGAGGAGGATTTCTTAGTTAACTTTCTGCATGACTTAAGAGGTGAATTCAGGTATAAATTAAAATGCACAGCAATATATTTAGACTTTTTTTGGTTCGTTAAAAATTTCCCTAAATGGTATGTATGAAAAATATACAAATTATATTAACTAATTTTTAGGATGTTATATAAATTGGAAGATTTATTACTGACAATTTTGAAGTAGTAAATGAAGTCTGGACCACAGAGTATTGTAGACATTTAAAGATGGATTGGATTTGTCTTTTTTATGTTTTGTTTTTAAACTGGGAACAATGCCTTGATTATCTCTTTGGCAAAGAGTTTCAATGATAGTATCCTCTATGTCTTTGTTGCTTTGTCTTGTTTGCTTTTTCCTGTTTAATTCTGATACTGTTATGAGTGAGTCAGATGACCTTCCCCAGGCAAGTTATAAAAGCGTTGTTGAGGAGAGGACATGGCAGAATATTCGTGGGTGACTTCAGTGGCTTAAGATTATGTTCAGATTGAATTATTCAGAGATTTGCAGAGGACTTAGAGGACCCTGGGCAACATAGACATTTTTTTGATGTATGCTCCTTAGTATTTCCTCTTTTTTTCTTTTATATCCCCAAGCAGAACTGTATCTGGAATTCTAGCTAGTGCTATTCCTTTTTGATCTCCTCTACCTCCTCCTTTTTCTGAATAACTCAAGTTGGTGCTGCTGTTTGGTGGGTGGGATATGGTAAAAATGACATTTGGGTTTTATAGGCATTCAAGAGAAAATTCCTTGCTTATAGCATGTTATAATGCTGGTTTTCAGTTGTTCGCATTTTGGGGCTTATTTTTCAACTGAAGGAAAATATGGAGCAGCTTTACTAGGTAAATGACCAGTCCTGCCTCAGTTGTATTTTTTAATGAAAGGTAGGCTTGGCTGTAGTGTTGAGGACTGTTGCAATCAGAATACTGACTTGGCAAAGATGACTGCGTTCTAATCCCTGGACCCAGTTATATTACCTGGCAAGGGGGAATTAAGGTTGTAGATGGATTTAAGTTTGCTTGCTAATCAACTGAGCATGAGCTGGGAGTTTATCCTGGATTATCTGCGTGGGTTCAATGGATGCATAAGAATCCTTAAGAGTAGAAGAGGGAACCAATGAAGTGTCAGAGGGTGCAGCGTGAGAAAGATTTAGGTAGGGTTTGCTGACTTTTGAAGCTGGAGAGTGGGCCACAAGCCAAGTAATAAAGGAAACGAGGTATGAAAACTTATTTTCCTCTGAAGTTTCAGGAAAGAATGCAGTTCAGCAACAACTCTTTTAGGTCAATGAGACCCATTCTGGGCCCCTGAGTACATAAATATAAGATATATTGGTATTTCTTTAAGTCACTAAGTTTGTGATAACTTGTTACAGTAGCAGTAGGAAATTAATATAGGGGATTTCTGAAGAACCCTGGCTATTGTAAACTATGACTCTAGACAACGGGTACTCTATATTTGTAAAAGATGCAATATTAAATATGCTACAAATGCTCTGTGAATCTTAGGCAACTAATCATCTAGTACAATAAGAACCTAGAGAAGAGGTGTTAAAATTAAAAAGGAGACATCAAAGTCTATGGAGGTGGTGTCCATGAGGGAGACTGGCCTGGGAGGACAAAATAGGGGAGGGGCAGGGAGTATGGCAGACAAGAGGGGACATGGTCAGGATAGGGAGGGCAGTGGCTAATGCACTCCAGGTGATTGTTACAGGGAATATGAGCACTGGCACTAGATCCTCTAGTTTTTTCAAAAGAAGTCTGAATTTGGGAATTTTAATGTAATTTATCCTAATCCTTGACCCTAGACAATTTCAATAAAAGGAAACTGTCAGCAAACCAAACAATTCCTATGTTGCCTAAACACAGCTACAGCTGGATGAAAATGGCCTCTGAGCCTCTATTTTGAGAACACTAGTCCAGTGCTGCATTAGGCCTGAGTGACATGTCATTTGCCCACTTCTGAGTGTAACACCCACAGATCCTGTTTAGAGAGCAAGATTCTAATTTAGGGAAGTTCATAATTGAGCTGCTCAATGGTAAACATCAGGTTTCAAGTCTTGGTGATGTCTGATTGCAAAAGCCAAGGTTTCATTTATGTAAAGCTTAGAAACTGACTTATGATGTTAGAAGTCAAGGTTCTGGTATATTCCAGGGAAGAAAGTGGTGGAAACAGGACATAAAGGGGCCTCAAGAGTGATACAGTGTTCTAATTTTAGAATTGTGCTACCTGGTATGTTCACTTTGTGAAAATCCACTACACTTATGATGTATGTACTTCGCTATGCATATATTACTGGGCCATTAGGAGGAAAAAGAGCAAGGGCTGAATGGGAGTCTAGAATCATGACAGGGTAGTGATGAAATTGCTGACAGGTGCAGCCAGGAAAAAGCACTGAACTGTTAAGCATGTCTCCAATTATAGTGGATAAAGGGGAGCCTGGGGGAAATTAGGGACACATGGTTGTGACAGGAGAGAGAGAATCACCACATATCAGAGGATTGAATGCAGAGTAGCAACTTGTTATGACAAAGTCCACCATGTACCATCATGGGATGAAAGATAAAATATCATATCAGTCATATAGCTGTATTCATTCTGATGCAGAAGATAAGTCAGAAAAGGTCATCCTTATAGTTCAACATGGGAAGGACTTGGTTGTTTAATTCAAGGTGAATTTGGAATAGACCCTGGCAGCTCAATTTGTTGTTTAACTTTGCCTGCTAGCTGGGCACTGGGCACTAGAATTCTGTGCAAGGAAACTGAAGCCTGCAGTTTTATATTAAGAAAATCATATGCAATGTAAACAAAGCTTTTGCTACAGCTATAAGCTTGAACATGGCTTCTAGTCTGTGGTCTCCTAACAAGAGAAAATATAGCAGGTAGTTGATAAAGTAAACAGTTAAATTCCCTGGGTGGCTTTTAAAGGGAAGAAGACAGTTTACTCTTCCTTGTATATGCACTGAAACCTTGCTCTCATACACACACACACACACACACACACACACACACACACACAAGACTACATTTGGGAACACTGCCTGAGCAATAAATATTGACGACTTAGGCATCTTGGTTAAAATGAATCAGAGGTTTAAAAAATGTTCTTAGAAGATTAATTTCTTAAGATTGCTTCCCAAATATCATGGCTGACCAAGTCTTAGCAGTCATTATTAATGAGGATGGTGGAAATTAAGGTCAAGTTTGCATTTTCTTTCTTCTTATTGCTTTCTTCGTTTCTGGGTTGATTTGTATTCTTGCCTTTCCTTCCACATTGCTTATCTCTCTCAAATATCATGAAGATAATTTCTAAATAAGTTTCATATATAATTTTCCCTCAGTTACAGAGACTGTGTTGAATGTAGTCTTTGACATATTGTTATGACATCTCTAACATTATACAGCACATATCCAGGGGAATTTATAATTGAACATGCAAATTCAGACCTTTTGAGAATAAGAAAAAGTGCTATTAATAATTATTCTAGGGCAATAGGTATGAATCAGCACTATCTTAGCAAATGGGGACGTGTGGTTATTCTGTCCGGAGACCTCCTGGACAGGAATCAGCCTGCGAAGGCTCTGTTCTGTTGAAGGGCTGCTTCCTTGGGACTGAGTCATTCACAGGCTCAGTCAGCTCATTCATTCAGCTCAATTCTGTGTTGGTATTAGATTCTGCAGGGGATTTTTAATTTAGCATTTCACAGAGAACATTCATTGAACAAAGTAGAACCATCACTAGGAGTGAGAACTATTGGCTTAATTACGAAGACATCAGAGGATGCTACATGACAAGTTTTGAGCATCCCTTTGTAGTTGTTCCCTGATAAAATCCCGGTAAGAACCCGTTCGTAAGCCGCCTCACAGAAGAGCCTCTGTGACAGCTGGTCTGATTTCCCTTGCCATCCATGCCGACTTCGTGTCCACTTTTTTCTGCAAGTTTTGCCGTTACTCTTACATGGTTCTCTTCTGACTCTGGTCTGTGTTAGAGTGTGACTTTATCTCTTGGGGCATCATGAGTATGAGCAGGTAAGTCTCAGTCTCCCTAAGCACAGGATGTTTTGCTTTTTGAATGGTCCGGGGAAGAGGTCCTGTAATGGGGCCTGTGGCATGCTTGCTATTCCTCACTTATTCCTGGGTCTGACTTCTGCAGCCCTGCTTCCACTCCACCCTGTGTCCTGCCAGCCTCCTGTTGGACTCTCTGGTCAGCTGACTCACTGTTCTGTCCTGTACACTCCATTTGCAACCTTGGGAATTGTTAGGAATTGTAGGAACTTAATTACTACTCCTCTTCCTGTGGGTGCTGGACTGATGAAAAGTAAAGACACAGGAGTCTCATGAGGATCACAATTTCTTCCTGAATGCCCCACTTTCTATATGGTACTGGGCCCACTGGCTTCCCTCTGTTTTCTCTCTTATTGAACTTGTCTCCTCAATCAAAAACAAAGGAGCAGGGTCTGCCCCTATGGCTTTAAACCAGGAGGACAGAAGAACACCTGTGCTTTCAGGATGGCATTGAGAGTGGATGGAAAAGTAAAGAAGAATTTGTTAAAGGACAAAGAGAAAGGCATGGAGAGAGAGGGGGACAAGAGGAAGACAAATGAGCAGAGGGAAAGAAAATGAGGTTCCTGTAATCCAAACACAGAGTGGAAAAGAGAGAGAGAGAAAGAGAGAGAGAGAGAGAGAGAGAGAGAGAGAGAGAGAGAGAGAGAGAGAGCAAGAAAAAAGGAGAGGCAGCCAGTGTCATGACTGGGTGATGGGCATATGATGGATCTTTTCTAGTCAACAATTGCATTCTTGACCTGAATGAATGATGGAGTAAATGACGGCAAACTCCTCAATTTCAACAGGTGTTGGTGATAATTCCTGCTTGGTATGTTTTGCACAGAGGGAGTCGATCTTCATCTGAGCATGCCCCACCCTGCCCACATCCTGCCACATCCTGCCACATCCTCCCTCTTTTCCCAGCACTGGTCAAGACGTTGCCTGTGAAACTTTGTTAAGGACATCCTGGGCTGACAACTGCCAGAATGCTCCTTTTCAGATTTTCAGTACACAGTGTGCTAGAGGCTGCAGCGACAATGCTGACCAATGGGAATGCCTCTCTGTCATCGTCACTCACTGAGGGATGCAGAGCCACATCTTTGTCACCTGTTAAGTGTAGAACATTAACCTTCAGTGTGCCGGAGGAAGGTACTAGCGTCCTTCTTTTAGACAAAATGAACTTTATTATTATGGCTGTTGATGTTGTTTTAAAAAAGGAAATTTCATGAGCATGATGCAGGACCATTCTTTGAAATATTTGCAGCTTGGATAAAACCAGGGAATGATGAAGGATCAAAAGTGTTTCAAAGAAGCAGAATGAATCTCTTTCTCCATAATGCTTCTTTCAAACTCACTGTCTATAAGATCTGAAAAAGAATTCTCAGTGGTGACATACATAATTCAAAAGCACTTTCTCTGGAGAGGACAGGTCTTTCTTTTCCTCCTTTTAGGGCAGGGCATGGCAGGGCATGTCAGGGCAGCTATTTTAGTCCAAGTAGAAGCACAAGGTCATGTCAGAGGCTGGGGGCTTAGCCCTGGTGATTTCCTCCAAAAGTCAAAGGGGCACTTGACATGTGTACTTCAGTGGCCTGGGGAAAAATCAATTTGGTGTTAAGTGCTTATCCTTCAAATTCAAATAGCATAGAAGACTATAATGACAAGCATTCAGAGCCAGGGAATCAGGCCTCCCACTGAAAGCCCAGATCAACCAGGTCCCCGGAGAGGGGAGAGGCATGAAATTGAACGGTGAGATAGGACAGGAGAAATTACAGGTCAGTAAGGCTGGGGCACCTTGTTGAAACCCATATTCCATTAAGGAGTAGGAAAGATGGCATGAACTGGGCTATTTAGGTGGGGAAAAAAGGGAAAAAAAAAAAAGACAGAAACTATATTTTCAATGTTTCCATTTGATGTAGAAATCTTATTGACATAGAAATTACTGTAAATGACTTTTGTTCCCCAACAAACAAGGAATTGGCTTTCCAAATAGTTTGTGTATCTCCCCATCTGGGAGGTGTGTATATGAGGATGGAATGATCTCAGAGATTAAAAAGGATGGTTGGGGCCTGTATTTAATTTTCACTTCTCTTGGTCTGGTATGACATTCACTTATTTTCCTTTTTCAAAGGTTCTAGCATCCATTTTATCTGGGAGATTAAAACCCCAATAACCAATAAAAAACTTCAAGTCTTCATGTTCTTTTAATCTCCTGTCAGGTGTATCCTGAATTTCATGTGGATATTGATTTCATTCGAATTCTGATTAACGTCTCCTCCAGGGGCCATGCTGCTGCATATATTTAGGCAGATTGTTCACTGAAGGAGTGAGTGACGGTTTGGAAAGGCAGTCACATTCTGTTTACCAAGCTGTGTGATGTGGTGAGTCTGTGTCAGCCCTCAGGAAGAGGCACTTTTTTCTGTTACCCAAAAGGGCTCAAAGAGCTAGCAAGTAGCCTGAATTGCCCTTTAGGTCTCTGGCAGCATGACTACCCTGAGATATACCTGGTACCGTGCTTCATGCACATGGTGATTCTGTAAATGCTTCTGATGATGGTCCTAGATACACTGCTGTTCATTAGGAACATTCTTTACACTTCACTCCAAATGCCTTATGGATAATATGACAGTAGCATTCATCATTTGGGGATATTTGGTGTATGTTCTGATATTTTATACTTTTGGAGGAGATTTACTTTAAGGAAAATGGGCCCAAGTAAACCCAAAGAACTTAGATGTATAAATTCTGAGAAGTGGAAGAAAAAGCCTGTTACCTGCATGTACAAAGGAAAAAGCGGGGGTGAGACAGTATTCCCCATCTGGGAAGGGGATATGGGTTCCTTTCCCACTCAGCTCCTCAAGTTCTCTCTTCATTTTGGTAAAGAGCAGGCAGAAATGGCAGGATCTGGAGTGCTAGAATTGGCCAGATTTCTAGCCAGAGTTATTTAAATCTACTCCTATTCCATTTGGTTCATCTGCGAACTACAAAGTTATAAAAGTGTTGGAACCTGGGCATGCTCAGTACAAGAGTACCTGCTACATAACCTCACTGTTCAAATGAACTTGGTATTATGAGGTTTAATTTGGATTGATACACGTGTTGATCGATCCATCTATCCATGCACCTGTCTCTCTAGCCTAACTTTTTATTTCCAAGGAAAGCTTACTTGCATTGGTCAGGTAGGTGTTGTAAGTGAATGATGCAAAGATGTATTAAAAAAGAAAACAGTAGAGTAGGGTCTTGGGAAACAGAGGTTTTCCCTGTCTATAGGGAGTGGTTACGTCTCAATTTCAGAGGATTGTTGTCTTGTAGAAAGACAAACATGCAGTTCCAGGGGTGGGGTGGGGTGGGGGAGTCCAGATTTCCAACTTTTCCTAAAGCATCTGAAAATCAAGATGTGAAATCTTCTGATTATTAAATCTCCTGATTAGTAAACTTTTCACTTTTCAATGTGGTCTTCCATGGGCCTCCCAAGGAAGTGAAGTGAGAGGGATAGGAACAAAACTTATATTTCTACTTCCTGGAAACAGAGCTCTTCTGTCTATGCTGGTTTTGAGAGTAGGAATTTTATAAAACCCTACTTTATAGGGCTTCCACAAATCCAAGAAGAATGAAGAAACTTTTGATATGAATGCCACCTGTTTTAATGTTTGAGCATTAATGGCTCTCTACCAAGTTGAAAGCAAATTTAGGCAAATTTTGATCAAGCTGGCATCTTGCAGAACTGATGCATGCATGGTTCATAAAAAGTTTATCTTTTTTGCCTGAGGGAAAAAAAAAATGACATTTTACTGATTCCATGTAAGAAAACCTTTTAAAGTTTATGAAAGACTACTAGAATCAGAATGGAACGTCACAAAATTCAGTAATAGTTTCCAAGAGTTTTTAATTAATACAAATAATTAAATATTTTTTTCTAATGTCTTAGCAAAGAAATTCGGTAAAGAGCCATGGGATTGGATTGCTAAGCCAGTGATGATAAAGCCCATTGTCTTTCTATTTTCAGTTTCTTCTTTTGTTCATTCTTCACAGAGTAGTTAGCAATTATCCTCTGGTAGATCCTGGCTTGGTAAAATAAGAATTCAGGGAGTAGCTCAACAGCACACTCTGTTTGGGTCCTCCTGTGTGTGTCGGGGACCAGCAAGTGTGAACTGAGGAGAAGCCAGAACTCTGGCATTCTGTGCTCTAAGCTCAGGATGATCCCTGTGCTTCCCTTACAGGACTGATAAAAATAGCTTTCTGTCATGAAAGTTGAGTTTGACCAGTTTCTCTAGGCTTTTGGACTGATATTAGCATATCTCTAACTTAACCTTAGTTTTCTACTTTATACTGACGAGTGGCTTCTCAATGGATTTGGAATAGAACCCTAGATCTTCACCTTGAGTTGACCTCAGCCTTCCTCTCCTACCCTGTCCTCAGTGCTACTGGCGGCCTTCCTCTTCCTTACAGGGGCTAAGCTCGTTCTCACTTCCTGCTCTTTGTTGGCTTTCTTTTGGGTCTTGAGTCATATTTGACCTTCTTAGAGAGCTCTCTCCTGGTGACCCCACATCTATCATCATTCACTCCCATCATCTTGCTTCCTTTTCTTTGGAGCACTTATTTGAGCTAATCTTATTTATTATTTGCCTCTCATTAAAAATGGAAGCCTTTTGAGAGAATGACTTTCTCTGATGTATTGTATTGCCATATTTTCAGAATCTAGGACAATGCCTGGCATGCAGTCCATCCTCCAAAGCATTTGTTGCATGAATTGCTATTTGCCCCTTTTTGGCATCTTTACCTGCAATCTCCTTTATTCTTGACTGGAATATGATTTTATTATTTGGAAGGAATGAGGAAGAATGATGTTAGAGTGGAGTGAGGAAATAGGGAAAGATGGACTGGTGGGATAAGCTACATGATTTAAGCAGCAAATCACAAATATGGTCTCAAAGCAGGAAGCAGATATATCTCACTTAAAAGTCAGGCTGTCACAGAACTTCACAGTAGATGTAGTTGTATAAGTCATGTGTACCCAAAGTTCTATCTTTATCATTCTAACAAGAATGGAAAGGCAGATGACATTTTTACATACTATTAAATAAATGTAGTAGGCTTCAAGTTTGCTTGAAACCTGTCTGCTGACTGACATTAGCTTTTGCAGAAAAGAGGGGAAAACTTACATTCAAGATGCAGAGCAACCAGTGATACAGCCCATAACATCATTGTTTAAAAAGGGATCTTCCCCCTACTGCCCTGTGATGTTTCATGTATTGGTTTATGAATGCCTTATCAGAGACCAAAGTCATCAGAATTAATCTTTTAAACATCAAGCAGAATAAAATATTTCTTATCTGGATCCTAATACATGCCAGTCAGGAGTTGTGTCATGGAACTGATGAGATTTTAACTAACACAGTAAATAAGCCATTAAGATTTAAGCCTCATCAATCATCATCCATACTGTTATCACATGGCAGAAAATGTGAAATTCCATTCAATGCCATTTCTTGACAGAAAAATATGAAATCCTTATAAGTACAGGTGGAAATTCACAGGTTTCCAAAAGATGATGACTCATCTGACCTTCTCCCTGTCTCATGACCTGAAGCAAAAGAGCAAATTTGGCTTCTGTGGTTAAATGTTTTTCATCAACAAGTTTTGATCAGTCCATAGGAGGGGATCAGACAGGGAAGTTGGTCCCAAACCATTTTTCAGTATACTTCACATCTTCTGAGGAGAGATCTAAATGTAATCTTCTCAATAAAGACATTGCATTGCTTTTCTGTGAGATACCAATTGCCTTCTCTCCTCTCTATTCCCAGCACTGATTACAATTTTCTTCAGGAAAAGAAGTTTAAATTCTTGTGAAATTAGTAAGTGGATCACAGTAAAGGTATTAACAGGGAAAGAGTAGGGCATATGGTGGGATATAGGTGGATAAAATCAGTAACCATCAGTCTTGGCTGTGACAGAGTCCCAGTTCATTGCTATTTCATGGAAGTTTCAGTATTTTGAAGTTTTATTCACTTTATCATTAGTATAGGATAAGATGTGCTGTTGTAACCATGTATTAAACAAAAGACATTTATATCTTGCTCATGCTATGTGTCCATTGTGGGTCAGATGAGTGCTTTTCTTTTCATTGCCACTCAGGGACATAGATTGATGGAACAGATACCATTTTTTTAAAATTGTAAACAAATGGGATACATTTTGATTCTCTGTACATGGAATCAAGGCATACCATTCGTGTGATCATAAATTTACACAGGGCAATGTTGTTTGATTCTTTCTACCATTTTTCCCCCTTCCCCTCCCACCCCACACACCCCTCTTTTCCCTCTATACAGTCCTTCCTTCCTCCATTTTTGCCCCCCTCCCTAACCCTAACCCTAAACCTAACCCTAACCCTAACACTAAACCCTCCTACCCCCCATTATATGTCATCATCCGTTTATCAGCAAGATCATTCGTCCTTTGGTTTTTTGAGATTGGCTTATCTCACTTAGCATGATATTCTCCAATTTCATCCATTTGCCTGCAAATGCCATAATTTTATCATTCTTTATGGCAGAGTAATATTCCATTGTATATATATGCCACAGTTTCTTTATCCACTCATCAATTGAAGGACATCTAGGTTGGTTCATCTAGGTTGGTTCATGGTGAATTGAGCAGCAATGAACATTGATGTGGCTGTATCTCTGTAGTATGCTGATTTTAAGTCCTTTGGGTATAGGCCAAGGAGTGGGATAGCTGGGTCAAATGGTGGTTCCATTCCAAGCTTTCTGAGGAATCTCTATACTGCTTTCCAGAGTGGTTGCACTAATTTGGAACCCCACCAGCAATGTATGAGTGTACTTTTTTCCCCACATCCTCACCAACACCTGTTGTTGCTTGTGTTCTTGAAAACCGCCATTCTACCATTTTGAATTTTATCAGTTATCATGCTTGAAGGTAAAATGAACTCTAAGTGTCTCACCCTCAGTGGTTAAATGAGTTCATTGAGAAATGGCACAAGGTACTTCAACTCAAAACTCACTGAACAGAACTCATTGGGCCTGGTCCCATATCACCACAAGGCAGAGCAGAAAGTGTAATTGTGAACAGAAATAAGGACTTTCACTTAGTATTTGCTTTCTTGTTTTGGGGACAGATTGATTTATTAGAGTTTAGAGGGGTAAGCTTGTTATCAGAGAATGTATCATTTTTCTCATTTAGAATTACCCTTGATTTGTTGAATCATAATTTCATTCTCAGTGTATTTTGCATCAATGTTTGATTGGTTTGCCAACACATTTTGAGGTCCTACTACATGCTCAGTTACTATGCTAAATACTACATGGCATGGTTTTACTGAGTTATTGGCATCTCTCATTTAGCTAACCTCAGAAATGGGTACATTTCAGTCCTTTCAGAGATGGTTTTTGTTGGGGTTCATTCACTTTGTAGGGTACTGGCGAGCATTACAGATGATATTTTCAGAGTGCCTAGTACTGACAATAGGGATATTGATAATGCTGCTTATGATAAAATAATTTTTGCTCTGTCAACAATGTAGTTAACCAATGCTCACTTGACAGTTAGTCATGGAGTCATGACTACTTCCAGAAGTTTTCCATTAATTCTCCACCTGGGACCTCCAGAGTTGGGATACTTAAATAGGGTTTAATCTCCGTGATAACATGAGCTCAAATTTCAGCCACACGTGTGATTGCCTCTGGGAGAAGAGTGGGTGACTTGGTATTGTCCCTGTGAGATGGCTACCTAGGTGGGGTGTTAGAAATGAATGAGGGTACCTGAACCTAACTCAGTGAGGCATAACCCCTTAACTCCTGTCTTCTCTTCTTGGTCTCTTGGTGATTGAAATTGTTCCTTAAGCTTTCCCCTCCTCTGTTCACAGGGATTCCCTTCTGCTGATGATAGCACCCATTTGTCTCTCCTTGGAGGAAACAGCTGGTGTGGTGGTGGTGGTCAGTCTATTCTGTGCCATTGCTGTGATAGAGGACAGAGCTTCTGGGTGAGGACCGTGGGTCTCTTCTTGTGTAACATCTCTGAGCTGCCTCCAGCAACAACTGCATTTCAGTTCAGTGTGAAGATTCTCTGTGTTTTTTCTCAAATTAATACTGTCAACGTAAGGCTGGTTGTGTGAGGTTTCTCTCAGCATAGACCCAAATTTGGGACTTTGGGTTGGTCAGCGTCTTACAGCTTTGTTTGCAAAAGATATGAGTATCTTTGAGTATATGCCTTCAAAAGCCCATATTTTCCTTGTTTTATTGTGAGCAACCCTGCTTGCTCCTTTTGATTCTGTCCTCTTCCCTGCTCTCAGATCACAGATGGAAACTACCGATAGGGGAGACCTGCACCCTACTAAGAAATCACATTCACATTCGACCCTGACCTGCCCTCTAGTTAACTAAAGGTATAAACAAAAGCATGAGAGGGCAATACCAGGGAAAGTCATGTCTTGTTATGAAAGAAAATATGTGACTAGAAATATGGGAGAAGGTGTATATGTGGAGGGTGTTGAGTAGGTGGGAAAGAAAATTAGGGGTGGCTAAGACAAGGGCCATTGTCTATCAAATGACACAACTTTGGGAAATGCCAGTTGGCTTTATATAAAGATCAGATAATAGTTTATTAGATGAATTTTAACTAAAATGATGTCCTTATAAAAAGGTTTTAAGCTAATATTTTAACAAGTTTTTAGGGAACAGGAAATTTCCTTCTTTGTTGCTTTCAGAATGGGTTAGAAATAGAAAGTACTGTCCTTTTATTTCATTCAAATATTTGTAGGGGAAACCAGCTGCTACTTCCTTATAAGACCCACCTTGAAACTCATTTTTTTCCCCTAGATATCTTGTTTTTAATAACAGAATTCTGTTTAGACTATAGTCTCAGAAGTCTTATTTTGGAATGTGATTTTTCCCTACATCTGTTTTGTAACTCAGACTTCCCCCATGGAAGACCACAGTGTTTCTTATTTCGGCTCTTAAAATAGAAGCCATCTGAGAATAGAGGTCACATCTTCAGCCTTGTGATTTCCCATATAGTATGCGCATAGGTAAAGTCTTTTGATTGGTTCATGGAACGAACGAATGAATCAAGGAAGAGAAACCCCCAAGTCTTCTGAAAGGAGGAGAATAGAAACCAATTTCTGTTTGTCCTTCCATAGTGAGAAGATTATCTAAATATCACACATGATACCATTACAACTATATTGTTTCCTGGTGATTTGAATTCATTTATCTCTTATTTACTTAAATTCAGGGAACATGTTGACAATTCTTTCTTATAATATCTCAAATCTGAGCTTGAATGAAAAAGCATATAAAATAATGAACAAAATGAACTCAATATTTTTCTGCCAATGGGCTTTGGCATCTTGCTTGGGTAAATTATGTGACTGGTTTGGAAATCTTTGGCTCTGATGGCAGGTCTGTGTCACCATGGTGACATGGACTGGGAGAGATGGATGGCTGTCATGTAATGTGCCTTCTGGATGCAACATGCCAACAGCAGTGCTGGCTACCACCCAAGAAATACTCCATCAGCATTAGATATTTTCTTGGCTCAGTATAATATACCATAATGAGTCTGATATAGTCAGCCCAAACAAGATCATTTATCACTCCCTCTACCCATGCTGGTTAAGGAAATCAAAAGCCAAATGTATGATCAGAAAGATGGCTAGAGAAGTCAAAGGCAAAAAGATGAAGATAAGAGAATCCATGCTTTGCTTATTTTCTCCCTAATCCCTGGGAGTCCACAGCATGGGAACTTGTTCCATCTCTCTGTGCAACCCATCTTCTCTGGGTTTGGGGAACCACTCCCTTGCTACTCCTGGACCCTCACGTGCCCAACCCTGTCAGTCATTGAGAAGTAGGCAAGGGAACACCACAATATAGCAGAGGGGTAAATGTAAGATCTGCTTCAGACTGCCTGGGTTTGGACCCCTACTCTCCCACTTACTAGTCAGGCAATTAACCCTCAGTGTCCTAGGTTTTTGATCTCTAAAATGGAGAAAGTAACAAGTAGATTTGTCACGAAGATTATATGAGATGATGCAAACTTAGTGCTTAGAATATTGCTATGATTGATAATGTTGGGCCAGAAGACTGCCTTCAGTCTGTGGTAAATGAGCAAGTGAAATGCACATGATCTGCCACCTAGATTCAGTGTATCAGGAGCACTAGCTGAAGCAAAGCATATTGTTATTACCACTCTATTGTTACTACTACTGTTGATGTTATTACCAAGGAGATGTAAAGTATTTCTCTATACACCACAAATCCCAGTTACGTATGAGGTGAGGAATATCATCCAAAGCTCTCAATTCCCAGTGCTTGAGTTTATCAAATGTTTCTTTTATCATCTCAACACTATTAAAAGGTAGAAGTCAAAAGACAGGAACCTAGTAAAACTTCAAGTAGAAAGGTGCATAAAATTTTACTCTTTGAAATGTAATTGGTTTGGAATGAAAAATAAGAATCAGACCTTAGTCCCAGGATGATATAATTTTTTAATGAATTAAAATTGCAGTTAATAGAAGTTGAATATAAAGATTAGCTAATATGAAAGGTAGGCATGGCATGGATTATTCATAATAGGTCTTAAAAGAACAATAGCGAATTTTTTTTTTTTTTTTTTTTTTTTTTACAAAGACAACTCAGAGAAAATAAGCCAGGCAGTTTAAAAATGAATTCACTGCACAGCTTGAATCTGCATTCATAAATATAATGAAGTTTGAACAATTATGAAGCAGCAGAGGCATATGAGAAGAGCCTATTGATGTAAATTATACTTCTATGGGACAGGAGCATGAGGCAGTTAGATTCTTGAGACCCCATCTAATCTGTGGGACAAATCCCCTACCTCCAATTTCAACTTTCTTCTCTACTATTTCCTCCTCCCCACCTGGCTTCTGGTACCCTCTCCTTGCCTATCTGCCTATTTTCCACTGGAATTAAAATCCTTTTCTTCCCTCTATCTCTACTTCTAGTTACTGCATTTTTTTTCTTTGCCAAGGTCACTTTTTTCTAACCCATGAAAGTAATACCAGGGTTGCCAGTAATACCTGTGTTGATGGACATGGGTGTCTAGTCCCAGAGCTGCATGTCAGAAGAATGGCAGGGTAACAGAACTTACAGCAGCTACTGGCCAGATGCCACTTGCCAATGTATCAGTATCCTTGCTTCTTATCCTTCCAAGCCTTGGAGTTCAGGTGATGTACACTTTTAGTCAAACAAGTCTGAATATTACATCAAATACATTTGGTGTTAAAGATCAATATCAACACCATTTATTCACTCACTCATCATTATTCACTACTATTTTTTCCAATAGTAAATGATGAAAGAATGATTTTTTTTAAATCGGAGAAAAAGGTATATTTTTTAGTATAGTTCCCAAAAGGAAGATAGAAATTAGAAGATGGTAGAAGCCTTGGCAAATGGCTTCAAGGAATAATTTTACTCATAGATAGATACTGGGCTATTCCTAGAAAAATACAATGTCATGAAAATTATCATTCAAGCATGCAAATGCAGATAGTAGCATCACTATTTGGATTCCTCAAAATTAATGAATTATATAGAAATAAGTATTGTAGCCCAACACAGACTATATGAATATGTAAGAAGTAAGAAAAATATTTGAAGAAAAGCATCAACAATCTTGATTAAGTAAACTGTTTCATTTTCATCTTGATAATAAAATGTTCAATGTTATTATGGGGCCTGTTCCATAAGAAGAGCCAGAGAGGACATAATTGCCCTGTCTTGTTAGTGAGAATGCTGTTAATATTAATGGAAATGTAACACTCAAGATCCTGGGGATTGAGAACTCTAGTTCCATCGGTCTGGCATGTGACTCTGACGTCTCCTGACCAATTGATTTCAGGCCCTTTGGGGTTTCTCCACTCTCCTGGGGGTGGTTCCAGTCCCTCTCTAGGCACCCTCTTAGTATGGGAGATGGGGGATAGTGAGGATGGGAAGGCAGACATTGGTTTTGGATTCCTCTGAGCTGAGAACCAGACTGAAGGTCTGAATATATGTAAGGGGAAATTATAGATTAAAAGGTGTGTCCTGGTGTGGGACAATGCTCTGTGCCTGAAATGGCTCAGAGAACTTAGGAGCCAAACTGTATTCTAACATGTCAAAATACTAGTGCTTTGACTTCTAGGTGTACATGACCCTGTGCCAGGAGACTCTGGGAGAGTGGACTATCATCACCCAGCTGTTTAGCTGTATAGTCAATTATCCTTGCTGTTAATTAAAAGATTTTCAAGATCCAAAATGGACAAATAGAGGAGCCCAGCATTCACCTCCACCACAAAGAACTCAAAGTGACAATTGTATTGTTGCATTTTGAGGTGACTATGGGAGAACACTGGGACCTTATAAGATTCAGGGACCTGGGATGACAACATAGTAAGAGAAACAAAATATCCTGGCTCCCCTGCAGAGGGAGGCAGTCTCCCTTTTGCAGGGGTCAGAGTGAAAGTGAGTCCCAGCAGACTATTAGTGCAGATACTAGCAATCCTAGCTATGGGGAAGTTTCATAATCTTCTCAGGTTCTCAGTCCATTTAGCTAAGCAATCTGAAATCTTCACAGAGGCATTGCTTTGAAAAGGGTCTCAGATCCTCTCCCAGCAAACACCCAGGGTGCTGTAGCCAGGAGCCATCTTGAGAAATGAACTATTGTCTAAGTTTGGACAGCTGTATAGGTCAGCAACCCCCACATACTCCTATCTCTGGAACTCCACATATGTGCTATTGCACTGACTCAGGGGGTAGCTGCCTGGGCAACCCAACTTGGCCCAGCAGAGTGACTGTGACCTAAGTCTTTGGATGCCTGGCACTGTAGAGCACAGGAGTTGTGACATGGAGAGGAGTGGAGAGTGCAGCTCTGGGAAAACAGGAGGTCAGGGTGTTTGGCCTCTGAGACCAATGGTGTGGCCAGCTGCATGTGGACTTGCATCAGTGCCAAGACTGAAGTTAGGCACCTATGTGTTTCTGCCACTCCTACCTCCTACACTACACTCAGACACCTGTTACTATCAGGCTGGGGAGGGAACACCGAGGAGGTTGCAGCTGCTGTTCTGCCCCCTGGGGCATGCTGAAGGGGCCTTGAGCAACTCTGGCTATCACCCTGCACCTGGATGCTCATGGCTGGGGGAAGGGGGAAAGTGCAGTTCTTCTGGGCTCTGGACAAGTTCCTGCTTCCTGCAGGCACTATCACTGAAGCAGCAGACAGGAACTGTCACCCCTCCTACATGGTTACCACCACCCATCCCCCTTTGCTCCACCCAGGTGTCTGTTACTGCCAGGGTAGGGAGGGAATGCCTCCATTCTGCTGCTGTCCTGCCCACAGGAATGTGTTGAGGGAACCTTGAGCAACTCCATGGCTCTAGCTGTTGCTGTCCCCCTAGTGCACAGTGCAGCTGAAGGGGAAAATCCCCAGTTCCAACTGTCATCCCAGCTCCAGGTACACATGGCCAAAGAAGGCTGAGAGGAACTTTGCCCAGTACTAGCTGCAAGTCAATCCCACTTTCAGTTGTTCAGTGCCACTGGCAGAGAGGAATACTATAGTTCCTGCCACTGCCTCTCCCCTTGTACCTTGTCTGATGTTGCACTGCTGTCAGGACAGGATATGGGTGCCACAAAGGGGGTACTGTCTTCCCCACTGTCTCCCCCTTGCAGTACATGAACTGCACTACTGACTGCTCAGAGGACAGGTGCTTCAGGCTTTTCACTGCTGCTGGGACTACTGATGCTGGAGGTCATTGCTAGCAGCAGAGTTAGCAACAATTTTGCCTGCAGAAACTCTTGTCACCTGATGGGGCCCATCATTTCCATTTCAGGAGTAGCACATAATAAGTACCCCACACCCACTGCTGTCTGCGCCACACTTGCCTGCACTGCTGAAGAGTCCCCACTCTTGAATCACCTGAGACAGTAGGTCTCTCTGATTCACTCATGGTGTGCACTGGGCTCAAGGTCATTAGTCACAACCAAAGAAGCTATAGGGAAAGTATATTATGGTGCCCATCTGGAAAGAAATACCCAACATTACATAACAAATAGACACCCAAAACACATTTTCAGAAGAAGGTCTCCTACTAAAAAGGCCACCACATGAGAGAGGTAGAGATATCTGATCCACCAGATACACAAAAGTCAACATAGATACACAAGAAATCTGAAAAAAAAAAAGGTAATTTGACACCACCAAAAGAACATAACTCTCTAGCAATAGATTCCAAGCAAATTGAAATGGATGAACTGCCTGATAATTTTTCAAAATGTTTATTAGAAAGCTCAATGAAATCTAAGAGAATACAGATAAGCATTTTTCATTTTTTTGGTCCTAGGGATTCAACTGGAGGCACTTTACAACTCAGTTACATCTGTAGCCCTTTTAATTTTATATTTTGAAACAGGGTCTCACTAAATTGCTGAGAGTCTTGCTAAATTGCTGGGATTACAGGTGTGTGCCACTGTGCCTGGCTAATATAGATAACATTTAAATGAAGTTAGGAAGATAACACAGGGTTTGAATACAAATTCAGCGAAGAGAAATTTTGAAAAAGAACAAACATAAATCTTGGAAAAAAAGAGTGTAGTCAACCAAATAAAAATATAGTTGAAAGCCTCAGCAACAAAATAGATCAAGGAAAAGAAAGCATATCTAAACTCAAAGATAGGTCTTTTGCACGATCCCAGTCTGAAGGAGGGGGAGCTGAGGGAGAAAGAGAGAAAGAGAAAGAGAAAGAAGAGAGGATGAAGAAGGAAGAGAGAAAAGAATAGGAGAGAACAGAGCCAGCATTTGAGACCTTTGGGATGCCAATAAATGAGCAATTGACTGCATTTATGGAATACCTTCTGAAGAAAAGGAGAAAAAAGGTTAATGGTAAAGAAAACCTATTCAATTAAATAATAACAGAAAACTTCCCTACTCTTGAGAAAAATATGAATATCCAAACACAGGAGGCTTTATTTTATAGGACCCTACATAGCAAAGCTAAAAAGATTTTCACAATGCATATTAAACTATTAAAAGTACAAGATGAAAAAGTTTCTATAATCTGCAAGAAAAAACTGTCAAGTCACATTTAGGGGTATCCCTATTGGACGAATCCTCAAGAGGTAATGGAAAGGCATATTCCAAGTCTTGAAACAAAAGAACTGCCAACCCATAATACTATATTCAGCAAGGTTATCCTTCAGAAATGAAGAATAAATAGTCCTTTCAAGACAAGTGAAAATTGAGGAAATTTATGACCACCAGACCAGTCATACCAAAGATGCTTAAGGGAGTCCCTATACCCAGAAGTGAAAAATAGCTATCATCATGATAGTATGTGAAAATATAAATCCCACTAGCAGAGTATATACACAAAAGAGAACAGAACAGAAAGCAAACATTATCTACACAGCAAATCATCAAAGCACAAAGATGAACAAGAGGGGAAGAAAAGAACAATGATTAGTCAAAATAACCAGAAGAAAATCGACAGGAGTTGTCTTTACCTATTAATAATAACTTTGAATGTTATTGTACAGATCAAATATTTCCATTAAAAGACATAAACTGTGGACTGGGGCTATAGCTTAGTGGTAGAGCACTTACCTCCCATGTGTGAGGCATTGGGTTCAATCCTCAGCACCACATAAAAATAAATAAATACTGAGAGAAATTTATAGCAGTGTTTACATAAAAAAGAAGATGAGACATTTCAAATAAACTGCCAAATGATGCATCTCAAAGATTTAGAAAAGCAAATTTAGTGAAAGGAAAGAAATACAAAGATCAGAATAGAAATAAATGAAACAGAGGCTAAAAATTATAAAAGATCAATGAAACAATGCATTGACTTGGTTTTTTGAAAAAAAAAAAAAAAAAGAGACACAAAAACCAATACCACAGAAATACAAGAGATCATTAGGGGTTAATATGAAAAACTATAGGCTCACAAAAGACCTAGAAGACATGAACAAAAGACCTAGAAGACACATATTGCCTAGAAAAATTCAATGCTGATGACATAAAAAATCTTAAGAGATCAATAATAAGTAATAAGATCAAATCAGTAATAAAAAGTCTCCCAAACAAAGAGAAGTATAGGACCCAATTGTTTCACTGCTGAGTTTTATCACACTTTTAAAGAATTAATGCCAAGTTTTCTCAAACTACACCAAAAATTGAAAGAGAAGGACCCCTTCCAAACTCATTTGGTGCATCCAGCACTACTCTTTACCAAAACCAAAGACAAACAACAACAACAACAAAAACAAACAAAAACCCTGTAGACAATCAATATCCCTGATTATGTAACATGCAAAATTTCCCAACAAAATATTAGCAAATCAAATTCATATTACATAAAAAGATATTCATCATGACCAAGTTGGTTTCACCCCAGGGGTGCAAGAATGATTGAACATATGCCAGTTGGTGAACATAATACATCCATACAGAATGAAGGATAAAAATCATATGATTATCTCAAAAGAAGCAGAAAAGACATTGATGAAATTCAGCATCTCTTCATGATAAAAGCCCTGTACAAGTTAGGTATAAAAGGATCAT